>NC_049252.1:35803224-36419815 GCF_011100685.1 Canis lupus familiaris | reverse complement strand
AGATACTGTTTCTGCTCTCAAGGACCCCATTGTCTAATGTGTGAGAAAGACAAATAAATAATAACAGCATGAAAATGCTGCAATCCCAGTACAGACAAGAGGAAGAAGCAATGTACTTGCTGTGTTTTTCTGGCAGTTGATGTTAATGATACTTTTATCTGAAAAATGATTTGTCCATTAAATTGTGGTTTTAAAAGGCCTGCTTTGCCAGAAAGGGCTGGCAGGATATATTCAGGGTCCTAAATGTGAAGAACATGCAACCAAGAATACTTTATCCAGCAAGGCTCTCATTCAAAATGGAAGGAGAGATAAAGAGCTTCCAAGACAGGCAGCAACTAAAAGAATATGTGACCTCCAAACCAGCTCTGCAAGAAATTTTAAGGGGGACTCTTAAAATTCCCCTTTAAGAAGTTCAGTGGAACATTCCACAAAAACAAGGACTGAATAGATATCATGATGACACTAAACTCATATCTCTCAATAGTAACTCTGAACGTGAACGGGCTTAATGACCCCATCAAAAGGCGCAGGGTTTCAGACTGGATAAAAAAGCAGGACCCATCTATTTGCTGTCTACAAGAGACTCATTTTAGACAGAAGGACACCTACAGCCTGAAAATAAAAGGTTGGAGAACCATTTACCATTCAAATGGTCCTCAAAAGAAAGCAGGGGTAGCCATCCTTATATCAGATAAACTAAAATTTACCCCGAAGACTGCAGTGAGAGATGAAGAGGGACACTATATCATACTTAAAGGATCTATCCAACAAAAGGACTTAACAGTCCTCAATATATATGCCCCGAATGTGGGAGCTGCCAAATATTTAAACCAATTAATAACCAAAGTGAAGAAATACTTAGATAATAATACACTTACACTTGGTGACTTCAATCTAGCTCTTTCTACCCTCGATAGGTCTTCTAAGCACAACATCTCCAAAGAAACGAGAGCTTTAAATGATACACTGGACCAGATGGATTTCACAGATATCTACAGAACTTTACATCCAAACGCAACTGAATACACATTCTTCTCAAGTGCACATGGAACTTTCTCCAGAATAGACCACATACTGGGTCACAAATCAGGTCTTAACCGATACCAAAAGATTGGGATCATCCCCTGCGTATTCTCAGACCATAATGCCTTGAAATTAGAACTCAATCACAAGAAGAAGTTTGGAAGGATTTCAAGCACGTGGAGGTTAAGGACCATCCTGCTAAAAGATGAAAGGATCAACCAGGAAATTAAGGAAGAATTAAAAAGATTCATGGAAACTAATGAGAATGAAGATACAACCGTTCAAAATCTTTGGGATACAGCAAAAGCAGTCCTGAGGGGGAAATACATCGCAATACAAGCATCCATTCAAAAACTGGAAAGAACTCAAATACAAAAGCTAACCTTACACATAAAGGAGCTAGAGAAAAAACAGTAAATAGATCCTACACCCAGGAGAAGAAGGGAGTTAATAAAGATTCGAGCAGAACTCAACGAAATCGAGACCAGAAGAACTGTGGAACAGATCAACAGAACCAGGAGTTGGTTCTTTGAAAGAATTAATAAGATAGATAAACCATTAGCCAGCCTTATTAAAAAGAAGAGAGAGAAGACTCAAATTAATAAAATCATGAATGAGAAAGGAGAGATCACTACCAACACCAAGGAAATACAAACGATTTTAAAAACATATTATGAACAGCTATACGTCAATAAATTAGGCAATCTAGAAGAAATGGACGCATTCCTGGAAAGCCAGAAACTACCAAAACTGGAACAGGAAGAAATAGAAAACCTGAACAGGCCAATAACCAGGGAGGAAATTGAAGCAGTCATCAAAAACCTCCCAAGACACAAGAGTCCAGGGCCAGATGGCTTCCCAGGGGAATTTTATCAAACGTTTAAAGAAGAAACCATACCTATTCTCCTAAAGCTGTTTGGAAAGATAGAAAGAGATGGAGTACTTCCAAATTCGTTCTATGAGGCCAGCATCACCTTAATTCCAAAACCAGACAAAGACCCCACCAAAAAGGAGAATTACAGACCAATATCCCTGATGAACATGGATGCAAAAATTCTCAACAAGATACTGGCCAATAGGATCCAACAGTACATTAAGAAAATTATTCACCATGACCAAGTAGGATTTATCCCCGGGACACAAGGCTGGTTCAACACCCGTAAAACAATCAATGTGATTCATCATATCAGCAAGAGAAAAACCGAGAACCATATGATCCTCTCATTAGATGCAGAGAAAGCATTTGACAAAATACAGCATCCATTCCTGATCAAAACTCTTCAGAGTGTAGGGATAGAGGGAACATTCCTCAACATCTTAAAAGCCATCTATGAAAAGCCCACAGTAAATATCATTCTCAGTGGGGAAGCACTGGGAGCCTTTCCCCTAAGATCAGGAACAAGACAGGGATGTCCACTCTCACCACTGCTATTCAACATAGTACTGGAAGTCCTAGCCTCAGCAATCAGACAACAAAAAGATATTAAAGGCATTCAAATTAGCAAAGAAGAAGTCAAACTCTCCCTCTTCGCTGATGACATGATACTCTACATAGAAAACCCAAAAGTCTCCACCCCAAGATTGCTAGAACTCATACAGCAATTCGGTAGCGTGGCAGGATACAAAATCAATGCCCAGAAATCAGTGGCATTTCTATACACTAACAATGAGACTGAAGAGAGAAATTAAGGAGTCAATCCCATTTACAATTGCACCCAAAAGCATAAGATACCTAGGGATAAACCTCACCAAAGAGGTAAAGGATCTATACCCTCAAAACTATAGAACACTTCTGAAAGAAATTGAGAAAGACACAAAGAGATGGAAAAATATTCCATGCTCATGGATTGGCAGAATTAATATTGTGAAAATGTCAATGTTACCCAGGGCAATATACACGTTTAATGCAATCCCTATCAAAATACCATGGACTTTCTTCAGAGAGTTGGAACAAATTATTTTAAGATTTGTGTGGAATCAGAAAAGACCCCGAATAGCCAGGGGAATTTTAAAAAAGAAAACCATATCTGGGGCATCACAATGCCAGATTTCAGGTTGTACTACAAAGCTGTGGTCATCAAGACAGTGTGGTACTGGCACAAAAACAGACACATAGATCAGTGGAACAGAATAGAGAATCCAGAAGTGGACCCTGAACTTTATGGTCAACTAATATTCGATAAAGGAGGAAAGACTATCCATTGGAAGAAAGACAGTCTCTTCAATAAATGGTGCTGGGAAAATTGGACATCCACATGCAGAAGAATGAAACTGGACCACTCTCTTTCACCATACACAAAGATAAACTCAAAATGGATGAAAGATCTAAATGTGAGACAAGATTCCATCAAAATCCTAGAGGAGAACACAGGCAACACCCTTTTTGAACTCGGCCACAGTAACTTCTTGCAAGATACATCCATGAAGGCAAAAGAAACAAAAGCAAAAATGAACTATTGGGACTTCATCAAGATAAGAAGCTTTTGTACAGCAAAGGATACAGTCAACAAAACTCAAAGACAACCTACAGAATGGGAGAAGATATTTGAAAATGACGTATCAGATAAAGGGCTAGTTTCCAAGATCTATAAAAACTTATTAAACTCAACACCAAAGAAACAAACAATCCAATCATGAAATGGGCAAAAGACATGAAGAGAAATCTCACAGAGGAAGACATAGACATGGCCAACACGCACATGAGAAAATGTTCCGCATCACTTGCCATCAGGGAAATACAAATCAAAACCACAATGAGATCCCACCTCACACCAGTGAGAATGGGGCAAATGAACAAGGCAGGAAACCACAAATGTTGGAGAGGATGCGGAGAAAAGGGAACCCTCTTACACTGTTGGTGGGAATGTGAACTGGTGCAGCCACTCTGGAAAACTGTGTGGAGGTTCCTCAAAGAGTTAAAAATAGACCTGCCCTACGACCCAGCAATTGCACTGTTGGGGATTTACCCCAAAGATACAGATGCAGTGAAACGCCGGGACACCTGCACCCCGATGTTTATAGCAGCAATGGCCACGATAGCCAAACTGTGGAAGGAGCCTCGGTGTCCAATGAAAGATGATGGATAAAGAAGATGTGGTTTATGTATACAATGGAATATTACTCAGCTATTAGAAATGACAAATACCCACCATTTGCTTCAACGTGGATGGAACTGGAGGGTATTATGCTGAGTGAAGTAAGTCAGTCGGAGAAGGACAAACATTATATGTTCTCATTCATTTGGGGAATATAAATAATAGTGAAAGGGAATATAAGGGAAGGGAGAAGAAATGTGTGGGAAATATCAGAAAGGGAGACAGAACGTAAAGACTGCTAACTCTGGGAAACGAACTAGGGGTGGTAGAAGGGGAGGAGGGCGGGGGGTGAGAGTGAATGGGTGACGGGCACTGGGGGTTTTCTGTATGTTAGTAAATTGAACACCAATAAAAAATAAATTAAAAAAAAAGGCCTGCTTTAAATAAAAATGATCACCATGTACTGTGAGATTCCTAACACATGTGAAAGTGGAATGTGTGGCAACAGTACCACACTGGACAGGATGGGAAAACAAAAGGACACAGTCACACTCTTCAGGTGGAGTGGCATGGTGTTATTGACAGTAGACTGTGGCACATGAGAGATGCCGTAGAGCAGCTGAGTAACAAAGCAATAAAGAACAGTTAGTAAGTGCTCAAAGTGGAGCTATCCAAAGTGGAGATGCTAAAGTACTAAAAAGTACTCGACTTAAAATGTGTATTTAGGGGCACTTGGGTGGCTCGTTGGCTGAGCACCTGCCTTTAGCTCAGGGTGTGATCCCGGGGTCCTGAGATCGAGTCCCGCATCCAGCTCCCCACGGGGAGCCTGCTTCTCCCTCTGCCTGCGTCTCTGCCTCTCAGTGTCTCTCATGAATAAATAAATAAAATCCCTTAAAACAATAAAATGTGCATTTATGTCTATCTACCAGCACAACAATAAAAATACTCAATTCTCGGTTGATTAAAATATGGGATGAAAAAATGGAAAAAGGAACAAGATGATAGATGTAAACCCAACCGTATCCCCAAACCGTTGCAATTATAAATGGACCAAACACTCCAATTAAAAGGCAGAGATGATCAAGGCGAACCAAAAAGCAGAACCTAAATGTATGTTTTCTATAAGAAACCTGTTTTAAATGTAGAGACACAGACTGATTAAAAGGCAAAAGAATGGGAGAAGATACACATGCAGGTACCAGGCATGAGAGTTGCTGGGCTGGCCACGTAAATACCAGACAAAGCAGACTTCAGAATAAGGAATATCACCCAGGATGAAGAGAAAGATTTCAGAATTATAAGAGAATAAGTGAATAAGTTCATCATATAACAGTCCTAAATGTGTACACACCTACTTACAGAGCTCCAAAAATGCATAAAGGAAAAGCTGACAGATCTAAAAGGAGAAACAGACAAATCATCCATTTCAGTTGGAGATTTCAATGTTCCTCTCTCAGTAAAATTAGGAACAGTATCATCTTTCCCCAGAAACACAGTATCAGCCAACTTGCCTGATTTACAGCTGTGGATACGCCAGTTGACAACCGCAGAACACATTCTTGCCAAGTACAAGCGGGACATTCACCAAGGAGACCATGTGCCAGGCCATAAAACCAAGTGGTGATAAATGTAAACCGGTTCGGAGTATGTAACGTCTGTTCTTTGAGCACGAAAGAATTAAAGTAGAAATCAGTTACCAGGCAAGTATGTGGAAAATCTCCTAAACATTTGCGAAATTAAATAACACGCTTTTAGATAACCCAAGGGCCAAAGAAGAAATCACAAAGGAAATGAGAAAATACTTTGAACTGAATGAAAATGAAATCACAACATATCAGCATTTGTGGGATGCCGCTACAGTAGTGCTCAAAAGGATATGTATGGCATTCAGTACTCAGCTGCCCAAGAAAGAAATAAAGGCCTCAAGTCAACGATCTCATTTTGCAAGTTCAGAAACTAGAAAGACAACAGAGAATCAAGTCCAGATTAAGGGGGAAGGAAATAACAGGTGGAAATCAATGAAATGGAAAAATAGAAAAAGAACAGAAAATTCAATACAAGTGAAACTAAGTTCTTTGACAAGATTGATGTACTTGATGAATTTTTCTGATGGAAACTCAGAACTTAAAAATGACAAAAAGCATAAATCAAAATTAGTAAATTATAAAGAGGACATGACTGTAGATACTATAAAAATCAGAAAAATAACAGAATATTATGAGCAGCTTATGCCAACACCTTTGACAAATTACTTGAAATAAACAAATGTCTTAAAAATGCAAATTATAACAAAGCACACTCAAGATTGAATAATAACCTGAATATTCCTGTATCTATTAAAGAAATTGAAGTTGTAGTTAAAAACATTCCCCAAAGGGGGTGCCTGGGTGGCTCAGTTGGTTAAACATCTGACTCTTGATTTTGGCTCAGGTCATGATCTCAGGGTCATGAGATAGAGCCTTGTTTTGGGCTCTGCGCTCTGCAGGGAGTCTGCTCAAGGTTTCTCTCTCTCTCTCTCTCTCTTTTTCAAATAAATAAATAAAATCTTAAACAACAACAACAACAAAAACATTTCCCAAAGAAAACTCTGATCCCAGATGGCTTCATCGGAGAATTCTACTAAATACTTTAGGAAGAAATCATTTTGACCCTATAGAAACTCTTCCCCCAAACCCTAGCAGTCTTTGTGTGTGTGTGTGTGTGTGTGTGTGTGTGTGTGTGTAGAATTGACAAAATAATTATAAAACTTTGTAAGGCAATGCAAAGGACTGAGCACAGCCAGTTTTTATTGAAAATGAATGAAATTAGAGGAGGACTCATGATACTCGATTTTAAGATTTACTAGAAAGCCACTGTGATCCAGACCTTGTAGGTTGATGTCAAGACAGATTTGAAAAAAAAAAAAAAAGTAAAAAAAAAAAAAAAAAAGACAGATTTGTAGGTTCATGGAACAGAATAGAGAATCCAGCAGTATCCTCATATATGTAGTCCATCAGTTTCCCACAAAGATCCTACCAACGGTAATTCAGTGGGGGAATAGGGTAATCTTCCTATCAAGTGGTGCTGTAACAGCAGGATGCCCATATGAGAGGAAAAATGAACCTCAAACCTCACCTCACATCATATTCATTGAGTCTATATTTAAAATAGATGCATTTTTGGCTATGTAAATTATACCTCAATAAAATTAAATTTTGTTCAGATTTGATTTATTTATTTGAGAGAGTGAGCAAGCCAGGGGAAGGAAGGGGGGAGAAAGAAAGAGAGAGAACCTCAAGCAGACTCCTTGCCGAGTGTGGAGCCTGACGCGAGGAGATTTGATCTCACAACGCTGAGATCATGACCTGAGCCAAAACCAAGAGTCAAATACTCAACTAACTGAGCCACCTAGGTGCCCCAAAGGTAAATTTCTAAATAGCTATTTCTTTGTAACTGATTGTGCCAGGGTCAAAAAATATCCACGATATGGAATCCTTCATCTTATAATGTTCATCTGTGAACAAATAAATGTTGAAACACAAATCTTTACTCGGCAAAAATCCATCTAATTGTTTTACCTGACAAAGGAAGATAGGCGAATGTCTGAAGGGCACAATAAAGAATGTTTAACATCATTAGTAATCGGGAAACCCCAAATAAATCACCCGATATCATTGCACACCCACCAGAGGGGCTAAAATCAAAAAGAATGGCAACACCAGTTGTTAGTAAAGACATGCATGGTACAGCTGGAGTCTCATACACTGGGAAGGAATGGTGCAACCACTTTGGAGAAAGATCTAGCAGGTCATATACCACCCCCTCAGCTATGAGCTGGTCTTCCACTCATAGGTACTTACCCAAGAGAAGCAAGAGCATCAGAAGGATTGTACAGGCAACAGCAGCTTTCTCCACACACCAGCCAAATGCTAGAATCAGCTTTGGGAGAACACCATGAGGAGAATAACAGCAGGAATAATACCCTTCGGTAGAAAGGCCAGCAGCACCGTGACACGAAACAGTGTGATCCTCAAAGTGTTCCGCGGTGTGAATGGACCCTCACCCACGAGAGTATGTGGCATGCAAGTATTATACGGAAGTCGAGAAGTAGCAGAACTAAACTTTCGCGACCAAAAGTCAGAACTGTGGCTGTCCCAGTGGGGTCATAGGGCCTGGGAAAGGTCATGAGAACTTTCTCTGTCCTGATAGAGGTTTGGATTAGACTTAAATTTTATAACATTTTGCTGTTGGTAAATCTTATGCATTTTACCTACAGAGAAACCCACCGGCTGGTAATGAACTCTGATTAATGCTATTATTATTAGCGAGTTGGAGCATTGAAAGAGTGAAATGCGCTCATGTCTACAACTTGAAAAATGCATCCAAAAGCAGTGTGGATTGATGCATGGGTAGAGGGATGGGCATAGATGGGTGATAAAGCAATTTTAGAAAAATGTTAATGTTGGGACGCATGGGTGGCTTGTGGTTTAATGCCTCTCTTCGGCCCAGGGCGTGATCCTGGAGTCCTGAGATCGAGTCCCACATTGGGGGACAGTGTCTCTGCCTCTCTCTCTCTTATCTCTGTGTCTCTCATGAATAAATAAATAAAATATTTAAAAAAAAGAAAGAAAAATGTTAATGTTAGAATCTAGGGCAGGGGTTGGTTAAACTTTTCTTGTAAAAGGCCAAATAGTAAATATTTTAGACTTTGCAGGCTATACGGTCTCTGTCCATTCACTGACTTTGACCATTGGTGCAAGAAACCAGCCTAGACCACCTGCACATCAGTACAGGGGGTCTGTATCTACAGATGCTGAAATTTGAATTTCATATTCTCTTTTCTCTTCTTTTGATTGTTTTCCAACCACTGAAAAACATAAAAAAACAGGCAGTGGGTGCATTGAGCCCATGAACTCTGGTTGGCTGTTCTCCAGTGTGGGGGGTGGGGAGAGGCCAACGAGCGTTCACTGCACAGTTCTTTTAACTTTCTGGTATACATTTGGCCTTGGGCCACATGGATATGAACTGCACAGACCCCTTAGATACAGATTTTTTTAAAAATAAATACAGTACAGGTACCATAAATGTATTTTCTCTTCCTTATGATTTTCTTAATAATAGTTTCTTTTCTGTAGCTGACTGTACTGTGAAAATACAGCATATGGGGCACCTGGGTGGCTCAGCGGTGGAGTGTCTGCCTCCAGCTCAGGTCGTGATCCCAGGGTCCTGGAATCGAGTCCCACATCAGGCTCCCAGTGCATGGAGCCTGCTTCTCCCTCTGCCTGTGTCTCTACTTCTGTCTCTGTGTCTCTCATGAATAAATATAAATCTTTTAAAAAAATAATACAGCATATAGAACATATAACATATGACATAACATAACATAGGTGTTATTTGACTGTTTAGGTTATTGGCAAGGCTTGCAGTCAACACTAGGCTCTTAGTAGTTAAGTTTTGGGGGATCTCTACATGGAATTTTGACCGTGCAGGGGGTTGGCGCCCCCAACCCTTGCTTTGTTCAAGGGTCAACTGTATTTGAAACCTTTTCATGGTAAAATATTGGAGAAAATACCAAAAAAGTCAACAAATAAACCATGTTACTTTCTTAAATGCTTCCTGCTAATTCTCTGACCCTGCAGGAAGGGTCTGATCCCCTATAACTCCTATAACTTTTGCTCTGTACGTGTTGAAACATATCGGGTTCATAAGTATTCATAGTTGCGATGAGTTGCTATAAACTGCATTCTTTATTATTCTAACGAGCCCTTCTGGTTCTTACTCCATGTCTTTGCACCTAAACTCTGCCTCCCTGGACGATAACTACCGGTGCCATTGCCCATCCTTTGGATTTCCAACCTTTCCCAGTCCCATGGGATCGGGGGTGCCTCCTAGACAGGGTGCAGGACTGGGGTTTCAGGTGTTACCTATGTCCGGTTTAATGTATATGACCTCACATGCACTTGACCTTAGCTCCCTTGGATTTCTGTAGGTTGCTCTCTCTCTCTGTAACAAGATAACGTGCATCCAGATGTGGCTACCAGGTAATTCCTCATCCAGCCCCGTGAGCTCTGCTCCCCAGAACCAACATGGGCTTGAGGGGGGAGCTCCTCATGCCTGTGCACTGGCCTCGCCTGCCCTGACCATTCCAGACACCCTCCCTTGGCCCTGTGCTCTATCAGTGCCTTTTCTAAAATTGGCCACTGTTGGACCTTCTCTCCAACCCCAAAGATGCTTTCCGTGACCCTTCCCCTTGTCTCTTGGCATGCGGTCTCCTCTGTGGCCTCCCCTCATCTGGGGGAGACTTCATGCTTCCGTCCTCATTGCTCTAGTTTGCGCAATTCCTCGAAGCAAGGAAGAATGCTGACTTAGGCCACCGTTTTTAAACCGGAAGGCTTACGGTGCACTTTCAAAGTGGATCCGCTCTCATTGCCATTTACGTTTTCACTGCATTGTTTTCTGGGTGAGAGCAGAACCAGAGATCATCCTTACTAAGAGAAAAATCTAAGACCATTCTCTCGCGTCGCCGCCCGGGGTATTAAAACAAGACAGCGTGCAGGTTAAATGTAACGAGGTCGATGAGTAAGTCCAATTTCCCATCATGAAGGAAATGTGAGGAAAGAGGACTTCTCAGCACAGCTAAGGGAAACGAACAGCAGAGCCTGCAGGCGAAGAGTTATATAAAATAAATCTTCACAGTTTTAGTGGAATCTCGCAGGGAAGCTGCTTGCCGGTCGTGACTCAGTTTCATGACAGCAAGACACAGACCACGCGTTGGTTTGATTTTAAGTAGGATCCCAGGGAACGGCAGCTCTGTTTGCTCTCAGAGTCACAGGTTCTCAGCACTCTGAGCTTGTCTACACAGCACGAGGTGGGGTCCACCCCAGGACGTTCTCAAACACAGATGTGTCCACCAGCTCTTCACGCCAAGGTTGTCATCTGAGTATCATTGGAAGGTGTGACCTCCGGCTCCACCTGCCGTTCTGCGCAACACTGAAGCGAGCTCCGCGGGGTCAGATTAGTCTGTTTCCTCCTCCCCCTTCCTCTGGTCGCAGCTCCCCGACTTTGGAGGGCTGTCCTCGACCGCTGGCCATGGCGCGCAGGCTCAGGGGACCGTCAACCGAGGAGCTCCTCCTCCTTGGCCAAGGGCGAGGCTTGGACACAAGCCTGGTCAATGGAACCTTCTCACCTAGGACCCCGACCCGGGTGATGTTGGGGTGGGGACAACTCCTCCCAGGAACAGTTACCCAGACCCCCGGAGCTGCCTGGAACCTGCCCTTCCTAACTTTGTTCTTGGCTGTCCCACCCGCGTGTGTCTCCCTAACCTGTCTTCCCATCCAGATCCATGCTCTGTCGCTTGCAACCACAGACACCTGACTAACCGAGCTGGTGGCTAGCTCCATGCTAGTCCTCGAGGCCCGCCACAGACATGAGGAGTGGCCGTCAGGAGTCCTCCCAGGTGAGTCCTCCTACGTGAGTCTGCAGGTGGGCGGCCAGGTCTTCCTGAGGGTAAAAGATGGCTTTAGAAGCCAAGGACAGGGATGCCTGGATGGCTCAGTGCTTGAGCATCTGCCTTTGGCTCAGGGCATGATCCTGGGGTCCTGGGAATGAGTCCCACATCGGGGTCCCCGCAGGGAGCCTGCTTCTCCCTCTGCCTGCGTCTCTGCCTCTTTATCTGTGTCTCTCATGAATAAATGAATAAAAATCTTTAAAAAAAAATAGAAGCCAAGGACAAGGGCATCAGGAGCATGGCCCCCAGGGGGAGAGGGCATGCAGGAGAGGGGCTGGGAGGGCCCAGGTTCCAATCAACATGGCCAAGCCCGGGAGTCCTGCACGGTGCACCCTGGCAGGGGGCGGAGAGAGCTCTCATCTCTCCAGACGGCTTCTCACAGCTGCACGTGAACCTACAACGATCTCAAAATCAAACACGTGTGAGGCGGCAGACGGTCCTCAGGCCCCACCCTGAACTGCTCATCACACTGCCTGGCCCGGGCTCTGAGCTCGCGGCGTCACCCCCCACTGCCCCCGAAGTGGGCACTGTCTACTCCACGCGGCGCGGCCCTCTCCCCGCTGAACCCGCACGCGTCCGCTCTCTCCGCTGTTTTCCTCCTTCACCCGTGTGCTGTCCACCTAGGAGCTGGCAGTGGCCGCGCCCTGCTGACCCCACGCACCCGGGATTGCCCCCACCCGTTTCTCCGGCATCCGCTCCCTCCGTTCAACCAGCGGCGTCCTCAGCCACGGGGCTGGCCGGCTTCTGCTGCGGGCTCCCTGGGGACAAGGCCCTCTCTGCCTCGCGGCCCTGTCGCCCCCTCGCTCCGAGCCCACCTGCACCTGCTCCCCCGCGCTCAGCCCCAGGTCTCCCCCACCCCTTGCCCCCCTCACCTCATCCTTCCTCACCTGGGGCCTCCTCCAGAACACGAACAGGGAGCAGAACCTCCTCAAGCAGTCGTTGGAGGGAGGGGGTCACAGCAGCTGGTGCCTGCAAAATCCGGAGGGCTGGGGTCTCCAAGTGTTGGTGCAAAGGGCAGGGAGGGGGCGGCGCATCCCCGTCGTGGCCACTGGGGGCGCTGTGTGTGCCCCGTGTGTCTAGGTGTGTGCCTGTGTGTCCCTGTGTATCAGTATGCGTGTGTCCCTGTGTGTATGTGTGTGTGTCTGTGTGTGTCCCTGTGTGTGCATGCATGTCCCTGTGTGTGTGCCATGTGTGTATGTGTGCATGTGCCCCTGTGTACATCTGTGTGTCCCTATGTGTGAGCCTATGTGTGTCCTTGTGTGTCTGTGTGTCCATGTGTGTGTCCATGTGTGTCTGTGTGTGCATGCATGTCCCTGTGTGTGTGCCATGTGTGTATGTGTGCATGTGCCCCTGTGTACATCTGTGTGTCCCTATGTGTGAGCCTATGTGTGTCCTTGTGTGTCTGTGTGTCCATGTGTGTGTCCATGTGTGTCTGTGTGTGCATGCATGTCCCTGTGTGTGTGCCATGTGTGTATGTGTGCATGTGCCCCTGTGTACATCTGTGTGTGTCCCTATGTGTGAGCCCATGTGTGTCCTTGTGTGTCTGTGTGTGTCCATGTGTGTGTCCATGTGTGACCATGTGTGTTTCTGTGTGTATCCCTGTGTGTGAGTGTGCCTGTGTGTCCCTGTGTGTATGTGTGTGTGTCTCTGTGTGTCCCTGTGTGTGTGCATGTGTGTCTGTGTGTGCACGCACGTCCCTGTGTGTGTGCCACGTGTGTATGTGTGCATGTGCCCCTGTGTATGTCTGTGTGAGTCCCTATGTGTGTGCCTGTATGTGTCCTTGTGTGTGTATGTGTGTGTGTGTCCATGTGTGTGCCTGGGTGTGTGTCTGTGTGTCTGTATGTCCGTGTGTGTCCCAGCTGGCGTAGACGGACAGACAGCCCAGGCAGCCTTTGCTGGCGCCTCGCCACCACCTGGAAGCCCACCGCTCCTCTGACTGGAAGCACTTGATGGCGAAGCCATGGAAAACTCTGGCGATGTTTCCAGCGGGAGCCGCTCCAAGAACCCTCCCCGGCCCTGCCAACCGCCCCGAATTTCTGCAGCTTGTAGGAGCCACGCCCGGAGCCACGGGGGGCGGGGGGGAGGGATCCAGGTAAGTCACCCCGCGGGGGGATCCAGGTAAGTGCCCCACGTGGGGGGGAAGCCCTGGCCCCGGGGCCGCCGTGGCTGTCCTCCTGCGTCGAGGGTCCTTGTGCGGCTGGGCCATCTCCCTGCCTCTGCTTCCTCCCTGCCCAAGGCCAGAACATTCCCCCGGGCGTTCCAGCAGTTTCCGCTGACTCGCGGGGTCAGTCCGGTGGGGACAGGCGACAGGCCCCCGTAGGTGAGGGCGGAGGGCCAGCGTTCCGCAGCCTCGGGCAGGCGAGGACCTTGCAGGTGGCACCAGGGATTTGAAGGCCACCGTCAGGCTGTATTTTGTGGTGGATCGGAGAGGCTGTCCTGGTGCGGACGTCCACCAGGTGCAAACCTCGGTCTCCCCTCTGTAAAGTGGGGTGACCCCACGGGCTGCCCACAGGGACGTGCGTGTAAGGGAAGCGCCTAGCCCCGCATCTGGCCTGAGGGGTGGCACCAGCACTGCCGTCACTGACGACCACCTGACCTGGCATCTCCTCTGGGTCCCATCTGGTCCCCCCGCCCCGCCACCCACAGCCCCAGCATGACCCCGGGCCGGGCTGCACTGCCTCCCGTGAGCGCCTCCCACCATTTGCCCCGCAGCCCCCTGAGGGTGGCGGACACCTCCACACCTGGGCTGACAGCCAGGGGCGCCCCTGGGAGCTGCGTCCCTAGGAGCTACCTCGCCCTCGTGCCTGTGTATCCTTGAGCACAGCTGGCAGGATCTCAGTGCCCAGGGTCCCCCCGGGGGAGGCAGCTAATCCGCCCTAGGTCCTGGGCACCCTGTCGCCCGCAGAGCCGCATAATGAAACCCCATGTCAGGGACGGCAGGCACTGAAGGAGGTGGCCGGCGTCGTCCCTCCAGACGCCCCCAGCCCCCGCCAGGCCCCCAGAAGACCCGCCTGCTGGGAGCCCAGGCTGTCTTCAGAACTGTGTCTACAGCCTGGTCTTCCCTCCTGTTCCTTCTGTCCCGGGTGAGACAGGACGGCCTCCTGAGCCGGGAACAGGCCCAGCTCCCCACGTGAGGATCTACCGGTTCTGCGCAGTGACTTCTCCTGAGCACCTGCGTGTAGGGCTTGCCCCGGGCTCTGTGCCTAGCAGTGAGGACACGCAACCCCCCGAGGCCAGGACAGCCTCCCGGGGAGCATGGCTCCTGGGCTACGCCCAAGGGACCAGCAGGATCTGCTGGGCGATGCTCTGGCGGGGTGGGGTGGGTCACGCACATGGAACAAACAGCACGTGTTCAAGCAAGGAAGCTTCTGGAAAGCATGAGTGGTTGAGAGGGTGAGCCCACAGCACACAGGTGCTGGGAGGGGAGGCCGAGGGAGGGGAGCAGCAGTGTGCTGGTGAGGGTTTCACAACCAGCCCTCTGCAAAAACAAACAAAAAACCCAACCATCTGTTGGTGTGAAGCGAGGGTAGCACGTGGTTTGCACATAATAATAACATAGACGGTACTTTTTACTGTAAATTCCATGGAGCCAATGAGTTGACATGGAACGCGTTTGATCATTTTGCCAAGTCCTTGCACTGGTAGCCAACCTACGGTTGCGGTTCAATTGCGATTTGGCGATCTTTTGTGCTTTTCGCCCCGCAGCCGCTACACAAGCAAGTCCATCTGCACGATTCATAATTCCTCCGTCGCTTTCTTAAGACTAAAATAGTCAACACAAAACGTCAGGCCGGCCCCGACAGGACGTGTCTCCTCATGTCCGTGGTCCTCATCGTCCAGGTGTGGCCAGCTGCAGGCTGCCGCCGTGACGTCACTAAACACATGATGGGGACAAGACGGGCGGTGAGGCCCGTGTCAGGATTTCTGCCACTGGGGTCCAAGAGTCGCAAATAGCCACAGGACGCAGGTGACGGTAACTAGTAATAAAATAATCACAGAGCGATGAGTTCCGAGCATTGGTTATCTTTGCTTTAATATATTTGATGGGCGGCCCAGGTGGCTCCACGGTTTAGCGCCGCCTTCAGCCCAGGGCGTGATCCTGAGTCCTGGGATCGAGTCCCACGTCCGGCTCCCTGCATGGAGCCTGCTTCTCCCTCGGCCTGTGTCTCTGCTTCTCTCTCTCTCTCTCTGTCTCATGAATAAATAAACAAAATCTTAAAATATATATATATATATATATATATTTGATTGTACATTTGACTAATACCGGCTGACCCTTGGCTCCCAAAGCCAGAATGAGCCAGTGCCGGCGCAGCCCGCAGGGGGACGTGGACCTCGCGGGGCAGGGATGGCCAGGCCAAGGTACATGCAAAGGGCATGCAGAGAGGGCATGGATGCGAATGTGCTCCCCCAACCCGCCGAACGCATTCCCAGGCCCCAATCCCAGACCCTGTGAATGAACGTGTCATCCTATATGGCAAAGGGATTGAGGCAACAGATGGAACTGAGCTGTTAATCGGCTGGCCTTAAAATAGGGAGATTATTCCAGATTATCCAGGGAGGGCCCATCGGAGTCACCAGGACCCTTCGGGGTGGCAGAGGGAGGGAGCTCGGAGCGATGGGAGCACGGAGACGGCCCCACCAATCTGCCTTTGGGGTGGAGGAAGGGCCAGGAGCCAGGAAGCGGGGTGGCCTCCGGAAGCTGGAGGTCTCCCCTAGAGCCTCCGGGGGAGCCGGCCCCCCGCACTGCCGCCGACGCCTCCATTCAGCCCCGTGAGCCCTGTGTCAGCCTTCCAGCCTCCAGAAGCCGAGGTGGTCAGTTCGTGTTGTTGCACAAAGTTCACGGGGAAGCGTCACAGCTGCCGCAGGAGCCGAGTGCACACACCTGCTGTGTTTCCACGCCCTCTCCTTGCACCACCGTGAACGGGCCGTGGGGGGCGACCAGCGGGGGCGGGGGGAGTTTGGGGGGGCCTTGGGCAGTCACCGAGCTTCACTCAAGAGGAAGGAGGGCAGCAGTATTGATCTCATCGGGTCTCTATGAGGATTAATTCGGATCCTGAATGCGAAGGGCTTAGGCCGGTGTCCCCCGCATGACCACCCCTGACCACGGCAGCGACGGGAAGCCGAGGAGGGCCGGGTCCTCATCCGAGCAGCTTCTCTGGGGGGTCCGGGGTTCTCTTTTCCCAGAAGCAGCCACGGGCGGAACGTGAACCCACGTGCTCAGGACAAGGACCGCTGTGCATTGTCCCCCCCAGATGCAGCTGCAGCACATGCTGATTCCCGACGCCGCGTGGCCCCGGGCCAGCACGGCCAGTGGTGCTTTTGTTTGCCTTTGTCCCTTGGTGCCTTGGGAAAGAGCCATCTTCGCGCTGTGTCCTTCAGGCAGATCAGAATATGCCTCTTTTCTCGGGCGCAGCTGGGTTGGGGGAGCGGGCCCCTGGCTCCCCGTCTCCAGAGTGCAGGGGTGTCTCACCTGAGGACAGGGAGGCAGGGAGGCAGGCAGGTGCCGCCAGAAGCCGGGACATGGACGAGCGGGTGGCTTTTTTCCCAAAGCAGCTGCTGGCAGGAGGGGAACGGGTCAGGCTCTGGGACCGCTCCCTGTCGCAGAGGTTCCCCTGGCGCCCCAGGGCTCAGCAGAACTAGGCCTCCACTGTCTCATCCTGGACGAGCCACAGGTCCCTGAGCCCTTCCAGATTTAAGGGTGTTGGTCCCCAAGTCTGGAAAAATCCACAAGATGGACTCGTTGCCTGGGGAGCAGAGCAAGAGCACGGTGAGGAGCGAGGGTGCCATTGGGGTGCCAGCCCCCCCTTTCTGTTGGGGCCCCCAGCCGTCCTCCTCCCTCCGTGGCCTGGGGTCCCCTGCTGCTATCTCTCCCTGTCCCCTCAGCATCCCCGATCGGGGCGAGGGAGGAAAAACCTTGAGACCTGAGGGCCTGAAAAACCTTGAGGGGCTGAGGGCCTGCGCCCAGGGAGGGTTGGGCTGTGTGATGGCTCCCATGGAAGCCAGGCCCTGGTGGCCAAGGACCTGGTGGCGCCACCAGAGGGCTGCACTGTGTGCCACTGAGGTCAGGGTGTGAGGTGCACTCACGGGACCCCACGCAGCGCCCAAGTCCTCCAGGATCACGGCGACACCAGCGGCTGCTCGTGTCTCCAGCCCTGCCGAGGGCACAGGAGCTCAGTGCCAGAGAGAAGAGATGGGGTCCCCGTCGCCCCTCCACGGAGAAGGTGGCGTCCACTGCTGCGGGACCGGAGTCACGGGCAGTGGGGGAGGCCTGAAGCTGCTGCCTCTCAGGGGGCCTTGCGTGCGTGGGGGCCGTGGGGGGAGGCGGTCCAGGGGCTCGAGGGCTCCAGGGTCAGGTGGCCGGGGACGGTCTGGCCAAGCAGAGGGGCAGCTGTCAGGGGAGCCCGGCCTACGGCAGGAGGAGGGCGAGCTGAAGCTTTGTGAAAACAGGCACGAGAGATGAGGCTACCTCCGGGTTACTGAGTCAGAGCCCCCGCCGCGGGGCCTGGGAACCCGCAGGACGGACCCCCACTCCCAGGTGCTGGCGCTTGCAGGACTGTGGGAAAGCCTTCTGGGGTCAGGGTGTGCTCTGAGAGCTCGGAAGTGTGATGGCACATTGCAGCCGCCTTTCAGGGGACCAAGGCTGGCCCCAAGGGGCCCCTGGACACCCGCCCAGACCCAGACCCAGACCCAGACCCAGACCCTGCAAAGTCTTCCTGCCCAGGGCCTGCTGGGCACTGAGGAGCCTGTGAGCAGGCTTCACAGTGGCAGGGGACACCACTGCCCTGGGATTTCTCTCCAGGCCTGTAGCCCTCAGGCCCGCCCTCGTCCCAGCCCCCCGTGACCAGCACAGGGCTGGTCCACCACCAGGAGCACCCACCAGTCTGGCCCCAGTGCATTTGCATCCAGCCTCCGGATGCCTTCACCTCCCATCTCGGTCTCATGTGTCCATCAGAGGCCACAGAACCTTCTGGATTCCAGTGAACGAGGAGGGAAGAGCCACAGGAAGGAAGCTACAGGGTCTTTTCTGAATTTTCTAAATATTCTATTATGGTTTTCACCAAACACTTCCAATGCTGCCCACCCCAGAGGAGCCCACAGCAGCAACGCGTGCACGCAGGGCCCGGAACCCTGGGACCAGCCCCTGGCCGCGCCCTGACCACCTCTCCTCCCAGGATGCGGGATACGAGGTCTCTGGACCGCTAGGGGTCAGGAGGCTCCTCCCAGCCCCCGTCCGGGTGCCTGTCCCATGGCTTCTCTACAGCCCCTTCCCCCCAAGTTGGAAAACTCCAACTTGCCTCTTTTTCCCTCACATCTGATTATAGATACGGCCCCACACTTGGAGTAGCTCCACGGGAGGGTCTCTTGCCCGAACTCTCGTGGATGCCATGAGGCAGGATCTATTCATAACACTCACAGGTGGTTGTAAACACAGCTCCAAACCTGAGATGTGTGTTGTTGGTGGTTTGAGGATCATTTTCTTCTTTTTTAAAAGAATATTTTATTCATTTATTCATGAGAGACACAGAGAGAGAGAGAGGCAGAGACATAGGCAGCGGGAGAAGCAGGCCCCACGCAGGGAAGCCCGACGCGGGACTGGATCCCAGGACTCCAGGATCACGCCCTGGGCCGAAGGCAGGTGCTAAACCGCTGAGCCACCCAGGGATCCCGAGGATCATTTTCCACTAAAAACTCCACAAGCTCATTATGTTTTGTCTCACGTTTGGTTCCTCGGGGTTTTGCTTGGGGTTTTGTTTCTCTCTCTCTCTCTCTCTCTCTCTATCCTTTAATCACAAAATCCACAGAGATAAGCCTGGAGTTCACCGGTGAATTTCGCAATACTCGTGCTTCTTGGCACCAGCTTCGTGAGAAACCCAACCCCGGGTGGGTCCAGGCCACGGGGCGGGGAGCCGGGAGCACTATTTGTGGGGCCCCGGCCCCGTGCCCCGGGTGCAGGTGAAAGCCCGCAAGCCCAGGGCGCCACGTGGGGCATCAGGAGCCAGGCCTGGCCTCCGGCAGCTCCGATGAGCTCCGAAGACTCCGAAAGGGAGACGGACACCCACAGGAAGGGGGGAAAACACTGGGCCCCGGAGACCGAAGGTTTTCAGTGGGGTCGATGCCGCCCTGAATCAAATCACACCGCGCGTGCGGCCGCCCCGCGTCCTTTCTGCCGCTGCGGGAGTCCTCCCATCGCCGTGGTTACCCACAGGTTTATTTTGCTGAGCTGATGGCAACTTGTGCTACTGCCCAGAGAGGATCCATAGACACTTCCGGGGACGTGTAAAGCACGAGGCAGCCAAAACGCCCGAGGGAAGCTCTTCCCGACTCCTCAGCCGGCGCCGGCTATCTTCCGCGGCTGGGCAGGGGTCCCCGGGGCCGAGCCCCACACTCACCCCCGTGGTCCAGCTCTACCCGGGTTTGGGGCGATCCCCCCCCCCCCGACTCTGGTCTCTCCCGGACGCCTCCCTGGGCCTCCTCTTTGCCGATTGCCCTCTGCATCCTTGTGTTATGAGATGTTAAACCTCTTTAGTCTTTCTAATAGCTCACTGAGCCTAAAGATGGTCTTGGGGGCCCCGGCACATCCTCCTCCCCCCAGAAATGTCCCCAACTAGAGCTTCCACTGAAACAGGATTGAGACGATTCCTGCCCTTTATGGGAGAAAGGGATTTGCCTTTCAGCCTTCCCACAACAGGGCCGGGATGGGTGGGAGGGGAATGACCCACAGGGTCCCGTCTCCCTGACCTCCCTGTTGCGGTGCACAGGAGCCCCCCGATGGGGACTGGTCCCTGCAGGCAGGCGCAGACTGGAAAGCCCTGGGAGCTGAGGGCCAAGACGCTGCACAGAGCAGGACAGTGGACATGTCCCGGGACAGTGACCTTCAGCATCACCTCCTTCCAGGCGTGGGGCAGCAAGTGGGGGAGCTCTGTGCAAACCTGAAAAGCTGGGCCACCCCAGCACCCGGGGCTGCCCAGAGAGAGTCCTGGTCCTGCTGCCCCGAGGAGGACACAGAGGGACCAGCTTATGGATCAGCAGCCTCTGTGAAGGGACAGGCTGCTGAGAAGGCTCCTGCAGGGTGTGGGTCCTGCCCTTGAGAGGCTGAGGAATCACACCAGGCTCCCCGGGAAGGACAAAGGGTGCCGGGGGGCTGTCCCCCTGTAAAAAGCAGCCAGGCCCCTGGAGAGGCCAGTTTATGTGGGTCTGAGCATGGGCGGCAGGCGCAGGGACCTACTGGGGACATCAGGTCACCGTGGCCCTGCTCAAGTGCAGGTGGGAGCGTGAGGGAGGCCGCCTTGGGCAAGGAGCTGACGGCTCCGAGTGAGGCCCTCACGCTCGTGGGTGTTGGGTGAGCCAATTCCTCCCCAAGGGGAGGCCGAGCCGGCCAGTCCATGGGGGTGGGAGGCCACACGGGCCACGGGGACACAGCTTCCTGCACGGCGTGAGCAGCGAAGTGCCCCCTTCACCTGTCCCCAGGGCTCCACGGCCAGGTTCCTCGCCGGGCGCCCCCTTCCCAGACCAGGGCTCCCCACCGTGGCCAGGTGACGGGGCAAGGGGGCCAGAAGGATGAAGTCTCATGGGCCCGGCTCAGAGGGAGACCGGGGATTGTTGTTTTGTGGGTCCTGCCCCCCAGTCCCAGCCCCTGTGGGTCATGCCAGGTAGTGAGCCTCCCACTCTCCCCAGGTGCCCCTAAGGGAGGAAGGTTCTGGAACAAAGGGAGGTGTGGGGTGGGGCTGATGTTTATACCCAACCCCTCCTGGGGGGACAGGCTCTTGTGCTCACCCCTGCATCATCTTAAATATTCTCCTCTGCTGGACGGAGAGTGAAGGTCAAGGTCAGGGCCTGGCCAGGGCTGATGGAGACCGCGGCCCCCATGCGCTCAGGCAGCTAAGAGATCCTGCCCCAAACCGGCAGCGTGGCCTCGTGCAGCCAGGCTTCCCGATGTTTATTGGAACATAAACCCTCCTCCCTCCTTCCGAGGGTGCTCCTGGGCGCTGACCCTGGGACCCTGGGTCCTGGGTGGGACCCATGTGTGGCGGTCCACGCTCTGGGAGGTCTGGCCCAGCTCCTGCACCTGCTGCTTGATCGGGGGCAAGTCACCGATGCCTTGGGGCCGCCTCTGTTCTCTTCCTACAGCTTCGGGGTGCTAGCGCTGGCCTCCCAAGTTAGCAGCAGCAAGAAACGGGCCGTGTGTGTGTCCAGCGCCAGCCATCGGTGCCTCTCGGTGAGTGTTCTGGAGTCATCATTGCCCAGAGCCCCTCTTGGCCTGAGTGACTGGCTCAGGGTTGGGGACACGATCCAGGATGTTTCAACCAAGACATAACTTCAGCCCCTTCGATCAGTAGTTGGGGGAGACACCGTCTTTCTTTGGCCACCCGTGAACGAAGGCGCACCTAGTCCTGATCACTTCTCATAGTTATCGGGGGCCTAAGAGGGAACCATTGGTTGAGGTTGAAGCCATGGAAGGAGAGCAAAAAAGGTCTGTCCTTGAGGGCTGCAGGAGCGAACCTCACCTGAAGCCCACCCTGCCCTGGACTTTTAATCTGCAGGAGGCCTTGGATCATCTTTATCATTAAAGCCTGTTGGGTAGAGGTCTCCACTGCCTGTAGCCCAAAGCTCCCTGACCCTTGCTACCACCATCCCCAGTTCTCAGGTGAAGAAGCAGGCTCAGAGAGGTTAGGTGACATGTGGGAGAGTCAGTGCCCGTAGCCCCCACGCCACCCTGACTCCCACAATTCCACGCTACCCTGTGGGGTGCCAATTCTCAGGAACTCCCCCGCTAAGTCCTTACCATCAATTTCTTTCCATCAGAATCACTGTGGCTCCCGGGCCTCAACAAGCAAGACTGTCCAGTCCCTGGTGCCGGGAAAGATCCCTCCCTACGGGGCCGAGACGCAGCGTCCTGAGCGCTGGGACCAGCCCGGGGCGCCCTGGTTTCCCTCCACGCTGGGCACCCCCCTGCCCTGCCTGACCATAACCCACACCCCCCCCCCCCCCAGGGAACTTAAACCCAGAAAGATGCCCACACAGCGTCCAGGCTGGAAGCACTTCTACCCTGTGGCACACACGCTGTCCTCCTCCAGCCCGCCGGCTCTCAGGCTTTGCTGGAGGCCCCAGGTCCCCGGGGCAAGCGGGCATCGGAGGTCCCCCCTGGGGGGTCCCCCTTCAGGGACGCAGGACGCTGGCTCATCCCCAGCGGCACATAGAGACTGTCTCCCGGTGGGGCTGCCCTTCCCGCCCCAGACACGGGGTGAGAGGAAGGGGTGAGGAGGCGTCCCCCTCCCTTGGGCAGTCCTGGCGGGAAGGCAGGGTCCACTCGGGTCACCGCATGGAAATAACTCACTTCTCCAGGCGCCACAGCCACCCTGGAAGACGGGCATCCTTTCCTGAGCTGTTTCCAGGACCCCTAGGGCCGCACCCCAGCAGACTCGTGCCCTAGGACCGCAAAGCCCTGAGGGACGATTCCAGATTCCCCTCGTTTGCAGGCAAATGGCTCAAAGGGAGCAAAAAAAGAACCAACCGGAGAAGCAGGGCTGTGGCTGCTGCGGGAGCGAGGACCTCCAGCCCTGGTCTGCATCGCCATCTACTGGCCGAGCGACCCAGTGCAGTCCGGGGGGAGGGCACACCCGGAGCGGGACGACTCTCGCCTCCTCCTTCACCTCCACTGGACCCTCCAGCTCAGAGGGAATCAGCCCGAAAAATCCTGGGCCAGGAAGGACGCTGGGCTCCCGGTGGCGTCTGGACGTGAGAACCGCTAGCGACCCAGAGCCTCAACCAATCGAAGCCCACCACCTGGCGGAGACCTCCTGGGTGGCCTCTCCACAGCTCCGGGGGACTCTGGGTTCTCCTTAGAGCCCTGGAAGGCTCCCATTCCTCACCAGTGAGCCAATCAGGTCTTCTCCGGAATCGCAGGAAGAGCCTGCACTAGGAGGGACAAGATCCAGGGTGTCCGTGGTGAGCTGCCGACTGCAGTAACTTAGAGTTTTAGCCTCAAGTTTGCTCATCTGTGAAATGGGACCAGTGACTTCTAACTCATAGGGCTGTTGTAACAGTTAGATGAGCACCGGGAGGACGTTCGCGGTCGTGCTCACGTCCCACCCCAGCCTGCTGCGGGAGCACGGACCTTACAACCAGCCAGGCTTGGGTCTAAGTCCAGCTCTGTCCACTGATTCGTTGTCCCCCTGTGGGAACGTTGCACGGTATCTCCATTCCTGCGGCGGTAAAGTGAGAATAATCATGTGGGACCCACACGGTCATGGGTCTTGAAACCTGGATTTGCTGAACATGTTGCCTTCTTTCAAGAAAGGTGAGTGACAGGTACTGAGCCAATTATCAGAACAGATGGATGCAAAACACACACACACACAAAAAATAATAATAATAAAGCAAACAAATAAACAAATGGATGCAGCTCATGAAGAGCCAGAAACACATGTTACCTGCCCTCCGTGGACGCAGGTAAGCATGGGATGTGCCTGAACCAAACAGAGCAGCCAGCCCAGTCACATTTCAGCATCACATGAGATTTATTCTACTTGCCCAAAACCAGTTTAACCACACGCGTTACATATTGTAATTCCTTACTGACTCTGAGAATATCCGCTAAATCAAAATAGTCACATTCTCCAACTGTCCTGTATTCAAGGCAGTTAGTTACATTCAACAAAATTAATCTCATTAATTAAAAGCTATGACCGCGTTCCAATTCTAAGTTCGTCAAGGAAAAACACTATACTCTCAGGCGTTTGCTATCAGATACAATTCAACTTACTTTAAATAAAGTAAAAAGCACTACTTGTCAGTAGGGTGTCATGGAAAACATTTTAAAATAGAAGTTTAGATTCTACACCCGATTCCTCTTTAATTCATTTTGTGACCTTATGCAAGTGACTCACCTATTTCTTCTCTGGTTTCCCATTGTGTAATGGGTAAATAGTACCTTCCCTGGGGTAAAATTGTATTTTTAAATGGCTTTGAAAATACTTGGAAAAATATTAAAATAATGAGTATATATATATATATGTTGTTTCTACTTTTTTCATATTAATAGAGTATCTTTTGAGTCACTGTTGTGTAAAAATGATATCCTGGTAATGCAGGAGAAAAGGTAAAGAGCATATATGCCCGCTAGAAATAATATTAGCAATATATTTATGATGGATCTATTATTAAAAGAACTTCAAGGATATAGTCAAATATATTTATAAATGTGAAATATTAAATATTTAACAGTGTTGGATGAGTGGATAGAAAGATGGATGGATTGGTAGGTAAATGTAAGGATGAATAGAAAGGTGAAGGATGGATGGATGGATGAGTGGACAGTTGGATGGAATGGATGGATTATGGATGGATGGATGGATGGATGGATGGATGGATGGATGGATGGACAAGTGAGTGGATGGTTGGTTGGATGGATGGATGGATGGGTAACAGGATGGATGGATGGATGGATGGATGGATGGATGGATGGATGGATGGATGGACAAGTGAGTGGATGGTTGGTTGGATGGGTGGATGGGTAACAGGTGACAGATGTCAGGTGAGCAAAACCAAAAAGGGCCACTTGGACCAGTTAGGATGGTAAAAAAGAGTCTGGGAACTGGGGGCCTGTGGGAGTGATCTATGTGATGGCAGATCTGCATTCATGCTTGGTTTGAATATCCCCGTGTCTGGGCATCCCCCTCACCCTGCCTCCCTCTCCAACAGCTCCCCTCAGCCTCCTGGAGGGCACTGCTTATCTGGGACCTATACAGATGACGGGTCTCCTGGGTCAGTCAGAGGCTGTGTTTTCACCTCTGGGACTCATCCAAGCTCTGGACGTGGGACAGAGCAGGCTTCCATCAATGCTCGATGAATTAAGAACTGAGTTGGAATCACAGCTACCTGCATGGAGAAGGAGGAGGTCACCAGGGTCAGTGTGTATGCAGGAAAGGAGAGGTTCGTGCAGGAATACTCCCAGAGCGTGGGTAGTGAAGGGGTCCCATCACCCCAAGGACAGGACTTCTATGCTTCCTGGACAGAGAAAGACTGGGCCCAAACAAAAGGGCTCCCAGGAGGCACAGAGGAATAGGAACCACGGTGGCTGAGGCCCGGTCTCCAGTGAATGAAGCTCTAGCTTCCCACCAGCATACAGGTGTGTCTGGCTCGGACACCTGAGCCAGGTGACCACACCCTGGGGGCCTTGGCCTTGTACTATCTGCAGAGAACAGACCGAGACACGGGGCTTGCAGGGCAGCAGGGCTGAGCCGAGTGCCACCCTGGTGGGGATGGTGTGGTGTTTGCCAAAGAACAGATTTTTGCAGGAACTTGAGAACCAGTTGCAGATGTTTTTCACTTTGGAAATGGAAGCCACTGGAGAAGATGAAAAAGATGAGAGGCCAATTTTGCCCCCCCCCCCCCCAGTGTTTTCATTTTCAGGAGGGAGGACACTCAGGGTGACCTTGGCACCAACATACCAGATTTCCTCAGAAAGTTAGCAGGACATGCATTGACATCATCGTTGGGGTTCATGTTGCAAGTATTAAGTAAAATTCACTAAATTCCTCCTTGGAACTCTGTCCAGGGCGGTGACTGGCCTTCAGTGCTGGCCCTCTCCTAGTCTTTTCCATCTGAACTGTGACAGTTCTAAGAACCCAGGGAATGGGTACCTAAGCTATCAGGTGTCCCCGGAGCCAAGGGGGCTGAGACAAAGCAAAGGCATGGCCCCCCGGTGTCTGCAGAACCAGCTCCTGGAGCTTCTCTAATGACGAGAAGTCACGGGGAAAAGGACATCGCCTTGAGGACAAGTGTGCTGATCTGGCCTCTGCTGTGTGACTCGGAGGATTCACTTGAGCTCTCTGGGCCCCATTTCCTCATTTAAGGATGGGACTTATATCGACCACACTTTGCTGGGTTGTTTCGAAGCTCTGTTATCTCAAGAAAATAAAGAGCTGAATGTGGGGAAGGCAGCCTTGACTAGGGGAAGACCCTGAGACGGAGGCCTGTCTACAGGACAGTGTCCCCTCCTGGGCAATAGGATGCAACAGGTCGGTAAATAGGAAGGCCTCCATGACTCAGACCTCATGGGCCCCAAACCAGAGACCAGAAGGCACCACGCTCAGGAGTCTTATTTATAGTTAGTGTTAAGGTGAACGGGAACTTACTGCCAGTCCCCCACCTGTCTGGGGCCCTCAGGCTGGCAGAGAACCCTGAGCAGTGGGAACAGCACCTGCCTCCCCAGGGGCTTCAGGGTCCCAGGAGGGGCCTCACTTCTGACCCAGGAGCTGCTGCCCGCACTGCTGGGTGCCTGTGCCCCACCGAGAGAATTGTGGGTTTCTTAGATCATTGCTAACATGCAACTTCTCCGGGTCTCCAGTGAAAGGAAGAGCCCGGGAGCCTCGTTCTAAATGCCTGCCAGTCAGGCGCACGCTGGTCTAGGGAGGGCCAGCCGGTCGCGTCCAGTCTAAGGCACTGTGGCTCAGCAGCTAGGACAACGGACGCCAGACCTGAATCCCAGCTCTGGCCCTTCCTAGCTGCGTTCCAGGGCACCCCTTCACCTCCCCGCCCCAGGTCCTCATCTGAAGAAGTGGTAGTAACACAACCCCACACGGTTGTGGGGAACCTGGATGAGTTAACCCGTGCACAGTGGATGAGTTAACTCATATGCAGCAGATGAGTTAACTCATGCTCAGTGGGTGAGTTAACCCGTGCACAGTGGATGAGTTAAGCTGTGCACAGTGGATGAGTCACCTCATCGTCCCTAACGACTGATGGTCCATTTCCCCTCCTGCGACTGCTCCTGTGGCTCCCCACTGACGGACGTCAAACCTGACAGCCCCCACCTACCCTCTCCCAAAGCCACCAGGACACACTGTCAGGTCTCCACCAGTGGCGAGGGTAGGACGCGCGCGCGCCGGAGGCATCTTATTCCTCACCCACCTTCGTGCCAGCTGCGACCTCCTACTCAGAGAACACCTGGTAGCTGAAGTCATCCGGGCGGGCTCTGAAGTCGTATTTGCCCGTCATTCTCTGGTACTGCACGATGACAAGCGCAGCTGCCCCTGCCACCGAGGCAAAGACGGCCACCGCGATGAGGACGAGGTAGCCGGCCGCCAGGCCTGCCTGGGCACCTGGATGCTCACCTGCAGGGAATGAGACGGGCACAGGTGGGAGGCCCGCCCGAACCAGGAGGGACACGTCTCCTGTGACCCCAGCACTCCGACCTTGCCGGTGCGGGTGGAGCGAAGGGCTTAGGACGGAAGGGGACCAAGCTGTCCACCGGTGTCCACTGCCTTGTGACATTATTATCTGTATCTGATGGGCCTGGAGTACATGTGGGTTCCCAAAGGTGACCGAGCGGGTGTCCCGACCCCGAGAGAGCAGCGCATCAGCCTGCCCCACGTTCTAGATTATCACTAGCCAGGGGGTCAGGCCGTGTGGGAGCAGCAGGGGCCGCCGGGGCCTCGGCTGGGCTCTGCACGTGGCCACGAGGCCTTCCCCAGACCCAGAGGCCCAGTGACCATCCAGGAAAGCACAGACCCAAACAAGCTGGAAATTGGGACTCGAACACCCAGACGCCCACGTTCATAGTATCCCAACAGCCCAAGTGTTCACCAAAGGATGCTCAGATGGGCAAGTTGTGTTCCGTCCACACAGCGGAATGTCGTCGGGCCGCGAAAAGGAGCAGAGTCCTGCTGCGTGCTACAGCACGGAGGAACCTCCAGAACATCCGGCCCAGTGAGAGCGCCCGGTCTCAAAGGACCACACGCAGTATGACCCTGCTTGTAGAACTATCCAGAACGGGCAAAACCAGAGGCAGAAAGCACACTGGTGTCAGGTTCTGAGGGAAGGGGGCCGGGAGGGACCCCCAACTGGTGCAGAGCCACCTTTGGGGGCGATGAAAACATTTCGTAACCGGGGAGAGGTGGTGGTTGTACGTCGTGGTGAGTGTGTGAAGGGCCCCTTGGGTTGTTGATTGGTTCCCTGTTTGGTGTGTGAATTTCCCCTGGTTTCACGGCAGGAGAAAACCAAAGGGCCAGAGAAGGAAGCAGGCCCCCCACCCCAAGGAGAGAGACCCACCCCCCTGTGAGGAAGTCGGGGTGCCCTGAAGCACAGTGCGAGTGGCTGTGAGCCCTGATGGGGCGTCTGCAGCAGGTGCCAGAGCCACCCCAGCATCACGCTCACCTCCATCCATCCTCCTACATTGTGGGGTGTCCACCCGGGTGACGGGGAGCATACCTGCTCCAAGTAGACCCTGCGCCAGGTCTCCCAGGGCATGGCACAGGTGTGCACAGTCGGCAAAGTGGTCCGACAACAGCACTAGGAACACCACCACCACCATCCCTCCCCTCGGCTGCCTGGAACACTGGTCATCCCCTCCTCCAGAGGGAGGAAAGCCCTGGGGACAGTTGCTCGAGCAGCTAATCCTCCCAAGTCATCCAGACTCTGGGCAGCCTGCTTCCCGCCAACATTGGCATTGCTGGTCCCTAGACCCAGCCTCTGGGGGGTGGGGGTGCAATAATGGGCCGCTGCCCTCCTCCCGGGGCTCAGGTGCAGGCCATCTTGCTAGGACAAGCAGGGTGGACCACCCCGGGGACATAGGGTCCACAGTGGAGCCCAGTGCCAGCCCCATACTGCCAGCTCCGGGGACAAATGAGCTGGTTTTGTTGCTGCCTTCCCCGCTGTGTTTCTGTTACCTGCTGCCAAATGCTCCTAACTGAACCCCTGACCCAGAGCGGCTCCAGGTGGGGTCCACAAGCCCTCACTGTCCACTGGTTTCTGTGGCCCAGGATGGTTACCAGTCCACGTGAGATAGCTAGGAATGGGGAGAATGGGGAGTGAGTGCGTCCTGCAGCATGACCTTCACCATCGGGGAGCGGGGAGGTGACCACCCGTCCAGGTGAGACCAGTCATGTGGCGTGAGCTCCATGAGGGTCACACAGTTGGACCACCTGCCTGTCTTTTAATTAAAAAAACAAAAACTGGTCCTCCACCCGGATAGCTCAAGCAGCCCACACCCGTGTGCAGGACGGTCACCATGGTCACTGGGCGTAGCTCACACAATCAGTCATTTTGCAAAGACACTGAGTTGTCAGAGCTTTGGTAAAGGAGACACACGCCCTGTGACGGATGTGACGGAGAATCTTCTAGCACAGGTACGACCCCCGGGAAACAGCCCCTTCCAAAGGTCTGCGTTCCAGCTCAGCCAATTGGGGACCCCCGTCTCCTCACTTCGGAGTAGCCTCAATGACGGCTCCAGATCCTTCCTGCTGGGACATGTGAGCCTCTGGCAGACATCACCTAAACATTCCCTTCCTCTTGGTACGAAGAAACTCTAGTGAGTGAGAAGTCACGAGTCATCTAGTGAAGCAAATGGCCATGGAAGAGTTCCAAAAATTAAATCAGAAAATTGTGATGCTGATATAAGATATGTTGGCAGCACACATTCAGGGATGATGCCCAAATGGATTCTCCCTTAATATTGCACGACGTGCGGGACGCCCGGGTGGCTCAGCGGTTAAGCATCTGCCTTCAGCTCAGATCGTGATCCTGGAGTCCTGGAATCGAGTCCCACATCAGACTCCCTGCATGGGGCCTGCTTCTCCCTCTGCCTGTGTCTCTACCCCTCTCTGTGTCTCTCATGAAGAGATAAACGAAATCTTTAAATATATATATATATATATATATATATATATATATATATTGCACGACGTGCAACATGCGGTGCTGTGTGTGTCCTCCATAGAGATGTGTTGGGGTCCCAGCCCCTAGTACCACAGCATGTGATGTTATTTGGAGCCAGGGTCACTGCAGATGTAATAGAGTCGGTGCAGGTTCAGATGCGGTCACGCTCAGGAGACGCCCCTGATCCAGTATGGCCCACGCCCTTAGAAGAAGACGGCCGTTTGAAGACACAGAGGACAGGGACAACGCCATGTGAGGACAGAGGCAGAGATCCGGTGATGAGATCCCACAAGGCAAGGGGAGCCAGAGCAGCAAATGCCAGAAGCTGGGAGAGCCTGGAATGATTCTCCTTCACTGCCCTGGTGGGAATCAGCCCGGCTGACACGTTGCTCTTGAATTTCTGGCCTCCTGAATGGTGAGAGAATATTTTCTCCCGTTTTAAGCACCTCCTCAGTCTGTGCAGTTAGTTTCCTGGAGCAACAGCCCCAGAAAACTAACACAGGTGGTGTGAGGGCTGGAGCGCGGGAGGGGAATGTGGAGAAGGAAGCCCCAGGAAAGGAAGGCAAGGGGTCTAGAGAAGCCAGGAACCGCTCTGAGAGGCCTCACCTGTGCAGCTACCAGCCTGTGAGCTTGGCCACATTCCCTGAAATCTCCAAATACTCTCATTCTTCCCAACAGTGGAAGTGATGGTGATTGCAGAGCCAGAGCATGGGCGCGCATTGAGGGGGCAGACTATGGGTGCACGTGGCGGGGGCAGAGCATGGACACACATGGGAGGCAGGGCGTGGGTGAACATGGGAACAGAGTGTGGGTGCAGGGTGGGAGGGGGGCAATCCTGAAGGGATGTGTCTGACAGTCTATCTCACCCCTGCACTCTCCAGCAATATTTCTGTTCACGTACACAATCAAAACATCAAGTTTCCCCCAACTGGGAGATGCCATGTTTCTAAATGCTTTTTCTGCATATCTGTGTGGCACAGTCATGGAGCAAAGAAAAGCTAAGAAAACCCTGAGAAAGAATGATGAACAAAATGAATAATTATAATCCTTGGTTTTGAACCCAACAATTTATACCCTTATTACACTTGGTGTTGTCTGGAATGGTTGTTAGTGTGTGTTCTAGTGATTTCAAATGATGACAACTAACTCTTATTCAGTAATTTCTATGGACTAGGCACTGTATGAACTAGAAGTTATTATTGTTCCCATTTTGTAGATGAAGGAAATGAGACACAGTGTAGTCACCCATGTTGCAGAGATAAAGGAGAGTGCTGGACACTTAGTAGAGATGTAAGTCTACCATGTAGACAGATGAAATAATGAATGAGTGGGTGGGTGAATGGAGAGATGGATGGAAGCTGAGTAGATGGATGGATGGATGGATGGATAGATGGATGGATGAAGGAATGCTGCATCAGTGGATGGATGGATGAAGGTATGATGGATGAGTGATGGATGGATAGATAGATGAATGGATGGGTGGATGGATGGGTGGATGGATAGAGGAATAATGGATGGGTTGGTGGAAAGGTAAGTGGATAGATGGATGGATAGATGAATGGATGGATGGATAGATGGATGGATGGATAAAGGAATGCTGGATGGGTGAATGGATGGGTAGATAGATAAATGATTGGATGGGTGGATGGAGGAATGATGGATGAGTGAATGGATGGATGGATAGATGAATGGATGGGTGGATAGAGGAATGATGCATGGGTGGGTGGAAGGGTAGGTGGATAGATGAATGGATAGATGGATAGAGGAATGATGGATGAGTTGGTGGAAGGGTAACTGGATAGATGGATGGATAAATGAATGGATGGATGGATAGATGGATGGATGGATGGATAAAGGAATGCTGGATGGGTGAATGGATGGGTGGATAGATAGATAAATGATTGGATGGGTGGATGGAGGAATGATGGATGGGTGAATGGAAGGGTAGGTGGATATATAGATGGATAGATGAATGGATGGATGGATGGATGGATGGATGGATGGATGGATAGATGGATAAAGGAATGATGGATGGGTTGGTGGAAGGGTAAGTGGGTGGATGGATGGATAGATGGATGGGTGAATAGATGGATGGATAGACAGATGAATGGATGGGTGGATGGAGGAATGATGCATGGGTGGATGGAAGTGTGTGGATGAATAGATAAATAAGTGAATGGATGGGTGCATGGGTGGATGGATAGAGGAATGATGGAAGGACAGATTGAATCCAGAAGACTCAGCAATTTTCCCAAGACCATGCAACTAGAAGCATGAGAGTCTATATTCAAATTCAGGCCCCCACTTAAAGCCTAGTGCTTTTTCCACTCTAGTAGTTTTGACATTACCTGGAATATCCATAAATAAATATAAGTTCTATTTCTATAAATGAAAATGCATATTAGGGCCCCTGGTCAGCCAGTTCTCCTAAGCAGTCTGAGAAAGTGAAAAAAAGTAGGAGAAGTGGGTGGGTCCTGCAACTGCCTGATGACCAGTGCAGACACCGGAGCCTGGAGCCCAGCTGGGGTGCACCCCCCAAACCTGGAACTTTTTAAACTTCACAAGCACATTGGATGAGAACCAGCAGTTGAGAATCACAGGGCAGGAGGCCCTCCCTCCTCCTCCTGCTCCCTCAGCTTCCTTCCCAAGCCCTGATCAGCACTCAGACCCTGGCTCACACCCCACAACCAAAACCCCAAAGTTCTTGTGCAGGAAGATACAGAGAGGCCAAGAGGGCCCTCAAAGTTGGGGGAAAAAAAACAACAAAAAAGGAAAACTAACTAGGATTACGTTTAGCTACAGAAGGAGAAAAAGCCAAAATAGCAGTGACCAAGAAACGTGGAAGTTTCTTTCTTTCTGGCACAAAACTCAGAGGTCAGAGGCCAAGCCTGGCCTGGCACACTCGCTCCGCGGTGTCCTTGGGAATGGGACTCCCTCCAGCTCCTGTCCTCAAGGCCCGCAGGGTCCACCAGGCAGCTGGCCGCACCCCCCAACCCCACCTGCCAGGCAACCGGAAGAGACATGATCAAGAAGAGAGGGACGCATGATGGGCACCCCTTCGGGAGCTGTCACTCGACCTCCCATTTGCATCTCATTGGCCAGAACTTACTCCTATGGCCACACGTAGCTGCCAGGTCGGCTGGAAATCACAGTTTTTATTCCCAAGAGCCACGTGCCAGCAAAACACTGGGGATTCTACAACTATGAAGGGTAAGAGAACAGCTATTGGGGGACAGCTAGCGATTTCTGTCTTTTCAAATTTATTTATTTTAGAGAGAGAGGGAGAGAGAGCATGAGTGCACGCGAGGGTGGGGAGGGGCAGAGGGAACCTCCAGCAGACTCTCCGCACAGTGTGGAGCCCGACGTGGGGCTCGATCTCCTGACCCCGAGATCATGACCCGAGCCGAGACCACGAGTCAGATGCTCAACCCATGAGCCACCCAGGCGCCCCGAGGTTTCTGTCTTAATACCCAAATCACACAATTTCCCCCAACCAATTTAAAAACAACAACAACAATAATAAAATCGATCTCAAAAGGAATAAAATGTTTTTCTGGAGAAGTGACTGCGGCCTTTGAAATCACATGGAATGTAATCAGCTGGTGGAATATTATACCATGGAGGAAGCCATGCCTTTTTTCTTTTTTTTTTTTTTTTTTTTTTTGTATCTTCTAGTTTAGCCAAGCCCAGAATAAACAGCATTCTCGTGTGTGCACACACGAACACACGCATGCACACATGTGTGCCTACACGGACTCCGACCTGGCGTAGCCTGAGTTCCTCCCTCCCAGCAACCAACCCATGTGGTATATTTATTCCAGGTCAGGAAACTTGACTGGTTTCGGTGACACAGCCCAACATCCTGCTTTATCTAACTAAGCGTGTGCTGACTTCCCGAAGCCCCAGGCTTCTCTTCTGCAGCGTGGGGACGGCAGGGCTCCTACCCCCAGGCCTGCCGGGTAGGGTGGGGGGCAGCCCCACTCTGCACCAGAAGGATTTAACTGCAGGCTGGAATCAGGGGTCTCCACGCTCGCCAGCTGCTGCGTCCCCTGTGGCGAGGCTGCAGGATCGTCCCGGGTCCCCCAGTTCCCGGTAGCAGCACCCTGGTTCACGCACTGGGGAGACGGAACCAGCGGCATCTGTTCCTTAGCTGACTAATCCAAGTCACCAACTCACCTTCAGACCGAATGAGGGGTCCCCAGGACGTCTGGTGTGTCGCAGATGCTTCACCGCTCCTCGGGGACCGGATGCCATCGCAATTCTGTTGTTTTCGGAATGAAAGAAACATTCAGATGAGTTGGACGGAAACTAATCAGAGCCGGGAAGTGGGGTCACTGTCGCCGTGAGACTCTGATCCGTACGTTGCAAACCGGCTGGAGGCAGCCAGTCGCAGGTGGATGAGCTGAGACGGGAGCGGGACGAGGGAATGACCACCTGGGCCTCGGGGCTTTGCCAGGGTGACAGGAGGGAGGGGGAGAAGGGGTTCGAGAGAGGACCTGCTGAGCCGTCTCCAAGCCCTGGCCCCTCGGCCCCTGGGCCCCTCTGTTGGCTCTGAGTCGCCTTGGCGGTTCTCTACGGCCGGCGGCAGCGGCCACTCATTCCTTTCCATGCCTCCGCCTTGCGGAAAGGCTTGGGGACGAGGTGGGAACTGCTCGCTATGTACCTGCCACCAGCTGCATTATTCCCCCTAAGAGATGTTGACACCCTAGCCCCTCAGGGCCTGTGGATGGGACCTTATCTACAGACAGGGTCTTTGCGGATGAAGGTAAGGGGAGGTCACTCAGGTGCATCCTACATGACTGTGTCCTTATGAAAAGGGGACGTTGGACACAGATAGGCACAGGGGAGAGCAGTGAAGACACCGAGAGAAGCCGTGTCTACAGGCCAAGGACAGAGCCTGGATGCGTCTCTCGCACAGCCCCAGGGGGAGCTCAGGGGAGCCCTGAGCGTGGACATCCAGCCTTCAGCCCCTCAGAGGATGCGTGCCTGCTCTCTCGGGTGCCCTGTGGTCCTTACAGCCACAGGACACCAAAACAACACCGGCCCTAAGAGAACCTGGAGAGGAATCTGTAAAGCCATATTATAAAGAATCCGGGAATTGGCAGCTCCTTGCCGAGGTGGTTGGGGCTACAAATACTCTGTATTTCTGAGGGGCTTTTGGAACAGGTGCAGGCGCATGTGCACCCTTAGCTTCCAGTCATCGGGCAGGGGGGTGGAGGGGAGGCTGTGCTCCTCTCAATCCTTTTTTTTTTTCCCCTGGAAGATCTACTGTGTGAGAAAAAGTGCCATCAACAAAATGAGTTCATCTCCTATGCACGTTCTTGGGGGTGCCGGGGGCGGGTCACCCAGGGAGCCCACAGGTCTGTGAGCAGCGCAGAGGAGCGACAAACACGCAGGAGCTGGGCCCGAGGCCAGCAGAGCTCTGTACACCGTCCTCGGCGCAGACAGCGCGTGACAGCTCCCGCACCTGTCTGGTATGAAGAACAGCTTTCAAACCTAGGACTGCAAAGCATATCTCACATTCAAAGGTCTCAGGAAATGAGAATGTAAAATTATTCAAGATCCCAACACGAAGGATGAACATGGGGGGGGGAACCCCGTCTTATTAAATATCACAGTGGTGGGATTCAGGAGCGTTCCATCAATGTTGCTAAAAATAACACGAAATTCAAGTAATGTTTTTACACCTGAATATGCATTAAAGCACCTGGAGGAGCACCGCAGTGTCGCGGCCAGGGATGGGATGCGATGAGACGGCCAGCAGACGGCGCGGCCTCCAGAAGGACGCAGCTTAGCCATCCGACCACAAGGATCGCCCACCCCGTGGGCTGCCACCGTCCACACCTCACGTTGCCCCTTTTTGGGGGCTCAGTGTGTGGGGCCCCGTGTCTCCTCCAGGAGTCGGGCCCCCAGAGCCGCCCAAGCCCTGGGCTTCAGACAACGGAGCAACCCTCCTCAGAGCAATAAGGTGCGCGAGTCCAGACACACGTTCAGAAAAGCGAAACACCTACTATTTTGCACGTGGTTCCGGGGGAGTCCATGCAAATGCGAAGTCTGCAGTGCAGATAGACGATGGAGTTGTTGATGAAAGAGAAGATTTTCAGCTTGAACTGGGCCTTGCTGGAATCCCCGTTCTCGATCACGTTCGTGTGCGTGTTGGGGATGGGGCAGCTGGGAAGGAAGGGACGGTGACTCATTAGTCGGGAGCCCGACGTGCACACACCACGTCCACCTGCTGCCGTGGGACGCTAGGCCCGCCAGCTCTCCCATTCCTCAGAGACTCGGGCGTTTCTGCAAACCCAAGCCCGTAGATCCGTAGCGTCTGGGAACCCAGAGGCCCCGCCGAGCGGGCTACCCGCGAGCCCTACCTGTTGTTGATGAAGCCGAACGTGACCGGGTCCCTGGCGTTGCTGGACGGCGTCGCCCAGCACTCGGTCAGCACCACCTTGAGGTTGCTCTTCTGTTTATAGAGCCCCACTTCAATCTTGACGTCGTCACTGGCAGACACGCTATAATTTCGAGGTATTGGGGAGTCCCCGATAAATAACTGCATTTCGGTGACAAAATTGCCAGCGCCGTGGAGGTCCTCGATGATGGTGTAGACCCTGCAAGAGTGAGTGGTTTCGGGGGCTGCGCTTCTGTGACCCACCCCCTGCCCGTTCCTCCCCGAGAAGCAACTCCAAAGAAGTATAGAAGTAAAGGAAGACCACTCGAAGGAGAAGAGGCAAAGAAAGTCCACCTATTCTGAGCTGGCTGGAGTGGTGTGTTAGCGCCACCACTGGGGTTTGGAGGGGACTCAGGGACAGGCGGGGGCGGGGGTCAGCTTCACAGTGGGACTGGGCGGCCCCAGGCAGCCCCGATGGAGGCCTCGTCATGGGGAAGCCAAGGCATCCTCTGTGGTTGGCTAGGGGTGCATATCTGGCTTTCTTTGGTTGCTCCTATTTTGGAAGGGAAGACAAAAATTAGGGGAGCCGGCAGTTACCAACCAAGCCCTGGCCACTGTGCACCTCACAAAAGGGTCCTCGAGTGGTCGAACCCTCAAGAAATCCAATGTGAAGGCACGAGAGAGGAGAGTGAGCTGGGGAGGGATGGGCAGAGACGGCTCCACTCACCCCCACTCTGGGGTGTAGCCCGACGACGTCAAGAGGTCATTTTGGAAGGCACAGTGGATGGGGCTCAGGATCTTCAGGTGGTGGATGATGCCCTCGGGGGACAGGTCATTCCTCAGCGTGGTCCTCACCACGGTATTTGTCACATTCTGGACACAAACAGGGCGTCAGCGTGCTCCCGGGCCCCTGGACACACGTGCGGACCGTGCTTCTGGGTGCCCGGGGTGGGCTCTTCTCTAAAGCTTGTCCCCCAAATACCAAAACCCTGATGAGCTTTTCCTAACATGAAATGCCAAAGAGAGCGTGAAGTCCTGACCCCTGGTTTATGTAGCCTGTGTTGTCTGCCCATTTTCCTCATTGGAAGAGATCATCGGCTGACACCCCCCAGATAATAGATCAATTCCTCCCCAAATCATCCCCCAGAACGTTTTTGAAAACGAGAGATGACTGGGAAATGAACTAGGGGTGGTGGAAGGGGAGGAAGGCGGGGGTGGGGTGACTGGTGACGGGCATGAGGGGGGCACTTGACAGGATGAGCACTGGGGGTTATTCTGTATGTTGGCAAATTGAACCCCAATAAAAAATAAATTTATTATAAAAAAAAATGAGAGAACGAGAGCACAAGACCCTCCTACAAAGAAATCGAGCTAAAATCAATTGATTGAAGTCTACACTAGACCACCAGCATTCTCTCCAGGCGCCATCGTCTTGGGGGGCAAAGCAGGAGCCCAGGGACCCAGAGGACAACCTCCAGAGAGCGGAGGTCATCGTGACCTTCACCTGAGCCCCCAGGGAACAATGCTGAGCCTGCCCCTGTCATGGAGTGAAGCCCCCTAGACCCAGGGGCAGAGCAGGCTGGTTTGGACCTACAGAAACCATGTTAGAGTCAACCGGGATTGAGGACTGGCTGCTTGCGGTGTGAACGTTTAGCAGAAGGAGAGGCTCTCCAGACAGCTGTGCAGGATGATGCTCCTTCCGAAGCGCACGAAGGTTCTGGAATTTCTCCAGAGCCCACCACGGGGACGGAGAGCCCGAGGTGGGCAGTTGCACGATGTGCTTCAGTGGCGAGCATATAGGAGGAGACGGATATTTCTGTGAAAATCTCCATCGTCATACTGGAGCCGAACCAAGTCTTCTGTTTGACAAGATGCCTGAAGTTTCATTCGTTTGCGGTGCTCGTGGCTTGGAGTCTGATCATCATGGGGGTGGGCTTCCCAAGACCAGCGCCCCTTTACGGACACCTGCTACGCTGTCACCAGAACAGGGCACAGCGCCAGCCAAGGACGCCTGCAGATTGTTGGTGGACGCCTAGTGACGAGCGTGGCAACTCTTCGGCCGAAGTCACGGCCTAACCGGCTTAGGAGTCGACTCGAGGCAGGGGAAACTGTGAGAGGTGGACGACCCAGACCACCGACGAGGAGGAAGCCGGGGCCTGGCTGAAAAGTAAGCCGATGGGGACCCATCGGGAGCGTCCACGGAAACTCAACCACCGAAGCAGGACGTGATGGGCAGCAGGGTGGCGCCCACGACGGCGGCACAGCGGAGGGCCTGGTCGCGGTGAGCCTGCCAGGCAGCGATGGCTGAAACTAGACATCTGGAGACCAGCAGCCCTGATGGCACCCCGAGTCTGATAGAGACGCGGAAGCCAACCAGGTTCTGGCACGAATGGGTCACAGGTGGTGCAACGCTTGCAGGAGCGTGACGGGGAGCGGCTGCTTTTGGACGGTTCTGGACCGAAGAGTCGCCGCGGGGAAGACGTTTTGAATGCTCCTCTGCCTCTCCAGCTCCCACACCTACTCCTTACTGGCCACTCGCTTATGAGAAATTACGACAAGTGTATTTTCTCCCGGTGCGCCCGTGAAACAGACCCGGTAAGCACGGGTGAGTTGACTACATCAGAGAGTCATTAGCTTATATCGGAAGCTACTGGATTTGACCGGGGCGGGCGGGGGGGGGGGGGTCTCTAGGTTTTTATATACATAGTGAAATTCGGATTTTGGAAAACCCGGTTAATTCTTGGAATTCGTTTGCCTTACTAGAGACTGGTGATGCTTTAGTTTCTGGGAACACACCTGCCCAGGTTCCTCACCGAATTATCCGAAAATGGAAGCCCTGAAACACTTCTGAACGTGCACCTGTCTCTGCGTCTGCTTGTATCGGCATCTCCCTACATTGCAATACTTATCTACGTGATGTTTGGGGGTCCGGTGGCTTCTTCCAGCTGAGGAGCAGAGGTTCCCGTACACGTAGGGTCATAACAGACAGGGCGTCAAGTCTCTGATGCCCCCCCCTCCGTCCAGAGCACATGCTCACCATGGTGCACATTCGGTGCCTTTGAAAATCGCTTTGAAAAGTGTCTCAGACAAACTGGACGGACCCCTGCCCCCCCCCACAAGAATTTTGGAAGTGTTTGTGAAGATGATTCCGTACGCTGGCGAATCTCCTGGGGTGTGTGCATCACTTTGGGTTTCTTAGAGCATCCTCTGCACAATCTGTATGCGGCCTATCCGACTTATGGGGGAGCCTTAAAGCCTTAGATTTAACATCTAAAACATTAAGGGGTCAGTAACTCTGAAAGTGCTGAACCAAAAAAGGAAAAAAGAAAGAAAAGAAAAGGAGGAAGCAGATCCTGCTAACTCTATCTATTCCGTTGTATTTGTATAAATAGTCTTTGGGAAATCTTAGGTTTTGGCAAATGTCAAAAAAGATCAAGAACTTCCGGGATGCCTGGGTGGCTCAGGGGCTGAGCATCTGCCTGTGGCTCAGGGCGTGGTCCCAGGGTCCTGGGATCGAGTCCCGCATCGATCTCCCTGCAGGGAGCCTGCTTCTCCCTCTGCCTGTGTTTCTGCCTCTCTCTCTGTCTCTCATGAATAAATAAATAAAATCCTTAAAAAAAGAAACTAAAAAAAAAAAAAAAAAGATGGAGAACTTCTGTGGATTCCAGGGCTGGGATGGCTCGTTAGAGACGCATTTCCCTCTGCTATGAACGGGCTCTGAACCCTACTGAACGTGACAGCTGTACCAGGTGTGTGTGTGGCTCAGGGAAACAAAGGCAGCGAGCCAGTGCGCCGGCTGGCCCTTGGGGCCCCCCCACCCATACGAGGCTCCCCCTGAACAGCTGCCCACATCATCTCCTGCATCGTTCAGTTCGCTTCTGCAAGCCTGCAGGCTGCTACCTTGGACCTGAGACCCTCGGGGGCAGCTCTGCCCGGGCCCACCCTCCAGCCCTGGCCCGTGGGCCCTGGGGCTCAGAACCGCGGCTGCTGAGAAGCTGCTACCACCCCCAACCCACCCACCCACCCCACCCCCAGTCAGTGCGGCCCGCCTCCAGGGAGCCCGAGGAATCCTTAAGAAAGAGAAGCAAGCCCCCAGGGTCATGTTTAAGCTGTGCTGGTTGGACGGTGGGAGGGGGGCTGATGAAGGCTCTGGGTCCCTGGGGACATCCTGGTGGCTCCCCCCACCCACAGCCCCAGAGGAGGCTGGAGTCACACTGGAGAGAGGCAAGCAGGCCGACTGTGCAAGTGCACTGCTCGGCCATGGTCCCCTGCACGCCCACGTGCACGCGCAGACCCCGCAGCGGCCTGCCCCCCCACGTCCTCTTGCACCTGACCCTGCAGCGCAGCGCCTGGCCCCCAGCACGCCTGCACCTGAGGGCCATCTTTGCCCCCACGTCCCATCTCTCCTCTTCCCCAGAAGCCTCCCACCAAGTCCCTCGCCAGCCTTTGGAGCCCCTGCCTCCTCTTGGCGGGGCTGCTCCCTGCGTGGGCTCACTGTCCACGTCCAGGCCTCCTGCTCGGGGCGCCCACCCAACTCTGCTCCTCTCAACCCCTGATCTTTCCTCCCTGTGCCTGTGGCCCCTGCATCACCTGTTGGCTGAGCCCAGGCCGTGCCCGGGGCCCATGCGTCCCCACTGGGGAGCACGGACTGGCCCCAATCAGAAGCCTCTGAGTACGAGGCCTTTGCCCCCCTTGTACCTCTGAGGCCCCTGGAAAGGCAGTCACAGGGGCCTTAGGGCTGGTCCTTGCAGGCAGGGCAACCTTGCCCCATTGACCGCCAGGTCGCACTGAAACCTAGACACGGGGACCTAACCATCACCATGCAGGTAGGGCACCCAGCCCGCGGCCCCATGGGCCACCCTTCCCCACCCTGTTCTGGGAAACAAGGCCTCGGATTGCCCTCAGGAGGTTCTTAGCGGCAGAAGTCCAGGCCCCTGGGCCCCTGCCATGTGGACCAACCTCCCGACTGAGGACAACCTCCCCGTCTCCACTGCCACGCGGCCCCCGGCTGAGACCATCTCCTGGGCACGGCCACCACCAGACCTTCCATGCACACCCTCAACCCAGGGCCCAGCTGCCCTGCCTCCCAGACGCGCTCCTTCCAGCACCTTCCACCTGGTCACTCCCGCCCACCACCCCCTGCTCTCCACCCCCCTCACCCAGCCTCTGCCACATGTCCCCTGGCTGCACACACAGGCCTCCCCGCACGCATCTGGGGACCGTGTCAGTGTCCACAGGTCCTGTCCCAGGGTAGCACATTTCCCTGTCCCCCTGTGGCCAGTGAGGGGGGCCTCACGGAGGACGCTGGTGGCCTCGAGACTGCTCAGTGTGGGGAGGAGGGAGGCAAGAGGAACACGGGAGCCTTAACTGTGACCCAGAGCCAACCCGGGAAGAACCAGGGCCGGAGTCGGTCAGCCCGGCACCCGGGGTGCAGGGGTGCTGCCCCCAGAGGAGCTCCCGTGGGCCGGGCTCCCGTCTGTGCCACCCGTCACCCTGTCAGCGACTCTGCAGTGATGCAGACCTCAGTCCCTCTGGCCGGGTCCTTGTGATCACACCAGCCCCTTGCCCAGCGTGCACAAACGTGTGCACACTCACGCAGTCACACACGTCTACAATCACACAAACTCACCTACACGCATGCATGTTCTCACACGTGTGCACGTCTGGACGCTCACGGTAACACACCGAGCTCTCCTCCCTGTTTCCTCGCTAGCCGCCGCCCATCCTGCCTATGCTTCAGAATCCCTGGAAGTATCTTTAAACCCCGAGGCGACCCCAGGCCCTTTGCACAGGATCCCACAGGGCAGAGCCTGAAACTCCCTCCTGAATCTAGGACGCAGTCTGGTCCCTGGTGAGAACCTGCCCTAACGTGTCCCCCTTTCTTGGGTCCCCCACTTCAAGTCGGAGACCTTGGGGTGCAGTCTTCCCCAGTCCCCCTCCGCACCCCACCCCTCCCTCCCTGTGTGCCTCCCGCGTCTGGCCCCCCAGCCCTTACACTTTGCACGACGGTTCCGCACTCGCTCCACCCGGCCACCAGGAGAACGTGGGTGCTGTTGTGGTAGCTCACGTTGCAGGAGGGCTGTCCCAGGTACAGGGAAGACTCGGGGATGGACTCCTGCCGCAGGAAGCGCCTCTGGATGGCGATGGCCACCTTCTCGATCTCGCAGAGCACCCTGACCGCCTCGGTCAGGCTCAGCCGCGGGGGCGGGTCCTGGGGCCCCTGGCTGGCCGCTGGCACCGAGGCAGCCCTGGTTCCTGCAGGGGTGGGGAGGCCCCCAGGGGCCCCGGGAGCCTGGGCCGCGTGGCCAGGAGGGTCACCTGCAAGGCACAAGGAGATGAAACCAAGACTGGGTCTGTGTTTCGGGAGGGTCCCCTGAGCCTGGCCTGCGAGACCGCGTGGAGGGGGCAGGGGCTGAGTTCCGGCACACACCCGGGCTGCACATTCTGGCCACGACCACACACACGCACCTGTTGCATGTTCCTGCCCAACGGCGGGGCCTGGCCTGGTGGGCCGGGGGCTCCCGTGGGCCAGGGGACCATGGTGCCCTCTGCCCCCCACCCCCCAGACTCTCCCGGGCTGACGCTGGGTGCGGGCTGAGCCCAAGGGCTGGCTGTGACACCCCCCTAATCTCTAAGGTGGGCTGCGCTAAGGTGGGTGTTTAGTCTCAGCATCCTGAGTCCCCAGCTCCTCCCCCCGCTTCCCGCTTCCCCCAAAGCACGGCCTCAACCTCCACGGGGACACGGAGGCTCTGCAGAGACGTCCAGGTCCCCCCAGGGCTCCAGGCCTCGTCTGCGCCAACCCGACCCAGGACACGTGTCAGCCCGCTCCCTGGGCCCGGCTCCATCACCCGCCACCCCAGCACCCGTCTTCTCTTCTGTCAGGGTGGGGCTCGCCCGCCGCTCCGACCCCTCACCTAGCTCCCAAGATGCAGCCCAAACCCCGCTCGTGGCGCTCACCGCCTTCTCCACTGGCCTCCCCCGCTCGCTCCCGCCCCCCTCCACATCTCAGCCGGGCCCAACTGCACAGGCACCGTGCGCCCGTCAGGAGCTCTGTGCTCACTGCTGCACCGACCCGGGGCACCTGCTCCACTGGAGCCCCTCTGCCCAGTGCTGTCCTAGCGGGCCTTTAAGACCTCCTCTTCCAGGAAGCCCTCCTTGACCCCGCTCCTGGGGCTGCCACAGCCTAGCCCCTCTGAGCCTCCTGCTTCTACTGCAAGAACACACTCCATACTCCCGGTGACAAGTGTTTACTTGCATAAGTGTCCGTCTCACTCCACCTGACCACAGATCCCTGCATGGCAGGGGTCACCTCAGGGCCAACGCTGAATCCCCTGAGGCCCCATTTAATGGTTAAAGTATGGGGTGGAAGGAGGGGCCGAGCAGAAACATCTCCCGCGTGCTGCTTGTCACACGGGCTGTAGGCTCCGGAGGTCACTTCTAGAATCCGAGAGGACGCCGCAGACCTTACGTGCGTAGTCTCTCATTGGGGGCACTTGGAGACGCGAAGTGCCCCCAGGAGGCTGGAGATGCATGGCACAGTGTGAAGGGGCACGTACGTGTGCACAGACACGCACACACACGTGCACACACACGTAGGAAAACGCGTCCAGGACATAAAAATATGCTGACCCCGTTTGGAAAAGAAGGACTTTGTGAACGGACGTCCTTAAAAGAACAGATGACCTGATGGTATCTCAGAGAAGGGATTAGGGAAATCTCACCTTCACAGGGTCTTCCAGAATATTCCAGAGGGACGTGGGGGGCGCCGCCCACGCAGCTGCAGGTGAAGGAGCCCAGGGTGTTGCGGCAGGATGCGCCCGGCTCGCAGTCGTGCTCCTGGCTCTCACACTCGTCGTAATCTGCGCGACATCGGAAACAAGACGGGACACGGTCACGGTCACCGGGCCCCCGAGGGCTGCGGGCGAGAGGCGCTCCCACGCCGGCTGTTCACACGGCCTTGTGGGGCGGGGCGGGGGTGGGCAGGCGTGCGTCTCAGGCCGCGGAGTTGAATACGGAGGGACGACAAAACTGGCCAGTTCTGGGGAGTTGAGGGGACAGGGAGGCACCTGCTTCTCGGCCGGGATGGGGGCAAGAGCTGGTGTCCGGACGTCTGCGGGGGCTGCTAGGGGGGAGGGCTCCTGGTCCCGGGGGCGCTGGGGGGGAGCAGCTCATCGGGGCGCCAACAGGACCCCGGCCCCGGCCCTTGGCCTCAGGCCTATGCACCCCACAAGCCTGTCCCCGTAGAAGGTCCTCGGCGCACTTGCCTGCCTTGGTCTCTGCGCCCAGTCACTAACTCACAGGAAGGGGGTTTACTGCAGGAAATGGGTAAAAATCAGGCCATCTGAGCAGAGAGCATGTCCACACCTAAGGCCGCCTCCCGCATAGCACAGTTTGCTCAGTGACATGTCCCCCTGGTCCTTTCAAACACGGATGGCGGGACGCCTGGGGGTGGCTCCATCCGTTGGGCGTCTGCCTTTGGCTCAGGTCATGATCCCGGGGTCCTGGGATCGAGTCCCGCATCGGGCTCCCCGCTCAGTGAGAAGCCTGCTTCTCCCTCTGCCTCTGCCTGCCGCTCCCCCCGCTTGTACTCACTCTCTCTCTCTCACTCTCTCCCTCTCAAATAAATAAATAAAACCTTTTTTTAAAAGATGATTGAAACTATGTTTTGGGGTGTTGCCTTCTTCAGCAGGGTGCCTTTATTTTGTTTAATATAAAAAAGCTTACACTTTTATAGAGTCAAATACTTCAGCCTTTGCCTCTGGGGGCTCCTTTGACTTCAATTTTAAAGTTAGAAAAGCCTCCTCTTTCCAAAAACCGGAAAAATGCTTGTATGGCCTCTGAGTGACGTCATACATGAAATTTTTGCATCATTTATTTTCAAGTACGACATACGCTGTGAACCGAAATGTGCCCCCAAAATACATACGTTGAAGCCCCAACCCCTTGTGGGACTGTGTTTGCAGAGGGGGCGTTTAGGAGGTAATTAAGGCTAATGGAGCCCATAAAGGTGGGACTGTCACCCAAGAGGGTTGGCGTCCTTATAAGAAGTGGCGCCAGAGCTCGGCACACACACGGGGAAAGAAAGGCCTTGGAAGCTCTGTCCACACGGCGGGGAGAGGGTCCGCCCCAGAAAACGAACCAGCGGGCCCCCGGATCTGGGCCGTCCAGCCTCCAGAACTGTGAGAACGTGCAGTTGTGTTGTGAAGCCGCCCCGTCCGTGGTATTTGGTTACGACAGCTCGCGAAGACAAATGGGACTTGAAAGAGGAATCTAAATGGCTTTGTCTCCCTGCTTTTCTTTTCAATTATTTTTACCAGGATCTCCCTGGAAACCATGCTTGGGAGGAAGCGTGGGCTGCAGAGAGGGGCAGGTGCACCCCCGGCCCGGTTCCGTGGGTGGCAGAGGAGGCCCAGGGCGGGACGTGGACCCCGGAAAGGGAGCAGCATCTCTGGGCATCTGCGCAGCTTCACACCAGGATGGTTCTGGCCCCTAAACCTTCAGAAACCAACACAGTAGCAATAAGAGAGATGGGGCGCCGGCGGGCGGAGGGGGGGCTCAGTCGGTGAAGCGTCTGCCTTCGGCTCAGGTCATGATCCCAGGGTCCTGGGATCGAGTCCCGCATCGGGCTCCCCGCTCAGCGAGGAGTCTGCTTCTCCCTCTCCCTCTGCCCCTGCTTGTGTTCTCTCTCATGTTCTCTCTCTCTCTCTTTCAAATAAATAAATAAAATCTTTTTAAAAAAAAAAAGAAAGAAAAAGAAATAAATTAAATTAAAAAAATAATGATAAAATAAAAAATAAAAAAAGATGAGGGTCCTATCTGTTCCCCATGTTGACCTCCTGCCTGGGAGCCCCTAGGAGGAGACACATGGGGTGACGTCTTCCAAACAAGGGCAGAAGCTGGGGTCTCCCCACCTCTCTTGCAGACACAGTGAGCCTCTGGGGGGCGGGGGGGCCGGCCTCCACCTACCCTGGATGACGGTGTCCTCTCCGACCACCTCCAGCAGAGACGCATTCTGAAAGGCCACGAGGAACGCAGCGGACACCTCGTGGACACCCACATCTGCGGTGATCAGCAGGTTAAACTCCACCACGACGCTGCCGTTGGCGATGCGGGTCACCTCCACCTGGACCCCACCGGAGTCCACGAGCCGAAGCATGGAGGCTGGCAAGGAACCCCGCACCTTTGGAGAGATGGCACGTGAAAAGAACGAGAGGAAGCAGGGTATCCGACCAAGGGGGCACCTCCTGGGATTCGGGCCAGCAGCAAAAAGGACAAGGTCCCGTGTGCCGTGTCCCAACCCCAAGTCCCAGGAAGAGCCCTGTTCCCCCAGAGCACGTCCGCGGGCCGGTGTGGGTGACATGCAAGGGCCCTGCCTGGGCGGGGGGGGGGGGGGGGACACATCACCCAAAGGGGCACACGTGATGGCATTTAGAACCTACTGCTCTCGGCGCAGAGCTGTGGAGGGTGGGGGCTGGATGGGTGGACATGGGGGGGTCATCTCTCTCTCATTGTGCATTTTCTAGAACACTCCCTCTACTGCTGCTGCAGACCAGCTCCCCTGCCATTCTTCCCGCCTTCCCCAAAACCGCTTCCCTCCAAGCCTTCCCACCAGGACACGCAGCTCCTGCCTCGCTTTTCCCTCTACCACCTTGGAGGGAATCCTTCCCCGCAGGCCATCCTCGCGCCTCACAGCCAAAACGCCACTGGGTAGTGGCTCTAAGCGGTCCATACAGCACTAGACTTCTATGGGAACGTGTGCTTCTGGGGTCTGGCCTCCCAGAAAACCTCGTCTTCATCTGGACCCCGTGAAGGGTGGTGGCTCAAGGCACAGGCTCATGGATTCACTTCTCAGCGTTGGGACATCCAAGGTGACAAATCTGCTGTCACCTCCGGTCACCGGGCCACCATCACTACCACTGGAAGAGCTAGCTCTTGTCTCTTTCTCTCTCTCTCTCATCTGGGACTTCCAGAGATGCGGTTGGATTAAAGGCCCTCGGGGCTGCCTTTCAAATCCGTCTCAAAGCAAAGTTCCAGCCTCCACGCTAGGGAGTGACGGGAACAAGGTGCCACGTTAACCCACAACCTCCCAAAAGCTGTCCTACATGAGTGACAAGCTGCACAATCATCTGCTATCCTGAAACTCTAGACAAATCAACAACGGTGCCCAGAAAGAGGCGAGCGAAGACATGGTTGGGGGAGGAAGGATGCGTGCAGACATGTGTGCGGATCTGGGGCTGCCGCACGTGGCCGCCGGGGCCCTGTGGCCCGATGGTCAGCGCTGCTGCTTAGTATTACGTGCAAACATCACGGAACCTACAGGAGACCATTGACAACTCTTGAATCCACGCACAGGGGCACTGGGCCGGGTGCTGGGGACCCAGGACAAATAAGGCAGGATCCCAGATCCCCGAGGAGCCCCAGCGGGACCCATTTCCTCCACCCTGGAGGGGAGAACAGAACCAAGTCATCGGGCTACGGGGCGAGCACCCTCCGCCTCGAGGTGGCGCTTCCAAACCCTCTCTCCTGGGTCTTAAACCCGGCGGGGAGGGAAAGCTAACGGGGACCCGGACGTGCACTGCGTCCAGGAGACCGCGGGATCGGGACCAGCGCATCCTCTCTTCGTCAAAGGGGAATCAAGCCGCAGCAAATCCCGGCCACCACTGTCCCTGGGAGTGTGAATGGGGCGGCGGGGGAGGTGCCGGCGAGATTAGGAAAAAGGAGCAGCAGCTTCATTCACGCTCGCCAGAAAGTGCAAGCACCGCCACGCGCATCAGCGGATGAAGGGGTGCACGGACCGTGGTCTCTCCGTGTGGCCGCCCGGGGCTCCGGGGAGCAAGCCAGACGCCGCAGGCCACGCGTGTAATGATTCTGTGCACGCGCGACACCCGGGGCAGGCAGACGGCAGGTTAGTGGGTGGCAGGGGTGGCAGGGCCGGGGCGCGGGGGGAGTCACTGCAAATGGGCACAGGTGTGGCCTCTTTCGGGGTGATGACGGGAATGTTCTGGAACTGGCGGTGACTGTTGCGCAGTTTCGCAGAAAAAGCCCAGAGCGCTGCACGGAGCCCTTGTAAAGTATGGATTTTAGGGACCGTGAAATTAGATCTCAATTTCTTATAAAAGGTTTTCTTCGCCGGGCTTCCTGCTCCACGGGGTCCCACCGCCGTAAAGGAGCTGGCCCAACAGCGAACAGCGCCGAGCGAGGATGCAGCAGGGGCCCAGGTGTGTCCCCCACCTGCCGATGGGTCTAGCGGCGGGGACGCCGGGCACCACGCCGGACGGAGCTTCCCTCGGAGGTGGGGGGTCCCGGCACCTACACGTCCGCGTCCCGCGTGGCTGTGCCTGGGCTTCTGTCCGCACCCCCGTGCACGTCCCGAAAAGGAAGGGACGGTCCCCCCCAACTCACCATCGTAAGGAACCGCTCCCGGAGGTCCTGATACTCCTCGCTGCTCGCATTGCCGAAGGACTCTACGTACCTGACATTGGCTATTCTGACTTTGCCTCTGAGTTTCTGGGCCGCTGTGGACAGAGAACAAACCCGTCTGGAGCATTGGGAACGGTGACAGCGGCAGCTCGGTGGCTTCACGTCGGCCAGAAAGAACGGCACCGGAGGCTGGTGGTGCCCCGCACGCGCACGCACAGCCCAGCCACCCCAGAGGACGCCGGCATGCAGCCGGGGCACAGACGGAGAAGCTTCTGGGCCCCCTGCCCCCCTCTTCCCCGCCCCCATGTGGCTCTCCACGCACACGCTGCCCAGGTGGTTTACCAGCAGGGACAACTTCGAGAAGGAAAGGAGGCTCTCTCATGCCCAGGCCGCAGGGGCCCACCTGGATGTCCTGGGCAAATCAAGTCGTGGGGCGGCCTTGCCCCGCCCCTGCCAGAGCCCGCAGCCCACGGCACAGCGCCCAGGGGTCTTGACCCTCTTCTCCCTCCCCCTAGAGCACCGTCTCTCCGTGGCTTAAGGGTGGTCCCTGCTTTTGCATCAGGTCTGTTCCATGGGAATCTGTTCCGTCCACGTGGGGCTTCCAGGAGGCCTTGGTACAAAAATGCGGTCCAGCAACATCGCCTGGCCACACCATGGTGTCTGGCAGGTGGCATCCAGCACGGCAGCCACCTCGTTTGGTCCTTCACCAGACATCTGTGATGCACCTGCCAGGTGCCTGCTGTTCCGGGCGCTGGAGGCAAGGCCAAGTTTCTCCCGGCGGGGCTGAGAGTGCTGCCCCCACAGCTTACTGCCCAGGCCTAGCACAAACCACAAAGCCATCCCAGGACGCATGGCCTGATGACCCCACACCCATGTCCTTGGGGTCATGGCTATCGCTGCACCGGAGGACCACGGGTCCAGACGCCACAAGTGGGGTGTGCAGCTTGATCTAAAAGCCTCAGGAGCAGGACAGGTGCACAGGTGAGAAGGGACAGGGACCCGCCCCGACACAGGTCACATGCCCGTGGTGGGGGCTCCTCCTTCCAGCAGGTGAGGCCTTCCGGCAGTGACCGCCCCTCCTCCAGCCCACCATGAACCTGCCGGAGGACGCCCTCACACACCGACTTCCCTCTGATTTCCCGGTCCACAGCTCATCGGTACCCTAAAGGACGCACACAGAAGCTGAAAGCTCCTCTTACTGGCACCCCCAAGGGCTGTGCACCCCACCTTGGAGCACTCTGCGTCAGCCCTTACACAGCTGCCCAAGACCTGAGGACCCATCTGCAACGTCAGCCAGCCCTTGGCTGTTTGAGCAACTTAGGCATTCAGGGAAGTATCTGGACGATGGGTGCAAAGGGGGAGAAACAAGATTTGTCCGAACACATAACTATCACCAGCACCAACGCCACCTCACCAGGCCCCGGCCGGGAGGGGACAGACAAGCTGTCCAACTGTCTCATGTCCCCTGTCTATCCGTCCTTCTTAGAAGCCAAGTCCAGGTCCGCCGAGAGCGGGAGCAATCAGAGGGAGGGCGTGACGCTCAGCACACCAGCACCACGCGTGTTTTCCTGCCACGTACCCTCGAGGACACGGGGCAGCCAGCGGCCACCACCTCCGCGGGCAGAGTCCTGAGCACTTTGCGCCTCCGCGTGGCCCGCGGTCTGCCCCCTGCTGCATTCCTTGGCCCCGGAGAGGCAGAAACCCAGCCGCTCGCAAATGACTGGCTCTTTTGAACCTGAACGCGCTGAAAATCTCTCACGTACTTGTTCCCTCCCTTTGAGAACAAGTGGCCACGAGCGTCCCTGAAGCCCATTCATTACCTGTCCTCACTCTGAGGCGGGCCCTGGCACCTCCTTCCCCGCACGCTCCGGCCACTATCTCCACCAGGTGCAGGACGCCGGGCTCCAGGCCCGACAGCGTCAGGCTCGCGTTCCGGGTCTCCAGGTGCACCGCGGGGCTCCGCGTGGAGGTGACGGTGAGCTGGAAGGTGGGGTGCCGGGCGAGGTCCGCCGCCCACGCCACATGGAAGCTGGTGCTGGTCACATTGGAGATGGTGACCCTCTCGATGGGGACGGGATCTGGCAAGTGGACATAAGCATCGAGCAAATGAAAAGCAATCCAATGATTGAAGGAGAGAGGACCGGAGAAGCCTCACCAAACCCTAAAATCGAATACACGGCTTGGGGACAGGAGAGGGCATCGGCAGACACCAGCCCAAGGAAGTCATATGAACCCGCCGCTAGCCCTGCATGTGGTACAGTGTCCCTGGATGGCCCCCTGAGCCCCAGGCTCCCTCGGACAGCCCTCCCGCCCCTTCCGGTTTGGTTTTCTCTCTGCCACTGAGGTCCCTGGTCTTCCCCAAAGCAAACCTCTTGAGCAGATGCTGGGTGGCTCTTCCAGAGGGGGTACCCCACCACCCCTGAGCAGACTCATAGAGGGGCCAGCACAGGTGGCCATGGCTGGCTTCGGAGCCATTCCCGCAGGGTGATCCCGGGGGGGCTCGACGGTACTGACTTACGGGGCCTGCCGTGTAGTCTTGGAACGTGCAACACTCAGCAGAGGAGATGCACCGATGGAGCTACGTTTAGGTTCTATTTGGCGGCAAGCCGGGGTCGGGCTAGCACCGTGAGCTCACAGGGATGCCGCGTGGGAGCTTCACGGCCGGGGCTGCCGCCCATCTACGGTGCTGCCCCAGGACCTTGGCAATGGCCAAGCCCTCTGTGTGCTGTCAGTAGAACTGCCAGGGGGTCTGCACGGTGCAGGGGACTGCGCTAGGGCTCAGGGCTTCTGCACTGCTGGGGAGGCGTGGAAATGCTCCTGGGTGGGGGGGGCTCTGCAGTGCTTAAGGGGACACATGCACCCCACAGGCTCCTCCTGGGCCCGACCTCCTGCTCCTGATGGGCGACCAGAAGGCTTGGGGACAGGCAGGGGAGGACTGGAGAAAGCACAGGGACCAGGTTTCAGTCCTAACAAGACAGAGGCCACCCCCAGGGACAGGGCTGTGCTGTGCCCCACTTGGCGCAGCCATACGATGAGCAAGACACCTGACTTTTCTCAAAGGTCTTTGATTCAATGACCGTGTGAGCCTTTACCAACTGGAACGCAAGGGTTCCCCGGTGTGCCCGGGGTCTCGGGGCACAGGCCCCCTAGCACACGCCATCCGAGGCACTCACCACAGGACGGAAGCTTCAGAGACTCAGGGGTGAGGGCTGAAGGCAGGTCCGGGGAGCTGGAGGGCCCAGGGTGCATGTTCTGTGGCCCTGTGGGGTCCAGGGGCGCTGGTGGTGTTCTCCAAGTGGGGAGACCGGCGTGCCACTCGATGTGGTCTGCGGGGCCCTCAGTAGGTGTGGGCCAGACGGGTGGCTCTGTGCTGGAGTTTCTTGACAACCATCCAGGGGTGTCCAGCAAGACATTCATGGCCCCAGGAGGGGAGCCATGGGAGTTCCCGGGAGCCCCGCTGGCTGTCGGTGGGCCTGTCACCAAGCCTGGGGCCATGCTGGGCACCTCCTCCTCCATGCCCTGGCCTGTGCCATTCCCGTCCTGCTTCACCACGTCGCTGCCCCCTCTCCTGGGTGGCAGGCCTGGGGTCTGGGCCTGGCCTGCTGCGGGTGTGCCCCCTGGGTACCCAGGGCTGGGCCACAAGGCGGGAGTCTCCCGGTCAAGGGCTGTTGTTTCTGTGCCGAGAACTGGGGCTGTTACTCCTGTTGCCGGAGCCAGGACACCTCCCGTGGGGCTCACCGTGTCACCTACTGAGACACACATCCACTCTCAGAGGGGACACCTGGTCCAAAGACGCTAAGCAAAACCTACCAGATGCCACCCATGAGCGAGAGCCTCCCGGGGGGGCCCCAAAAGTGGGGACAAAGGCTGTCTCATTGGGGGTGATGGGATCACGAATGTCTAGTGGGGCTCGTGTCTGCAGCTCTCCGAGGGGGCGGCAGGGCCTCTCCACTGGATAAATGGGAGCTCTCAGGTGCCACGAGCGGGACTCCAGCTGGGGGGCTGCAGAGCCAGGACATAAGCACGGGGCCCCGTTCTTGCAGCTGAATCCACCCGGCCCTTGAGGAAATGGGGCAACTTCTCTAGATCTGGGCTCAGCGCAGGGCTCGGTGCAGATGACCGGCATCGGTGTGCCCTACGTTACACGAATAAGGGAAGGATGCGGGACAGTGGCCCGTGGGTGCTAGAGAGGCTATGGGATAGGAGGTCCCGGGGGTGGGGGTGGGGGGCGCACCCTCACAGGCCCGGCCCGCTCGGGCGGGGTTGGTGTCCCTGGCCGTCCGGCACCGACAGGTGTAGGAGCCCTCGAGGTTGATGCACTGGGCAGCGGGGGAGCAGTCGTGCCCCAGACTGTCTGCACACTCGTCCCAGTCTGCGGGGCGGGAGAGAAACGGGACGAGCTGCTGAGTAACGGCCGGAGGCTGCTCACAAGGCAAAACAGCAACGGAGCTGAGTTCTCCGCAAGCACCTCCGCAGCCAGCAGTCGAGGGGCAAAGGCCGGGGTCGGTGGTGGGCTCCCCGCCCCCCGGAAGCCTGTCTGTGACCTAGACCGCAGGCCCCGCATCTCCCTGCGACAACCTTCACCGCCGGCTGGCTGCTTTGGGGGCAAAGATTAGCGACTGTCCATTCCCTTTGGAGCCCTTGGCACCCACTGGTGTGAATATATTCTTCTCCTGTGTATTCTGTTTCCAGACCCCAAAACCAGGATGCTTCCCCTCTTCACCAATGGGCCAACATCCCCCTAATATTTAGCTCTTCAGCAAAGAAAACTAGCCAAGCCTGGAGGCATCTGGGTAAATCTAACCGGAACTCTTAGAGACGCACGGAGGAACGGTCCTGAACACTAAGAAGCCCAAAGAGCCCATGTCACTGGGAAGCGCTGACCCTTGTGGGCCGAAGGAAGAGCGTCAGGTAAGGGGCCCCCAGCACCTGCTCACCCACCACACCCAACACAGCCGGCACTTTCCAGCCAGCGGCAGCCTGGACCCGCACTAGCCAACCCGTGAAGCAAGGCTCCTGGGGCCCCCTCTGCTCTCCAACCCCCTCTTCCCGCCCCCCCGGGGGAACTGCCACCCCCACTCTCGCAGGGAAACATCTGATGGTCTCGTGCACTTTGACATGTGACTGATAAAGTGCTACATGTGACACGCATGATAAACCTGAAGGAGTAAATATCTCAAGCTGCATCCCAGGCGAGGAGGAGCCGGGCTAGGGGAGGGGGACAGCTTTCCCCACACCCCGAATCCATCTTTCAGATCACTGCCTGCCTGTCCCTCCCGCCCCAGGGGAGAAGGTGGCTCAGAACGGAGTGGCCTCTGCTGGGGGACCGAGCCGGGGGCCCACCTGGGGGTGCTGGGCTGGGCTGGGCTTGGCGACACCCTGTGCCCCGGCCCGTCACAGGCTCCCCTGGCTCCACCATGCTCGCTGGGCCAGAGGAGCCCAGACTCGCCCATATTTAAGTCATGACACAGGACGCACACTCGGTTTTATGCGGAGAAAACTCTGCAGCCAAGGGCTGTTCTCGTCCTGTGGTTTTCAATTTTGCTTCATGTGATCTTCACGGAAGCTCATGGAACAGCTCCCTGAGACCCGAGGGCTCATCAGCTGATGCAACAGTCACCTCCCACCGCCCCCTCTCCTCCCCGCCCCCCCAGACAGGGCCCTGTGTCCCCGCCCCCGGGCCTTCCTGGAGCCCTGCCCCACTTCCTCCACAGCCTGCAGGCAGCTCCAGGGGTTTTGGGGGGTGGAGGGGGCTGGGACCTGGGATGAGCGAGCAGAGCCCCGCAGTCCAGAACGGGCTCCCACCCCTGAACACCTGGCGGCTATTTTTAGCCACGGTGATTCACCGGCCTCCCCGCCGGAGCAGCTGGCCAGCAAGCCCGAGTGAGGCAGGACGCTTTGTCTCGTCTTGCGTTAGAGCCCCAGGCCAGGTGGTTCTCCAGTCCAGAGGGAGGAGGCAGGTCTGGAGTGAGAGTGCCCAGGGGGCCTCGGCACCTTCTGGATCCACCAGACGCCTCGGGGTGCAGGGGGAGGGCTCGCTCCTGGGGGCCCTGCAGCTGCGGGAGGGCGAGCGGCCCCGGAGGGCGCGGCTCGGAGCAACAGGGTGCTGCTCAGCGGGGGGCACGCCCTCCTGGAGGCAGACCAAGGACACGTGGCCAGCCACTGACCCCCCCACGACAGATGGGCCTCAGGGGGAAGCTGAGGTCATGACAACGTGACCCCCCGCGCTGCTGGGACATGTTGACTCACGGAGGCGAGAGCCCCCGAGCCACCCAGGAATGCTCCGAGGGCGCCAACAATAGCATTTCTGTGCAGCCGCGAGCAGAGCAGCCCTCCGTGCTGCGGTTTGTTGGCGTTCCGCAGGACGGCCACGCGTGCGCTTCTCGGTGCCCCGCCCGGGGCCTGGGCTGCCTGCCCGAGGGGGGCTGGGCCCGGGGCTCTGGTGACACAAGCAGCAGTCGCTGGGTCACAAGACCCTGCACGGGGCCGGGCGCCCCCACCCCAGTCACCAGGCAGGAAGGGGGTGCCAGCACCGGGAGGCCTCCAGGAGCCTGCAGGGCGACCTCATGGGACCTCATGGGGACGCTTGACGGGACCTGCTGACACCCTGAGAACATGAGCGACGAAGGCGCCTCTTCTTCCTCTGCCTCTTCTTCCCCTCCCAGATCCTCACGAGCCCCCAAGCTGGCTCGAAACAACAGGGTTCATTCTCACACTTGCACAGGCCGAAGTCCAGGATCCAGGGGCGGCGGGGCCCCATCTGGGGCTCGGGGCAGAAGGGGGAGCATCCTCCCTGCCTCCTCCGGCCTCTGGGGCTCCCGGTGTTCCTGGGCTCGTGGCCCCCAGCCTCGGCCTCGGTCTCCCTGCGGCCGTCCTCCCTGTGTCTGGGTCTCTCCTCCTCTGCATCTTCTCCTGTAGGGCGCTCCCCCGATCCTGGGCGATCTCCGATCCTGACCTTAATTTTGTCTACAAAGACGCTTCCTCCAAACTAAATCTGCAGTTCTAGGTGGACATTTCTTGGGGGGGTGCGGGGAGGCCACCCCTTCAACCCGCGGGCAAGGAGCAAGAGTAACCCAACGCCTGGTGCACAGGGCCGGGCCGGGAAGCAGCACTCGGGGCTGCTGGCTCCCCTGAGGGATGCTCGGGTCTGGCCTTGGGTGGAACTGAGGGAGCAACTGAGGACCCCCCGCTGGGGAACGTCATCCCTGCCTCACACATCAGCCTGTTCTCTGCTCTCTCCCTATCTCTGTCTCTGTCTATCTCTGTCTCTCCCTACGTCTGTATCCCCGTTTCTGTATCTCTGTGTCTCTGTCTCTCTCTTCTCTACCCCTACATCTGACTGTCTCTCTCCTCTCCGTCTCCCCACCACCCTCCTCTGTCTGTCCCAAGGTGTCTCCCCCTCCCCTGATCTAAGACTTCCTGCCTCAAGGCAACATGAAGTGAAATTACATAACATTCAGGCCAAGGAACTAGAGGCCGGTTGGCAGGTGGCGCAGGGGACGGCGGCCCCCAAGGCCCTTCCCCTCCCGGGTCCTCCAGCTCCGTCCCACCTCGTGTTCTGGGCCCCAGGCTCTGGGGTCCCTCTCCCACCGGAGCAAGAAGCGTGGGATGCAGGTGGGCCCCCACGCAGGAACACAGAATAAGGATTCGAATTTCATGCACTTGATCGATCTTTCACGATAAATACGCATGGACCTGAAATCGCGTGGCCGGGCCTCTGAGGGGCCTGGCGGCAGTGGGCTCGGGTATAGAGGAGAACCGACCTTGCACGCGTGTGCCCCGCGGGTCGATCTGGAACACCCGGCTCGCCCACAGAGGCGGGAGCATGGGCGCCAGCGTGGAGAGTCCCACTGGGAACTCAGGGTCCTGAAGCAGCAGCCTGAGCGTCACCACCACGCTTCCGGCCTGGAGAGACACGATGCGCACCTTCAGCTTGCCTCTCCTGTACAGGTCGGACAGCGCTGGCGGGAAGGCGTTTGCAACCTAGTGGAGAAGAGGCAACAGCCACTCAGAGCAGATGCTTCCACCAGCGTCTCCAAAACCATTGGGCAGGGCCCGTGTGACCCCCCAAAATGGTGCACAGAATGTGTCCCCTTGGTGACCAAGAGGAGGTGTCCGGTGACCAGCCTCTAGGGGCCAAGAAGAGACAGGAGCACCTGGCCCCCCGCACCTCCCCCAGGGCCTCCCCAGGGACAGCCGCGGTCCCCACTACGATTGTGAGAATCCCAGTCACCACGACAGTTGGGCTTCCTGTCACGGAGCACAAGACGCACAAACCACTGTGCGCCCTGGAAATCGGTGTGCAGGCGACGTGTGTGTGAGACAGATGGAGAGATGTAGTGGCTACTTGCAGCTGCGCCCCTCATGGGCTGTATCCCCCCCAGAAACACCGGGGCCACCAGTGTGCGGGGCCAGCATGCCGAGCGAGGGAGGCCAGCCTTGCCCCCCACACACACCATGCCCCGCACACACGCGAGACACTCCCACTGACAGGAACAGGCTAACTTATCAGTTTGAGGGCAGGATAAAATCTTAGGCCATTCATGGTTCTCGGTGGTTTAGCAAGTCACTTGGGTCCCAGGTTCATCTGTCACCCAAGGGGAGACAGCCCTGGCCGCTGGCCTGGTTCCCCTGGGCTGCATACTGCTGCCCCCTCATTAGCCACGGGGAGGGTGGATGCCGTGACCCCTGGTAAACGCCCCCCCCCCCCCAGTGAAGCCCCAGCACTAAAGCAGGGAGACAGATGCCCCGGGCTACCTGGATGGAAGGTTCCGCAGAAAACCCAGCTGCACCATCGGGGGCGCACTTGAACCAGAGCTTTTCACAGACCGTTTGGCCCCGTATCCAGATTTAAGGGGAGCCCCCCTAAGGGGCAGCACTTGGGTAATCAGTGCCCAGGATCTGGGCTGGGGTGACGCGTGCTCGTGCGCAGTCACAGAGAAGGGGCTGGCACAGCACGCACGGTTGTCTGGCTCAGTCGCCCCTCCACCCCCCACCCCCACCCCCCACCCCCAGCACCGTGTCTGCACTTTGGCTTTACCTCATGGAGCAGCAGTCGGGAAAAGTCCCGGTACTCGGGGCTGCCGGGGTTGAGCAGCTCCTCCGTCACGTTGTGGTCCAGGACCCTGACGGTGACTCGGAACACGCGGGCGTCTGCAACAGCGACAACGCAAATTGGCCAAAATCGGTGATGAACCGTCACACACGCCTTGCTGTCACTGTTCCCCAGAAAGTCTCCTCTTCTGAGGGGACATTTGTTTGCTGATAGATGGAGGGAGGAGTCCTGGATCAGCTGGCACACGTACGGTCCGCAGGCCCCTCTTGCCATCCTCACCCCGCGTGGCTGCGGCTTTCCCGCGTCGTCCACGCACACAGCCGGCCGGGTCCTCATGCCGGATGCCACCAGGCCCCGGTACCCAATGCATCCTGTCCACCCAGGACTTTCCAAGCGTGTGCACCCAGAGTCCCATCCCAGGAACCGACTGTCCCCGGCAAACCGGGGTGGGGGGGTCGCCCGGCAAGGGAGGCACCCCTTCTCTTTGGCCATAAGCAAAGCCGGGAGAAGTAGGATGGGACGGGGAGCGCGTGTCTCTTTCATCGCCGAGAGTAAAACCAACATCCAAGCAGGTCCTGCTGCATCTCCGTGTGCTTCTCTGACGACCTAACGGCCGTGGGCCGGATGCGCCCTTTATCCCTGCTGGGTGCACGCGCCACGAGGGCCGCGGAACTGTCACCGGGTTGTACCCCGTGCGTTTCTAGATCAGGGCCTCTCTGGCCCTTCTCCCGTCCTCGGGGCACCAAGTGTCCCTGTGATGTCAGCCTCGACCCTGCCCACAACGAGAGCCTCCTGGGAAAGGGGGGGTCAGTGTCCACCTGAGCCCCCGAAATCCAGACTCTCTGTGAGGCTCTGCAGCCACTGTGACCGGAACGCCCACCGCCTCCTAACGCCGAATTACCTCGATAGAGCCTTTAACGTGAACCAAGCTCCTTAAGAGAGCAGCGTGCACGCAACAGACATTTTTACAACACGGAGAAGGAGAGAAGAGGCTGGCGGTTCAGGAGTCTTCTGGAACTTTCCTGAGGGCACGGGTTGCTGAGCCCCCCCCCCCCCTGCACATCTAGACATGCTCAGAATGTCCCATGGGAGAGGAGTTGGGGAGGGAGCAGAGGGAGGGTCAGCAGAAGCAGGGGATGGGGAGAGCTGGGGTCTGCCCTCACTCCCCGACGACCTAGGGAACCGAGTGCTCCCTCATTTACTCCCGGCAGTACTTGGACCCTAGACTGAGAAGATGACGTGGGTCCTGCTCTGAAGTCGGAAGCCTCGTGTGCCAAGGTGTGCCCATTTCGTGGCTGGGGCTCTGGGGGTGGGGGGGCCGCTGCGTGCCCATTCTATGTGTTGTGACAATTCAGCAAGGGCCGGCCCCAAATCGGCTCCCAAAGGCTGCAGGACGGTGTCCTCAAAGGCCTGCTCATTCCATCCCTCATTCGTCCCTGGACAAGGCCTCCCACGCAGAGATTTCTGTGCTCTGTCCCCAGACCGGCCTGGGAGCTCCTCTGTCCCCGCCCAGGTACGCCCAGGCCAGGCAGGGAGGAGATGCAGTCATGGGGAGGGGCGGTGAGGTCAGCCACCTGCGGAGCCCTATCCCCATCCCCCCCACCGCCCGGGCCACACCAGCCACCCTCTCCAGAGCTGAATCCCTGGTTCACACCTACAACCTGTTTGGGTGAAAGAAAGTATCTTCACGGGCCGATCTAGGGGGCACCGTGTTAGCTTTTTAAGGGCCTCATGCGGGAAATGAAGCAGGTCCGGGAGGATGCCCCGTGATGCTCGGCTCCGGTTCCGGGAACGCATAGACGCAGCCCTGTGAAGTCGGTGCTGCAAAAAGGCCTTTCAGGGCGCCCATCGCTGCCGTTTTTGCTTAATCACACTGTTTGCTCCGCCCTCTCGGACTGCGAAGGCCTTCAAACCGGGAAGGTGGGCTCCTCACCTCATCACCTCAGGTGTGAGCATGGGCCCCCGCACCACCCGCGGAACAGGACGAGATGTAGCGGCGTGAGAGGAGCCGTGGAGACCACAGACGGCCACCGTGGCACCGCTCAAAGGACACGGAGCCCCCACAGCCCCTCCGGGAAGGACTGCCCCTGCCCTGAGAAGATGACGAAAGAGGATGGGAATCTTGGGGCCAACAGAGGTGGAGCCGCAGACCCTCAGGTAAGACGCAGGGCGCGTGTGGGTGCCCTTACCTGTTCTGACGGTCAACGTGGCGGTGACATTGCCCCCGCACGCCTGGTAGCTGGTCTTCACCCCATACAGCTCTCCGGCCTCCAGCCCCGCCACCTCCAGGGTCCTCCCCGCGGTGCTGGCGCTCTGCAGGAGCTCCTCCCCCTTGTAGACCTGCACGTGGAAAGTGCGGTGCAGGGAAGAATTCAAACGCCAGGACACCTGAAAGCTGCTGCTGGTGACGTTGAGGGTCACGTAGTCCCGGATGGGAGGGCAGTCTGTGGAGGCAGAGGGTGAATGAGGTCGGAGACACCAGAGACAACCAAAGCAACATCCCTCTGTGGGCCCACAGCAAACTCAAACAAAAACACTTCGGCGTCGAGGGAAACCATCTGCGAAAGGAAAGGACAAGCTGCAGAACGGGAGAAAATAGTCACAAATCAAATACCTGGTAAGGGGCTAATATCCAAGATGTGTAAAGAGCTCATCCGACTCCATAGCGATCACACGCGTGCACACACACACTCGATCCAATTAGAATATGGGCAAAGGATCTGAACAGACATTTCTCTGAAGAAGACATCCAGGTGGCCAGCAGACACACGAAAAGGCGCTCGCCGTCACTGGTCATCAGGGAGGTGCCCCGCACACCTGTCGGAACGGCTGACATCAACACCACGGGAGATAACGCGCTGGTGGGAATGTGGAGCAGCCGCTCTCGAAACAGCGTGGAGGCTCCTCCAAATGTTAAAACTAGGGTGACCGTCGCATCCAGCAATCCCACCACTGGATGTGTATCCACGGGAATCGAGACCACACCGTCAAGGATGCGCCTGCGCGACACGGATTCCCCCGGGACCTCCGGAGGGACACCTGCCGCCGCCTCCGTGGGCCCGGGACCCCTCACTCCGGATGTGTGCCCTGCAGAGCTGTGACAGGGTCAGGTGCTGTGCTTCTCGGCACCTGGTCTGCGCTCCGGGAACTGGGCCCTTCTCCAACTAGTTTTCGGGGCAGCTACTTGCGGGACGGTGCCGCCTGTCGCGAGGTCTTTCCGATGCTGCCCGTCAGCCGCCCTCTAACGTTCGAAGGCAGATCCACCTCTGCGGGACAGGCCTGGAGATGTTTTCAATGCAAATCGTCCTTCTACTCCTTCCCTCTGTCCTCCTGTGACACGGATTTGCGTCCTCCAGGTGCAGGATGCCTTCTCGTTGCCCGCTAGGACACTCCTCTTAAAATGTGGTCCCGGAAAAGAATGTTCAGGATGCAGGATGCCTGCATGATCTGAGGGCACCTGAGGCCTTCCCCCATCCTGCAGCCGTGAACCAGATCCAGGACCTGACATTGGTCTGGGTGACACACATCACATTCCCTGCGTCCACGGGTCTGGGCCCTCGTTTGCTCCGGGCAACCCTGACCCGTCGCTGGCAAAGCAGTTCGGGTGCTCCTGGGGGGTCCTGCCTCTCCCATGATCTCTCAGCTCAGCCTCTGCTCCGGACCCGTCAGCGTGGCACCTGAACCTTATAAAGGTAGAGATGCCGGGGACTCCCGCCATCGATCCGGAGCACCCCGTGTTCAGAAGCCTGACGGCGGGTGAGGAGCACCAGCACGGGCGAAGCTGCACGGCCGCGTCTCACCAGCCCCGACCACCCCGACCGCCCACGGCCCTGCCCTCGCCCACCCCCAGGTTCGGGAGACGAGGCCAGTGGCTATTAGGTCCCAGCTGGGAGGGAGACCGCGTCGGAGGGAGAGAGGGCGACCTCGAATACAGTTCCACCTGATGCTAAAAGCAGACCGTGTTCCTGGAAGAGCAAGCGGGAACCGTGAGGTATTTCTGACGGCTTTTGTTTTGTGCAAGAATCCAGCTGCCCTGCATGTCGCTAAGCGGATGACTAATTTCACAAGAAAAGCATCTGAAACTTGCGCTGTATTTTCCACGGGGTCTGTACCTCTCAACCATTCCAGCAGATTGCTCATGTACATTAGCCTCTAAATGTAAAACACATGCTGCTCCCCTTAGCGCTGCGCTGCTGGGATTCACTCTGACATTCTGATCTGGAAAATTCCCTGGTCTTTTCTGCCTAAGAGAAGTGAGGGCGGCGGGGGGGAGGGGAGGGGACAGGGTGCAGCTTTTCCTAGTGATGTTTCGCCCTCGAGAGACCCTTTATCTTGAAGGAAACTTGCAACTCGTGACTTCGAGTAGCATGGCGCAGTGTGGCTGGCAACGTCCCTAACTGTAAATAGAGCCTGATCGCCTATCAGATTGCTCGCCAGAGTATTCTCAAGTACTGTATTCCCACCTTCCACGCTCGCTGATGGGACAGGACTCTCCCCCGGAGGCCACGGGACAGGAGAGGTAGGATGGTTGGCGGGGGGTTCTCTGCGAAGCCCTGTGGGCACATTTGTGCGTGGAGGGTGGTGCTGGTGTCTGGTCCGACTCCAGTGTCATGAAGCACAGCAGAGGAGTGTTTTGTTGCCAGAAGTGGGGCTGGCAGGTGCATTTCTTCAACATCCAGGGACCCTCAAACATGCCTTTTCATGCATTGACAATAAATACCGTTTTGAGTGCCTGCTGTTTGCCAAGTACAGAGACTCATTGGCAGAGACCGGGAGACAAGACTCCTCCCTCCAAGGAGCTTCATCTGCTGTGAGATGGAAGATTCCAGTGGGAGAGGACGGACCCTGGACACCTCCCATTCCTCGAGGGACGCTGGGGACCAGCCCGCAGGTCCCAGCATCAGCTCACAGCCTCCACCCCATCAGCGGGAAGAGGCAGCGAATAAGAACCTGATATCGTCACCCCCGTCACGCTCTGCACCAGCAAAGAAAAGGCCCCACTGCTCCAGAGCGCTGGTCAACCCCCAGCCCGGCACTCGGATATGGGAAAGAAGGGGCATGGCCATGGGGGAGTCCCCGCAGGAGGCCTCGCGCCGGCTCTGGATCAGGAACAGATAATCCAGAATCGGAGGCGCCCTCCAGCCAGAGGAGGCTGGGAAAGGTCGCCTCCGGTGATGGACAGGGACCGGGCTGTCTCATAGAATCAGCTTGGGGACCTCGTACCGACCGGTGACCTTCCTTTACCTGGACTTCCTCTTTTGAAAATGAGTACAGTAAGGGCAGATGCCTCCTGGGGGCGTTTGTTTTTTGTTTTTTTGTTTTTTTCTTTTTTTGAGATTTTGATATTTTATTTATTATTCACAGGCAGAGACACAGGCCGAGGGAGAAGCAAGCTCCCTGCGGGGAGCCCGATGCGGGTGGGACCCTGGGATCACGACCTGAGCCGAAGGCAGACGCTCAGCCACTGAGCCCCCCAGGGGCTCCCCGTTCTGGGGGTGTTCTAAGGGTTAAATAAGGTAAGACTGTAAACTGCTCATTCAAAGCCCAGGAGAGTTAAGTGCTGAGCGGCTCTTGGCTGTGTTATTGTTATGAACAAAGGGAGGGTCCTCGCCCTTCTGTCCCCTTATAAACATCTAGTTCGCACTCAGTGATAACTATAAGCTCTATAGGGATCCCTGGGTGGCTCAGCGGTTTAGCGCCTGCCTTTGGCCCAGGGCGTGATCCTGGAGACCCGGAATCGCATCCCACGTCAGGCTCCCGGCATGGAGCCTGCTTCTCCCTCCTCCTGTGTCTCTGCCTCTCTCTCTCTCTCTGTGTCTATCATGAATAAATTTTTTAAAAAATTAAAAAAAAACAATAAGCTCTATAACCACTTCACAATGTTAGTGAAAGTTCTAGTTTTCATGGCAAAATGTTGGGAGCAAGCTAACTGCCCCCATCCCTTGAGAAAAGTACCTAAGAGCATCGTATCATTGCCATAGCTGGTCATGACAGAGGTCGCCCTTACCCGTGGGGGGATACATCGCAAGGCCCCCAGCAGATGCCCGAGCCACGGAGAGCACCGCACCCTCATACATCATGTGTTTCCCCACATAGATTCCTAAGATAAAAATTTAACTTCTAAACCAGGCACAGTAAGAGATTAGCAACGGCCACTGATAATAAAAGAACAATTCTAACAATATACTGTAATGCAAGTTACGTGAATGTGGTCTCTCTCTCTCTCCCTCTCTCTCTCTCTCAAAATATCTTATTGCGCTGTCCTCACCCTTCTTATGATGACAGGAGATAACAAAAATACCGATGTGACAAGGTGAGGCGCCGCTGTGACACAGCGTTAGGCTACTGTCGACATCCGGACCGCACATCAGAAGCAGGATCATCTGCTTCCAGGACGCGGTTGACCGCAGGTGAGTGACCCCACGGAAAGCAAGCCTGCCTCTGAGGGGGACCACTCTATGACTTAACCATCGGAAATCCTTATCATGAAGCCCAATTCGCTCCCACGGAAAACTTTATGTGACATAATGGCGAGTAAAGAAAGCAGGATGCAAAGTTGTATCGGTAGCAGGATTTAAATAACATTTAAAAACCTAGCATAAATAAATAAATAAATAAATAAATAAATAAATAAATAGATAGATAGATAGATAGATAGATAAATAAATAATATAAAAAATAAATAGCAAAAATAAAAATAATAAAAATAAAATAATAAATATAAATAAAATAATAAATATAAATAATAAAAATAAAAACAGTCTTCTGGGGGCACCAGGACGGGCATTCACCTTCCTCTGTCGGTAGAAGTTGTTAGAGTAATAAACCAGGTTCCAGAATGACGAGACCAAGTTTTCGTGGCCACAAGGAGTGGGCTGTCTCTGATCTCGGCCGGGCCATTGGAGAGCAGGTGCCGAGGCCACCCACGCCTCCTCTCCTGCCCAACCTGTTCATGCCCTGCTGTCCTGCCGGTGCCTGTCCCCACCACGCCCACTGTCCCATCACCAGCCACTGCTCCGGGCACCCTGCCTGAACTGTTGCATCCCTGCTTTGTGCCCTGCCCCAACTCAGAGTGGGATCGGCTGCTGCACATGGAGCAGGCCGGACCCCACAGGTGAACCCCTCACGTGGAGAACGTCTATGGCACCCGGGGCCCAGCTCCTTCTCTGCTCTGTCTTTGCTCCTCCATCCCTAGGGTCTAACCTCAAGGCCACCATGGGGCTCAGATGGTGATCGGGGCCTTGGCCATCGTAGCGCCGTGCCCACCCTGATCTCAGCAGGGCCAGCACCCTCACGCAGTCTTCTCACCTCCCATGGAAGCGTCCACTATATCTCACCAGCTAAGGTGAGTCCTACCTGCAAAGAGGGAGAGAAACATAACCTTTGCAGCTGGGCTCATCTTCACAGAAAACTCCACATTCCATCACCAAGGAAGGAGAGATGGGATTTGGTCCTCTGGTCCCTTCTCCACCCAGCAGCAGAGCGCACCTGAGCACAGGTGCGTCGGGTCATCCTGTGTGCTCTCCAGAGCCCTGTCTTACTCAGAGGGCAGTCCCAGCAAAGCCCTGCTTGCTCATCTCCTGCCACGAAGGCCGCAGGAGCAGAGACAACACCGTATTGTGGAAAAATAGGACGTGCAACCTATGGCGTATGAAGGAGCCTTGCCAAAAAAAGGCCAAATCTGAATCTGAATCTGAATCTGAATCTGAAGGTGCCTCTACGTTAGGGGTTATTAACCTGGATGGAGACCAGAGGCAGACGTCAGGGGTCCACGCATATAGATGAGAAGAAGAATCTTTATTTTCATGCGCATCTAATATAATGTAACCTTTGCTTCATTCGTGACCCGGGTACCGGCGGAAACCACAGAAGTCCCATATCACAGGACGATGTGGCACCCCTCTGAGCATCATCTGTGCTCACCACTGCTGAACTGCATGATTTAATCAATGCGTGAAGATGTGCATGGTGTACAAACTCAGGTTGGGCTCTCCAGAAACAGGCCCTGAGACGAGGACTTGCAAGCAGGTACTCTGGGAAATTGGGGCCATTAAGGGGAGGCGCACAGGGAAAGGAAGGTGACAGGGAAAGGCCTCTATGAAGATGATGCCAGAGTAGGCAACTGGACCCGGTTGCAGCAGGAGTCTCTGGGACATGATGCCACCTGCATGCCCTTCTCTGAAGGCTTCTGACAGGCAGACAGAGCAGCCACGTCAGCAATGGACAGTTGACCGAAGGGATGGAAGGGGACAGTGTGGCTTTGGACAGTTGTGTCACCATTTGGGGCCGTGAGATTTTGATAACTGTGTCTTGATATGGTCAAATTGCTCTGTCGTCCCATATGCTTGATGCACTTGGGAACATTTTGTGAAGGGATCCATTGGCTTCATCAGATGCGTAGGATCCAGCACCATTAAAGGAAGAGCTAACTGTGGGTTAGAAAATCCAGAGAATGGGGACAGGTATTAGGGCCCCTGGATGCAGGTATTAGGGCCCCTGGATGCCCATCGGCAGATCCCAGCTTATGGGAAACCCCACTGGGTGAAGGGGCACCGACTCCTCCAGCCATTACAAGGAGAACCAGAGAGGTGTAGGGAAACCCCAGATTTCAACTCAAACAAACTGTCAAAAACTTAGGATGATGATGGGAAATGAGAGATTTCAACAGACTGGATGTTTGATGAGTTTAAGGAACTGTGGTTTGGGGTTTTTAAGGGATGATATGATCTGATACTTGGGTTTTTTAAAATCTCTCTCTCTCATCTCCTAGAGTCACATCCTGGAGTGTGACAGACGGGGTGATACATTGAAGGGGGTTCAGAAGGATGGGGCAGGGGGCAGGCAGCAGATGGGGACAGAGATGGAGCAAAAGGGGTCCCCAGGGGGTCAGCGGACCTTCATCACACTCCTCTCTAGGCTTCGATCTGTCTACAAGTTTCCAGAATAAAGACTTAAGAATCCCCGTGGCCTTATCACCTCTGTGCGGGTGGGTTGTGCCTGGCCCTGCCCCCTGTCCCCAACCCCCAACCCCCTCCTCGCCACGCTGTCCCCACCGCCTCCTGGCTTCTGGACTCCATCACGCACGCACCTCTGCTGGGGCCTGACCTCATTCTGTGTGGGAGTTTTCCGAAGTTTCTGTAACCAATGACCCCAAAATAAGAGAAATTCACTCTTAGGGCTCTGGACGTGAGAGGTTGAAGACGCAGGTGTGGGAAGGCCTGTGCTCCTTCTGGAGACTTCTGGGGAGAATTCAGGCCCTGCCCTGCACAGTCTCCGTGGCCGGTGGTCCCTTCACCATCAAAGCCCCGCCCAGAGCCTGTGCCCCCTCTGCTCCCCTCAAATAAGCCACCACTGTACCCCCAGCTCAAGCCCCTTGGCTAATCCCATCCGCAAAGTGCCTTCTGCCTCGTGAGGGACAACCACAGGCCCTGGGTTAGCAGGTGGGCCGCTGCGGGGCGTGTTATTCAGACCAGACTGTACTCTGGTCTCCACCCAAAGGTCACCATGTCCCAGGGCCTCCCCTAGTCACCACCTCTGAGGCCACACCCCCAGCCCCCAGACCCAGCCCATCACTCTCCTTTGTCTTGCACCTGAACCGCTGCCCCACATTTGGTGTTCGCCCACATGTGCGTCCTCTTCCTCACTGAAATGGGAACCAAGGGAGCAAGGGCTCCTGGACGCCGAGGAACATAGCAGATACTCATTAAAGTGTGTTGTATATGGGAATGGATGCACGAATGAATGAATGAATGAAGGCTAACCTGACCCTCACTGCTCCCTCCATCAACTGCTCGTCTTCCACTCAGCATCCCAGCTGCACCCGCGGCCCGGCTGCCTACAGACAGGTAGCCCTGCAGGCTGAGCTGTTCACCCCAACAACTGCAGGTGACCGTCATCCCCAGCTGGGGTGGGGGGACGTGGGGAGGCGGAGAAGACTTTCCAAGGGCAGCCTCTCGGAGGACCGCCAGCACACAAATGTGCTTTGGCAACTCCCGTCTTTGCAAAAGGCCCTCCCGGGGGTCCAGGCCTCCTGGGGCTCAGCCTCATTCCCCTGAGCCTCCTTGGGGTTCGCGTCTGAGAAGGATGGTTCCTCCTTGACCACTGGATGCTCTTTCCTGCCATGCTTCCTGCCTCCCCCGGCAATTTGTCAGCACCCCAACCTGCACGGAGTCCCAGCCAAGGCCCCCTCCCTTCTCCCAGTCATGCCCGTAGTCCAAGTGCGACCCCGGGATGCAGACACCCCCCGAGTTAGGCGTGTAGCGCAGCCCTCTCGGGGCTCCAGCACCAAATGTCCAACTTGGTCTGCACCTGGCACGGACCCTCAATTCCACCTCCATCTCAGTTTAAACTATCATCCAAGACGAGGCTAACAACCCTCGCCAGCCCCGACTCACCCGCGAATCACCACGTATTCGCGGTTCAACCAGGACGGGGTGAGCTGCCCCTTCCCCCTCTTCCTCTCCTGCATCGAATTGATCAGTAAGTCCCCAGGGCTCTCATCTCCAACGGATGCCTTGATTCCACCCCTCCACACCACCCTCCGGCCCCCAGACTCCAGCCCCCCGCGGACCCACGCTGCAGCACTTTCACAACGCAGCCACTGCTCAGTAGAAGCCCATCACACGCACACCCCACACCTGGTATACACCTGTCACCTCCCCTGACCCACCTGGGCCAGAGCCAGGCACTTGCTCGTCGGTGTCGTCTAGGTTGACTGCGGGATCACAGGGACAGACCAGGTCACTACTGTGGTCCCGGTGTAAGTATTGATCACATCCCCTTCACTCTCGGAAGGGTCCAGACGCAAGCAGTGAGCTATACAGGCATCTTCCTTGCACGTCACGCCTGGCAAGCGTCTGTTGTGTTCTCTACTGAGTTTCCCAAGAGCAAAAGTTGCAACCTATTTGCACGTGTTTCTATTACCAGCATCCAGCACGGTGGACGGCACATAAACATTCACTAACCCCAAGGACGAACCCACTAGGGGATCCAGGATGCTGGAAGTGACTCTCCTCTGAACATGAGCCAGTCACACCCTCTTTGCAAGACACGATGGCCTGTGGACCATTTAGGCTGAGAAGGTTCCCTCAGCCATGCCTCCCCCACCAGGGGGGCCCCGATCACTCACCTCCACACATGCGGTTCAGCCTCTGGGGAGCTGAGGCCAGGGGATCAGGGTGGCAGGTGCACTGGGATGAGCCCTCCATGTGCAAACACTGCTCCCCTCCGGAGCAGGCACTGAGATCATCGAGGAAGCATTCGCCAACATCTATTGACAAGAGGAGTGGGTGAGACACTCGTCACAGCCCTAAGCACCTGGTCATTCCCATTAACCTCCAGGCTGGTGTCCCAAGGGCTGAAGAAGTGGCTTGGGCAGTGATCCCAGGGTAACTTCTGTCTCAGAGAGCCCCTGGGCCGGCCGGGCGCCTTCATCCACGCGGATGGCCCATGTCCCAGACACGCGGCGCGCTCACCTTGCAGCGCCATGGGCACCCGGCGGCAGTGGCAGGGGTTGGCTGCTGCCACCAGCAAGAACTGCTTAGGGGCTGTGTCGAGTCTGAAGGGTCATGAAATGAGGAGGTCCGAAGCTCCTGCCTAAGAATAGAGCCTGTGGACGGGCAGTCTTCTGGACCAGAAAGAGAATGGAGCTGCCCCTTGGCGTTCAGAAGAGACCTGTCCCTCTCCCGCCAGCCGGACGGCCTAGCAGAACCCCAGCCCAGACAAGGCTGCTCCGCAACCGGGATGAAGGGGGACAAAGCAAGGCCACGTCACAAACCTATCCAGGCCAGGCAGGAAACACAGACACCGGGTCACCTGCAAAGCAGCACCCCCCGTCCTGGCTGAAATGAGAGACTTAGCTCTTCACCAGCTATGGCTTCTCGTCGTGCTAGCCTCCCCCTCCTTCTAGACGAGATTACCGAGACACCCAGTCTCAGCATTGCACATGCTCACTGGGGTGTCTAACCTGGAATAGAGATAGAGGCCCCCTTCCTTAGACTCTCCCCATACGGTCCTGCAGTAAGACTCTCCAACACCCCCCACCAGATGGCCCGGGCTCCCCTGCTGGTCCATTCTCTCTCTCTCTCTCTCTCTCACGACCTTGAGTCATAAACTGGACTTGCTCACTACTGGTGCATTCTCATGGTCTCTGACCGGGGTGGCGGGGGTGGGGAGCCTCATCAGAACAGACAGGACAGCCCCTTCGGCACGGCTCAGTCTGGTCTTCAGGAACAGCTGCGGATTTGAAGGCAGTGGCATGCAATCCCCGGAGCTTTCGCTGGTCTCCAGACCCTGGCACATCCTTTTTTATGCATGACCTTTGGGGTCACAGACTCTCCAGCAGCAAGAGAGACCGACTGTCCCTCAGCCCAGGAGGCAACAGGTGCCTCCCGCCATGAGCAAGAACGTTCCACGGATGGAGCCCAGCCTTCCGCTTCCTGCTCTCAGGCCACAAGGGCACAGCCGAGCTGTTGAGACAGAGGCCGTGCAGCCCGCAGCCAAAAATATTTACTGTGTGGCCCATTTCAGAAAACGTTTGCTGACCCCTGGCAAAGACCCCCCCACTCCCACCCCAAAGAAGAAGACCAGGTGATTTCTTCCAGAAACAAGACTACTTCTGTGTGTTTAGCACAATTTTGTGGCTGTGCTACTAACCGGGCCTCCTAGGGCCAAGGGTGTCCTTGGCAAAGGTGGGAAATGGCAAGAGGGAAGGTTAGGGAGCCAAGAACTGAAGAAACAGGCTGCGGTTCAGTTGTTCTGGGACCTGCTCACCAGCACTTGGGTGGAAGGGGAATCCGGGGTGGAAGGGTGTGGAGGAGACACGAGGGGGCCAGCGAAGGGAAGGGCGATGTCGGTGCAAACCCTTCTGGGGGCGCCTGGGGTCACGTAAGCATCCGACTCTTGGTTTCAGCTCAGGTCATGATCTTGGGGTCGTGAGATCGAGCCCCAGGTCAGGCTGCACGCTCAGCGGGGAGTCGGCCTAAAGAATCTCTCCTCTGCCCTTCCCCCCACTTGTGCACCTGCTTGCTTTAAGATAAATAGATAAATCTCTTTAAAAAAAAATCCTTCACCTTGGAGCTCAGAGTTTAAACTTGGTTTGGGCCAGAAAGAGCTAAAGACAGGTCAGGCCTCCCCTCACCCGCTGGACCGTCCATCCTGCAGCCCCCCCCATGCCCCCCACCCAGGGGAGGACGGAGGGAAGGAGCAGTACCTTGCACCTGGATGTTGATCACTTCATAGACGCGCTTCACGACCTCGTCCAGCATGACGGAGACGGTGGCCACGGGCACCGGCCGCGGCAGGCCCAGCAGCAGCCATGACACGGTGGTGGCGGCGTCCCCGCTGGCTGACTGCACGGGGTGGACGGCGGGGCGCAGCGGCTGCAAGGCGCTGGTGACCTGCGAAGCCAGAGTCAGAGCGTCCCTCGGTGGACGGGCACCCGTCACACGGACGGGGAGACTGCAGTCCAGAGAAGTAAAGACTGTGCGCACACGCGCGTGCACACACACACCGCCCCGCCCCGCTCCGCAGAAAAGACCTTCTGCAATGGTTCTCTATCTGTCATCATCCCAGTAAGAGCCCTGCCAACCAGATCCTAAATACTTTTGCAGACAGGTGTCGGGTGTTAAACGAGGGTCCCTCCAAAAAAAAAACCCGTGTCGAAGTCCTAATCCCCAGAACGCCGGAATGTGACCTTTTTTGGACATAGGGTCGTTGTAGACGTCGTTAGTTATGATACGGTCATTGGGGTGGGCCCGGGACCGGGACGACCGGTGTCCTTCCACAAAGAACTCTGGACACACAGACACGACAGGCCCGAGACAGGGGCCTGGGACGGACCCTTCCCTTGCGGCCGTCGGCTGGGGTGGCCCTGCCCGCACCTCGCGTCCAGACTCGCGGCCTCCAGAAGGGGCGGTGCGAGCCTCCCGCCTGCGGGGCTGCGTCAGGGCCGCCCCAGGACCCCGGGTCCCCCTCCCCCGGAGGTAGACGTAGATGGGGTCAGGCACCGTCTCCTATTGGGTATGCCCGGGTTTGCTTCCCATTGTGCTTTTGAGGCTTAAAGATCCCTTTTCTCATTTCCTGCACATTTGCTTTCCCGGTCCTCTGGCCTCCAGACCCCGGGACCACGTTGGTCGCACGATCGCCGGGAAGATGGGCGGCACGGGGGCAGGCCCTGCCAGCCAAGCCTCCCTGGGGGCGCCCCAGCAGCCCCGACACGCCCTCACGGGGGACACAGGGCTCATCAGGCGGGAGCCAGAACAGGGCACTGCATGGGGATCCCTGAGTCACCCATGGGAGACAGGGCCCCTGTGGGTGGTAACAGTCTGCCTGGAGCACCCAACGGGGAAAGGGGTGACCCGGGACAGTAATATTTAAAACACCAACGACCGCCTCTGGGAACCTGCATTGTCAGCACGGCCGTAAGCTCGCGACGTGAACTGCCGAGCCCTCAAAGCCCTGTCCCAGGTGGGAGGTAACTGAGGCACAGAGAGGTAACTCGCCCAAGGTCACACGGGGATGAGTGGCAGTGTCGGGATTTGCCAGGCAACCTGGCTTCCCCTGGCCAACTGGGCCGCTCCAGCCCCCCAAGAAGCCACAAAGAGACAAAAATCACTTGCAGTTGGGACAGTTAAGGAGGCTTCCTGGTGGAGGTGACGCCTTGGAATAGCTGTCTAGGTGGGTGGTGACGCCTTGGAATAGCTGTCTAGGTAGGTGGCTTCCTGGTGGAGGTGACGCCTTGGAATAGCTGTCTAGGTGGGTGGTGACGCCTTGGAATAGCTGTCTAGGTAGGTGGGTGCTCTGCAGCCCAGAGCAAGGTGAGTGGGAGTGCCATCCGTCCTGGGGCTGCCCCTGCCGGCTGGTCCAAACGCCAGCAAGGGACCCCATTCGGTGACCGACACCGTGAGCCCCAGCTACAGATGGGGCATGTCGATGGGCCCTAAAGGTCAGGTGGGACCGGCCATGTCATGGGCCTGGCTCCATGCGGAAGGGAGACGTGGGGCCCCTTGTTCAAAAATTATTGCAGGTTTCAAGAGGCAGCAGCTGAGCATTAAGCCGAGGGTGAGGCCCTTGTATCCATGGGGCGGCTGCACGGGTCGCTCGCCCAGGAAGTGACCCTGACCTGGGACTGTCACCCTGGGAAAGCCGCCCTGCGGTGACCAGGAGCCATGCCCGGGCCATCCCAAGGCTCCCAGGACGGTGGTGCCAGCAGCTGCGGGCAAGGACTCCCGGTGAGGAGGCTCCGCAGGTGGCAGCAAGGACGAGCTGTGCCCCCCACGGGGGCCTCTTCACCAGGACCCGAGTCGCCCCTCAGGGTACGCGCGGCCACATCTAGACACATTTTTGGTTATCACAGCGGGGAGTGTTCCTGGCTTCGTGTGCGTGGAAGGCAGGACCCTGGGGGAACCCTGTGATGACACGTGAATCTTGCGGAGGCCGAGGACCCTCATCGACGCGTCCCCGCCCAGCGCTTACCAGGATGCCTGCAGAGCGAGGACCTCAGCCACCTTGAGTGAGGTTAGTGAGGGCACAGCTCTGGAGCTGAGGCGTCTACACTGGGGCACGCTTTGATTTAAGCTAAAAGATCGAGGGTTCCGTGCTCTAAGCGGTGAGGGGGTAGCTGACATCGCTTCTGCCTCAGAACAGCTGCATACTGCCGGGTGTGCGTTTTATTGCACATAAATCACACCTCTTTAGAGCTGTCTTTTTTTTTTTAATTAAGAATTCACATTTGGGGGACACCAGTGGCTTGGTGGTTGAGTGTCTGACTTTGGCTCAGTCTGTGACCCCGGGATCCTGGGATCGAGTCCCACATCGGGCTCCCTGCATGGAGCCTGCTTCTCCCTCTGCCTGTGTCTCTGCCTCTCTCTGTGTCTCTCATGAATAAATAAAAATCATTAAAAAAAAAAAAAAAGGGGATCCCTGGGTGGCATAGCGGTTTAGCGCCTGCCTTTGGCCCAGGGTGCGATCCTGAGGACCCGGGATCGAATCACACGTCAGGCTCCTGGTGCATGGAGCCTGCTTCTCCCTCTGCCTGTGTCTCTGCCTCTCTCTCTCTGTGACTATCATAAAAAAAAAAAAAAAAAGTAAAGAAAAAGAAAAAGAAAAAAAATAAAAAAAAAAAAGAATTCACATTTGGTTCAGAGTCAGGCATTTTGGGGTCACTCGTGGAACTTCCCCCACCCTGGATCCCCACCCAGGGTCTGCACCTGTACCAGCCCTGGGGGACCTGCCCTGGAAAGGAGGCTGGACCAGGCTCCCCACATCCTCCACCCCCCGCCTCACCTACCATGGAGTGCAGAAGCCGCATGTGATCCAGGAGTCGGGGGTCCACTTCCTTGAGCAACTTGAAGTCCATTTTCACCAGGACAGTCACATTGTACCAGAAGGTCACCGGGTTCCTCTCTGGAGCTGCACGAGGGCACATCCTGATGAGCTACAGGCCCGGGACAGGCTGGGGCCCACGGAAGCCCACATAAATCTGCCACCAGGGACAGCGTGGGACACCCCTCACTTCTCTTACACCCCGAAGTATATAACCCTACACACACTGTAGAGCATATTACCGTGTATAATGTCCCTAGATAATACTGGATACGTCATAAATAACTTAGACGATAATGTATATAGTGTAGGAGTATAATTGATTCATGTTATACATAATGTGATATTTTGCACCGTGTATCCTGTTACTTCATCCTGTATTAATACCATATATACTATACGGATGCTGTAACATTGTGACATAGATCCCATATGATATATATACATTATTTATCATAATTTCCCTACTTCTGAACCTTGACCGACCCGTTCTCCTGGGGGCAGCCCACGGTCAAGACAGAACTTTTCAGGGGCACCCGGTGGTTCAGTGGTTGAGCATCTGCCTTTGGCCCAGGGTGTGACCCCGGGGTCCCGGGACGGAGTCCCACATCGGCTCCCTGCATGGAGCCTGCTTCTCCCTCTGCCTGGGTCTCTGCCTCTCTCTCTGTCTCTCATGAATAAATAAATAAAATCTTTAAAAAAAAAAAAAGAGCAGAACTTTTCAGACCTATCAGGTATGTCGTGAGGGCCAGGCCACAGACCTGCCAAACCTGTGCCCTGAGAATGGCCTTGGTCCCTGTGGTCCTGCAGGGCCACCAGTCACCAACTTCACATCTCCCTGCTGTGACGCAGTTCAGCTTCCAACCAGCACCAGCCGGAGCCCCCGGGCTTCCCCGGGCACACTTGGGAGGTTGGAGTCCCTGCTCTTCCAAGACTCTCTTCCTTCCTCGGGGCACCTGGGAGCTCTCCGCCCCCCTGAGATTTCAGGGGCCAGATTCGGACAAAGACATTGCCCAGGAGTGGAACGCGCCCATGCACACGGCTGCAGGCTCTGTGAGACGGAGCTGCTGCTGCTTCTGGAAACCCACTCCACCCCAACCTTCACTCAGACCGAGGCTTCAACCCTACCTCGGGGAGCAGGAGCCACGCAGTGGTGGCCCCGGGATGAGGGGCAGCACTTCCGAAGCCCGGGGCAGTCGGTGTCCAGCATGCATGGTGACACAGGTGCTTCTGACCCCACCTCCGGGCAGACCCCAGGTCTCGAGGCAAACTCCCTGGACCGATTCAGGGCTGGGGGGAAAGGGATCAGCGGTCAGTGATGCCAGCCACAAGCACTGCTTCGGGCACTCCCGACGCTGGATGCCATCTGTGGTTCCTGGAGACACGCAGCATGACCTGCCCAAGGGCCGTGTCCGGGCTGGGCATCGCCTCACCACGTCCTGCAGAGCAACCATCCAGAGCCATTTGCTCTGACTTTAATATAATATAGTCTGACCATCTTTCCTGGGAGGAGACAGTGTGAGCTGGGGGGCTGGGTGTCCCCTCTTTCTAGGCCAGGTGCAGGGGCTTCACCCCCCAGAGACCCCCTTGCTGCTCCGTGTCCCACTCATTCACTCACTCACTCATTCAATATTTACAGAGAACCTACTATGCATCAGGCATGTGCCAGGCGCCCAGGATTCAGCGGCAGGCCAGAGGCAAAGTCCCTGCCTTCAGGACACTTAGATTCCAGGGGCAGAGCCAGTATGCACATAGACCTAAGAACTAGCCCCAGGAGTGGGAGAGACATGGGGGGCTTTTGAAGAAAAGGGCTTTTGGAGACTGAGATGCAGCAAAGCTACCAGAAGAATCCATGCCCTCAAGGGGACCTGGCCAGGAGTCTCGGTGCTGGCGCTTAGGGTGATGGAAAGCTCGAAAGCAGGGAGAACTTGACCCTGGGGAGGCCAGGATGCCGCCCTCAAGGCGGGGGCGCTCTGCTGGGGGTGCTTCTGTGGCAGGACCTGCGGCAGCCTGAGCGGTTGCACGCCCAGAGGTGCAGCTGGGCTCAGGGCAGCCGGGGACGAAGGGACCCTGGCAGCTGAGAGCTCGAGGCAGCTGGGGGGCAGCAGGGAGGGGCCCAAGGAAGGTGAGGCCCCAGCGCAGGCGTCCGAGGAAGGGCCTGTGCCATCCCCAGCCTTCCTGTCACCCACCCTGGAGACGAGCACTCCAGCTACCTTGGGTGTCAGGCAAGCCCGGGCGCAGCTCCGTCTAGATTCATCTAAAGCCCCACACCCCCCGGGACCTCTGGAAGTGCAGTTCCGGGCCCTCCAGACTCCAGGGAACGCAGAAGAGGCCAGCAGGTGACCACCCTCTGCAAACGTCCCTCGAGGGTGGGGAGGGAGATGCGTGGCGTCCCATGTGGAAGGGAAGTGGAGGGGCTGCAGTCCTGGGGACAGTCTGGGTCCCCCCACGGTCTCCACAGAATGCTCCACAGACAGAAAGAAGGGGGGGGGAGGTCCTTGTGCGGGAGCACATCACCCAGGGTAGCTGTGCCAGCCAAGGAGGGGAAGAGAAAGCCGGAAGTGCCCTGAGGGAGAAAGTCTGCATCGCTCTTCTGGGGGAGCCAGGCCACCAACGGCTCGCTGCCTGACCCACGCTGCTGAGCGAGGGCCTGAAAGTCCCCCTGGGTACCGCTGTCCTTTCCACGCTGTCTGTGGTTCCCCCGCCACGTCCCAGACATGCAGGTGCCCATTCTGGAGTCTGAGGTCCCAGGGACGTTGCCACGCTGGGCCTGGCTCTGGGGACATGGAGCATGGGCCTGTGGTGCAGCCTGAGACTGTCGCTGGGGTGCAGACACCAGCATCCCTGCAGGGCCACCGCTCAACGACCTCCGGCTCGCTGCCTTCCCTCCCATCCTAAAAACCAACGGTCCCGAGGCTAAGGAGACATGAGACCAGATGTCACCTGGGCTCCCAGGACGGAACAAAATGACACTTGGGGGGAAAAAAATAGTGAACTCTAAATGAAGCGTGAAGTCGGTTCCTCCGTGGGGACCAAGGCGCCAGGGTAACCGAAGGCGCTCCCCTCGGGGGAGCCGGGGAGGGAGAATGGGAACCACCTCTCTACAAATCTACAGCCAGGCCAAACCCAGAGGTTCACTTAGATGCGAAGCAAAACCAGGCCACGGAGAAAAAGCGGCTCCTCGAGAAACGATTGCTCGATTGCTCGATTGCAACGGGTCACGTTTCAAGGTCACGTTCACCTGAGTGCGGCTGCTGCCCGCGCTCCTCCTCCGTCCTCACCCCGCTACCTACTCTCTGAGGGCCCAGGGGAGCAGTCAACAGTTCCAACCGGGTGGAAAGTCAAAAAGCCGCTTCTCCTTCCACGAACTCGGCACCGACAGTGCAACAGGCCTGCCCAGTGCCTGGCAACCCACGATTGGTCACAGGCCAACCAGACAGCAGGGAGGTTTCCATCGCGACAGTGGCACCGAAGTGTCCCCGGGGCTGGGAATCTGACGGGGGCCCTGGAATAATCGTTTCCACCCTGCATCCTTCCCCCCATAGGGGTCCTGGTCATCCGTAGGGGGGGAGGGGGGAGGGGGGAGCCTCCCGGCCCCGTGGGGTCTCGTGCTCGCCCAGAATGATGAGCCCGCAGAAACCAGGGGTGTCACCCCTGCGGGTGGGCATCGGCCAAGACTCTCCCCACCCAGAGAATCCATCGCCAGTGAATCATCCAACCATGCACAGCCGTGTTTGTGCCACCCGAGACGTCGGGAGCAACTAGATGCACGGGGCGGGGGTGAGGTGGGGGGGGGGCTTGCTTCATGAATGCCGCTACCTCCATGCCCACGACACGGCGCCACGTGGCCGCTAAGTCACATCTATTGACGGGAAGGATGTTCCAGGGGAATTGCTAAGTGGTAAGAGAATTGCTAAGTGGTAAGAGGGTACAAAGAATCCCAGCCGGGGCGACCGGGCTTTTCTAGAATGCCTGCCCTGAGCAGGGGCCACGGGAAAATATGGACCACGGGTATACGCGGGCAGCGGGCGACCGGCTAATTTCTCTTCGTTCTCTTCTAGGTTTCCAGCTGTTCGGCAAGGCTCGCGCGTTCACTTCTGTGATTGTGTTGAAGACACATTTAAATAAAGTCGTGGGTGATTTATCATTGTTTCCCCAACGCTGGACTTGAAAAAAAATAAATGGAAAAAGTCATCTAGAGCGCAGAGGACATCACATGGGTACCCATAACTGCCTTCCCTTTTTCAGAAGGCCCGTTGCTGCGTGGGCGGGGACAGAAGCCAGCCCGTCTGAGGGGTTCGCGGTGGCCCCGGCCCAGAAAACCCGTCGCCGAGATGCAGGTCACCCCACACTCGGAGGGAAGGGAATCTGCTGCCCTCCTGCCGCCCCCCCCACATTCCTAGGCTTGTCCCCGCCGCTACTGCAGGGTCCCAGCCCTGCCTCGTTCTGCGCAAATCGACCCGCGGGTGTCGCGGGGCACCCCAGAGACTTCCCACTTCCCTTCCAGCCTGTCACCAGGCACCTCTGAACGGGTCTGATCATTCGCTCGAGCTTTGATCAAAGGAGGCGAGCAAGCGTGAAGAGGGCGGTGCTGCCATCCGCTCGGCCCGGTGGCAGCTGCATGTCACCCCTGCCCTGGCATCGGGCAGGGGCCCTCCTGGGGAAGAGGCCCAGGCTCTGTGCCCCTGTCGCTACACCGCTGCTCCTCCCCCCCGCCCCCATCCCCTTCCTCAGATGCCACAAACTGAATCCGGCCGGGGGCGGCAGAGACGCGGCCCAAGTCGGTGCCACGTTGGTCGAGGCACCTGACACCCCTGCCCCCCACTCCGCGCCGCCGTCTGTGACCCCATCTGCATTAGGGCGATGCTCCGGGCCGGCCGGCGGCGACCAGGCACCTACCCAGCTGGCCTGTCATAAAGGACACGGGCAATGAAGACCCACTGCCTCCTCTTCTCCTTCCTGCCGGGCTCCCACACAGCTGCTAGAACGACCCCCCAAGACCCAGGGGGAACCCCTGCCCTGCTCAGCCGCCTCGGAGGGGCCTCTGATGAGAGCTCCAGGGGACTCCTCCCTTTCTCGCTCCCAGTGTGTCCCCCTTCCACAGCCTCACCATTCCCTGTGGGTCCCCCAGAGAGCCCTGCCCATGGGACTCTCGGATCTAGAACATTCTGGGCCTCCCCACACCTGCTGAGTCCCTAATTAAAGGTGCCAACGCTTCAGAAGTGGGGCTGAGGTCCCACAGGAGGCACTTCCTGGGAGCTGGCTTGTGGAGGGCAAGAAAGATGAGGAGCGGGTGACAAGGAGGGGACGCCACGCCAGCCCTCCGTCTCCCGGGAGAATTAGCTTGTTGAGCCCCGCAGGGCAGCCGCCCGACAGAAAAGCACCAGTCAGCGCCGGTGGGGCTGGCGGGGCTCAGACCCTGTGGGGGGGCTCCTCGGACGCTCTGGACAGATGGCCTCCCTGGTCAAGTGATGTCACAGCAGCAGCGAGCAGGTGGGAAGAGAGGATGGATGGGACAGGGTGGCGCCCACCTCTGCCACCAAATCCTGAACCCCCAGACCGAGGTGCTACGGCCTGAGGCCTCCCTGACACGGGGACCCCCACACTCCCCAGGAAGAGACGTGCTGCTGCTGCCAGGCAGGACTTCCTGTGCACATGTGGCCCTTAGAGACGGGGGGACCAGTGTCAGCACAGGAAGGGGCTCCCCAGACCTAGCCCCTGGCATGGCCCCACCCTGAAAGAGCCCCCAAGGGCACCAGTGGGGACCCCCCCACCCCGAGCTGAGACCAGGCCCTGAGGTCAGCCAGAGCCACCTGGTTTTTGGCGGCGATGGCCTTGGCGATAGTGGTGTCATTTCACCCGTCATCTCCATGTGTGGCCGTCCCAACAGGGTCAATGGGAAGGGTCAGCCATCCCTGTCCCCTGTGAGGTGGCTTCGGGGCCCTGAGAAGGGCACGCTCAGGATGACTCTGTGTGCCAAGCCCACATGGCCCTTCTGCAGAGTCTGCACCAAACTCTGGGAGGGGTGGGCGCCGACCCCCCAGGTGTGCAGCATCCTGGCCGTGGGCCCCAGGGATGCCTCCCCCCCAGACCCCCAGAGTGCTGCTCTGTGCACTCTGGAGATAGCACCCTCCTGTCTAGGGGCGGCCCCTGGAAACTCAGGGGAGCCACACCCTCCCCACTTCCCCTGCACGGCAGGGTGGGGTCAGGGACACCTTCTGACAGCTCCGAAACTCATTTTAGATCTGGTGTTGACTCAACTTTAACCACCACCGCCCCACCCACACGCACACACATGCATCCTTTCCCCTGGAAGAGGTCTTCTGGAAAGTTCTCTCTAGGTCAAGAGGCTGAGCCCTGAATGTTCCAAAGCCCAGCCCCCCTGGCCTCTCACGCTTCCCCGGGCACAGCCACCCTGGCCGCCCGGGGAACTGCCTCAAGCATCCTCCAAACAGCCCCGAGGAAGGAAGGGGACCTGGGGGCCCCTGGGCAGTTAGGGGGTGCCGAGAGGAGGGTTTCCCTTCCTTTCACACAGTGGGGGCTCAGATTAGGATTTCGGGTGAAGGAAACACTCATTCCACTACAGCTTTAAAAGGAAACGGTCGGCTGCCAATATAGAAGAGGTTGCAATGCTGGTTCTCAACCTCAGCTACACGTTCAAATCACTCAAGAGCTTAAAAAAAAAAAAAAAAAAGTCCCAATGCCCCAGCTGTGCCCCAGACCAAATCTATCGCCTTCTCTGAGGATGGGATCCAGGCATTAGCATTTTTAAAGCTGCCCAGGGGCCTTGAGGGTGCAGGCAGGCCTGAGAGCGGCTGCTTGAGAGTGAAGGTTCTCAAAGGGGGGCCCCCAGAGCATCAGCAGCAGCGGGGAACTTGTACTCCTCCCGGACCCGCTGGTTCCGAGACCTGGGGGTGGGCCGGTGGCCTGTGCTTGGACAGGCCCTCCTGACCTTCCTCGCGCACGTTCTAGCCTCTTGCAGGAGGGCTAAGGGGTGCGAACAGGGCCTGTGCTGAGTCCCTTCAGGGGTCACAGGGAGAGGGCAGGGGAGGGGCCCCCCCACCTACCCGCCGGCCGCCCCAGACTCACGCAGGACACAGTAGAGGCCCAGCTGCTCGTAACCCGCACAGCAGTCGGTCACGTTCCTGGACACGGGGACCTCCACGGCCAGGTACTGGGTTCTGTACACCGTCTTGGGGCATCGCCTCCACGGGATCCACCCGCCGCAGGGAGCGTGGGTCACGTGCGACGTCTGGACAGCCTCCACCTTCTGGATGGTTCGGGTCACGCTGTAGTTGCACAGTTGGAAGCTCAGCAAGGAAAGGCCTTTTTCTACGGGGTGGTTGGGGGTGCGGGGAGGAGAGATGGAGGAAGCAACCAAGGAGAAAAAGCCGAAATCAAATGGATAGAAGGGGTTCTGGACCAGGCCTCCACTTCTGCAAGAGCAGGGGAGACAAGACCTCCTGCCCCTGCACCCCCTGCACCCCCTGCACCCCCTGCACCCCGGGAGTCTTCCACCAGCCCACAGAGAAGTCAGGCGATTGCGTGAACTCAGGCAAGTCAGGTGTAAACGGGGACCCTGCACGCTCAAAAGTGCTCTCCGCAGACACAGATGGTAGGGACCAGACATCTGGGGCTCAGGTCCCCGCTCCCTGACCCGTGTCCCCCAGTTCTGCAGGCTGGAAAATCCTGTGCTCGCCTCTGAATCTCCACGAGCCTCGAGGGCCTCACATGTGAAACGAGTTCGCCACCGTTCCCTCCATAAGGACTGCTGCGTGCCAGGCTCAGGTCCCAAGGGCGGCCTTTTTCGGAATAAGCAGCGGCCCAAGCACACAGGAGACGTTCCCAGGTGGTGAAGCTCAGCGTGTGACACCCACCTGCCCGCTCCGTCTCTGCGTCTCTCACCTGGAGCCCGGTTGCTGTGCACAGACGCCCACGGCCCCCATCCCTGGGTTCTCAGGACCCCCGGGCACCCCCTCCCTCTCCAGCCTGGGTCCTGGGGCGTCCCATCTGCCCGTGAAGCCTCTGTTGCCTCGTGTAGCAGGGACTGCTATGGGCCGAATCGTGTCCCCACCCACCCCTCCAAAATCCACGTGCTCAAGTCCTGGGAAGGGGTGTCTGCAGACCTAATCGGTTAAGATGGGGCTACGCCGCACTGGGTGGCTCCAATCCATCATGACACATGTCCTTACAAAAGGGGGAATCTGGACACAGAGACAGACACGCACACACGCGGAGGAGGTCACGGGAAGACGCAGGCGGACGTCGGAGAGATACGTCTACTAGCCAAGGAGCGCCGAGCCCGTCCGCAGACCCCCAGAAGCGGGGGCAGAGGATGGAGCAGATGCCCCGTCCCAGCGCGGGGGGAGCCAGCCCTGCTCACACCCTGACCTCCGGCTCCTGGCCCCAGAGCTGGGAGGAGGAAAATCTCCAGGGCTTGGAGCTTCGTCAAGGCAGCCCCAGGGAGCCAAGGCTCCACACCGGCCTGGGGCCCCGCGCTGTGGGCTCTCGGGGCAGGATGAAGGGACGGCCTGATGCCCTTTACGCTCTCAGATGCCTGACCTGTGAGCCGAGGCTTTAGGAAACTGTCCCGAGTGCGTACCCCTCGGGGACAGGAGCTTTGTGTCGGCAGCAGAAATCGTCAGCATCGCCAGCACCAGGGCGGCGCCCCCAGACTCCCTCCCTGGGCTTCACGGCATCCCACGAGGGTGCAGAAAGCGAGACTCTGGGGGCTGGCGACCCCCAGGGAGAAGCAGAGCCGAGCCAGCCCTCCAGCCCAGGTTGAGGAGGGGGCCCGCAGCCTTGCTCTGGGCAGAACCCGGGGCCGAACCCCAGCACCCAAAGCGAGCCCAGTCCAGAGCTACACCCACGGTGCTGACTGGGAGGCAGCCACGCAGCAGCCTGCTGCCCCCCCTCCCCAAAGGGGAGCCGGGGCGAGGAGTGGGGAGGCCCTCGTGCTTGGGGTGGGGCAGCAGAAACCAGCTTCCCAGCCCAGGGAAACGGCCTGGAGCTTGGATATCCCTTGGGTGAGGGACCGGAGATGTGACGGTGTGACAGTGTCCAACAGCCTTGTCCAAGCCGAGGCTTCCCGCACTGAGAATTTGGCAAGGTGGCTCCAGAGTTTGTTTTGTGTCGTATCCTAAGAGGAGATGCTAACCACTAGCGAAGGTACGTTTCCCAGGCTCTAGAGAGCCGCTGTCTCCAACCGATCATGACAAGGTCCCAGCGGAGCATCAGCAGAGCCCTCTTGCATCAAAAGTGCATGCACGCTACACACACACACACACACACACACACACACACACACACCCTCTGAAACTCTGGGATGTTTGCCTCATTTTGATTTTTGCGTTCCTCCAGAAGCCACCCCGGTCCTCTCCACACCTGGCTTCATAGCAGAGCCCAGAGGAGAAACCTTACAGCAGAACCTCCCATCCTGCAAATCCTTCCAAGAGCCATCAGCGCGGGAGCCGGGGCTCCTGGGTTCTGGTCTCAGACTCGGGAGAGAAAGCCCTGCAGTGAGCGTGGTCCTGGGTCCTGGTCCTGGTCAGAAGATCCTCATTCACACCAGCTTCCCCCAATCCCAGCTCTGTGACTCTGAGCATGTTTCATGCCCTCCCGGTGACCCCATTTTGTCATCTGTCTTTTTTTTTTTCTAAGATTTTATTTATTTATTCATGAGGGACACAGAGAGAGAGAGGAGAGACACAGGCAGAGGGAGAAGCAGGCTCCATGTAGGGAGCCCAACGTGGGACTCGATCCCAGGACTCTAGGATCACGCTCTGGGCCGAAGATTGTGCTAAACCACTGAGCCACCCAGGGATCCCCTTTTTTTTCTTTTTTTTTTTAAAGATTTTATTTATTCATGAGAGACACACAGAGAGAGAGAGTTGTCATCTGTCAAATACTAACTATGCCCTGGAATGAAGGAAATGAAGCTCTGCCTGCAAAAGCAATACCTGGTCCACGAGGGCAAGGAGCTGTGTAACCCTGACACAACCCCGACCCTCTGCCCCCGAGTCCCCACGGCACGGCGAGAGGTTCCTGACAGCTCCAGCTTCTCGATGCTCCCATCCTCTCTGCCACTGAGCTCTGGGGTTCACACGTTACCCATCTTGCAGGGAAAATCGAGCAAAAGAAATCACGAACCAAAATTTGGCAGCGGGTGAAAAAACTTTAAACCAGTGCCAAAACGAAGTCGAGCGTAGAAACCGAGTGGATGTGTTTGAATTCCCAACTGAATAAGACAGAGTTCAGAGGGAAATGATTGTTTGTGCAGGTTTGCAACCTCCATTCTCCGCAATCCGGGGCTTCGGAAACCGGGCATGCTCTCAGCAGGAACAGGTGCCCGGCAAAGGGTTTGGGCAGGTGCCCTCGCTGGGTCCCTCACTGCCCTGCCGGCCACTTTTCACCTTCATTTACCGAGGAGGACTCTGGGGCTGGTGGACCCCAAGGGGGGGAGGGTAGCTGGCCGTGAGAGCCCACTTCACCATCCCCAGCCTGCCAGGCAGGGGGAGAAGGTTCGAGCCAGAGGCCCTGGCAAGGATCATCAGGGTGGAAATTCGGGCTGCTGCCGGCCGTGGGGCCAGAGGGGGGCCTCCCTGACCGCTCTGGGTCCCCCTGCAAGGCTCTGAGACTCGGGGCAGTCTGCAGGGCCTGCGGGCCTGCCGCACCCACACCACGGGCAGAAATGCAGAGTTGCAGGCCCCTCCGCCTCAGAACCTGCACGCGAACTCCCCCGGCCCCCAGCTGACCCAGAGGCGCACACACACCACCTCTTTGGTGGTTGCCAGAAAGTCTGGCAAGACGGAACAGATGTCGCCTCTCAAAGCGGACGCTCCTTTGCAGGCCCACCGTCCTCCGGAGACCTGCTCCCTGGGAGCTCCCCACTCCCCCGGCATCGCCTACGTGAGCCCCGAGCCCTCACCTGTGAAGCCGCTGGCCTGGCTCGGGCCCACCGCGCTGACCAGAGCCAGCAGCGCCAGCCTCAGCGTCCTGAGCATGGTCGGCGGAGGCTGCGAGGCTCTGGGCCTCTCCCGAGCAGCTGCACCGAGGGGCCTGGGCCGCCGAGCCTGGAGAAAGGGCCCTTCTGTTCCCAGTGCCGCCGCCGGTGGTGGCGATGGCTTCAGCGAGCGCGCTCCGAGGGACCAAGTCCCTTATGCCAGCTCGTTAACACCTGCCACCACCACGGCCGCGTCCCTCGGGGAACCCGCGTGGCCCAGCCCATTCTCGCTCCAGACAGATGGCATCTTTCAGGAAAGGTGAGTACCCGACCACCAGGCGGCATCGCTAGGTCCCATCTCGCCGTTACGCAGAAAACCCATTTCAGGCCCAAATCTGACTCCCTCCATCAAGCGCAAAGTATTCTCTTACCTTATCAGCGCGAAAACAGCACCACATCAAAGTGGTACATCGGGTTCAGAAAAGGGTCCTTCACACAGTCGGACAATACAGATCAAAGCCATTAAAATGTTCGCAGCCCTCGGCCCCGCGACCTTTTCCTCGGGGGCTGGGGGCAGGGGAGGGTGGCGTGAGGGCCGCGTGGAGCTACTGCCCCAGAGATGCCCGCTCCTCGTCAGCGCCTACGATGGCGTCCGAAGCAGCCACCGCGGGAGAATGGGAGCGTAAATCAGTACAGAGCACCCAAATGCAACATCACGCAGACGCTGCTGCTCCCCGTGCAGACAGGGAAACGAAATAAAGCCAAAACAGTCCCTTGGCATCGAACTCCAATAAAAAAATATATATATATGTAGAAAATATGTACATTTATAAATATAAATATACATAAAAATGTAGAAAAATATATATATATAACATACAAAAATAAATTTATATATATATAAAAAAACAAAAACAACACAACAACCAAAAAAAAAAAAAAACAATCTCTTGGAAAGACCCATCTCCGTGCGCACTTCTGCAAACGTGGGCACAATCCAGAGAGAGCCCCAGAGCTTCAAGAGGAATGGTGTGGGTGATGGGACGACAGCTGGGGCATGTGGTCCCCCCCGTGGCTGTCCCGGGTGGCGTGGATTTGGACATTTTGCACCAGATGCTTTCTAGCCGGCGCTTGCCGTCCAGCTCCTCTGCTGGAACCGAAAGCTGGAAGCGCATTTTTAATGCCAGAGCTCCCTGGTTCTACCGAGGAAACGTTCAGACGAGGTAACGAAGATCCATGTTGGCTGTGGGGCTCACGAGGGCTATTCCCTCGCGCCCCAACCCCAGAAGGGCTCTTCCAGAAGGGACCTTCAGCCTCGCCGCGCGCCGACGTTGCTACGTCGTTTATCCTCAGCAGACGAACCTGTGGGACGATTAGCGGCTGCACCTGCGTGCAGATGCCAGGGCACGAGGCATAAACAAAGGTGTGGAAACAATCCCGCCGCCGCCGAGGGGCTCGGGGCCAGGGTCCTGGAGGGCAGCACCCCTGGGGGAAAGCCAGTAGCGCAGGATGGACTGGGGAGCTGTGCTGAGGTTTAAAAAAAAAAGGTCCAATAAGAAAATACATTTTAAAGCTGTAACAGTCTTCAACAAAGGAGACTTTAATGGGCACTAACAATAAATAGAAAAAGTATTATAATTTAGGGAAGTCTGGACATTTAAAGATGTGAGACATTTAAACACCCAGGGGGTTCAGTGGTGGAGCATCTGCCTGTGGCTCAGGGCGTGACCCCGGGGTCCTGGGATCGAGTTCCGCATCAGGGCCCCGCAGGGAGCCTGCTTCTCCCTCTGCCTGTGTCTCCACCTCTGTGTGTGTGTGTGTGTGTGTGTGTCTCCGAATCAATAAATAAAATCTTTCTTAAAAATTAAAAGATAATTTTTTTAAAAAATGTGAGTTGAATCTGAATTGCGACATTCTATTCTATTCTGTCTTGGAACCTTTGCTCCTATAAGGTACGAGTGCTATAGCATGAAGGTGCAGCCAAGGATAATACTACCCTCGGTTGAAGCTGGTCCGTGCGCTTTCTCTCCTTTTTAGAGCCACTGGAGGAAGCCGATCCCTTATCCCCATTGCACAGATAAAGAGGCTGAGGGTCAGAGAGGCCGCGTAGCCGGTGACCTGGGAGATTCGATCCTGAAGCCCAGATTCTTTGCGCTCCCCTCTACCCGCTGTCTGGTTGGACGCAGCCAGGAGAACGTCCAGCCAGACCGCCCAGGAGAGCAGAGCCAGGTCAAGGCATCCTTCCAGCCGAGCACTTCATGCTAACTTGCAACTGTCCATAAAATGTTGTCATGTGTCATGACGCGCTTTCCCTTTATAGTAAAACTCATATTTTTAAAAAGAAAACCTCTCAAGATTGACCGTCTGTCGCTAGCTTTGTGCTCCCTCCACCTCCTTCTCTTCCAAGCCCAGAAAGACACCCAGCTGTGTTGTTCTCCTTCCACCCGCGGTGAGGTAGTCCCCTCCCGTCCCCACGCGGGCATAGTCTTCCATACGGCGGCCGCGGCGGCCGCGGCGTTTTTCCACGTTTCTCTTCCATGTGAACGCTCCGAGGAGCAAACAGCCCTGCACCCAGCACCCAGCAGCGAGAGGGGCGTCCGTCCAGGATGCCATGCTCGTCACTTCCAAGAAGTGTCCTGTCACATGTCCATCCGGCCAGGACCCCCCCCCCCCCGCCTCCGCCCCAGGCTCCCTCTCCTTGGGTGGCACCTCTGTGCAGAAAACAGCGTCTCGCTCAACACGGTGTCCGAGATCCCAGAATCTGGGAAAAACTGCCAGCGTGCAATGCTACTCACATGCACCCACTCACCCACGTGTGCATACACACAGTCGTGTGCACAAACGGTCACACTCCGTGCGCGCACACGCACACCTGATCTCACATGCACATGCTCACCTGTATACATGCACGCTGGCTCACGCTCGAGTGTGCGTGCGTGCTTACACACTCACATTTTTGCCTGTGTGCATGCACACACTCAGGAGTGTTTGTAGCTCACAGTCTAATGTGTGCAAGTACAGACATGCTCAGCTGCTGGCTGGCTCACACGCTCACGTGCGCGTGCAGACCCATGCCCACACACTCACACACACACACAGGATGAGGATGGGCTTCCTGTCCCTGGAACATGTGTCCAAGGACGTGAACTGCGTGTCTGGTTTCAGTGTCGGTATCCGAGCTGGGCTCTGTGTGCCCCGTCCGCCTGCAGGAGGGGAGTGAGCTGACCTCAGCAGGGCTCTTAGTTCTGGGGTCCTGCGCACAGCAGGCTCCACCACAAAACCCATCAGGACCCTACAGGTCAAAAGGTACGTGCCTCCAGCACTGTCCTGGGATGTGGCGATCAGGGCTGAGAGGCTCGCAATGGTGGCCTAGGGCAGGGATGACACGGGGGGCGTCGCTCACTGCTCACTGCCCCCTTCCTGGAATCCTGCTCCACATGCAGCCCTGGCCACGACCATCCATCAACCGGGTGGAGCGGGCCGGGAGTGGTTCCCCGCCTCACCTGGGCTCAGGTTGGGGGTGAGGGTGGTGAGCGCAGGGAGAGGCATAGGTGGCAGGGCCATCCTAGGGGCCTGAGGACCCGGGGTGAGACCTCTGGCCGGGGTCCCAGCTGCAGGGGCAGGTCCCTGAGGGAAGGGGGGGCTCTGGGCAGGGGTGGCATGGGGTCTGTGATGTTCATTGCTGAGGGTGGATTGGGAGGTGCTTCATCTCTAAGGGGCGCTGGGCGGGAGCTGCGTCCAGGGAACACGGGCAGTGGTGGGTGCTTGGGACCTTCCACGTTGGCAACTGTTGCCTGCAGAGCGGGGTTGGTTGGAAAGTGAGGGTACAGCGCATATGCGGACGTCGTCTCCAAGCCCCAGGGAACGCGCCGGACATTCGGCGTCCTCGGCTCCGAGCCAGAGCAGGTTGGACTGAGGAGAAGCAGGGGCCCTCCCCTAAGGTGCCCCGGGCGCCAGACGTGCACCTGCTACCACAAGCTGGGGTCCCTGGGGGCAGGGCTGCGAGGGCCCAGGTGCCTGCTGTCAGGGGCGCACAGAAGACCGGGAAGGCTGATGACCACGCACGGGTTCTGCGGGCGGCGCCACCTGCAGTGACCTGCTGGACGTCCTCGGTCTGTCCTTGTTTTCCCAACAGCCAGACGGCTTACCATCGCCATACCTTTCTGTGCCTCAGCTTCCCCAATCTACAGAACGGGAATCACTGTGCCTTCCAATTTAGGAGGGCGTTCACACCTGCTGATTTTGTGAGTACCCACATGTGGGAAAGCAGCGCACAGAAAAACAATGCACAGAAAAGCATTCTAGAACCCCGATCTGATTCTGAAGGTCTGACACCCGGAGAGACAAGGATGGAATTTCGATCCAAAGCCCTGCAGGCTCCAGACCCAGGAAAAGCCAACTTCTTGGTTTGACTCCAGAGACAGGAGAAACCAATGTCTCAGTCCAAACGTAGTCAAGCGGTGGGGGGTGGAGTGGTGTCAGCCTTTGTGCGATTCCAACCTTCAACTGATTGGATGAGGCCCACCCCCACGGGGAAGGATGATCTGCTTTACTCAGGCTACCGATTCCAATGTTAATCTCACCCCAAGGCCTCCTCACAGACACACCAAGATAATGTTTGACCAAATATCTGGGCACCACCCCCTGACCCAGTCAGGTTGACATACAATTACCCATCCCATACGTGCCCATTTGCATTTCTTCATTTTAGCTTTGAGCAGCTCGTAGGAACTTTTAGAAAACATGCTGAAATCTAAATGAAGGGAGAAGCAGGATGAGTTTTGGGTCATGGTTCTTTTCTGAACCAAAAATTGTTCGAATCTTCGTTCGTTCCCAGATAAGCATACAGGTCCTAGGAAGGAGAGTTGAAAATAGATGTTGGAAATCTAGAGTGCCGGGGGCGGGGGCGGGGGGGCGCTGCATCAGATGGGGCGAGGGTCCTGCCTCTCCCAAGCCCACTGGCTTCTTGTCCCTGCTGCCAGTCCTCGTGCTGGGGCTGCTGTAGGGACAGCAAGGCCCAGGGTCACAATTCTATTGGTTAAATCTGACTTTCTTTTCTTTCTTTCTTTCTTTCTTTCTTTCTTTCTTTCTTTCTTTCTTTCTTTCTTTCTTTTTTTTTTTTTTGTTTAAGATTTTATTTATTTATTCATGAGAGACACACAGAGACAGAGGCAGAGACACAGGCAGAGGGAGAAGCAGGCTCCATGCAGGGAGCCCGACGTCGGACTCCGTCCCAGGGCTCCAGGATCACACCCTGAGCCAAGGGCAGATGCTCAACCCCTGAGCCACCCAGGCGTCCCTAAATCTGATTTTCCCAGGGAACTAACCTTATCATTGACCCCAGCTGTAGTGTCAGAGGATGGGAAATAGGGGTGTGCCCCGCTCCCGTTAGAGATACGGCCACAGGCATGATCTCTAATCCACTCTACCTGCAGGATGGTCTGTTAAGGCTGCTCGGCTCCGGGCAGGGATGGCGGCTCCAGGATGCCGAGATCTTGAAGGAAGAGGTTGTGAAGCAGAGGAACACCCAGAGGTCTGGCCTGGAGGCGGTGCCTCCCTCCCCACGCCCCACGCCCCACGCGCCCGAGGGTGGGAAGGGCGGCCTCCGCTCCCGCGGCAAGAAGCAAGTGCTGCTCAGGACGCCCTTCTGGTTCGGGCCTGAATCAAGCTGGGCTGGCCCCGCGGTGGCCTTGGGAAGACCCCTGAGGCCCAGGGAATAAGGCTGCCCGGCGGGGCTCTGGTGCCGCAGAGGTCACGTGGGGAGGCAGGTGAGGACGCTGCTTCCGCACAGCACGTCCCAGCCAGGTGCACAGGCTGACCCCGTGTCCCAGACATGCCGGCCTTCATCGCCCTTGTGGCATCGCTCCGAGTGCTCCTGGGTGTTCTCTTCCTCCCGTGAGCTGTGTGACCCGGCCGTGTGACACCTTACCCCCCTCCCACTCCTTGTCCCCCTCCGGGGTCGGTGCTGGGGGAGCGAGGCCCAGAGACCACGGCTTTGACAGCCTGACGGATGTGACCTCGCTGCTGTGCCCGGCTTGACAGGCTGTGGCTGGCAGCTGCCCTTGGCCGAGCTCTAAAGATGCTCCATGGGGAAGAGTCTGAGCCACCCTCAGATCCCACTCAGAAAGAAGGGGACTCTGCAGAATTAGAACAAGGGACCCAGAAACCCAGCAAGAGGAGGGGATGCCCGATAAAGGATGGCCTGGGTAGCAGGTGTCCTGTGCCCAGGGGTAGAGTCTGCTTCTCAAAGACTGCAGCTCCCATTACAGCGCTGCACACACGTATCTCCCACCTGGGGCAAAGCCGCCACTGGGGTCGGAGAGACTGAGTCTCAGAAGGCAGAGGGGCCCCACCAGGGGGGTCAGGTCTGTGGCTTTCACCCCACCTCATCCCAACATGCCCAGTTCCCCTGGGGATGAGGCACTTCTCGGGTTGTAGGATGCCACGAGAGACACCGGGGCGCCCATGAAAACCAGGATGAGTGTGTCGAGTACTGGGAAGCTCTTTAAGAAATACCAGCATTGGTATTGCTGCATTGGCTCAGTGGTTTAGCGCCGCCTTCAGCCCAGGGCATGATCCTGGAGACCCGGGATCAAGTCCCACGTCGGGCTCCCTGCATGGAGCCTGCTTCTCCCTCTGCCTGTGTCTCTCCTTCTCTCTCTCTCTCTCTCTCTCTGTCTCATGAATAAATAAAATCTTAAAAAAAAAAAAAAATACCAGCATCTTCGTTCGTTCCCAGATTTGGACACAAAAAAGAAAAAAGAAAAGGAAAGAAAGAAAGAAAAGGAAAGAAAGGAGAGAACAAAAAAGAAGGAAAGAAGAAAGAAAGAAAGAAAGAAAGAAAGAAAGAAAGAAAGAAAGAAAGAAAGAAAGAAAGAAAGAAAGAAAGAAAGAAAGAAAAGAACCAGCATCCACCCCCAACCCAGGAAAGGGGCTCAGAATCTCTAGAGGAGGGATGGGACCCCCTTTCTTTAGGAAATTCCCTGGGGGGATTTCAAGGGGCAGCAAGGGTGACGGCCCCTGAGTCAGCCCAGACTCCGGACAGTTTGCCAATAATGAGACAGACGCGAGGTGCCCTTCGTAACGAGACATGGCAGGTGTGTCCAAGTTCTAACCTCTGGCGCCTATGAATGTGCACGTGGAGAGAGAGAGTCTTTGCAGATGTGGTCTGCATCGGGCTCTTGGGACGAGGTCACCCTGGGTTCAGGGTGAGTCCTAATCCTGGTGCCTGGCATCCTCTGAAGAGAAGGGCGGCGAACTGGAGATGCACGGGGGTCGGGGCAGGCCGTGGGAGGACGGCGGCGGAGGACGGAGGGATGCATCTGCAGGCTGAGGTTGGCGGCAACGTCAGGGACTGGACGAGGCGAGGAAGGACGCTCCCCCCCACCAAAACCTCCAGGAGGAACCGCCCCTGCACCCATCCTGGTTTCAGGCTTCTGCCCCCAGACTTTGGGAGAACAGCCGTCTGTGGGGTTAGGTCCCCAGTCCGTGGGGCTTGGTTCTAGCAGCTTGCAGATGCTCGTCTGCCCCCCTGGGCAGAGGCAGAGCTTCACCCACCCCTCATCGCACCCCCAGAAGACCCCCTTTGCCCTCGGCCCCATCCCCTTCTTCCTCACCCCCTCCAGCCTCCCCCCTCCAAGTTCCGGCAGAGATATTTGGGGGTGAACAGCAAGACACGGTACACGTGGATCTGTGGGTGGATAATCACATCAGCGCTTCGAGAAGTGTGTCCATCGCTCTGAAATAATACGGCCAGGTTTCCGCCTTCCACACTCGGGGTGGGGGGTCTCCACCCTCTGCGGGGCCCCAGGAGAACCTTCGGGAAACACCTCCAGGGGGATTGCTAATTCGGATCCCTTGGTGCCTCCCGCTGACTGCCCAGCCCGCCCGCCTTCCGTGCCAGCCACACCAGGAGAAGCCGCTGCCCCCGGTCTAATGGGTCGTAAGGCCTTCATCCCCCGGGTCGGTGGCTTTGCCCTCCTCCTCTGGCACGAGGGCGTCAGGCTGAGGTTAGGCTGCGTTATCTCAGCGGCGTCTGGGAGGCTTCTTCCCACGGGGTCACGGGCACTGGGCCTGCTCACAAGGCTCGTCTGCAAAACCTCCCCGCTTTCACCGACAAGACCTCTCACCTTCTCTGGTTCTTGTACCGTCTAGGGTGAGCGGTTTTCTAGAATGCTGTGTCCTGCACCCTAATCCCAGCTGGAGGCACTGGTTCAGCTTTGCAGCCTGAGCAGGGCCGAGGGGAAGGTACCAGAACTCCCAGCATTGGGGCAGCCAGGCCCCAACACAGCCCCAGCCCTCCCTAACTCCTCACCTGCCGCAGCCTCCGAGGGTTGCGTGCGACAGCATTTCTTTCAAAAGATTTGGAAAAAACTAGCGTGCGCGTGCAGGGCTGGACGTCTGTGTCCTTTAAATGCACACGTAAGCGGAAGACCTAAGCCCCCAGCGTGTATTTGCAGTAAGGAAGTCGTGAGGTCGCAAGGCGGGGCCCTGACCCCACAGGAGTGGTGTCCTCATGAGAGGGGACACCAGAGCTCGCTTGCTGTCTCCCCCTCTCTCTATCACATCGGGACACAGCCAGAAGGCGGCCATCTGCCAGCCAAGAGGAGTCCTCACCACAAACCCACCCTGCTGGACACTGATCTTGGGCGTCCAGGCTCCAGACCCGTGAGATGGCACATTTCTGTTGCTTGAGTCCCGAAGTCCATGGCCTTGTGTCATGGCAGCTGAGTGAGATGGGGCTAGGGACAGTGGTGACGGGTGCAGCCAACGCCATCTGACTCTCTGGTTCTGCGAGATGCCGCCAGAGGTGGGCTCAGAGCCTCTGGGGAGGAGGAGAATGTTCTCGAGGTCTAAGCCAGAGCCAGCCTCGGAGGGGCCGTGAGCACGCACTGCCAGGCTCCTCAGGTCCACCCCGCTCTCGTCCTCCCTGCGAGCAGCTCAGGGCCACTTCCCTGGAGGCTCTGCAGGGACACAGTGGGGGCCGGGGTGCAGGAGGAAGCACGGTCACTGCTCTTCCTGGGACAGACGTGTGCCTTCTCCCGTGGGCACGTCCAGCCCCGACAGGGTGGGCTTCTGGAATGAGGACGGGGCGGGGTGGGGGGCGCTGTGGTCCATACGGTGAAGCCACGCCACGTTGGAGAAGGATCAAAGCGACAAGAAAGGGGAGGACAAGAGAAGGAAGTCGACAGCACAAATCGCACCGTCCTGGGTGTTGGTTCTTTTCACCGACCACCCGTTTGCAAAGTCGACTCTCCACCTGTTCGCTCACTCACTCGCAGGCCCGCCCACACGCCCCCTACCCCCCGCCCGGGGTCTCCCCAGGACCACAGCCGTGGCCGGGGCTGACCTGGACCCGGAAAGCCTTCCAGTCTGCCCTGTGGGTTTTGGTGTGTCCCCAAGAAGAAACGTTCAGGCCTTCCCGGGTACAGGTGACATAAGGTCTCTGCAGACGTCCTTGGGTTCAGGTGAGGTGATGCTGGTGTAGAGGGGACCTCAGTCTGGAGGGACCGAGTCCTCATGAAATGGACACAGAGAGGGAAGGTCGTGTCACCACCGAGGTACAGGATGCAATGGTGACGGCGGCGGGCCCGGGGACACCTGGATCTGGGGTGGGGACACAAGGTATTGCTGTCGGTTTAGAGCGCCGAGCCCGTGGCGCTTTCCCGGGCAGCCCTGGGGATCTACTGCGGAGCGCAGGGCAGAGCATAAGGGCTGAGCAAGCTCACAACCAGTCCTGTCACCACAGCAGTTATGTCGCCAGGACGCCAGGACGAGAGCTCAGACCCGCGGGGAGGGGCACAGCCTTCAAAGGCCAGGCGCCGGCTTCCTGAGAGGAACCTGCCCAGGGGGTTGGTCCCTGAGGCCCAGAGGGGGGAGGTGCGTCCCCGCCCCGTCCTGCCAGCCGCCTCCCAGGACCTCCCTTGAAGTGAGCATCACCTCCTGCACCTGTGACCCCTCGGGGGTACGAGACAGGGCCTCGGCATCCCTCAGGGCCAGGTCCGTTTCAGGAGGTATTTGGGTCAGATAATGAGGCCTGTTAAGCCCTGGAATGCCTTATCTAGAGCGCTGTGACGATGAACGGCTGGCACGGGGTGAGCCTGCCCGAGCAGCTGGGGCGCCCCCCGCCTCGCCCCTGCGGCCCTGCCACGGGTGCACCCGCGGGACCCCACGGCACCACCCCACCAGCCTCCGTGTTTGAGATTGCAGCCTCACCAGGCAGTGGCTTCAGCTCCGGGCAGCAGGATCCAGAGCCAGAGGGGCCAGGGGCCACCTGGGAAGAAAAGGGGGGAGACTCTGCTGTGGGCCTTTGGGCCTCGCGGGTCCAGCTCCAGCCCTGACCCTCGGCTCGCTTTCTGGCAGCTCAGGAGGCCCCTGGGCTGTGTCCTCATCTGTCCGTCTGCATGCAAGGAGCGCTGCCCCCTCACAGGTGGCCCTGGGCACGCCATCGGTGCTGTCAAGGCTGCTGTCCTCGCTCCCCCCTTATGAAGGTTAGGGACAGGAGTGACCGTGAGGTGACCCAGTACATGCAATGTCAACTATAGTCACTGTCTGTGTGGGGGACCCACTGGCCAAACGGACTCCTTGCCACAGGTCATCTGGGGACAGGCAGGCAGCAGCAAGGACCCAGATGGGGGCTGGTGGGTGCTAGGAAGCCGTCCTCGCGAGGGGTGCCGGTGGGGGTTTCAGCAGCAGCTGGTCAGGGTGAACGCAATCAGGTGACAGTGCGGCAGCCAGGACAGTGTGAATCATGAGCACACGGAGGGGACACCGGCAGGGACCCAGGGCAGGGGGGCAGGAGGCCGGCCCCAGGGAGGCCTACTGGGGTGTTAGGGCTGGCCCTGGGCCCAGAAACTGCTGATCCTGGAAGGGAAATGGCAATGGCTGTCGCGGGACGGCACGGGGCCCTCAAGCGGGTCATCTCAACCAGAGCAAGGCAGAGGTGGCGCTGAGCAGCAGGAACCACGTCCAGGGCCAAGCCAGCCCGAGGTCGGAGGCCAAGGTCAGGTGTCACAGTTGGGGCTAATGCTTGTGAGGACACGGGGGCCATCAGGGCAGCGTCGGACCAACAAGGAAACAAGCATGGGTCCAACTGGCCCCGGCTCAAATCCTAATTCCTGCTGCGCCTTCCTGCCCTGCCCCCAAGCGTCCCTCTCCCGTTTATCCTTGTGTCCATGGGAGGATTCTTTATATCTGCCCTGGGAGACGGGGGCCAACACCACGGGGAGGTCATGCAAGACCGACCACCTCCTCCTGGCGCCCAGCCGGGCATCTAGCAGACAGTAGGCACCCCGTAAGAGCTGGTCCAGCGAGCGGCCTTGGGTCAGCCCTCCTGAGCATTAGGGGACCCGCCAGGAGAGTCATGGCCTTCCCCCACCCTCTGTTCCGAGGACACCTTGTTTTCGGATGCACGGACAGCCTCGCAGAGCCACGGCCACGCTTCCCAGGAGAAACCCGACCACCCTGATGCGCGGTCCGTCGGGAAAATGTGTTGCTCTGGCTCGCAGGGTGTCCCCTTCTTCCCGGGAGATCCCGGAGGGGGAAAGTCCCCTTCTCAGCAGTGTTCTTCACCCACTTCCTGCCCAAGGGGTCCCGGAGTGAGGGGAAGTCACTCCCAGCTGAGAAACCGAGCCTCCGTGCTGCACCCGTCTTAGAAATATACTTAAATTGAGGGACGACTTGGTGGCTCAGCGGTTGAGCATCTGCCTTTAGCTCAGGTCTTGATCCCGGGGTCCTGGGATCGAGTTCAGCATCGGGCTCCCTGCATGGAGCCTGCTTCTCCCTCTGCCTGTGTCTCTGCCTTTCTCTCTGGGTCTCTCATGAACAAATAAATTAATTTAATTAAAGAATAAAAGAAAGATACTTAAATTGAATATTATTATTTATTTTCCATTCTGACGGGGCGTTCCCGCTACACTACCTTGCAGTCCCCTCCACCACGTGGCGATCCCTGACCCGGCACAAACGCAGGGTGCAGCCCCGAAGCCAGGGCCGCTCCCCTCCATCACCCCGGCTGCTCCGCTCAGCCAAGCGCGGCGGGCCAGCCCGGGGAGGACCTGACTCAGGGTTGGTACCACAAGGCAGCACCTCTGGCGAGCGAGAAGACCCCCCCGGAAAGCCGGGGGTGGACAGGCAAGCCGCGCAGAAATCACTGGAGACTCAGCCCCGCGGCAGGGCGACGCCTTCCCAGGGACGGGAAAGCAAGGCGGCCGCAGTCGCCCCTGAAGGATTTGGTAACGGGCCCTCAAAACTGGGAACTTCCTTCCAGATGACTAAGTCCTCGTGTATTTTCCGAGGGCTCCAGCGCTCCAGCGCTTTGCCGGGGCTTTTCCAGGGGAGGGAGGGCCTGGGTTCCAATCCCAGCATTTGCACAGCAAATAACCCAGTGTTTACCGAGCAGTGTTCTGTGGCTTGGGGCTTGTATAAATAAAAGATAGACAGATGAGAAAGTCCAAATGGAAAGACCGGCTTGGAATGTCCCCCTGGCGGGCGGCGGGCCGCGGAGGGCAGCTTTCCATCCCAGAAGGAGCAAGATTCGCCGCCTTCCCAGCACGGCCCCCAGCGCCTCTGCTGAAGCGGCGCCTGCCTCCTGTAAGCATCTCCGCGGAGGGTTTGGGCAAGTCGGGGTCCCCTGAGAAGGCAGGGATGACAACCAAGGAAAGGAGATGTCGTGGCTGGGCAGTACCCCCCAAATTCATGTCCACGCAGAAGCTTAGAATGTGGGGCGCCCGGGTGGCTCAGTGGTTGAGCATCTGCATTCGGCTCAGGTCATGACCCCGGGGTCCTGGGATCGAGTCCCGCATCGGGGTCCCTGCATGGAGCCTGCTTCTCCCTCTGCCTGTCTCTGCCTCTCTGTCTCTCTCATGAATAAATAAATAAGATCTAAAAAAAAAAAGAAGAAGAAGAAGAAGAAGCTTAGAAGTCACTTTTTGGACATGGGGTCTTGGCAGATGTAATGAAGGTGAAGCTCCAGTATGAGACCATCCTGCGTCGGGGTGAGCCCCGAATCCAGCGCCAGCCCCCTAACACACGGAGGAGGCAGAGACTGAACAGAGGTGTCTATGAGTCAAAGAACACCAGGGACAGCCCGGTTCACCAGCCGCCGGGAAGGGCAGGAACAACACCCCCGCCCCCCGCCGATGCCCGGGAGCCCCCCCACTCCCCGAGGGAGCCAGCCCTGCTCTCATCTTCATCTCAGACTTGTGGCCTCCAGACTACGAGACAATAAATGTCTGTTGTTTTAAGCCACAAATTTGGTGGTAATTTGTTGCAGCAGCCGCAGGACACTGTTACAAATGGAAAGGAAAGGATCACATGGGGTTCAGACAGGCTCCTTACCCAAGTCTGCTTCTTCTTGATCTGCTGACGTCTTTTTAATTTTTTTTTATTTATTTATTTTGGGAGAGAGAGCATGAGCACAAGTCGGGGAGAGGCAGAGGGAGAGTGAGAATCCTGAAGCAGCAGACGCCCCGCTGAGCATGGAGCCAGACACTGGGCTCGATCCCATGACCCCGAGATCGTGATCTGAGCCCAGACCAAGAGTCGGACACTCAGCCCACCCAGCCGCCCCGGGGCCCCTGCAGACGTCCTAGCATAGACACTTGGTCTAATGCTTGCTCAGGGGCCGACTGCAGAGCAGAGAATTATCCCCGTCCTCAGATCTGTTTGCTCACCAAAGAGGATGCCTCTGGATGTGAGAACCGGTGCAGATTATTTAAGTGATTTGCCACCAAGATTTCCAAACTACTTGAAAAGATTAGATGCAGAGGCTGTGGGGTAGGCCCGCGAGCCTCCTAGTCACATGGGGAAGGTGGCATTCACTCGAGACGTGCCCAGGAAGGGCCGGGTGGCCTGGGGACCAGGTCCAGCCCAGGCCAGGCCTCGCCGTGCCACACCAAGGAGACTCCCGCCAGTGACACAACCACAGTGGGCCCACCTCCTGTCCACCCATCAGGCCAGGGATTGGGCCGCAGCCCCCGGGGCCTTCCTCCCAGAGCTGACACCCAGCAATGCACAGTAATTTCAAAGTTCTTTTCTCAGATTTTATACAATCGAGTAAGATGGCCTTTGGGTCATCCAATTTAGCCTCCTGGAAATGCCCCCTCTTAGACGAATGGAAGGCAGGGAGGAAGCAGAGGGGGGATCCCCCAGAGAGTCGGTCATTTCCTCACAGTCAGGGTCTTCTTCCTCCACTGGGCCCTGGGAGGGGGTCTAGCTCTGGCCTTGGACCTGCAGGCATGTCACAGACATGAGGCGCTCAGAGGAGAAGGTCAGTGGCTGCCCCAGTGCCATCTCCATCTACAGGGAGGAACTGCAAGGAGAACTCCCTCCCCCTGGGCCCCCGGAGCCCTGGAGATGAAGGAGAGGTGCAGAGGGGCTGCATCCGGCCCCCTCGGCCCTCTGTTCTCCACACAGAAAGTCCCGAGTAGTAGGACTTCCTGTCCTCGTGATTCCACCTGCACCTGTGGCCTGTCCAGAGCGGTGCTGGGACAAAGAAACAGCCACTAAGGCTTCACTCTGGCTTTCTTGGGCGTCCTCTCCCCAATCCTGAACTCTCCAGCACCCTCCTGCCTGTCCTACGACTCCCACCACCCTCACCCTCCACTCCATCTGCAGGGTGCCTGGGTGGCTCAGTGGTTGAGCGTCTGCCTTCAGCTCAGGGTGTGACCCCGGGGTCCCGAGATCGAGCAGGGAGCCTGCTTCTCCCTCTGCCTGCGTCTCTGTCTCTCTCTGTGTGTCTCTCATGAATGAATAAATAAAATCTTTTTTAAAAAAGGGGAGCTGAGTCCACCTCTAAGGCCACCCATCAAAAAAACGAGTAGGTGACCCAAACCAGGCTTAATTAACTTACAAGTGTTTCCTAGTTACCTATAAGGCCCCTGGGCCCTTTTGCTGTGAGATAAAAGTGTAATAAATGTTAAAAATGGGTTTGTTTGGTTTGGTTTGGTTTTTTTCCAGACACATCTCCGTTTTGCTAGTGGTCCTTAGCTAGAGGACCTGACACAGGAGCTCTTAGCCTGACACAGGAGCTCTTAGGTCAAGCAGGGCGCTCTGGTCTAAATCCCCCCCTGGTTCAGGGCCCAGAGAGTGTGGCCAGGACATCCCTATCTCACGGGCCCTGTCCGCCCCACGCTGGTCTGCAGGAGCCCCCCACAAAGGTGCCAAGGTTGGGGGTGACCGGTATGGCTCTGCACAAAGAATTACTATCCAATTGTGGGAAGGGAGGCTGGCCCAGTCAAACCTGACTTTAATTTAGCTGGGAAGCTTTCATTCCTCCTCAGCTAGGGCAAGATTTGTAATTGAATTCACAGTCGAAGAGCACGGCCAAAAATCTGCCTTTTAACACACGTGCACAGGGCCTGAACCCCGATGGGGGAGCAGAGCACCCGGCGAGGGCGCAGGCTGGGGTCAGGACAGCAGTAGTTCATAAACCGCATACACTTCCTACGTGCGGCCCCAAAAGCAGCCCCTGGCAGCCCTGCCCCGGACCCCAGCCACGCGCCGTTCATCCCAAGTCACTTGGGTTTGGATTCTGTTCGCTAATGGAAAGAAGCTGCGGATTCCAAGTCTGTAAATGTTCATGCCAATGGTTGGTTCTAGTTTTATACTTTACTAAGAAAAGTGAAAAGAACGCCTTCCCTGCATATCATGATGGTCGTGACAACTGAATGCCGTGTTCCTGGAAAGGGTCCTGCGCTGGGAAACGAGGCAACCGTAAAGGGCATGATTTTATAATCAACAAGAAAGCCCTGCTCATTTGTAGGCTTTATTTTGACTCATCATCGGGGGCTGCGTCCTCCTTCCCCCACCTCCCAAAATGCCTTCTGTTCCCCAAAGGAAGTCATCTCTGGACGAGTAATTATTTCGAAGTTTTTCAGACCTTCCAGAGCTTTTCAGTGGAGGAGACACAGGCAAAGAGCCTCCCACATTCCTCTTGGGAAGGGAATTCGTGAGGACAGTGACAGTGGGCCCAACACCCGGCAGCACTGAGGCGCCAGGCAGGGTGGTGGCGAACCTGGCCCACTTCATGTCCTCCTGTTCTCCGGACTCTCCACCATCATTTTTATTTGAGCAAATTCACTGATGGTGGAAGTGGTAACTGAAATGTGTCAGAGACACGCTAGATGTTAACCACATCTCTCTGCTTTATAAAGGGGAGTGAAGGGGCACCCAGGTAGCTCAGTCAGGTGAGTGTCTACCTTGGGCTCAGGTCATGATCCCAGGGTCCTGGAATCGAGTCCCGCATCGGGTTCCCTGCTCAGTGGGGAGTCTGCTTCTCCCTCTCCCTTCTGCCCGTCCACCCTGACTGACACTCTGTCTCTCAAATGAATAATTAAAATATTTTAAAAATTTTTAAAATTTCAAAGGGTGTGAACTTTGCATTTGGATGGTGGATTAGGGACTAATATAATAATTTAAGCCTCTTGATTTTGATGAACGTGCAATGGTGAAGTAAGAGAATGAGGACATAGAGAGACATAGACATATCACGTATTTACTTGAAGATGTCTACACAGAAAGAGACGTGTGTGTACACAGATGGATACACGAAGGCTGTATGTAGGCTGATGTAACACAATGCCACAGACTGGCTCATAGACAATAGAAATGCATCTCTCACTGTTCTGGAGGCTCCGGATCAAGGTGCTGGCAGGATGGATGTCCACTGAGAGCCCGCTTCCTGCTCCATAGGAAGCCGCCCCTCCCTGAGTCCTCACGTGGGGCCGGGTCACAACATGAGATCTCTTTCACTAGGGCGCTAATCCCGCGCAGAGGGGCTCCACCCATCCGACCTACTCACCTCCCAACAGCCCCACCTCCAAACACCATCATGTGGGGCATTAGGTTTCCTTTTTTTTTTTTTTTAATAAATTTTATTTATTTATTCATGAGAGACAGAGAGAGAGGGAGAGAGAGAGAAAGGCAGAGACACAGAGGGAGAAACAGGCTCCATGCAGGGAGCCTGACGCGGGACTCGATCCCAGGTCTCCAGGATCACACCCTAGGCTGAAGGTGGTGCTAAACCTCTGAGCCACCGGGGCTGCCCGGCATTAGGTTTCAACATAGGAATTTGGGGAGGTCAGAAATATTCAAACCACAGCAAGAGGCCATACCATACATATAGTATATATAGTATATGTATAGTATGTATATATAGTATATATATTATATATATAGTATATAATATACATATATTATATACAATATATAATATACATACATATACATATAATATACTATATGTAGTATATAATATACATATATAACATAATATACATACATATAATATACTATACAGTATATATAGTATATAATATACATATAATATATTATATACATATAATATAATATACATATAATATACATATGTATATGACATACATACTATATATACATACTATACATAGAGGTCATGCTATTCACATATATACATGCTATACATACCTTACATATACACATTATACATAGAGGTCATACTAGACATACTACACATACATATATGTTCTATACATACTGTCTATGAGTATACTTGCTGTACATACTATACATACACATGAAAACATATAAAGACATATTACTCTCTATATATGTGGTTATATACATAGAGATTATTCTGTCAGTGTATAATATATGTAGAAACGGAGAGACACACATACATTATACAGCATATCTAAGAAAAGACATATATAGACATATGCATAGATGGAGATTATACTATATGTATGTATATATGTGTGTGTCCATATATATGTGTGTATACATGTGTGCATATATATGTGTATGTGTATATGTGTGCATGTGTGTATATGTGTGTGCATGTATATATGCATGTGTATGTGTGTATATATGTGTGTGTGCATATGCATGTGTGTATATATGAGTGAATATATATGTGCATGTGTGTATGTGTATATATGTGCATGCATATGTGCGTATGAGTGTGTATATGCGTGTGTATATATGTGCGAGTGTGTGCATGTGTATATGTGTGTGTGCATGTGTATATGTGCATGTGTATGTCTGCGTGTATATATCTGAAAAGACATACAGAGAGACAAAGGTTATTCCGTATCTATAAGATACATACGAAGGTAGGGATCCTACGAAATATGTATGAAAAAGTGTCTACACAGAGATTATGGAGAGAGAGATGATGCCAGAGAGAAGAAGATGTTAAGCAAATGGGACGAAACTCTGACCACTGGCGAGTCACATGAAGGGCACGGGATCCCTTTGTGCTCTTCCTTGCATTTTTCCCCGAGGCTGAAATCAGATACCGCAATAAGACGGTTCCACGTCCTCCTGATGGTGTCTGGGTTAATGAAGTTTCCGGGGGACGCAGTGCCCTGGCTCACCCCAGCAGCTGCTCAGACCAAGCATCTGGAGTCGTAGGCCCAGGCGGGGCCCGGCACCCGGGTCAGAGCCCAGCGCAGCCCAACCCCCCAAAACTGTGGTAAGCTCCTGGGTTCCGCAGCTGAGAACCCCCAGCACCTGCGCCAGCCCCCCCATTGCTCCCCCAGAGACCCAGACTCTGAGCCCACCTTCCACACTCCTCCCCAGCAAGTATCCTACAAATGCCCTGCTCAGGAGCAGAACTGCAGCATGAGGAAAGCCACGAGGCCCTCCGCCAGGCACGGGCGCCTGCTCACCACCCCAGGTGGCCTGAGCTTGGTGCGCCGATGGGCACTGCTCGTGTCCTAGTCCTGCCCTGCCTCCTCTCCACTCGTTCAAGACGCCTCGACTGAGAACCTTCCGTGCGCAGTAGACATCTAAGGAAGGGTCAGGGGAGAGTGACCAGACGAAGCTATTGTATGCTTATTGCAGACCACCGGTGTGACACGTCCCTATGCCAAGACCCCTGGCTCCAAGGAATAAGTGACTTAGGAAGGACACCTGGACCCTTGCCCCTGTTCTATCCAGTTCCTGGATGCCCGAGAGGACGCGCACACCAGACACATCCTCAATGAAAACCCCAGACCCCCAGCAAAGAGGAGACTCTCTCTCTCCTTTTCCTTTCCGAGTCTCCCAGACCATCTATCTGTGTCTGGTCTCTCTCTGTAGCCTTCAAGAACCTCTGCGCTCATTCCCTCCCGGCTTGAGCTTGATTTCTACCCTGCATAGAGCCAGGGACCCTCTTGGCTGGTCCTGTGGGGCCCCCACTGGGTCCTCGGACCTGGCCCTCCTGCATCACTGCTGTTGCCTGGGCCAGGTGGTCATGTCCATACGCTGACCTGTCAGGTCGTGGGAAGTGCTTCCCAGCATGCAGGAAGGGCTCAGCACGATGGAAATAATGCCAGGAGCCAGTTCTAGAAGTTTCCTGCAGTCAAAGGAGGTTTGGGGCCTGGCTACTTAAAGCGTGGTCGCGGCAGCAGCAGCACTGGGAGCGCATCGGTGGCTCGCACTCCTGGGCCTGCTGTGGCTGTGCAGGACCTCCAGGTGTCTCATGCACATGTGAGTGCTGGAGGAGAAATGGGTTCAGGGCATGTGTGCTACAGGGCAGCGAGACAATGGGAGTTTTAATGGAGGATGACAGCCTGGGAGCAAGCAGGGGGGCAGCTGCAAGTCCCAGCGCCGGGGTTCCTCTGCAAACTCCCACCGCTGCCCCTCGGACATGGGGGCCCTGACAAGCAGCCAGCTGGTGCCCTGGGTGCCCTCAAGCAGGTCACCAGAGCAGCTGGACCCCCGGGGTCACTGTGGAAGAAAGAAAGCAATGAGGTAGTTTTCCTGAACCCCCAGGACTCTGTGTGGTGGTTTTCACAGCTCTGTCCCCCGGACGTCACCTCCTCACAGCCCAGCACTTGCTGCGCTGAGAGCATCCTCGCAAGACCCAGGAGCAAGGCAATGCCGACGGGTGACAGATCTGCATCAAGGGGCCCCCTCGGGGGCTATAAATCCACCTCTGGCAGCCACCAGCCAGTGACCTCACACCTGGCTTTCGTCTGGGCTTTGTGGTGGTGGCCGGAGCTGCAGCAGAGGTGTCCTCTGTCTCCAAGTCGGGACACGCTGCTCAGAAAGCAAAGGACAGCGCTGATGAATTCAGAGGCTTAAAATAAATTCCATTCGACCACAATAAATTTCCCAAGGTCTAGTATTGCATCTCAATATTGCTTTCTTTACCTTCTAAATTCCAAGATGCACAGCGGGTATCTTCCCTGCGGACAAGGGAATGGTGACCCTTGGTCCCCCTGCTGCAAGGTCACACGGTGAGGTCATGCAGTCCCCGACAGACGCCCAAACCAATGGCTCCCCAGCTGTTTGGACTGGAGATGCCTCAACCCAACTTTGGTTTCCCAGAATTTTCCCCTCTCACAGCACAGTCCCTGGTAAACCAAAAAAAAAGAAAATTTTTTTTGCACCAAGACAGGTTTTGAATAAGTTTTGCATTAAAAATCCCACCATGCCGCAAATCAACAGGGAATGGTGAGCTGCCAATTCCCAAATCCTGCCTCAGTGTTTGAAAAACAATGTTCTGGGGCGCCTGGGTGGCTCAGCCCGTGAAGCGTCTGCCTTTGGCTCGGGACAGGATCCTGGGGTCCTGCTCAGAGAGGAGCCTGCTTCTCCCTCTCCATCTCCTGCTGCTCCCCTCGCCTGTGCTCTTTCTCTCTTTCTTGTCAAATAAATAACATCTTAAAAAAATAAGACAAGAAAAGAAAAACAAGTGTTCAAGACTGTGATTTCCACCCCCACCCCCACCCCCTGCCTTTGCCCAGAATCGGCCGAAATGCCCAGTCCCTTTTCCTTTGCACTTTGAGACACAGAGAGAGGAAGAGTCGTAGATGATGATCTTTGCCCTAAAACGGTGATGAAATCAAGGAAGCGCTGCGTCTTCCTGAGTCACCCGTCCGGCCCCCGGCGGGGAGAAGGGGCGGACGCCGAGCCGAGGTCCACACTCGGTTCTAGGAGGATGGGCAGGGGCCTGACAAGACCGCGTCTCGGGCCGGCTGGGCAGCGGCCTCCGTGTGGTTTGGGCGAAGGTGGATCTGGAGGCCGCAGTCGGGGATGAGGAAAGGGGCCCCGCACCTCCCCAAGGTCACCTCCTACAGCTGCTGGCCTTGCAAATGGGGTCGCCCTGAATCCTCTGGAAAACTAGGGCGGGAGCAGGGACTGAGCACTGAGTGTCATCAGGTTCTACGCGGAAAGCACACGCCCCCAATCCTCCTTGGTGTGTTTTAGCTCACTTATACCCACCAGCTCCCCTACTTCTTCCCTCGTGGGAAGGGCCAGTCCCGATGCTCCGGGAAGCCGGTGGTTGTCACATTCGCTCACTCATAACCTGTGGGAGGTAGCTCTCGCCCCGTCCACTGCCAAGCCCGCTCGCGCCGCCCTGTGTCCCCGTGTCCCATGCTGAACTGACGGCCTCCCCGCCTCCTTCTCCCTCATCACGCCTCTGTCTTCCGACCGGATCCTCTCAAGGGTGTTCCGGAGGCTGGACGGGCCCGTCCTACCCAGGGCAGATGCAGTCGGCCATGCGCAGCCACTGGGGACAAAGGCTGCTCACACTCATGGACTGTCCCCTCACTGTGCACTACTCTCTGCCGTCAGCCTCAATAATGGAAAAGCTCTGGCTGGACTTGAATTCCATTTTCAACTCCCACTAAGCCGACTTTGCCTTCTCGGCCATTCTCCTTGTCTGGGCCTGTGTTCCCACCAAGCCTAGGGCTCTTTCTGCTCCCTGACAGGTGCCAGCACTCGTGGGCGGACACCAAGGACCGCAGGGATTTCGATGTTTGAAGCCAACATTTGGGAAAGAGGAGTTTGCCACGGTGGGCCCCGGGGGCGTCGGAGCTGGTTGGGTGGTCATGTCCAGGCCACCTGGGATCCATGGCTCTTGAAAGTCTAAAGGTGGGAAGATTCATGGAATTGCCCCTGCGTACACACACACACATCACATAGGGTCACCTGCTTCTGGAGAAGCTACAGGAGCTGAAGGTGATGGGTGTGTGTCCGGCGGACCAGTCCCCGGGACCAGAGGACGGAGGGGCCTGCTTCCTGGGTGTGTCCATAGCCGCCTCCCACTGCCTTGCGTGCAGGACAGTAGGGAGAAGAGCCACTGTCACCGCACTGAGCTGCGCCAAGGCCTGGAGGCTCGGAGGCCCAACCGAGCCCAGCTTCATGGTTTACCACCTGGTTCGCTTCCGGGGCCCTCAGCTGCATCGCAGGCATGATGTCATTGTCAGCATCCAGGACGTGAGAAGACTTTATAAAATGCAAGTGCCGGGCGCCTGGGTGGCTCAGGCGGTGAAGCACCTGCCTTTGGCTTGGGTCATGATCTCAGGGTCCTGGGATCAAGCCCTGCATCGGGCTCCCTGCTCGGAGGGGCGTCCACTTCTCCCTCTCCCTCTGCCCCTCTGCCTGCTTGTGCTCTCACATGAGCTCTTTCTCAAACAAATAAAATATTTGAAAAAAATAAAATAAAATGTAATTGCTTTTAATGATTACCATCGTTCTCAATGTTCTCGGGTATGCTACTCATGATATAATTAGATACCTCGGTGCCAACCGGTTGCCAGGGGTGAGACCACCCCTTAGGCCTCATGCCCCCCATGCCAGGTTTCCTGCGGAGACCACACGATGCACACTTTCCAGCGCACACTGGTCACGACCGTGCTCTTCTGACACCAAGGACCATGGCAGGTTAGGGGCATCCGAGGGGAGGGATCTGTCCCGGGGCGGGGAGGGGGGGGTTAGTCTCTAACGAAGGGACAAACAGACGTTCTGAGATACTATGTCACTCTGGAGGCCCTGCAGTCCCTTCACTCTAGTGCCACCCCTTGCGCCCCATGCAGAACTCCACGGGGGGCGTGGAGAGGGTGGGGAGGTCCTCCGTCCTCATCAACGAGCAAGCGGGCCAGCAGGGCCCCCACCTGCCGCCTGCTGGAGCAGCCACACAAGCCAGCACCGATCAACAGGTACGTCAGGCAAAGCCTAATGAATTATGTCGTGTCCCAGGGCCCACGGTTAATCCTGCTCTTGGCTGCCATCTCGTCACAACTTGGAACGTCAACGGGAAGCCTGGCTCAGAGCTAAGAATAGAGCCTCTGCCCGCCCTTGGCTCTGAGCTGGGTCACAGCAAAGCATCTGCCTTCTTGCTTCACCGCCGCTGTGGATGTGAAAATCTCCGAGGCCCGACATGCATGCACTGCCAGCCTCAGGCCCCAGGGAACAGGGGACTTGCAGGCACCTGCTTTCCCCCACCCGCAGCTCCCTGCGTGTTTTAACCCGTTTCAGATCTCACCCTGCGGGAGATGCCAGCCGGGTGTAACAGAGGGAAGGGTCATGTGCATGCCCAGGACCAGAGCTGCTCTGGGGCAAGTACAGCCGGCCGGCACCCCCTCACTGAGATTCAAACACATTAGGGAGGTCACCCCACCTCAAACAGATGGGGCTGGGCTGAGCCCCTCCTTCCCCCCACCCTCCGTCAGAGCAGGATGGCAATATGAGCTTTGCATCGATTGCATGGGGCAAATTAGCTCGGAAACAGAGTTTTCAAGTGTCAGGAAAACCTTGCTCCAGACGCATTGCTGTCATCCAAAGACCACAACGAGTATGTTGGACTCTGCGATGGAATGAAATACGTCACACGGCCTTGCTGCTGCAGTAACATTTTCTCGTTCTAAAAAAATAATGTGCCCTTGTTAATTTTTCGGGTAAATGGACATAAAACATAGGATAATTTGTCCTTATCCATTGGAAATAAGTGACCCTAATATGCAAGGAGAACTTTCCTTAATAGCTGAGGTTTGTTTTCCTCGGAACAGACCCCGAGACAAGGATCTGCATGCAAACAGGTGGTTTGGGTGGAGGGTCCAGGAAGCGCAGGGGAGGAGGGAGGACAGGGATTCTTGTGGGAGGTCAGTGTCCTCCCAGTGGGACCCCAAGCAGGACACACCTGGGAGTTGTCCCAACCAGGCAAGAGGGAGCTGAAGCATTTCTCCACCGATCCCTGTCCCCACTGGTTGGAGGGGTCACTCCTGGGAGCCTCAACTTATCATCCTCAGCCCATCCTGTGAGCAGGACAGACTCACGCCTGAGAGCAGAGAATGTGCTTGTCAGCAGAGAGACACCAGCAGGACCCTGCAGGGGTGCACCTGAACCCCCCCACCCCGCCCACCAGCAGCAGCCGGGCTCCTCTGGGGGAGGAGGGGCCCCAGGGTCTGGCTGGGCCCCCACAGCCTCCAAGGTTGGAGCATGCCTGGTTCCGTTCTCTGCAGACTCCAGAGCTTTCATCTGTGTGTGGGTTTAAGAACATTGCTGCTGGGGCACCCGGGTGGCTCAGCAGTTGAGCGTCTGCCTTCGGCTCAGAGCATGATCCCTGGGATTGAGTCCTGGGATCGAGTCCCACATCGGGCTCCCCGCAGGGAGCCCACTTCTCCCTCTGCCTGTGTCTCTGCCTCTCTCTGTGTGTCTCTTATGAATAAATAAATCAAATCTTAAAAAAAAAAAAAAAAAAAAGCGCATTGCTGCTGCCAAACGATCCCATCAGGGTTCTCCAGGAAGCCTTGCCTTCTCTCTGCTGCCTCCCCTCCCTCCCCAGGTACCCTCATCCCACCTCTGCAGCCGTGTGCACAGACAGGCGTGCATGTGCCCGAAGAGGAGCCACGGTTGCCCACCCCTTACAACTTCCTCTCTGTGCCCACCCCGCCATCCAGCGGTTGTTCATGCCAGCAGCGGGGTCACCGTGACCCTCCCCAGGCCCTCATCCTTCATCTTCCATCAGTGCTTGGAATGCAGCCTCCTGAATCCTCCTCTGGCCAGCCTCTGTTCTTCCCACTGCCTCTCTGGCCCAAGTTACTGCCTTCCCTCCAGTCTGGACGCGAGTGGCCACTTGTCTGCATCCGCAGCCCCTATGGTCCGTGACGCACATGGCGATCCATGCAGCAGACACCCTATCCTTCAGTCCATAGGCGGGTGCTCTCTGTTTTCCAAGTGAGTAAATAAATGAACAAGGGAATGAATGCCATTCCTCTCAAACACATCTGGGGTCCACCGTGCAGAGACTGGGAGCATGTGCTCATGCACGCATGCACGCACACACACACACTCACAGCTCTTTGCTGATACTCAACTTGCAACTCTCTTGGTTCCTGCTCTGTCACCTACAGGCCAGGGAGGGTGGCTCTGCCAAGACAACAGCTTAGGACAAATGACAGAGCTGAGCCTCAGCTAAGGAAATGGCCCCCCTCCTTATGCACACGGCTGATAAGGAAACCCAGGCAGACTGAAGCATGGGGAGGAAGGGACCCTCTCAGAGGCCAGAGCCGCAGGTCACAGCAGAGCAGCCTGAAACCAACAGAGGAGGAAATCCAGGGGCCCCGGGAAGGCGTGGGGGGACGCCAGGGTCTCAGGATGGGGCTCGGCGCGGGGGCGGGGGGGGGGGGTCATGCTCAGGCCAGCTACCTGCAAAGTGTGAGAATCCCTTCAGAGGAAGCGGTGAGGCCACCCCAGCTCCGGCTGCAGTGCAGTTGAGTCGGGGTCACCGGGGTTCGGCGCGGCTGGCCCCTCTGCAGGGATTGGGAACGCCCGGCCCGGTTGGCCTGTACCACAGAGTCGGAGAAGGGGCCGTGGAAGGCAGCCCTGGGCCTGCTGACACTGGGCGAGGCCTAGTGTTACTAGAAGCTGTACCTTAGGATTTCTTACAGCGCCCCTCCTTGCCTGCTCCCTGCCTTGGCCGATGGTAACACCGGGCATCGGTTTCCTGTCGCTTCTTCAGCAATTCCCACAAACTTGGTGGATTCAAACTGCGCCAATGGGCTAGCTCAGAGTTCTGGAGGTCCGAAGTTTAAAATCAGAGTGTCAGTGGGGACGCGTTTGTTCCAGAAGCTCTAGGGGACAAGCTGTTTCCTCGCCCCCTCCAGCATCTGGGGGCAGCTGCCCTCTGAGGCTCACGGCCCGTCCATCCATCCTCAAGGCCTATGGCACAGGACCTTCCCTCCTCTCCGACCTCTGCTCTGTCACCACCTCTCCTCTGATCCTCCTTCCTCTGATCCTCTTTCCTTGAACGGACCCTCGTGATCACATTTAGGGCTCACCTGGATGATCCAGGATCCTCTCCTCCTCTGAAGAGCCTTAACCGAATCATGCGATGCAGACAAAGTCCCTTTTGCCACCTAAGGGAACGTATTCATGGGCTCCGGGGATCGGGAGGTGGGCCTCTCTGGGGGGGGCATGAGTCTGTCTACCTTAGCCGTTCAGCATGAAAAGGGGTTGATGTCCCCGTTGTCGAGAGAGCAAAACAGAGAAAGCAGCGGGAGCCTGCATGAGCCCCAGGACCCAGGAGCTGAGGGCAGGCGTGGTTGGCAAACCCAAGGGGACGCAGTCATCACGGCCAGAGCAGAGCCCCAAGCTGGGGGAAGCGTCAGGCCGCGGACACAGGGGAGGGGACAGCGGGTGGGGAGCCCTGCAGAACTGAGCGATGGCTCAGCGTTCAGCCAGCAAGTAGCCTCCGTTTCCCATCCTGGATTTGGGCCGGGATTTTGGAGGCACATTCTGGAAGGTCGTCTCAACCTTCCGGCCCATCGTCTCTCCAAACGTCATCGTGAAAGGACTGACACCCTGTTTGAGGGGGAGGTTAGAATCCTTCCAGCGTCGAGCGCCATCGCGCCTGTTTCCACTCTCCGAGATCCGGGACACGTGGCTCCAAACAGAAAGAACGCGATTCGTGCCGAGCGTTGCCACGATCAGTGAAGCCGAACGTCTGTTCGGGATGAGTCCTTGGCACAGGGATCCACACTCCTGAGCAGCCCTGGTGCTGAGATGGGGCACCTGCTTACACTCCCGTTCCTTGTTTATTCCACTGGGCAGGACCTGGCACCGGCTCTGGCACCGACCTTCGGTCTGCCCCCTGCCCCCCAGGACCTCTTTTCCCACCACTTCCAGTAAGAAGAACTGTTGCAACAGGGCGTCGTGATCATGGCCCCAGGACAGTGCAAGAATTTAACCAGTGGGGTAAGGGGTGGCACAGTAGGACAGGTGGGTGGGGAGAGAGGGCCGCACTGGCAGGTCCAGGAAGCCCGGCGACCTTGGTGACACCTGGCCAGGCCACCTGAGCCAGCCCACTTTTGTTGTTGTTGTAAAAGCTTTGCTGGGATGCCAGCCCCATGCCGTACAATTCACCCGCCTGGAACGTGACGTTCAGTCCTTCCTAGTGCACTTGCAGAGCTGTGCAACCCTCGCCACGGTCGTGTCTAGAACACGCTTATCACCCTGAAGGACACCCCCTTCCGCTATCGGCTCCCCACTCCTCCCAGTCTCCCCCGTGCCCTCCAGCCCTGGGCCATCACTAATCCACTTCTTGTCTCCTTGGATTTGCCACTTCTGGACATTTTGTGCAAAGATCTCACACCCTGTGGCCTTTTGTGTCTGGCTTCTTTGACCTAACAGAAGCTTCCAAGGCTCGTTTGTGTTGTGGTAGGTGTGTATTCATTCCCTTTATGGCTGACACCATTCCACTGTAGGAAACAGCACACTGTGCCTCCCAGCCCTCTGCATACGGTCATGTGGGTGTCTCCGTCCCTTGTCTCCGTCCCTCTGTTGTGCAGAGTGCTACAGTCCATATTTCTTCAGTTGTGCTTTCTCACAAAGGAGTGGTGTTTGGTTTGGCAGCAGGGAAAGCACGTCTGCCCCCTACAACCAGCTCCAGGGCGATGCCAGTTGCTCCCTTCTCTGTCTCCCTCGGCCAGAGCTGCAGGGAGCACCCTGGTTCCCCGTGAAGCACCCCAAGTCTTGCATTTCTTGGAAAAGCAGGTCATCATTGCCCTGCTCAGTGTGTGGTCGGAGGACAGGCGGGCCTGCACATCAGCCCATATCCTGGGCAGGCCCACTCTTCCTAGGGGGCCTAACCGTGAACCCTGTCTCGCTGGCCCTGAGGGTCCTCGGGTAAGTGCACCCAGCTCACCTCACCACCAGCTCCCAGCCCAGGGGCCTGCAGGATGGAGTGTTACCGTCTGTAAGCTCAAAACTGGTTTTGTAACCCCCATCAAAACATCATGATTTATGTTGCTGAGTGCAATGCCCACACCCAAATGCTATCGTTATAAAATTCTTGGAGGAAATCTCCCCCTCCCTTGGAGCAGAGTAATGTAAAATTCTCACTCGTGTTTTCTTGACATGGACCAAATCCAATGAAATCAATGTATTACTTCTTCTGTTCACTTGCTGGGAAATCAGTGGGAGTCTTAACCTAAAACCGAGCCATATCCAGCCCATTGGGAATGAACACTGGCAGGTGAAAGGGGAGAAGCAGGTCCTGGTGTGCACATTACAGACTGCAGCATACATGTGCGTACACACATGCACACAGGTGCACACATGCATGGCACAGGCTTGTCCCCATGCCAGCCGGTCCCCCTAAGATCCCCTGGGGTGATGACGGAAGGAAGGGACGGTGGGTGGCCAGGACCATTCTGGGAAGTGACCCACCAGGTCACGGCCATGAGCATATTTAGCCCCATGATGGAACCACGCAGGGAAAAAAACCAAAGTCACATAAGCCAGAAGTTTGGAAATGGGGGGAGGCCAGGGCCTAGTGAGCAGAGAATAGTCTGGAAGGAAACAGTGAAGAAGCAGGTAATTAAAACGAGCCGTCTGCTGCAGCAGGACAGGAGCACAGACTAGGGAAAGCCCCTGCAAGAAAGCAGAAAATCCAAGTTCACGAAATGTGAAATGTCAGGGGGGAGAAAAGGCAGAGAAGGAGAGAGCGGAGACACCTGCTGCCACGTCTCAGGGGCGCCCAGGGAGGTGGCCGTGCCCGCAGGGAGGAGCACAGCCCTCAGAGACAGCGACCCGAGGGAGCGCAAACGGGGCTGCCAGGAGCCAGGAGTCCACGGAAAGACCAGAAGATAAAAGGGGGAGGGGGCCTTGGGGCCTTCACCCTCCGGGGGCACCTGCTATTCACCCAGAAGCCAGAACAGGTCTCCCTCGCCGTCCGAGGGTCCACCAGCTTCCCCTTCACAGTAAGCCTGCGAGGGGGCCTGTCCTATCACCCGGGGGACAGGTGAGGAGCCCGGCTCAGAACGAGGATTTGCCCAGGTTTGCTCACAAGCGGAGACCCCAGATTGGCCCGGGGTCTCCTGATTGCGGCCCCCGGACCATTGCGGTCTGCTGGGAGCTGCCAGTGAGGCGGCCCCCCCGGCCCACCTGCCATCCAGCAGGGACCCCAGCCCTGGGGTCACAGGGAGCTGCAGCTCACAGTGAAGACTGGTCTCCAGTGAGGTCTGGGCATCGGGTTCTGGGAGAGCTCCCGGGGCCATCCTGTCCGCCGCCCCCACGGGGCTGAGAACTGCTGTCTTGAGGGCGCCGCTCCCACATTCCCAGGGCAGGGCGGGTTCTGGACGCCGCTCCGCAGGCTGCTGGCCAGCTGTGCATTCATTTTCTTTAAATGTTTGACCTCTGCAAACCAGTGACATCTGGCCATTTATAGGACTCTGTGTTTTAAAGTGAGCTTTGAAACCGAAGGCCCAGGTGGTTAGTCTGAAGCAGGGTAGGTGAGTACACAGAAGAGAGGAGGCCAGCCCGGGGGAAGGGCCCCCCGCCAGCCACCCTGCTGGAGACCGGGCAGGTTCAGGTGAGCCACTCCCTTGAAGGCACGGCACCTGCCTGTCAGGTTATGCCAGTCCCGGGAATGCCCAAGAGCCGAGAGCTCCTCACCCGGGGCCTGCTGGGCCAGCTCTGAGGTCTAATTTGTTATGGGCTGAGTGGGATGGCGGGAGATGGAGCCAGCCCCCCAGCGCTAAGCCGCCACCAGGACAGTGATCCCCAGAGGAAAGCCTGAGGCCAGGGGCCACGGCTCTGGACCTCATCTCTCAAACCCCGGCCCCTGGGGCATGGCCAGACCAGAGCAGCCCCTGGAAATCCCCTGATTCACTCAGCCCTAGGAGAGTCCCTAGGATTCGTGAGAATTTTAATCCCTCAGAGGGTGCAAAGCAGAGCCTTTCTGAGGATGAAAAGCCCAGCTGGATCTGGTCAGATTCCTGTTGGGATGGTCATCCAGGGGCACCTGGGGGGCTCAGTCGGGAAGCCTCTGCCTTCGGCTCAGGGCCCTGGGATGGAGCCCCACTTCAGGCGCTCTGCTTGTCAGGGAGCCCGCTTCTCCCTCTGCCTTCCACTCACCCTGCTTGTGCGCTCTCTCTCTCTCTCTCAAATAAATAACTAAAATCTCAAAAAAGAAAGAGAAAAATAAGTCATCCAATCTGCCCAGAAACACCATCAGTCAATCAACAGTGCTTCACTGAGTGCCCACTGGGCTCCAGGCTCCGTCCCCACTATTATTTGTAGCCAAGTAGCCCCTCCTACTTGTAAGTGGGCCAGATTTCTCATTTTTATCCCCAGCGAGCCTCTGTACAGTGGCCCAGAAGTGGCACTGCCAACCCTCTGGATGCTCCTGGGGTCTCTCTGCCCCCCACCCCCAGGATTGCATGTGCCTAGTGGCAGGAGCCAGCACCCAAGAGGCCAGCCCCGGAACCCCTCACAGGTCTGGTGTGAGCCCCGGCTCACCCCCTCCTTCTTCCCACTCCTCCAAACTGCCCAGCTGCAACCAACTTCCAAAGTCACTCATTTTGCAGAGAAAACACATGGAAACGCCAACATAGATTAGGATGGAGATGAAAGCCAAGAAAAGAGAACACAAGGAAAAGAAAAGTTACTTGTCGTGTCCCTGAGAACAGCAGCTCTTACTGCATCAATAGGACTTGGGGCTGCCTGGGATCCTGAGGGCTTCTCTGTCCACCAGGGACCGAGAAAAAGTCCAGTCATGAACGTGCGACACGAAGAGCACCCCACCGATCTGAGCTCACCGGACCCGTATGATCCAATGGTTCTCAGGTCCCACGGAGCTAGCAGAAAAGAAGGCGGTATTTCGAGTCACCAAGTGTATACTCAGGTGCCCCTTCCAACCTCTCCATCAGGGTGTCTTCATTTGATCTTGAACCCCAGAAGATCTTAGCATCAGGGTCAGCTGATCCAACAACAGAAAAGTTTAATTCTCACGCATAAAAGAAGTCTGAAGGCAAGCATTCTGGGGCAGAGATGGCAGCTTCATGAGGTCACCTGAACGTCACCTGAACACCACCCTGCTTCTGTTTTCCTCTTCTGCCACATGTGGCTTCTCTTCTCAGAGTCAACTCTTGGAGCACAATGGCTGCCAGTGCTCCAGCCCCCAACATCCACATTGCAGATGGAAAGAAAGAGGCAGGGGAACACGAGACAAGCGCCCCCTCCCTTCAACGGAGGCTTCTCAGAATTCCCGACACCTATTTGCACGGATTTCTCTTGGCAGGTCCTCATGTGAGGGCCGGAGAGTCAAGAGGCTGGAAAATGCGGTCCCTTAACTAGGGTACCCCAAATGAAATCAAACTTCCGGGGATGCCTGGGTGTCTCAGTGGTTGAGCGTCTGCATGACCCTGGGGTCCCGGGATCAAGTCTCACATCTCACATACTTCTCCTGCCTCTGTCTCTGCCTCTCTGTGCCTCTCATGAATAAATACATAAAATCTTAAAAAAAAAAAATCAGACTTCCATTACTCAGAAGGAAGGCAAGGGTGGATGTCGAGGTGGGTCCCAGCATTCTCTCTCATAGGCACCCACTGTCCTCTAGAAAGGAAAGAGCAGCGCTGATTCTGAGGGAGATGAGGGCATTCGTAAGACCAAGGGTAGGTGGGGAGGAGCCTTGGGACCGGTGACTTCTCAGTTTCTGCCTCCACAGCCCCATCTGCGGACCAGTTGGCAATCGAGCAGGTGTCCTGCAGTGCCTACTTGGTGCGCGCAGCCCTGGGATAGAAGGTCACAGGGTTGGCAGGATTTTCATTGAAGTCAAATACTTGGGGCCACGTGGCACAGAGACCAGTGTCTGCAGAGACATCTGGAGCAGGGGAAGGAGAAGCCAGGTTCAGAAGGAGGTTAGCCCACGCCCTCAGACCTGGCATCGCGACCTCTCACTCTGAATCACCTTCCCACGAGAAGGCCCTGCTTCAGACCTCACTAACGGCCTCACCGCAGGGCAGGAGAGGGCTCTTCCCAGAAGATCGGAGATGTGGGCAGCGCTCTCTTCTGACCCTTGGAGCAGAGAGAGAGCCCTGGAACCGAAGGCCTGACGGCTGATTCTCACGGCTGCCCTGGGAGGCCGCACTCCTGCATTCGGCTCCCCCCGCAGCTTCCCATCTGAAACGTGAGCAAATTGCACCAGGAGCTCTCAAGTCCTCTCCATCTCCAAAGTCCCATGACCTTTTTTTCCCCTGAGAACCAGATTTGCTAACCAGCCTTGCAGGGCGCAGTGGTGCCCTTTGACCCTGGAGTCCCAAAGCCACGGTGCTCCACCCAGCGCACCCTGTCCCCAGTACACCCATGGCAGCGAAGAAAGCCAAGACACACACAGCTCTGGCCTTGACCAAAGCGAGTGGAGGCAGCACCGTGCATCATCTTCCTTAGCCATCTGTAGACCCTTAGGTAGCCAAATGTGAGCCACAGTGAGAGTGAGAGGGGAGGACTCTTTTCCTGCCTCTTCTTAAAATGTATATAAATACGTACGCTTTTGGGGTGCCCGAGTGCCTCAGTGGTTGAGCGTCTGCTTTTGGCTCAGGTAGTGATCCCGGGGTCCTGGGATTGAGTCAGGTTCCCCGCATGGGGCCTGCTTCTCCCTCTGCCTGTATCTCTGCCTCTCTCTGTGTGTCTCTCATGAGTAAGTAAATAAAATCTTAAAAAAAAAAATACGTACGGCTTAGAAAAAGTCTTCATCTATCTTTCTTTGGAAGAGGCTAAGACATACGTGTGTCCTACACTTGCTGGTTGATTAAAGAACAGCTTGACCCAATCCATGGAAATTTTAAGGCGCTTACAGGGCCTGGAAAGAAATGCAGAAGCCAATTTGAGCACAGAATAAAAATACCATCTGGGTTTCGGTGGCAATGAGTAACACCACTGGCTCTTCTGAGCTCAGACAATTATTACATGAAAAAGGATTTTAAGTCTGCACACAGTTAAAATGGTAAAAGATGTTTAACAATGAATAAGGAGACAGAAATAACCCAAGTAGTCATGCACTCCACGCCCTTGTGCACAGGGCGCGCGTCACGTCTGGAAACGGGGAATGAGAAGAGAGGATGTCGCCAAGGACACCGTCCACCTGTAAAAGGATAAAACAGGATCACCCGGGTGCCCAGAGATTAAGGTCACCCCGGCTGCTCAGCAGCGAAGAGCTGGGGCTGGGGGTGGACGTGGGGAGGAAGTCCATGCTCTACAAACTTTGGGCGCTTTCTCAAGATATTTGAATTCTCAACTCAAACCAGCAAGCATCCGTGGCAGGCACCCGTGTCTCCCGAGCCCCATGGTTTAGTCTTTCCGGAAGACGGCCCGCTGTCAGACAGCCCGAGTCCTCAGGCCACCCACCTGACAGTTCTGGGACCTGTGCCTCCCTCAACCCGTCCTAGGCCAGCTCCGCACCAACAAAGGTTTCTCTCCTCAAAGCTAAAAGCCACATGCCATGGCTGTCGGCCAAAGGGAAGACCGCCTGGCCACCGGCCATGCCACCCGTCGTTAATGAGCCAGAGACGGGGGGGAGCGTCGGGGAGCGCCTTGATGGCTGTGGCGCATAGGCCAGAAGGACGCCGCCAACATTTCTGTTGCTGTGGTTGTAATAATAGCAGCTCACGTCAACAAAGCCTTCACACGTGCCAAGCGCGGGGCCAAGTGCTTTTCCGTGTGTTGTAAAAATATTAAAAATAATCACCCGGAGCACCTGGGTGGCTCAGTCTGTGAAGCGTCTGACTTCGGCTCAGGTCATGATCTCAGAATCCTCGAATGGAGCCCCATGTCGGGCTCCTCCCTCAGCGGGGAGTCTGCTCGTCCCTCTCTCTCTGCCGCTCCCCCTCTTTGCTGTCTCCCTCACTCTCTCATAAATAAATAAATAAATAAATAAATAAATAAATAAATAAATAAATAAATAAATAAAATCTAGGACACCTGGGTCCTCAGCGGTTGAGCATCTGCCTTCGGCTCAGGGCATGATCCCGGGGTCCTGGGATCAAGTCCCACGCCAGGCTCCCTGCATGGAGCCTGCTTCTCCCTCTGCCCATGTCTCTGCCTCTCTCATGAATAAATAAAGTCTTTTTTAAAATAAAATTAAGTAAATAAATAAAATATTTTAAAAAATAAAAATTATCACCCAACAGTTAGACTCTTGCCCCCATGTGAAACCACCAAATCCTTGACCTTCTCATATCACCTGGACATCATCCTGCCTTCTCTGCTCCCCAGCCACACCCCCGCATGCACACATGCGCACAAGCACGTGTGTGTACATGAACATGCTCACGTGCACACGCACACACAGTCTTACCATCCTACTTTCTTTCCTGGAATTCTTGAACCAATTGTAATGAGACTGCCACCTCCATCACGCCCCCAAAACAAATCTTCAGATCACCCACGACAACCCCGAGATCAAGAGTTGTGTATTCTACAGACTGAGCCATCCCGGCGCCCCAGCTGGCCTCTTTTTGACTCTCCAGCACTGGACACTGTGGATCACCCCCACCTTCCAGAGAACTCTTTTTTTTTTTTTTTTTTTTTTATTTATGATAGTCACACAGAGAGAGAGAGAGAGGCAGAGACATAGGCAGAAGGAGAAGCAGGCTCCATGCACCGGGAGCCCGACTTGGGATTCGATCCCGGGTCTCCAGGATCGCGCCCTGGGCCAAAGGCAGGCGCCAAACCGCTGCGCCACCCAGGGATCCCCAGAGAACTCTTTATTACGGATCACTTCTGGCCCATGTGATGACTTATTGTGAGGGAAACCCACCACTCTGGGCAGAGGCGGCTCCATGAGCCCCTGAGCAGAGCGCGGCAGCCCCCTTCATCCGGAGCCTTTATGCAGTGCACAGACTGCTCAACAGCACCGGGCAGTTCTGCAGGGCTACAGGCTGAGGAGCCATCCAGTTATGACGACGCAGACGCACAGAACAGGGACCAGGATAGATCCCAGAAAAGGTAGCTGGGAATGAGATGGGGTTCCTGGAGGCAAGCAGCACAACGAGGAGAGGGACGTGTCCTCCAACGGGTTTGGAGCGTTCCACTGACCTGTCCGCGAGAAGCTCACCCAGGGCTTACGGGAGAGCATATTGTTATTTTTAGGAAACCCTCACGAGGCCCATGATGTGGGTGATTTACTCTCGTATGGTTCCGATGCACATAGGTGTACACGTGCAGAGCAGGGGAGGGAAAGCTCCCAACAGGGCACACCTGACGGCAGGTGGTCCGGCCTCGGAGCTACGTGGGTGGCGCCGTGCGCTTCCTGCTACGTGCAACCTTCCTCTTGGGTTCAAGCGATTCCCATCTCCAGTGCTATTTTAGAGTGGGAGCTAGAGGCAAAACCATGGAGACGGTAGAAAGATCAGTGGTTGCTAGGGTTTGGGGGGGAGGGAGGGATGAAGAGTGAAGCACAGAGGTGTTCTAAGGCCCTGAAGCCACCCTGTGGGATGCTGCAGCGCTGGGTGCCCGCATTTCACACTCACCCAGACCCACAGAGTGAGCAGCGCCGAGGGCACCCCGCTGTCCGCCGTGGGCTCTGGGTGCCGATGGCGCCGCAGCGCAGGTTCGGGCGCGGTGACAGGTGCGCCGCTGGGAGGGGGCTGAGAGCAGCAGCAAGGCAGTGGGGGGGCGGGTGTGGGAGCTCCCCGAACGTTCCCCTCGATTTCGCTGTGAACCTAAAACTGTTCTAAAAAAAATAATAAGAGTAAGAAAGTCTTTAAAATAAAAAAGAGGAGCAGCAGGCTGAGCGTGTGCCACGGCAAGCTGACAGTCTGAGGAGCCCACCTCCGCGCAGCCGGCCCGGGCGGGCGGTCCAGCACTCGCCGTCTCCCTCGGTCGGTTCTGCACCAGCACCTCAGCCTCTCGGGGTGCTCCCTGCAAACCCCTGCGGGCTTGCCCAGCCTCGGCCTGAGGTCGTGTGGTGGGGAGGCGCTCTGATGGGCAGGACACCCCCCCCCCGGGGGTGGGAGCTGTGTGCAGGGACCCAAAGCTCCCTGCGGTGCTGTGCCAGCATCATCCACTTGAGGAAAGGTGCTGCTGCACGCAGGGTGCTCCGGAGAAACCGGTTCCGAGCTGGGGCTGAGACCCCACCCCCACCCCCTCCCAGGCTCGAACCTCAGACGCGCTTGTTCGAGAGCTTCTGCAAGTAAAGGGAGCCCACCAGCCCCCAGGACGGCATCTCCTGACTGGAGCAAGGACAGCCTGGCTCCAGCCCCCCAAAGAGAGATCCAGAAGGTGGCAGGGGCGGTGTCTGGGCCAGTGCAAGGGGCAAGCCCTGCAACGTGAACTCTGCTCAGAAGCAGGCTCGAGGCTCCTGGACGGCCCTTCAGAGCCAGAGCCCCGTCCCCTCGAAGCTGCACCGGTGACCCCAGTGGGCCTTTCCTGCCACGTGATGCGGGGGCCTGGGCTGGCAAAGGGGCAAACCCACGGGGGTGGGGAGCAAGAGGAACAGCGCCCACCCTGCCCCCCATACAACCACAGCCACCTCGCACCCCCACTACACCCCGTTCTGGGAGCTCCCAAAGGATACGGTTCCCCAACTGATGCTTTATTTCAAGGTGTATAAATATCACGGCCTCGGCCCAAGTCCGGACTCTTCACTCCAAACACACTCACCCAAACCACTGACTGATTTCACCATTCACACTCCTGCTTAGAGACGTTCCAAAGGGTGGGGGGGGGGCGGGGGGGCTCAGCGGTTTAGTGCTGCCTTCGGCCTGGGGTGTGATCCTGGGGTCCTGGGATCGAGTCCCACGCCGGGCTCCCTGCATGGAGCCTGCTTCTCCCTCTGCCTGCATCTGCCTCTCTCTCTCTCCTCTCTGTGTATTCTCATGAATAAATAAATAAAATCTTTAAAAAAATGAAAAAAAAGATTAAAAAAAAAAGAGATGTTCCAAAGAAAACAAGTCTCCATAAGCAATGCTTGCCCAAAATATTGTTTCCTAATATCTTTGTTTGGAGGAAAATAAAGTGTCCTGCACGACAGGTTCATCAAAGGGCTGGAATAATCCTTGCATGAAGGAAGCCAGCTGGGCACAGCAAGCCTTATGGCCTCTTATTTTTAAAGAGAGCGCGTGGGTTATGCCCCAAGCCTAAAATCCAGAAATAAAAAGATTCAGAGGGGATTGCTCTGAAATGAAATTCTTTTTTTTTTTTTTTTTTAAAGATTTCATCCATTCATTCGTGAGACACAGAGAGAGAGAGAGGCAGGGACACAGGCAGAGGGAGAAGCAGGCTCCCTGCAGGGAGCCCGATGTGGGACTCGATCCTAGTACCTCGGAGTCACCCCCTGAGCCGAAGGCAGACACTCAACCGCTGAGCCACCCAGGTGCCCTGGTTGCTCTGAAGTTCTGTCCTTCTTTGCATTTTCCTGGGAAGCATAGCAAGGTTTCAGAGACTTCAGGTCTGCGAACTCCAGCTTTCAACCATTACAAGGAGGGATTATTTTCCCTTGTCTGGGTTTCTCTGTAAGACGGATTTATTGAAGGGACGCCCGGGTGGCTCAACGGTTGAGTGTCAGCCTTCAGCCCAGGGCGTGATTCCGGGGTCCTGGGATCGAGTCCCACATCGGGTTCCCCGTGGAGACCCTGCTTCTCCCTCTGCCTGTGTCTCTGCCTCTCTCTGTGTGTCTTTCATGAATAAATTTCAAAAAATCTTTTTCAAAAAACGACATTTATTAAGAGAACGCGTACATAGGATGAAATTCACTCTCATTTCACAATACAAACACTTGTCACATCGTCGCTGTCCACCTAAAATCAACACACTGTGATGTGCCGATTATACCTTCAAAAATGTCACCCTCTTCAGGTGTGCGGCTCCCAGGTGTTGGCAAAGTGGGCAGCCCCATGACCGCTGCCATGGTCGAGCCACAGAGCACCCCGTCTCCCCAAAAGCCCCAGCATGGCCCCTGCTGTCAATCACCTCGTCCCGCCCCCAGCACCCCTGACTTCCATCCCTTTCATGTCCCTTTCATGTCGCCTTTTCCAGGATGTCGTAAGAGCAGCATCATACAGTCTACAGCGTTCGGAGTCGGGCTTCTTGGGCCTAGCGGGCAGTGTTCCCCCCTGCGGATGGGCCCCGTCACCCAAGCACCTGCCGACAGCCATTTGGGTTGTTTCCAGTTTGGGTGACAAAGCTGCTAGACATTTTCTCTCCTCTTGGGTGAATCCCTGGGAGCGACACTGCCGGGCAGCAGAGGAAATCTGTCCGTTTGCACAGGAAACAGGCCGCGGCCTTCCCTGTGGCTGCACCACTTCACACCAGCCGCGCACGAGCCTCCCAGCCGCTGCACACCTTGGGTCGTGGCCAACTCACCCCATCACATGGCCTCCTGGCCCCTGTGTCTCTGTGTTGTCCCCTTCCAGGGACACCAGTCACCGGATTGCGGGCCCACCCTGTCGCAGCATGACCCCACTGTAACCTAAGCTGCGATGACCCCATTTCCAAATCAGGCCACAGGCACAGATTCAGAGGGATAGGAAGTAGACCTATTTGGGGACACAATTCAACCCACTATGGGGCTCAGACCTGTCCCTGGGAATGCTGTGTCCTCCAGGCCCCTCCAGGGCCCCCCGCCCCAGGACGAAGCTGGGACTCCCTGGCTGGGGGACCTGAGAAAGCTGCCTACAAGCACGAGCGATGGGAACGGAGACCTCCGGTGACCCGGGACCTCGGGGAAGCAGGTGTAAGGCCTCTGCACCGCTCTGGGTGCAGCTTCCCAGGCCCGCACCCGAGCCTCTGTTTCTGGAAGCATCCTCTCTCTCGGCAGCTCTGGTTTCTGTCGGAGGCTCAGGTTATTCCCCACGAGGCAGTCTGCTGCCCAGCACCAGGCGAGCACTGGGAATGAGCTGTTCAGTGAGCACCTACTGTGTGCCAGTCACCACACAGGACCGTGAGATGACACAACCGCTCAGCCCTTCCCTCTGCGCCTGACCATTCCCTCCTCCCAGCCCAGCCTCCAGGCCCCCACAGCTCCCGGCCCTGCCACCGGGGACCTGTGGCTGCACCCCTGACCCGCTCCACAGCTCCGGCCACACCCGCAGCCATCACAGCTTGGGACAGTCTCCCAGGCGGAATTCAGACCCATGCCGCCCTGCCTCCTCCTTGTTCTTCCTCCCGCTTCTAGAAGGCCACTCAGCCTGCAGGAAGCCCCACTGCGCAGGGGCAGGATGTTAAATCCTGGGGCTACAGGCAGGAAGAGGCGGGGGACAGTGAGAGCACCTGTCACTGCCCCGGAGTCGGGAGTCGACATAAGGGCTGTGCCAGGAATGCACGGACGTCCCAAGGGGACAGCAGGGGAAAACACTGTCGCGCTGTCTGCAGAGGTCAAGGAGGGCTCCCTAGCGGAGGTGAGACCCAGGCTGCATTGAAGGAAGAGGAGGAGCTAGCTGAGCGTCAGTGGAAGAGGGCCTGACCGGTAGAATGTGCCAGTTACCTAGCTGCGGGCAGCTCTACCTGGCGGCAAGCGGGGCCTCCCTGGAGGGAGCCTGGAGTCAGGCCTCAGTGCCTCAGCCCCCCTGAGTGTCCCACTAAGGCGGAGTGATCTGGGGGCGCTGGGACGTTCCCAATGCACCCCCTTTAGGCTCTGCTCCAAGGCCGCTTGTTGAGGCTGATGGTTCCCGGGTGCTTCCCCAACCACCTCGGCGCCTCCCCCCACAGCTCCCCACTGGGATCCACCTCCCCAAGTCCTCATGGGGTTACAGCAAGGTGGACCCCTTACATGCAGGCTGAATCCCACAGCTCAAGCCTGAGTCGCCCCCCCCCCACCGGGGACAGGTTGCCTGGCAACACCAGGCCCTCCCCCGCCCCAGCCCTGCCCATTGTGACCTATCCTTCACTCCTGCCTCCTGAGGGACAAATGCACTTGGTTGTAACCCTGCCCTGGCCCTGGGTCCCCTTCCCCACCATGGCCCATGACCCTAGAGGGTCTTCTCCATCCTTTGAGAGCCAGCTCCCCATCCCAGGGTCCTGGACCCTGACTCCTGCCTGCCACGCTGCCTCGTACATGGCCCTGAATCCCATCTTCCCGGTCACCAGCCGCGCTGCTGCTCCCCTTTTGCCGGCTCAGCGTGGCCATCTCATTCTCCGACTGCATGAGGTCCCTAACCCGGGGCCTTCCCTGGATGCAGGAGCCTGCCCACACGGCCCTGGCTTCCCAGAATGCTCAGGCCTTCACACGGCCACCCTGCGCTTTTAGATGTCACATTCCCCAAAATGCATCTCCCGGCCTCCTGTTTGCAGGGACGCTGCACCCCCGCCCCGGACCTCGCGTGGCCAAGGATGAAGAAGCCCTCCTCAGCGTGTGTAATAAAACCCGCTCCCCCACCCCCGGCCCCCAGACAGAGCCGCGAGCGTGCCAGGCCCGCCGGGGAGTGTTCCTTCCACGGCTGACGCGAGGCCGAGCCAGGCCCGCAGCCAGGACCCGCCGGCAGGGACCGAGGGGTGGGCCGCGTGCAGGCAGCGGACAGCTGGGCCCGGGCCCCAGGGGCACCTGCTCCAGGCCCGAGGGGTCCCGGCTCCCCTGTCCCTCTCTGACCCGCAACAGTGGGGCGCTGTGAGAACCTCCGCAAAGGACCGAGAGACCCAAGAAAAAGACCCCACGGGTCCAGCTTGACAAGACGTGGCGGTTAAGGGGACCCGCGGTCAGAAGTGCGTCCCGGCAGTGCTACCTCCCCTGACACGTGCCTCCGAGGCCTCTGGAGCCCCCAGGAGACCCAGTGGGGTGGCGGGCTATGCCCCTGAGGACCGTGGCGACAAGAGGTGAGGGGCTGTGCGCTCAGGGAGGCCTCAGGCCGCACCGCGGAAGGTCCCAATCCACAGAGCCTTGCCCTAGAATCTCCCTGCCGGGCCCTGCGCCACCCGCGCCCCCGCCACGCTGCGCTCGAATTTCCCACCGCCCGCCCTGCAGACACCGGCAGCCCCCCCTCCCCTCCGCTCCCCTGTCACAGTGCTCCCACAGGACGTGTCCCCTCCCCCAGCACAGTGTCCCCTCCCCCAGCACCGTGTCCCCCAGCACAGTGTCCCCAGCAGTGTCCCCAGCACTATGTCCCCTAGCACAGCATCTCCAGCACCGTGTTCCCCAACACAGTGTCCCCACACTGTGTTCCCCAGCACAGTGTCCCCCAACAGTGTCCCCAGCACAGTGTCTCCCAGCACAGCATCTCCAGCACCGTGTTCTCCAGCACTGTGTCCCCCAGCACCGTGTCCCCCTAGCACAGCATCTCCAGTACCATGTTCCCCAGCAGTGTCCCCAGCACAGTATCTCCCAGCACAGCGTCCCCAGCACCGTGTCCACCAGCAGTGTCCCCAGGCACCATATCCCCCAGCACTGTGTCCCCAGCAGTGTCCCCAGCACAGTGTCTCCCAGCACAGCATCTCCATCACTATGTCCCCAGCACAGTGTCCCCCAGCAGTGTCCCCAGCACCACATCCCCCAGAACAGTGTCCCCTCAGCACTGTGTCCCTCGGCACAGTATCCCCAACACTGTGTCCCCAGCACCTGTCCCCCAGAACAGTGTCCCCCAGCACAATGTCACCCCCAGCACAGCGCCCCTCACCACTTGGCACAAGTACAAGGTAAATGCTCAGTTGTTGAATAAAGTTGCTGACCAAGCAAAAGGTGATAAACATCACCTTTGCTCAGAACCCACCATCTATCACTGAGTCACGGGTGTCACCTAATCATGGGGCCCTAAGGGTAGGGCAGGCAAGACCTGCAGTTCCTTGGGCACCAGGGACATATTGGGGCCCAGCACAGGCCGCCCCAAGAGGGGCCACTTGGGCCTGAAGATTATTTTTAGTTGAAAGAGCTCAAAACCCAGCAGCTTCAGGAAAAGCTCTTCACCTCCCCTCCCCAGCCTAGATTTACATCAGAAAGGAGAGCCGGTGGCAGCGGCAACCCGGTGGCTGTTCCCAGAGATTCCCCGGTACCTCGGGAGCTCATCTGCATCACAGGGCAGCATTTGTTTCCCAAACACCTCCTCTCCCTGCCTGCTAATGGTCTTCCTCCCCCCAGAGCCCCCACGCCCATCCCCTGTCCTGAGCTCCGGAAGTCCCGTTGATGTAGGAAAGATGTTGGGATTCAGAGCTGACCCGTGGGCTGTCCCCAGGAGCTGTCCTGGGGTCGTGAGGAGTGGCCCTTGATATAGTTTCAAGTTGGGAGGGGGTGAGGGAGCGCGTAAGTCTCTAAGGGATTTTGGAAGCAAGGTTTCCAGGACCTCGAGGGGGTTCCCTGTTGTTGGGAAAAGCTCATTTATTACTGTTTACTGAAAACCCAGTTCTGAGAACCTCCAGATGTAGATCAGCAGGTCACATGCTTGGGGGACGATTGCTAGCCTAGATCTTGGGGGGCAGAGATAAAGGAATTTTCCAAAGGAATGTTTGTATGTTAAGGTAGACTCACAGGGTCCTGGGGTCGGGATAACGTTAAGCTAAGATTGCCTTTTGCTCTTAGCAAAGTCTTGGCATCGAGGCAGGTGACTCCCTAGAGGAAAGTCACTCTGCCTGTTTCACGGACTTGTCAGTGGGTTCTAAGTAGTAAGGGGAATTTAATTTTTTCCTTTTGACTTTGTTTCCCATGTTCCTTTGTTCCCATGGCCTCCTGTTGCCTGACAGTCCTTGGCAGCTCCGTGTCTGCCTGGATTCCCCGTATGCAGCAAATTAAATCTGATTTTCTCCAGTTACTCTGTCTCATGTCCGTTTGATTCTTCGTCCAGCTACAAGGACCTTGAAAGGCAGAGAAAATTTCTTCCTCTTCAACAGGTGGACGGGAAGGAGACTCAGAAGGAAGCACAGAGCTGCTACTCTATAAAAGGAGAATCCAACTCGATCCACAAACACCAGTGGAGCCCTGCCCAGGGCCAAGGGCCCACCTGCCTGGCGTCTTCCAGTTGAGAAATGAGGTCGGTGACCCGAGTGTGGGCTCTGCCCCTGCAGGGTGGAGTCGGACGTATAAACCAACACTCCCATCTGACCTTTGGGAGATGCATGTCCCAGCCCCCAGGGGCTGCTCCATGGAAAGGACTAGAGAAACTGAAAGAGGGTTTGGCTGCTTCCACTCTGACCTCAAACTTTCTGGATGGGTTCTTCTTTCCAGGAGGTCTCCAGGCTTAGGCAAAAGACCCTGAGGGCAAAGCATCCCCCGCTGGGAATCGAAACCATCCCCTCAAGCAATAAGGACTGCCCTGTGTCCTGGAGACCCTCCCAAGACTGACCCCACGACAGTGATCAACCCCACCTGCACTGCTCACCTGCAAGGACCCCTCCACCTTTGTCCCACTTTTCCTGCCATAAACCTGGGAGTCTTTCCAGCACTCCGGAGACAGGCCTTGGGACACCCGTCCACTGGCTTCCCAGCATCGGCTTCCCTGAAATAAATCCCTTTCTTATTTCACGGTCACTCATTTCTCTGCCTTTTGGGTTTTGTCTGCGGCTCATGGTCTGTTTGGGACCCCCGGGGCCGGGTGCTCGTGGGTCCCTGCGCACCAGCTGCAAAGCAACACCCAACCTGGCCTTTGAAAGACAGACTAGAGTCCTCCAGGTAGGCTTTTCGGGAGAAGTCGACGCTGTCTTCACAGAGCTTGACGGGAAGGCCAGTCTCAGGCACCAGGAGATTGTTCACAGAGCTCTCCTTCTCCCACCTAAAAACATCTGAGTCACTGGTGTGCTGCCAGACTCTACAGGTTAATTTAGAATATTCGGGTGATCAATAAATCTGTTTTTCTCCCATGGTCAATGTGATAATTCCCACATCAGTAAGACGTTCTCTACCAAAAATAACATTGAGGTGATGTTTGGCGAGCCAGTGTCAGGGTGGACTCGGCGAGGCATTAGAGGAGCGTGTCCACCTGCCGCCGAGCCTGCACCGAGATGCCCCTCGAGCCGACCCGCGCCATCCACCTGGCATTCGGATTCTGCAACTGGCTCCCTGGTACAGCTTTGCTCAGAACACGTTTTGAAACTTTCCATCTTGCCCAAATTTAGCATCTCCTTAATTAGCAACCTTTCCCAACAGCCTATTTTTAAACTCTCGTAGATGTGTATGGAATTTCTTTGCATTCTTGCTGTTTAAACAGAACCAATAGTCACTTTCCCTGGTTTCCATACTGCCAAATTCTACTCATAATGTGATCCGATGAGGGGTTTTTTCTTCTATAATTTTACGTATCTATTCATGAGAGACACAGGCAGAGGGAGAAGCAGGCTCCCCAAGGGGAGCCCGATGTGGGACTCGATCCCAGGACCCCGGGATCACGTCCTGAGCTGAAGGCAGATGCTCAATCACTGAGCCACCCAGGTGCCCCCACCCCATGAGATTTTTGAGCAAGTTCTTTCTCCCAGCGTGTCATCACATAAGTCATATCGCGTGAAGGATTCGGTCTTAATGTTACGACCTCTTCTGTGCATCCGCATGATATTTTCAGCTCGTGCTCAGGATCGTCCAGACAGCATCTCCGCACACTGGATGCGGTTACACTCCAGGACCACTGCTGGCTGCACTTATTCCAGACCTGATTATTTTCCTCTGGGATGGCTTTCCATTGCAAAGTGGTTATTTAAGCAAGGGGTAGAAATAACAATACCCTCCAGCTCTCGTTGAATGCCTACTCTGTGCCAGGTACTGCTAGGCGATCGGCCCTTACCTCACTTGCTCCCCACGCGGGCCCTATGGGATGGAAATTCCCGGGGTTCCCACTCTGGGTGAGGAAACTGCAGGCGGTGGAGGTGATACAACTTGGCTGAGGTTGCCCAGTCACTAAGCTGAAGGTCTGGCACTTGAACCCGGGACTGGCAGTCCCCACCGTCCTGCTCTCAGCATCGAATCTTCTGCATCGCACAAAATACACCTTGACAAAATGACAAAAGTGAACACCACGTGCATTTTTGTGGTTGCGTCCCACGGTCGCGGTCACTGCCGCTAAGGCGCTTTCTCGGTTTATCTTTCTTAACTTCGGAATCAGACCATGGTTTCTCAGGCACTGAGTGATGCTTCTTCATTTACTGCCCGGTTCGCATCGATTCTCAGACTTGAAGGCATTTCCGTTTCGATTAACAGTCTCCAATAATAGCCCAACTTTGTGACATTTTGTTCTTATATTTGGTGATAAATCACTGGTATAATTTCTGCTTATTGTCTCTTTACAGCGTTGTACATATTTGGCCTCATTTAAAACATTATCTGGGGGACGCTTGGGTGGCTCAGTGGTTGAGCATCTCCCTTGGGCTCAGGGCGTGCGTGATCCCGGGGCCCTGGGATCCAGTCCCACATCCGGCTCCCTGCATGGAGCCTGCTTCTCCCTCTGCCTGTGTCTCTGCCTCTCTCTCTGTGTCTCTCATGAATAAATAAATAAAATCTTAAAAAAAAATTATCTGAGCAATGCTATCTCGAACGTTAGTTTATACCTGCCGAAACAATTGACTTTTTTGTGTTTTTTTTTTTTAAGATTTTATTTATTTATTTGACAGAGAGAGCACAAGCAGGGGGATAGGAGAGGGAGAAGCAGGCTCCCCACTGAGCAGGGAGCCCGATGCAGGGCTCAATTCCAGGACCCGGAGATCATGACCTAAGCTGAAGGCAGGCAGATGCCTCCCCGACTGAGCCACCCAGGCGCCCCAAACGATTGGCTTTTATTAACATGTAACTGTCTCGGTGGCCACTTAGATTTTTTTTTTAGTGCTTGAGCCTAAGGTAGGCCACTCAGCTACAGGCCAGTAAAAGACAGTGAAAGCAGTGAGGGTCCCTGTAGAGAGCAAGATGGAGTCTCTCATGTCAAGCAATGAGGGTCCTGCAGCTACGAGATATCACCAGGACCAGCATCAGCTGACACCCCCAGAACTGATAACCAGCAAAACACAGGAGGTCTGCAGGAGCCCGAGATCAATTCAGTTAAATTCCTTTATAAAGGGGGAAGATTTGGAGCACCCGGGTGGCTCAGTCGGTTAAGCGACCGGCTCTTGGTTTTGGCTCAGGTTATGATCTCAGGGTCATGGGATGGAACCCCGAGACAGACTCTACAACTGAGTGTGGAGCCTGCCTAAGACTTTCTCCTTCTCCCTCTCCCCTCCACCACCAAAGCAGAGGGTGGGGGAGGATTTTTGCAGCAAACCATCAGACTTCCCAGACGCTGACCCCTCCACGTCTGACCACTTCAAAAAGGCACCTGCTGCAGAAGGCCCTGCCCGAATGAGGCCCCGGAGCAACAGAGATCCTTCCCCACTGGAACGTAAGAAGCAGTGAGTGGCAAGAGCGGACCCGGACGGGCCAGAGGCCTTATCTCCACTGTGCGCCCACAGACTGGCTTTGTGCTTGGTTCCTTAACTTCCTACACCCTTCTGTTAATCGTGTTTGCTGTGTGGCTCGTCTCATGTTCTGCTCTGTGTACCGTGTAAGAAGCCAAGTTAATCATGTGGTGAAATGTCATCGAGTTTGGAATCCTGAATCTGCTTCATAATTATGATTAACTTTGCTTTATGATTGAATGAGCAGGAATTGTGGAAAGATACAACTCGGGGGTGGCTTCACCGTGTGCTCATGACAGTCCCTTTCCTGCTTCCTTTTATTTATTTGCTTTAAGATTTTATTATTGAGCAATCTCTACACCCAGTGTGGGGCTTGAAGTAAGTCACCTGGAGATCAAGAGTCGCATGCTCCTCTGACTGAGGCAGCCAGGTGCCCCCCCTTTTCCTGCTTCCTTTTAAAACAGGATTCTGATGAGCTAACTTCAATCACAGAAGCAAGAGTGCAACACTTAATTTGAGGATAATTACCCTGCTGACAACACAGTGGTAGTGTCACACAACCTTGAAAGCCCATACCTTCCTGATGAAACCAATCACTCCAGTCCATTGATCTCAAGGGAAGAGCCAGAAAGGAAATCGGATTTCAGAGGGAGGCCCAAACTTTTTTTTTTCCCACCATTGCCTCCCTGTCACATATTCCAAACATCTTAGTTTCTAAATTCAGTTGATATTTTATTTTTTTAATTTTTAAAAAAGACTTACTGGGGATTCCCTGGGTGGCTCAGTGGTTTAGTGCCTGCCTTTGGCCCAGGGCATGATCCTGGAGTCCCGGGATTGAGTCCCACGTCAGGGCTCCCAGGCATGGAGCCTGCTTCTCCCTCCTCCTGTGTCTCTGCCTCTCTCTCTCTCTCTCTCTCCTCTATGTCTATCATAAATAAATAAATATTTTAAAAAAATTTTTAATAAATAAAAAAGATTTACTTGTTTATTTGAGAGAGAAAAAGCATGAGCAGGACGGATAGAGGGAGAGGAAGAAAGAATCCAAAGGAGACCCCATGCTCAGCATAGAGCCTGACACGGGGCTCAATCTCATGACCCTAGGTTCACGACCTGAGCTAAAACCAACAGTTGGATGGTTAACTGACTGCCACCCAGTTGCCCCTAGTTGATTTTTATAAGTGAAAATCCTTGGGAATATTTTCAAGCAATATTTGAAAATTCTAGACTTATAATAGCCAATGATATGTCAGAAGGGTTAAATATACAGACTTGGCAAAAGCTCAGATGACATCATGATGGTTCTTGGTCGCTGGTGATGATTTTGATTTTCAAAGTGTTAGAACCCTGACAATAATTTGTCTACCTTAGAAAGAAAGAACGCTTAAGAGGAACAGGGCATCTATTTTTAGAAGTAGCAATTTCACAGATATCAGAGAACCAGACAGTGTACCAAATCAATTGAGTCACATTTAAGGCGCAGGGTGGCGGGGTGGTGGGGGGGGAGGCTGCTCCCTAATGGAGAAAACAGATTAAAACACTTGACCCAGTTTTTATGAGAGTGCTTCATAAGCAAACTTCTAGTTCTAGAGTGTTTTATCCAGTCTGGTTCTAAGATCGATATTTCAACATAAATTGGGGTGGAAATATTTATCTGGACGTTTAAATGTGTCCGATTTCTAGCACAAAACATGCCAAATATCCAAGCGAATCTTGGAGATGATTTTAACCAGGCAAGTACTTTTCATATCAAGTTTAAGTGCACGTTCATATTTCTTTTTCCTCAGTAGGGTGATTCATGTTCTGGACCAAGGTCAACAAGGCTGACTCTTACCAAAGGAGAAGGGGCGAAGCGCTAACGTGTCCAAGATTTAAAAAACAAAAAAAAAAAAACAAATCAAAAACCTAGTCAGATCTCTTAGTCGTTTAAAAGGAGTTTCGGGGTCAGATTAATGGAGTCAACTGGCTATTCATCATGTGCACAGGACCACATGAAGCTTGATGTCAAGTAGGACAAATGTGCTCAGCTGTCTTGGAATGTCGTAAGAAACAGCGCCGTTTTGCTTGTAGATACACAGAATAAGCTGCTGTTTGGAAAGGGCCACCCGGCCTAATGCCCTTTTGGTGAGTTCATTGTTAGCTCTCACAATGCAATGGCTCCATCTAGAAATCTGGAATGACCGTCAGCTCCCTCTTGCCTGTCCCAGAATCAGCACAGTCAACGTCAGGGGTAAAGCCGGGTCCTCTTGCTGTGTGGCCCTTGTATGAGAGGGGGTTACAGCTTGATCCCAGGGCTCAACTTCATGGCACCGGAGCACAGAGGCTGGCATGGCCACCTCCACCCTTGGGCCTACCCCACATCTGGGTCCCTGGAAGAGGGCGGAACCGCCTCCCCTCACAGTCCTGAGCATGCATGAGTCTTGTAGCGTTGAACCACTTGGATTGATGGTTCCTGTTTCCCCAGACAGGATGCCAGTTCCTTGAGGGCGGGGACCATCCAGCATTCATCTTCGCGGTGCCAAAGCGTGGGCCACGACAGGCACATTCATCGTAATGCTGAGGGCAGGGCAGGAGGAAAGGAGGGCTGGCTGAGACTCAGACCTCATCCACACCCCATGTACCTCCACTCTTCATAGAGTATGTAGGTCATCAAACACAGGCCACGGAGTATGAATCCCTCTGCCTTCTGCCACCTGCCAGCTTATCCCCATCCACACACAGCTTCTCTCTCCCCCCGCGCCCTGGACCAAATCATCTATCAGAAGCCCTGGGCTCTGGATTCACCTCTTCCCATTACTAGAAAAAGAGGATATAGGGCTGTCCAGCTGTCGAGTTCCACCCTAAACATCTGTAGTATTTTTTGGAGCTGCTTATGAAAGGTCTTGGACTTCACCGTCAAACCTGGATCCAACCCCCTTCCTCTACCTACTGGCCTCATGAACCTCCCTTTCCTGGTGTGGAGGGTTTTATTGTTCCTCCAGAGGAGGGTGGTGTGCAGATCAGATCACAGCCAAGGGCGGACACTGGTTCAACAGAGGTTGTCATTCTTCACCCCAGTGTGAGGCTTTGGGGGTACAGATCCATCTTTATTTACCCAAAGAATCCCATGGTGCAGATATCAAAGCATTTGTATTCCTCACCTCCTTTCATGGGGCAATTTATGGAGCAGCACAGAAGAAATCCCACCCAGGGATGCCTGGGTGGCTCAGGGGTTGAGCCTCTGTCTTTGGCTCAGAGTGTGATCCTGGAGTCCCGGGATCGAGTCCCACATCAGACTCCCCGCAGGAAGCCTGCTTCTCCCTCTGCCTGTGTCTCTGCCTCTCTCTCTGTGTGTCTCTCATGAATGAATGAATAAATAAAATCTTTAAAAAAAAAAAAAGAAATCCCACCCAAATCAGTTTTCTCATCGTATGCAATAATGTTTAAAGACAAGGCTTCTCGATTGTGAGCACCCAGTGGGACTGGCACTTAGCCTGATGCAATTTCCACCCTGTTGACAAGACAGCGATGGCCCACTCCAGTTCTGGGCCTACTTGAGCCTGTGACGCGGTGTTGGCAGGGAAGGGGCTGTCATACACCATTTACACCGCCATCGGACCCCTCACTGCTTCCCAGTCCCATTCTTTTTCTCTGTCATGTGCTCTTCAAAACCTTCCCCCTGTTGCCAATATGTATCCAGGAATCCTCACCTGTAGTAGATTGAGGATCTCCAGAGCTCTCCTCCAAAGGTATCAATGCAGGTCCTAGTCTCTGAAACCTGTAATTCGGGCTTTTCTGGAAAAAGGGTCTTTGAAGTTATGATTACATTAAAGATCCTGAGATGGGGAGATAAATCCTGATTATCCGAGTGGGCCCTAGACGCCACTGCGAGTGTCCTTATAAGAGGGAGATGTGACACACAGAGAAGCCATGTGACTGCAGGGACAGAGGGTGGAGGGATGTGACCACAGCCAATGACATCAGTAGCCACCAGCAGCTAGGAGGGGCAAGGAAATGATTCTCCCCTGTACCCTCCAGAGGGAGCGTGGTCTTTGATTTCAGCCCAGTGGTACAGATTTGGGACTTGGTGGCTTCCAGAACCGTGCAACAATAAATGGCAGCTCTCTTGAGCCACCAAGATTGTGGCAATTTGTTACAGCGGCAATAGGAAATGAGTATATTGCTCTCTACTCCAATCTAATTTTTTATTCTTCATTTATTTATTTAAAAGATTTCATTTATTTGTGAGAGAGAGAGCACGAGCAGGGGGAGAGACAGACAGAGAGAGAGAGAGAGAATCAGGCTCCCTGCTGAGCAGAGAGCCAAATGTGGGGCCCCATCCCAGGACCCCGGGATCATGACCTGAGCTGAAGGCAGACACTTAACCAGCTGAGTCACCCAGGCTCCCCAAACCTAATTTTACGAAGGGACAACTCCTCAACCTGCAGTTGGGGCAGATTTGGACATCTAGATGCATGCTCAAAATGAAATGGTTAAGAGAATCACAGCTGATTGAAACTTCCCATTTCTAAATATGTAGAGCCTTCTGCTATCAAACCATACAGACCTTCCTCCCCCAGTTTACGAAAGGATTGTGTTCATTTGGTGCAAGAAATGCAAAGACACCAAGTTATATTGCTAATTACTAAAGCCCCAGAAGCAGACACCACCAGAACACAGTTTCTGGCTGTCGGGAGCAGATGTCCCGGGACACAGCCCTAGCAACAGGCCCCGAACTCTGGGAATACACAGGTTAACAGATGCCGTGTCTGCATCAAAGGAGCCCACAAGCTCGGGGAGAAGCTGGCCTGCAAGCAGCCGGTAACTAAGGGATGACTAGATGTTACAGCAGAGCGACGGGAGCACAGAGGCAGGCAGCTGGCTCTCAGAGGAGAAATGGGATCTGCCGGCAGACAGAGAAGGAAAGAGACGTCCCTCAAAGTACCTTAACCAACTGTGCATGGCTGTGGATGTGTCAAGTGGAGGAACAGAGGGCAGCCACCTCTGTACCATTTTGTAGGTCATGCCCACCCTGGGGCCGCACCCAGCTGCTCTGCAGTTAGAGACGTGGGACTGACACGGACTGGCCCGGGAAGGGAGGAAGCAAATAGGAAGTTCAGCTACGAGCTTGCAGGGTGGCGTAGCTGTGGGTCACCCAGATGGAGATGTCTGACAAGAGGCTGGCTATATAGACGGTGTGAACTCTATATTAATACACATGCATGTGGTACAAGAAATCCTGTTAGGTTGCATCAGGGCATGGGTAATACAAAAAAAAAAAAAAAAAAAAGGTTGCGCTCCCACTATAGGCCAGGCACAGTGCTAGGCTCCAGGCAGGAAGAGGTGAGGGACCCACTGGGGGCTGAGAGGGTCCCGGCAGGCAAATCCAAGAGAGTATGCCCAAGTGGTATGACAAGCTGCATGAGGCACTATGGGAGCACAGTGGGGGAGAACCAAACCCCAAATGAGGCTGAAGAGGTGAGGGATGGGGGAGTGGAATCCTGGGGTAGGGGGACAGGGGGGAGGGGAGACTAACATGAGCCAGCAGGATGAAACATCAATGGTGGTGGTGGTGGTGCTGGTGGTGTGGGAGGGGAGAGGACAACACACAAGACACCCAGAGGCAACAGACGGAGCGTGACTTGTTTGGGGGTGGGTTGGGGGGCAGAGGGGGATTCTAGGTGGGCCAGGTCGTCAGTCTGGTGGGTCACATCACATACATGGTTTGAATGTTAGCCTTAGAGCAAGTGAGGGCCACCAAAAACTTAAGCATGGGAGTGGCATGATACCTTTGGCTTTTTATTTTTAAAGGCTTTATTTACTTATTCATGAAAGACACAGAGAGAGGCCGAGACACAGGCAGAGAGAGGAGCAGGCTCCAGGCAAGGAGCCCGATGCGGGACTCGATCCCGGGACCCCTGGGTTGCACCCTGAGCCGAAGGCAGATGCTCAACCGCTGAGCCACCCGGGTGCCCCGACCTTTGGCTTTTAAAAAAGATCGCCTGGATTGCAAAGTGAGGGTGGATTAAAAGGGAAAAATCGGGAAGCTGAGAGAGCCATCAGGAAGCTTTTGGGGTGAAAAGTGGTTATAGTCTCAGAGGCACATTCAGGGGGTGGACAGACGGGATTTGGTGATAGGCTGCACCCGAGGAAGGAGCAGACACGGTGCCCAAGTTCTGAGCTCAGCCACCCGAGCTCATGTCTCAGGGATGGAGGGGACTGCAGTGGGGGAGCGTAACTAAGTTCGGAGCCTCAGGAGACCCCACGTGTGAGGCTGACACAAGCCTTGAGCAAAGGCGGCGGAGGAGGGAAGGTCAGACCAGAGCTAGAGGAGCCAGGGCAACGAGGCATCCGTGAATCAAGCGGGTTCGAAGAAGGAATTGGTAGAGACCACAAACCCAACAGGTCAACTGAAAGCCTGAGGTTTCTCCTGGACCTGCGGGTCAGGTCCGGGGCAGGGACGTGTGAGGGCAAAAGCCTGATGGCGTGGCTGGAAGTGGAGACACCAATGCGCATCTTCCCGAGCAGCTGGCGAGGAAGGTAAATTGAGAGACACGGGGGCCGTAGAACAGTAACGAAGAAAACCTGGCTCCTGCCACACCCTTCCTGGCTTCCCACCTGTAAAGTGGGAAACAATGTGCACTGGCCCAGACTAATCTGGGGGGGCGGGGGGGGGGCCTAAACCTCAAGGCCCTGGGAAAGTCTTGCAATCCCATTGGATCCTGCCTTCTTTTAAGTACAAAACCACTTTTCGCTCTCCTACCACTCAGTCCAAAATGCCAAGACCCTTCTTAAAGTTCTTCCTCAGGGGTAGAAGGAAATTTTCAGGTGTGAGATTCTTTCTTGGAGATTAGGAGTCCTCCTAAAATTAGTGAAATGAAAACTACTGGCAGTAGGGCTGTTATATTGGAACAAGTCAATTCTTATCAATCTAATGCAATTTTTTTTTAAAAGATTGTATTTATTTATTCATGAGAGACACAGGCAGAGGGAGAAGCAGGCTCCATGCAGGGAGCCCGATGTGGGACAGGATCCCGGGTCTTCAGGATCCCCAGCTGGGCTGAAGGCTGCACTAAGCCACTAAGCCACCCAGGCTGCCCAAGATTTTTTTTTTTTTTTTAAGACTTTATTTCTTTATTTGACAGAGAAAGAGAGACAGCGAGTGAGCACAAGCAGGGGGAGTAGCCAAGGGAGAGGGAGAAGCAGGTTCTCCCCTGAGCAGAGAGCCTGACATGGGGCTCCATCGCAGACCCCAGGACCATGACCTGAGCCACCCAGACACCCTAAATCTATTGCAAGATTATTTGTTAAACACACTCCCCAGGGATGCCCGGGGGGGGGCTCAAGGTTTGAGCGCCTTCCTGCCTTCCGCCCAGGGTGTGACCCTGGAGTCCCAGGATCGCGTCCCACATCGGGCTCCCTGCATGGAGCCTGCTTCTCCCTCTGCCTGTGTCTCTCATGAATAAATAAATACAATCTTTAAAAAAAAAAAAATCAAGCGATCAAACAGACAGACACACACACACACACACACACACTCCCCAAACATTTCATCAATTCTCTTAACCGGGGTCATGTGCATCAACTCAGGTTTAAAAGATTCCATTAGGGGCCACCTGGCTGGCTCAGTCTGCAGAGCCTGTGACTCCACCTCAGGGCTCTGAGTTCCAGCTCCCGGTTGGGTGTAGACACTGGTTAAGAATAAAACCTTTTTTTTTTTTTTTTTAATTTTTTTCTTTTTTTAAGATCACACTACAAAAATTAATAAGGGCATTCGGAAAGTATCAACCACGGCTTCAAACCCTGAACTTAGGGACGCCTGGGGTGGCTCAGCGGTTGAGCGTCTGCAGTGCGCTCAGGTCGTGGTCCTGGGGGTCGGGGATGGAGACCCTCATGGGGCTCCCTGCAGGGCGCCTGCTTCTCCCGCCGCCTGTGCCAGGGCGTGTCCTAAAACCCTCGCTTTAGGGGGCGACCTGGCGCCCCTGCAGCGCCCTGGCTCCGGGCACACGCCCAGCGGCGTCCCGGGCCGGCCCGCAGGGTGCAGAGGGCTGGCGCGGGCCGTGCAGGAGCTCCGGCAGCCCGCGGGCCATCGCGGCAGCCAAGTTAGGGACCCGGGGCCACCGGAGGAGGCCGGGGTGCAGAGCGCGCGAGGCCGCGAGCCCCATCCCGAGGCTCGGCCCCGCGGCGGGAGCACAGGTGCGCGCGCCAGGTCCGCTCCGCACGAGCCGCGCCGCCCGCCGGCAGCCGGAGCCCCGCCTCGGGCCGGCCGGGGGCGCGCGGGGCGCGGAAGGGCGCGGGCGGCCGCCGCGCTCCCCGCAGCCCCGCCCCCGCCCGCCCCCCGGGCGCGGCGCGCCTCCCTCGCCCCGCCCCCCGGCGCCCGGGCGCCCAATCACAGCGCCGCGCACGTGACGAGCGCTGCCTGCGATGACCTCATCCCTGGTGTGGGATGACGTCAAATTCAAGATGGATGGAATCACAGCGGCAGCGGCGGCTGCGGCGCGCGCGAGCCGAGTGTGAGCGGAAAGGGGCCCGGCGTCTGCCTCGGGGCTGGAGACCGGTGAGTAACTGTCACGCCCCTCGCCCCGGGAGAACTGCGGGGCCCCGTGGGAGGCCACAGCCTCCTCGCCGAGCGCGGCCTTTCCTGACGTAACTCTGAGGTGATTTCTCTCCTCTTTTTTCTCTCCACCAGCGGGTTGCGGGCTCCGGGCGCTTCTGCGCGTGCGCGGGGTCCCGGCGCTCACCGAGCATGCCCCGGGCTCCCACGTAGCCGCTTGTGCCTTCACACTGCGCATGCTCCTTGCCCGCACTTGGCCTCGCCCTCGCCAGTGCGCATGCTCGGCCCCCGGCGGCTCTTCCTCGCGCGGCCAGGTGCCCCCCTGGCCGGACGTGCCCGGCCTCGGCGCGCGCACCTGCGCCCAGCGGTTGGGACGCCTTCCGGCCGAGGGCGCGTGCGCCCGTCGGGTGCCCGCGCGGGGGGCCCCGCACCTGCAGCGGCCTGCGCCCCGCGGCCCGTCGGTCCCGCTCGGGGGCCGCCCCAGCCCGCCTCCCTGGCCGGCCCGCTGCCGGACGCGTGGAGCCCGGGGCGCGCCCCTGCCCCTCCAGGACCCCTGCAGGACCCGGCTCCCGGCGCCCCCGGCGCTCCCGGGGCTCCCGGCGCTGGCCGCAGGCCTCGGGGCTGCAGAGGGCTCCTTGCCGGGATTCCGCGGCCGGAGGCGCAGGGGGACGGGGCGGGGCGGGAGCAGCGGCCCTGGGCGCTCCCCGCAGGGACCCCCGCTGGCCGGGGCCGCCGAGGTCCGTTCTGCGGATGGCGAAGGAGTTGAGCAGCGTCCTGTGAAGGATCCCAGCGCAGGGGAGCCCGCGGCACTAGCGCTGCACCCGGGGGCCATGCCCTCCCTGCAAGCCCCGGGCTGCGTGCGCGTGGACCGTGCGCTTCAGCAGCACGCTTGGAGGTGGGGTGTTTGCAGAGGCTGGCTCTCTCGGGGCTGCCGGCAGGCGTCCCCCAGACCCCATACAGTGCTGCATCCTGGGGTCCTTTTAGTGCGGGAGCTGTCTCCCCCCCCCCCCCCCCGCCGCTCCCACCTCTGGCATGGGGGCATCAGCGTATTACAGCATAGACCAGTGATTGTTCATCACCGTGACCCTGAGTCATCCCCAAGGAGCCTGCGTTATGCTCTGTGCACCTTGCTCAAGAGGACCAAGTGGGTTCGTCGGTTTGGGGTTTCTTGTCGGCAGTAACTCTTAAATCCCCTCTCCCTTCTGAGGCTTGGAGTAAACTGCCCCCCCCCCCCCCCACTTTCCACCTCTAATGTCTCATTGTCATTCCTTTTAAATTTAAGTATTCCTAAATGCCGGTGTTAAAGAAGAAAGTAGAAATTCAGGAGGTAGGTTTGCGTAAAAAAAAAAAAAAAAAAAAGAACATTCTGTTCAATTCATTCATTCAACGCTGTTTATTGAATGTGGGGTGAAAGGAGAGAACCCCAGTCTTCAAGGAACTTAGTTACCAGGGTTTTATGGCAGAGGATGCCCCCCCCCCCCCCCCCCCCGTGTGTAAACAAAGAGGAGTTATTGGGAGTCTCTGGGTGAGCAGATCCCTGAAGGGACAGCTGTCCCCACAGCCAACAGGGATGAGAAGAGCTGATTCTAGGGCTGTTTACAAGCGAGGCTTGCCAGGTTGTGGTGATGGGCTAGAGAGGAAAGAGGTTTCCGGGTTGGGAGAGCTGCTGGTTGGCAGCACACCTAACCAAATAAGGAATGTGTGAGGACAAGCAGATGTGGAGTAGGGGCGAGGGAAGTGGGCCGCAAGTGCTGTCCTGGGCATGCGGAGTATGCTGTGCCGGTAGTGTTGAGCAGGCACCTGCGGTCCCCGGGAGAAGTCTGAGCAGAGGTACGGACTTGGGAGTCCGCGTCCCCGTAGCTGAGCCCCAAGAGCTCCTCCAGAAAGCGCAGCTGCCACATGCTAAGCTCTTGAGACAGATGTTGGAGCAGGGTGAGCAGGTGCAGGTCTTGGACCTTGGGTGTGACGATTTCTCTTTACCCAGCAGATATTTCCAGGCCTGTGCTAAGCATTGGGGATACACAGACGGAAATAAGCGGTCTTCCTTTTATGGTCTCTTGTGAGGGAAGTAGAAAAGCAGGTCACTCAGAATACTTGTGCTGTTACTACAGACAGGTAGATGGGGTGTTGTGCTAGTTCAGATCGGACCGAGCCATTGGCTGGGGGCACAGTAACTAGAGCTTTGCAGATACAGTGACATTTGAGCTGGATCTGGCTGACAAAGTTGGCCAAGGGAGGGTAAGAAAGGTATGTTAGTTAGGTGGTGGCCGTGGGGTGTACAGGTTTGTAGGGTAGATGGCAAGGAGTGTCCAGAGAGGGCAGAAAGATAAATTATGACCAGAAGTGTTCAGTCTGGAGAGTTTGGATTTTATCTAGGAAGTAATAGGAAGATCAATTAGTATTCCAAAAGGCAGTGATGGGACCAGCTTTACTTTAGGAAAACAAGTGAAAGGCACAATTTCCACTCCTGCGTTAAATTGGGTTACCAGAGTACAGAAGAATCAACAAATACTTATTGTCGTGCAAGATAACCATGTTGGACATTGTGAAGAGTGTCAAAACATGTTAAATAGATTTTTCATCCTTAAACAGCTCACAGTTCTGTCGAGAAGACACACAACTAACGATATCTGGCACCGTATACCCGTTATGTGAATGATCGCACTCTGTGACACAGGAGTTGAAAGGTGCTTTTCCTCATTATGAATTGAAGTAGCTAAGGAAAGTGTGTTGGTTAGCTAAGGGCTGCCAAAACAAAGCACCATGGACGGGGCGGGGGGCGGGGGGGCTAAACAGGGATGTATTTTCTCACAGTTCTGGAGCCTGGAAGCCCAGGATCAGGGTGTGGAAGGGTTGATTTCTCCTGAGGCCTCCTTCCTTGGTGTGTAGGCAACTGTCTTTTCTGTCTTCAGGTGCATGTCCCTCTGTGTGTGTGTCCTTATCTCCTCCCGCTGTAGGGACACCAGTCAGATTGGATTAGGGCCCACGTTAAAGCCCTCATTAAAACTTGATCTCTTTAAAGACTGTCTAAATATGCTTGTGTCCTTTTTTTTTTTTACCCCCCACCCCCCGCCCCAAGATTTTATTTATTTGAGATAGAGCGAGAGAGTGAACAGGAGCAGGAGGGAGGTGCAGAGGGAGAGGGAGATGCAGACTCTGCTGAGCAGGGAGCCTGACACCGGGCTGAATCCCAGGACCCTAAGATCATGACCTGAGTCGAAGGCAGACGCTTCACTGGCTTAGCTACCCAGACGCCGCTAAATATGCTTGCATTCTGAGGTGCATGGGTGGGGTCAGGGCTTCAGTGTGTGGTGGAGCCCCCAGGAGGGGGTCACAGTCCAGCCCATGGCAGCAGGCTTAACAGAGGAATTGGATTTGAGCTGAGCTTTGAAAGATGATCAGCATCCAGGAGAGAGTGCTGGGGAAGGGTAGATGAGATCTTAGACGTTCAAAGTCTGGTGGTGGGAGAAGTGGGACGCTCGGGTTATGTCCCAGAGACACAGCATCTGAAGCAGGAAGTTATCACAAGGGAATAACAAAGGGAAAGTAAATTTAAAAAGTAGTTTGTCACCAGATTCACAGAGCCACAGAGTCTGTGTTTTTAAAATTATACATTTAATGCAAGGGAGAACCATGTGTTCCTTTTTTTCTTTTTTTTTTAAGACTTTATTTACTCATGAGAGACACAGAGAGGGGCAGAGACACAGGCAGAGGGAGAAGCAGGCTCCCTGCGGGGAGGCCTACGCGGGACTCCATCCCAGGACCCCATCCCAGGACCATCCCAGGACGGACGCTGGGATCAAAGGCAGCAGCTCAACCACTGAGCCACCCAGGTGCCCCGAGAACCATGTTTTCATTATTTTATTATTTCTTTTCGCTCAGCTAAAATGTGAAATTGAGGCATTTCAAACTCCCTAGTTCCTCCACCCGGTTATAGCACCCTGTTTATTTCCATTATAGCGTGATCTGAAGCTACCTTTTTCACTTGTTTCCTTGTTCATTATCTGATTTACCCCACTAGAATTTGAGGGCTTTGTCTGTGTTGGGCACCCCTGCATTTCAGGTGTGTCTAACCATGCCTTGCACATAATGAGCTCAATAAAGAAGTTTAAATCATAATAGTATTCCCTAGTGTGTATGTCCAGTGAGTGTTTGAAGCTTTGTTTTAGGAAGCCCCATCTAGCAGCAGGATTGTAAAGGATGGACTTGGAGAGCCGGGCAGGAAGAATGAGTAACACTTGGAAATGTATCAGTTAGGGTCCTTTAATAATGAGACCAGAAACAGGCTAGCTTGACTAGAACAAGGAATTTATTGTAAAGACCCAGGGCTGCTCCCGAGGTTTAAGGAAGAGCTAAAGAATTGGGCCGGGAAGTACGGAAACCAAGGTAACTGGCAGGAATCGGTGTGGTGGGCACTGGCCCACTGCATTTCCAGGCCCATCTTCCGGGGAGAAAGTTTGTGGTCTGCGTGGCTTTGGTTGTGTGCCTGCCCGTTCGCCTGGGGAGAGCCGCTCATCAGACTCCTGGGACGGGGTGCTTCTTCCCCAGCCAAACCCAGGCCTCCTCCAGCAGGACTCCAGAGCAGGACTAGAGAGGCCGCGCTGCTAATCCCCGTGCACGTGAGGGGCACACCCCGAAGTGTGAGAGACTGAAACCCTGGGTGAGATGGGACCTTCGGGAGGGGCGGACACTCCTGCCCCTCCTGCCCCGGAAGGATGCGCTAAGGAAAGCTAGCTTTGAAATCTGAGAAGCTTTAGACAATTTCTGCATATCTGCATTGTCACCAAGTGAGTGAAAAGCCAACTCAGCACTTCTTGTCTCCTTTGCATAGTAAAATCAAGTGGGGAGTCCGGCCTCCGTCCAGACGTGAGGGATTGGGGCTGAGCTGCATGTATGCTTACGCTCCAAAGTCACATGTAGGTGCTTTGTTTTCCTGACCGGCTGTTTGCTTCCTGACGTGTTCTTTTTTCTGGTGGCGTGATTGGGACTATGTGAGCAGTCCCCAACATTCCAAAGGGTCGCGTGGGCCGAGTTCAGTTTCAGGTTGATGTTTTGGTTGTAAAGACACTTTCCTATGCAAGTGGTACCAGGGGCTAGTCTTGGAGCAGGTTTGATGTATAATGTACCTTAGCTCTGACACCACCCGACTGTCAGTCTCCAGAACCAGAGAGGCCCTAAGGTTATCTTGGTCCCTCCCATCTCCCTCTCTGGGCCCCCCATTCACCCGCTGGGGCCCTTTTAGCCTAGTGCTTAGCCATGCTTTGCTTTCTTCTGTGCATGTCACCAGAATGCTCTGTATTCCAGAATTGTCTGCCTTCCCTCCGCTCCCCTTAAAAATCTTAACTCCTTGATGTAATATTTTTGTAAAGAGGAAATTTGCCTGGAATTGGTTTCTGTAAGACACGGATCCCTGCTTCTCTTGGCATTTGGTACCTGAGGAATTTGAGCTGTGGGTATACAATAATTTTCTGTGGTTCAGTTGTGAAGGGCTTTGTAGCCATGCTGGGGAATTGGAACTTGAGGCCAGGGCAAGCCTTCAGGGAGTTTTTAAGTCCTGGCACAATCAGATGTGGGTCTGAAGACTCTGTGCAGTAGAAATGTGAAGATTGGAGCCTTCGCTGTTGTAAATAGTCCAGTGAGCGGGGAGTCCCAAGTCCTCCCTGAGGTCCCCACGGTGCGCTCATCCAGCCTCCCATTGCCCAGTCAAATTCACTGCTTCCTGAAATCAGTATTCTCATAGCATCGTTTGTATCCTTCATCCTATTGGGGTTTTATGTGTCTCTGCCCTGTCACGGGAATGTGTGCCACTGGACAACAGGCAGCCGGCCAGCTCACTCCTCTCCCGTCACCAGCCTCTCTTAGGATTTATAGCATCCGGAACTATAAACATTGAGGAGAGGAAGGCCGCAAGGACATAAAACGTGTGCTTGCCATATACGAAGCACTACATACACGAGGACCTGGCGGACAGCCTGCGCCTTTGTTCTTCATCAAGGTCCGATCGGTAGGTAGGGCTAGCCCCATTTAACAGGGACGGACACTACCACTCAGAGAGGCCGAGTGACCTTTAGCAGGTCACGTACCTGATAGGGGACAGAGCCAGGACTGGAGACAAATATTGATTTGAAGGTCTTTTCCATGGAGCTGTGAGTTCCATGAACTGTTAACTGTAAAGATTCTCATTTTGAAATTCCAGGAAACAACATGAAATAGGAACAATTCAGGCAGAGTTCTGGAAGATTTGCATGTGCAAGGATCCAAGCCATAGCTCGCCAGCCCTGTTTCAGAGTCTGGCTTTCCCAGGGGGTTTCCGCTCAGCTCTTTCTGTCCATCGTAAATGACTCTTCGGTCCACATTTCACCCACTTTCCTTTTAAGAGCGCCAAGGCTTTTCACTATGACTACAGTGATAGCAGGAACTCTGCAGTGATGAGTCAGGTGGAGACGAGCAGGGGAAAAGGAGTGGGGGGTGGACTCGGTGGCAGTGTGCATTTACATGTAAGGGCTTTGCAATTTGTGATGCGCTGTCTTCTGTAAGTCAGAGCTCCTGGTCATTCACCATTGAAACATTCATGAGAAGTTGGAGTTTGATGAGCCAGCGGATTTGTGGAGGAGGAGGTACACTGGGCCACAGGGTCGGCCTTACCTGAGGGCTGAGGAGCAGAAAAAGCAAAGGGCCTGGGCGTTGAGTCCGCACACCCCGCCGCCCCAAGGGTTCTGCTGAATTAGCTTGTGAAATGCGGTGGTTGTGATTTCCACCCCTCTTTGGGCCTGCATCTTTTCTTTTTATTTCTTTTATTTTTTTAAGATTTTATTTATTCATTCATGACAGACACACACACACAGAGAGGCAGAGACACAGGCAGAGGGAGAAGCAGGCTCCACGCAGGGAGCCCGACGCGGGACTCGATCCCGGGTCCCCAGGATCATGCCCTGGGCTGAAGGCGGGCGCTAAACCGCTGAGCCACCCGGGCTGCCCAAGGGCCTGCATCTTTAGTGGAACATTTTATATTTTTTAGTTAAGTTGTTAAACTCAGTAAATACACCTACCGTCCTTAAAACACAAAACTCCAAAACGTTAGTTGTTTGCAGCCAGACCAAGAAAGGGCCCAGGGTTTTTGAGTTTTAATAATGAAAAAGGTAAAAGCAAGGGCTTCAGGCGGAGAAGGGTGAGGAGCCTGCATACCTTGCGCTCGCTTTCCTGTCACTCCGGATGTCTCCAGACTTTGTCCCGGGCTGCCCAAGAGGACAGAGGAGGTCCATCTCCTCTGAGGGTCTTGGGGTGGCCTTAGCTCAGCCCTCCGGGCCCTCCTGGTGTCCGCCCTCCCGCAGCCCCATGGCCTGCCCTCCCCTCGTGCACCCTGTGCTCCAGCCAACCAGTCTGTGCTCCAGCCAGCTACTCCTCCTCCTCCGCTCTGTGCTGTTGGACCCTGCCCCTCCCCTTGGAATGCCCTTCACCATTCCTTCCTGACTCCTGCTTGTTCAGGCCGCGTCTTCTGTAGAAAGCCTACCCTGAACTGCCTCGGAGCCACACCTGATGCCATCACCTGCGCTGCACTTGTCCCTCTGCACATGTCCCATCCGGGACTCCATACCCTGGCGTGTGCTGACCAACCTGTCCTATTCTCACTGTACGAGTCTCTGAGAGCTGTAAGCCAGGCCCCTGCTTGGCAAGCTTCCATCCTCTGTGTCCCCGGGAGCCACCTCCCAGCTTGTCCCACCGCCATCTCACTACCAGTCACTCACCGGTGCGCACCCTCCCAGTCGCCTCCATCTCCTTGTCTGTAAAACAGGCTTGTGGACAGCACCCAGCTCAGATATCTCTGTGTGGATTAGAGGAGGAGGCTGGAGAAAGCGTGGCGTGAGGGTTAGAGAGTGTGGCCTCTGGTGCTGCAGCCTCCAGTGTGAATCCTGCTGTGCCGCTGTTTGTGGGACCTTGAGCAGGTTACTTGACTCTCTGTGCCTGGGTTTCTCATCCCTAAAATAATCATGCTACCTGCCTGCTAGGGTTGCTGTAAATACTTAGTCAAGGTGTAAAAGTGTTGATGGTAGTATGTGGTCTAGGAAGCCCTCAAACAGTAACTGTCACTAGGTGTCCAGTTGGCGCTGGAGTGAGTGGAACCGGTGATTCCCTAGCATCGCCCACACCCGTGTGTCAGGAATTTGGTATGCGTGCCCACTTTTCACATAGGTAGTCTCGCTGATGACTAAATGGAGGGCCTAGCCAAATGAGTAGCATTTAAGCAGTTTTCAGGGACAGTGACTATATCTCCTACAACTCATCTCTGAGTGACTTATTTTTCCTAATTCCCAAATGTCTTCATTCAAAGAGTATAGGAGCCTGGGGGTAGAAGTGGTGACTTGGAAGAAAAGCAGGGAGCGTGGTAATTTGAAGACCGCAAAAGAAGGAAGCTTTTCTGAACCATGTTTTTGGTATACAGCAGTAAGGTGCAGACGGTGTGCAGTCGCCTTGCTTCATGTCCAGGGACTCGGAGATTCTCACTTGGTTTGGTCCTCACACAGTCCGATAGCCCACACCTGTGCTTCCAGGTGCCTGGTGCCTTGGATTCCCCCAAGAGCAGATCCTGAGCCTAGGATTCAGAGTAGCTGTTTATTTGGGACGTGATCCCAGGAAACACAGGAAAGGTTGTAGGGAGAATGAAGCAAGAAGAGATGCCCGTGAAGGGCATGTTAATGGGTAGGTGTCTGCACACAGAATCGAATTCCTGAAAAAAATCTAAACCAATGTTTCTGTCCTTCCAGCAGGCTCGCACAATTCTTGGAGCTCTCTTTAACTCCTCCCCTTCCTGTCCCCTCTGGCCAGCCCATTAGAAATCCCAGTAACTACCTTAACCCCCACTACCACCTTGGTCCAGGCACCATTGCCTCTCATCATGTCTCACCCGGATCATTGCTGTAGGCCCAGCTGGCCTCCCGGCTTCCACCTTCCCTGCCTCCTAGGGCCATCCTCGGCAGCATAGCCAGAGTGATCCTTCGGAGACAGAATGAATCTGACCGTCCATTCCGCTTCTGGTGGAAAGCTCCTGCGGTTCGGCGTCTCCTGCCTCTTCCCCTGTCGTCTCCCCCCATCTCCCCCGCAGCTCCCTGCTCCAGCCCTGCTGTGACTTGGGCTCCTCCCTCTGCTTGCAGGGCTCCTTGCCTTCTTCAGACCTTCTCAAGTGGCAGTTTGTTGAATGAGTGAAGGAATGAGTGACTTGTGAAATTCTGGTACAGTTTGTAGTGTGTCATAGGTGCTCAGTAAATGGCAGCAATTTCTGTGTTCTCACTTAAAGTCTCTGGTGGCATCGTGTGGTAGCTGCTGTGGTCCCTGTCTTCCAGCGACAGAAACTGAGCCTCAGAGGTTGACTAGCCTACAGCACTGACTTTCACCATCTTGACCCAGACTCCAGGACGAGTGCATTGTGCATGCTCACACATGTGGACGTGTGCTGTGCTGACCCTGGGTCGCAGGAAGGAGTGCATCGTGCGTGCTCATGCGCATGGACGTGTGCGCATGTAACTGAGACTGATGTTTCACGAGGTCTCAGCCTTCCTGTGTTTGAGGCATTCTGACTTTTCTTTTTTTAAGATTTATTTATTTATTCATGAGAGACACACGGAGAGGGAGGCAGAGACACAGGCAGAGGGAGAAGCAGGCTCAGTGCAGGGAGCCCGACGTGAGACTTGATCCTGGCACTCCAGGATCACGCCCTGGGCTGAAGGCAGTGCTAAACTGCTGAGCCACCCGGGCTGCCCATTTTGACGTTTTCTACTCTGTCCTAGTTGGTTTATGATTTTTTTAAAAAATTTTTATTTATTCATGAGAGACACAGAGAGAGAGGCAGAGACCATGCAGGGAGCCCGACGTGGACTTGATCCTGGGTCTCCAGGATCACTCCCCGGGCTGAAGGTGGCGCTAAACCACTGAGCCACCCGGGCTGCCCCAGTTTATGATTTTAATTGCTAGTTTCAAACCACTAAGTTGATTGTCAGAAACCCTTTTAAAAATATTTGTCCATGCTTTTAATTTTGCATCTGTCGCTTTTCCCTGTGGCAACATCTGAACTAGGTTTCTCAAAATTATTAGCACTAAAAACAGTGTTCAGTACACAGCTGAGTTATAAATGTGGCATAACAAGTCATTTCTTTCTCTGCTGATCTTTGTGAAAGATGGCAAGAGGGTGCATAAATAAATGCATGATTGTTGAGATGTAGTAGGATTAAGGGGAAAATTAAAATGGCTTACAGAAAAGGAAGGGGAAAAGTCTCTATTAAGCAACTGAGAGGAATTAAAATTTGCCACTGATATGAAATGACTGGGCAGCAATGAGCAGAACCTCGGGGCATGTGCTTGGGGCGTCATCCCTGGAAGCAGTCATGTCTCTGAGCCCATTAAATTGTGTTTTTTTTTTGTTTTTTTTTTTTTTGAGCCCATTAAATTGAATCAGCACCGTAGCGGGGAATCAATAATAGGAAAGAAGTTTGTGTACCGTGCTTGATTATTCCAGGTTGGTGGCCTAGCAAACCCTCCTTTGTGGGCTGTTCTGAAGAGCCCGCCTGCTGGTTGACCAGCAGAGGCTGATCCTTTGAAACCAGAGGAGAACTTGCCAATGTCCTGGGTATCAGGTTGAGTGCATTTACAACCTGCCCTCTAGAGAAAGATAAAACTGTCACCGATAGTCTTAGTTAGTTTGAATCCATTCAAAAATAAACGTCATAACTGTTTTATTATTTTTCTAGAGGGAGGGAGAGGCAGAGGAAGAGAGAGAGAATCTCAAGCAGGCTCCCACCCTGTGCGGAACCTGACAGGAACCCACGACCCTGAGATCATGACCTGAGCCGAAATCAAGAGTCGGACGCTTAAATCAACTGAGCCACCCAGGTGCCCCTAAATGTTGTAACTGTTTTAAAGGGATGAGGTGTTACAGTAATGGAAGCCCCAGGGAAGGGTCAGCTTTGAAGCGTCCAGCGTTGTCTCTGTGTGAAGTGGCTTTCTCCTCACTGAGAGCATGGATGGCATTAATATGGACCCTTTTCTTTGATACTGAATTACACGTTTGCCGGGTATGAGATGCTGGCTCGTCCAGCCCTTGCAACAACCGCAAAAGGGAGGCGCAGTCATCCCACCCATTTCAGGCGAGGGCCGCGGCACTGGGCCAGGACGGGAAGCAGCCTCTCACCCCGGGGTCTCTGCCAGAGCCTGCACCCAGCCACCAGGCCTTCACATCTCAACCTCAGATTGGAACAGAATCGCAGTGAGATCTCAATGCAAACCCCTTAATTTACCGTTAGTAATAAGTGAGTTTAGATCGGACACAGTTTCCTCTGTGCTATTGTTGAAAACATGATTTGGTAAGAAAATAGTATTCAGGAGATTATAAGGTGGTTAGCATAAGAAAGAAACCAAGCTCTTCTGTTGTTGAGCTTTCTAACTTTCGCTAAACACTGTGACACAGTAGTGATCAGTGAAATTTTTCTCTTTCCAGATTCTTCCCTATTTTTTAAAGGTCTAGTGAGACACTCCCCCCCCCCCCCCACAACACACACACCCTCTTTGCAACCCAGTGGTAACAGTTCACGTTGTGGATAAGTATGTCCAGTGATAAGATTGACTTCCTTTCAGAATTACAGACTCAGGAGCTTCGATTCTTCATGCTTCCTCTCTGAACCAAGAGAGATAGAACCAAGCATCAAACGGATAAGAACCCTAGATAGCAAACCTTTTGTTTCAAATCATGCTCTTCTGCACAGCTGCTGAGTTCCAGCGGCTCTCTGCTGCTGTGAGAATACCTGGGTCACAGTCTTCGGTCCTGAGAACCCCCTCCACTGCGGTGGGGACCGGTGCTCTCCAAGAGCCCCGGGACCGGCTGGCTGCTGTTTGCCATGTTGTTCAAATAAGATTGTTCGCCCACAGAGCTCGTGTCTGCCTATGGTCTGCTCAGGACTGGCACCCGAGAAATGGCAGCGAGTGTTCCCTGCCCTTGAGGAGTGCTCCGTCCCGTGGAGAGCTTTTCACCACACCTTTCGTAACAATCGTACGCTTTGTCTTTCAGGTAAGCCCTCGCGATGGAGGGGCTGCTGCATTACATCAACCCGGCACATGCCATCTCTCTGCTGAGTGCGCTCAATGAGGAGCGCCTCAAAGGACAGCTGTGTGACGTGCTTCTGATTGTTGGAGACCAGAAGTTTCGAGCTCATAAAAATGTCTTGGCCGCCAGCAGTGAATACTTCCAGAGTTTATTCACAAACAAGGAGAATGAGTCACAGACTGTCTTTCAGCTTGACTTTTGTGAACCCGATGCTTTTGATAACGTTTTGAACTACATTTACTCTTCTTCTTTATTTGTCGAGAAGAGCAGTCTCGCTGCTGTGCAAGAACTGGGCTACAGCCTTGGGATTTCCTTCCTGACTAACATCGTCTCTAAAACACCTCAGGCCCCCTTTCCAACGTGTCCCAACAGAAAAAAAATATTCATAGAAGATGATGAAAGCAGTTCTCAGAAGAGAAGCGTCATTGTTTGTCAAAGTAGAAACGAAGCACAGGGAAAAACTGTGAGTCAGAATCAACCCGACCTAAGCCATACTTCCCGGCCCTCACCTAGCGCCGCGGCCAAGACCAGCACCAGTAAGCCCCATGTCCCCAAAGCAGCCGAGCCGCTCCACAGTCTGCCACTAGCTGACAAGAGTTGGCCGAAAGATGGTTCAGTGGGCTATGCCAAGCCTCTGGAGCACTCTGGGCCTCTGGATGACCCTTCCCGAAGCAGTTTGGTGAAAAGGAGCGCGCCGCCGCCTTCCAAGCCTCCGCAGGACAGAGAGCCGATGGACGAGAAAGCGGGTCTGAGCAGCCAGCTCCCCAAAGGCAAAGCCATAGAGCTGGCTTTGAAGAGACCCCGGCCCCCGGTCCTGTCCCTCGGAGGCTCGACGGAGACCCCCTACGTGCTGAAGGAAACTCACCGAGGCGGCGGGCCGGGTGAGGACAGGAACTTGCTGTACTACTCGAAGCTGGGGCTGGTGGTCCCGTCCAGCGGCTCTGGCTCCGGGAAGCCGGGCATCGACAGGAGCGGCCCGCTCGTCAAGAGCCTGCTCAGACGGTCGCTGTCCATGGACAGCCAGGTGCCTGTCTACTCGCCCTCAATAGATCTGAAGCCGTCCCCGGGGCCCCCTTCGGCGGCGAGCGACGTGCCGGGGGCCGTGTTCTGCGCTGTGGCTCAGAAGGCACCTGTAAAGGATTGCGGGGAGAAGGCGGCCCCCGAGGAGCGGAGCCCTGCACCCCAGCCGCACCGCCTGAGATCCTTCAGTGCCTCACAGTCCACAGAGAGGGAGGGGGAGCCGGCCGTGACCGAGGTTCGCATCAAGACGGAGCCCCGCAGCCCCCTGGCCGACCCCTCCGACATCATCCGTGTCACCGTGGGGGACCCGGCGGCCGCCACCAGGGACCTCCCCTTGAAAACCGAAGACGACCAGAAAGACGCGAGCCGGCTCCCGGCCAAACGGAGGCTCCGGACGGACCGCAGGCCGCCGCTGAAGAAGGTGAGGGAGGACGAGCCCGGGTCCCCAGTGTCCGCAGAGAGCTTCCAGGGGGGCCCGAGCCCCCCGCTCCCCGACGGCGAGTTTCCCGATTCTGACTTGAATAAAGATGAATTTGGTGAGTTGGAGGGAACAAGACCAAACAAAAAATTTAAATGCAAACATTGCCTTAAGATCTTTAGATCGACAGCAGGTCTTCACCGGCACGTTAACATGTACCATAACCCCGAGAAGCCCTACGCTTGCGACATCTGTCACAAGCGGTTTCACACAAACTTCAAAGTGTGGACACACTGTCAGACCCAGCACGGCATCGTGAAGAACCCGTCACCGGCCTCTAGTTCACATGCCGTTTTGGATGAGAAATTCCAAAGAAAGCTGATTGACATAGTGCGAGAGAGAGAGATTAAGAAGGCCCTGATCATTAAGCTGCGGCGCAGCAAGCCTGGGTTCCAGGGGCAGAGTAGCTCCCAGGCCCAGGCCATCAAGAGGAACTTGCGGTCGCGAGCCAAAGGAGCATACATTTGTACTTATTGTGGAAAAGCCTATCGCTTTCTCTCGCAGTTCAAGCAGCACATAAAAATGCACCCGGGAGAAAAGCCCATTGGCGTCCATAGAGCCGCCAAGCCCAAAGAGCATGTCGCTCTCGAGAGTCCGGTAGAGAACAAGGAGGTTTACCAGTGCCGCCTCTGTAATGCTAAGCTCTCTTCTCTTCTAGAGCAAGGAAACCACGAGCGCTTATGCAGGAACGCAACCGTTTGCCCCTACTGCAGCCTTAGGTTTTTCTCGCCGGAGCTCAAGCAGGAGCACGAGAGTAAGTGTGAGTACAAGAAGCTGACGTGTCTGGATTGCATGCGCACCTTCAAGTCCTCCTTCAGCATCTGGCGGCACCAGGTGGAAGTCCACAATCAGAACACCATGGCGCCGGCTGAGAACTTCTCCCTCCCCGTCCTGGACCACAACGGTGACGTGGCGGCCGCCTCCCGGCCCCAGGCCCAGCCTGAGCCTGGCAAAGCCAACCACGCGGTCACTGCGAAAGATGACACCGCGTTCAGCGACTGTTCGGAGCACGTGAACTTTGACTCGGAAGATTCCTCCTGTCTGCCCGAAGACCTGAGCCTCTCTAAGCAGCTGAAGATCCACGTCAAGGAGGAGCCCGCGGAGGAGGCCGAGGAAGAGGCGCCCGAGGCCCGCGCCGCCCCCAAGGAGGCAGGCTCCAGCAAGGACAGCAGCCTGTGGCCCTGCGAGAAATGTGGCAAGACGTTCACGGCGCACAAGCAGCTGGAGCGGCACCAGGAGCTCCTGTGCTCCGTGAAACCTTTCATCTGCCACGTGTGCAACAAAGCTTTCCGCACCAACTTCCGCCTCTGGAGTCACTTCCAGTCCCACATGTCTCAGGCTACGGAGGAGCCGGCGCATAAAGACTCAGAGGCCTGCCCCGCACCCACAAACTCTCCGTCCCCGCCCCCGCTGCCCCCGCCCCCGCCGCTGCCCAAGATCCAGCCCCTGGAGCCTGACAGCCCCACCGGGTTGGCCGAGCACCCTGCTCCCTCCACGGAGAAGCTCTTTGTACCCCAGGAATCCGACACGCTTTTTTACCATGCACCCCCGCTCTCTGCAATCACATTTAAGAGACAGTTCATGTGCAAACTGTGCCACAGGACATTCAAGACAGCCTTCAGCCTTTGGAGTCACGAACAGAGCCACAACTGAGAGACCGACCGTCCCTCTTCACCCGCCACAGAAGGGGAGGTGGTCTCCAGAGTTCAGCCTCAGTTGTGAAACGTCCATAAGAAACAAAATATTTTTTCAAAGAGAATAATAAAGGTTGGAGATTGTTCCGCTTGAATAGGAGCTTGAGGTAAATTGATACTAATTAGTAATGTCCTCACTCAGCTTAGGAAACCTAAAATTGGTTGTGCTTTGGGCCTACAGTCCTAGGATGATTTGACTTCATTCATGTTGAAATTGGACCGATTTTGGTTGTTTGCATGGTTCCTCATTCCACGGTGTCAGTATAATCTTTACCCAGAGGTGGTTTTGGGTTTTGGTTTGTTTTGGGGTTTTTTTTGTTTTGTTTTTCTTTTTGTTTTTTAATATACTGATTTGCAATCAGTGAAATACTCTTCAAGTATTTCTTTTGATTACATCAGACACCTAAGTTCTAGTTCAATCTCGGCCACGTTCTGAAGTCCACAGCGTACCCAGAGGAAGTGGAGTAGTTTGCAACATTGAGTTAGATCTTAGGATACTTTAGCAATAAAACAATGATAAGCCTCAACTTTAATAAGTTATCCTGACACTTGATAACAATAAATATTTGGTATTTTGTGGTCTTGTAGAAATTTTTTTGTATGAAAATTGTGAGAAATTTAAATCAGCAATAGTAATACTTAGATTTTTATAAAATAACAAAAGCTTGCTCTTGGGTCATTTAATATAATTAATGATGGAAGATTTGGGAAATAACGTGAGGGTTTCTGGAAGGCCTCCGAGCCCATTTACAAAAGTTTCCGTGGCGACAGGCATCGTAATCGAAACTGCTGTGCTGTGCACGCGTGCCTCAGGTCCCAGCCCTCCCCACCGTTGGAAGGACTGGACGCGTTTGGTCTCCTCCGATTTATGCTGTCACCGGTGGGAGATCCGAGTGCATTTGGGACAGGACACAAAGGTGGCATAAGGCACTCCCTCGTTTTGAATTTAGCAGCATTAGTGGAACAAGTAAGGTTGGGACAGACACTTAGGTACCCAGGTCCCACGCTCCCGGTCAGTACAGCCGCTGTAAGTCCCGGGTTGGCGTGGACTTCCCAGGATGGGAAGCAGGGGAAAAACATCGCGCCGCGGTCCCCACGCGCCCTCAAGAACAGTATTCGCAGCGTACCATTTCCTGCCTCTGTTTCTGTTAGAATCTGTTGGAGTTTATTGTGGTAAAATGTCCTTAGTGCAATCATTCTGCTTTAAGTCACTGCTTTAACGTTTCAAAAACCTGTATTAAAGCACTATCAAGGGTCCAGAGTTCATTTTTGCTACCTATTTTGGCCCATGGGGTTTGGGCTGCCTCTTTTTTTTTTCTTTCTATTTTGTATAAGTTATAATTAAAAGGCTTTTGTAGGTGTCACCCGAAGCTCAGCGGGTGTTTCTAAAGGGAAAACTTCTATTTCACTTGTGCAAACGAGGGGTTAGGTATGAACAAGTGGAAATAACGGTTGAAACTACAGAATCCTTTTAAGGTAGTGCTATGGATGAAGATTCCCAACTTTGTTGATTTTTTTTTTTTTTTTTTACAAGCTATTCTCTCAAATAAAAAAGAAAATTACTGTGACTGAGAAATAATTTGCTGAGTACTTAAGTGTGTACCGCTGCAGCAGAAAAGAGCTCGGTGCTCATCGATCTCGTCACCTACATTCCGTGCCAGTGATAGGAAAGACATGCTAACTTTTTATTGAAACACAAGCATTTTCGTAAAATACTAATTGGCTTTGTGGATTACAGAAACTGCATGTGAAATTTTGCCTTTTATTTTTCCATTTGAAAACTATCACAAGTCCCAAAACATTTGAGTGGTCCCTTCCTGTTTTTGTTCTTACTTAAATCTGATGCAGAAAGGAAAATAAAATGAAGTTGCAGTAACCAGTTATTGGCCATCTTTATATTTTCTTGAAGAAATCTATGCATTTTAAAGGTAGAACTAAGGCGTACGATGTTACCTGAAACATCAGCGTGGATATATTGCTCATTGAATTAATTCCCTGTATAATGTGCTGTTTCTTACTCTGAACACCTTGGCAGCTGTCGCTTCCTTGAAAGACAGTCTCCCTCAGAGTAATCCTTGCTTCTGGCTGTTAGAGTGTGTGCGGTAATTCCACGCCACACCTTACCTTGGCATTGTAAATTCAGTATCCCAGGACTTGAACCTTTATGCTACGTTTTTGAAGATTTTTTAATGATGTTAATCAGTAAAAAAAATAAAAATATTTTTGATCTAAATATAGGCTCAGCGTATCTGTTAGACTTTGAAAATTGCCAGTGTTTTGTCTCGTTCACATTTTTGTCTAGGCAAGGAACATAAGATTTCGAATAAAATTTTGAACCAAAAACATTTATAATGCAGTTCTGGTTTTTCTATTACTTTTTATACTGTTACCTTCAAAGCGTCAGGCTGAGAGAGTTTATTTTGGTGGTCAGAAAAATAAAATACGCTTCCAAACTCCTGTGACTATTTTAAATGTTAGGAAGTAAAATAACGAAAGACTCGTGAATCGCTTCGTTTAAGAATGAATCTCAGACAGCGGACAAGCAGTCTGTGGGACAGGTTGGTCTTTTCGTTGTTAGGACTCCAGCTGGTAAAGGTATTCTTAAAAATGTTTTTTTTCTGAGGAGAATTAATGTTTGAAAATATAGAAAGCTCAGTATTCTTTGTAAGGATTCAGGATGCCTTTTTTTTTTTAATGCAGTTGTGGAAAGAATGTTAAGATGTTTTAATATATTCTTTGTTAATCTGAGAACTTGCTCTCGAATCATTTTCTCGATGTGGGAGAGGGAAAGAGGAACGCCCTAAAACGCCTTTTTATCAAGGTAGGCAATGGAGGTTGCAGATAGTGTGCATTTTCTTTTATAGTAATATTTCAACTTAGCAGAATATTCACCTTTAAAACCAGTTACGGCTAGTGTGCATTTCCTGTTTTATCAAAATACACAACCACGAGTTCGACCATGACGTGGTTTTGCATTTGCCGGGGGCACGTGTGTGGTTCTCGGTTTTCTGTTTCGGAGGGGATCGTTAACAGCCTTTAAAAAAAAAAAAAAAAAAGGCTCCAGCCCTTACTAACCAGTGGGAGTCTTATCCACACGCAGCACCCATTGGCGCTGATGAGGGTGGAAGCTGTCAGACCCGAGCAAAGCGAGCCCTTTCTTGCAGGCAGGGGGCATCTCCCTCTGCAGGCCAGCCATCGGCCGGCCCTGGGCCGGGAGAGACAAGAGCCACGGGCCTGCAGTCGGCCTCTGTCTCCGTGTGTGTGTGTGTGTGTGTGTGTGTGTGTGTGTGTGTGTGTACGGACGTGTGTGTACAACCAGAATCCAGAATTAAAGGTATCTGAATTTTCTTACCATGAAAATAATTAGATGTCACGCATAGCCGGTTTCTTTATAAATTGCACTAATTCATATTGGAATATTACAAGTCTGTTTTTTGTCCCATTTCTGATCTCTCCTTGATGTTTTTTTTTGTAATAATTGTGAAAAGCGTCATTATTTAAATAATGCTAATACATTTAATAAGTTCTTTAACACTGGCCTTTTTTTTTTTTTTTTAAGTTTTAAAAATAGGGTTTTCTTTTGTGGCTTTAGCACTTTAAGAAGTTTTATGTTTCCATAATTGTTAATGTGCTTGTTCAGTGCTTCTCCCGTGTGTCCCCTCGCGGGGGGGGGGCCCACTTCCTCGCGCGGCTTGGGGGAGACTGAACGCTCGTGTTTACGTTCCAGAGGAGGAAGCATGGGTTAGTGTCAGGTTTTTAAAGGAATTCCTTTCAGAGACCGATGTTTGGGAACCAAAGTATTTTACTGTAAATCTTGAAAATAACTCAATTGAGTGCTCTCTAGTCATTTATTAGTGCTGTTCTCAAATTCTCCACAAAGTTATACTTGGTTAATGTTCATTTCCAAAAAGGGATAATTTCTTAATCGACATTAATCCAATACTTTCAAAGTTTTCATTGAATAACCCTTATTATGAAACAAAAGTGGTTATAAGCAAATTGTGTATATTTTGTTGTCAGATGCCTTAGCGGACTAAATCATTGTTCAATTTTATTTAGGAATGAGCTTTTTGGAACTGAAAAACTCACAGGTAAAATAGGATTTCTATCTAATGTTAATCCATCGCTTATTTGTATCCAATTCTGTTGTCTGTTTCCTTTGCTTAAATCTTGACTAAGAATGATTGGAGTCAATAAATTTGTACTGTATTTTGTTTTGAGTCCTGGTCTCATTGGTCTGTTTGGGATGTTGATGACGATTAGTAGCATATACATTTCTGAAAGTACAGACGAGGGCCTTTCCGGGCGAGTCACGGGAGTGGCCGCCTGAGAGCAGGTGCTTCCCCAGCGCCCGCAGCCTGCTTGGAGAGCTAGGTTCCGGGGGCGCCACAATTACGTGCTCATTAAAACCTTACATCAGCAATCACGTTTGCCTGTCCACCTTTTTCTTTACCGTTCACGTTAGTCTTTGAAAGGATCGTGGGGGTGGGTGCATAGACATTGACATCTCAGCATAGTGCTTGATAATCTAGCTTCATTGCATAATCTTCACGGCCCCCAGGTCATCCGAACCAGGCCCTTCCCTCCGGGACTCCAGCTTCCCCCGAGAGGGGGAGCCACGCCGCGGGCATCTCCGATGACCACCAGCAGGCTGACGGCATGCACGGAAGGAGCACGTCCCGGGCACTCTTGCTCACCGGATCCCCTAAGACCGAGGACAGCAGACTTGGGGGCCTCCGGACAGCAGTTTCATGATCACACCGCCCCTGAACAAACGATATAATTTTTTTAAAGTTTTATTTATTTATTTGAGAGCACAAGTGGGAGGGGCAGGGGAAGAGGGAGGAAGACTCGCAGGCAGACTCTGCAGCCAGTGTACAGCCCAATGCGGGGCTCGATCTCACGACCCCAAGATCAGGAGCTGAGCGGAAACCAAGCGTCAGATGCTTAATCAGCTGTGCCATCCAGGCATCCTTACGAATTTTTGTCTTAATCCGCTTCAGCTCTGCTACCCAAATGGCCACCAAACGCTGTTTTGTTTAAAATGTTTCCTGTGGCCTTTTCTTCGTAGTGATTACAGGCCCTTTGGGGTCTGGGGCTGTCGCGGTCCTGTGGCGTCCTCCCCGGTCTTGGGCACACGCTCCGGACAGTAAATGCCTGTGGTGGCCAAACCACGGTGCCACCGTGCAACGTGTTCCCCAGCCAGAGGCTCTGCCTCGGCTCTGTCGAACACGTTGAGCTCCGTGAGCTGCGACGGTTGAGTGGCGGGAAGTCCTTCGGGGCGTGTGTCTGGAGAGGGACACTCTGCACGCTGTCACAGGAGCACGGTCACGCCTGGCGCAGCCCTGCCGTAGCGTCCGCGATGGGCCGTCCGCCCCATCCTCCAGGGTCGGGCCCCTCGGTCAGTGCGTTGTCCCCCCAGCACCTGTGTCACCTGCGTTTTGCCCAACGGAATGCCTGAGGTCCCGTTTGGGTTCGGTCATTTCCAGGACACGTTTCCTGACCCCTTTGCCCCGCATCTCGCTGCAGCTCAACGTAGGCGCCTGAGTGTACGCATCGCCGCCCGAGAGCTGCGGCCTCGCCACCTTCCGTCTTAGCTGCCCGTGTGCTGGGGCCGCGCTGGGCAGGGGAAGGGCGGGTCGAGGTCTGATAGAGGAGTCCTGCCAGACGCTGCAGACAGCGCCCAATTATTCTCAGCTGTACTAGAAGACGCTCGCTCGCTGGGTGTCCCTGCATACGTCCCCAGATTCGCACTCAGCTGCTCACACGCCCAGAGCCTATTTTCATTCTTCTACGGATCCCACGAAGCCCGAGAAAAAGGACGGAAACGCTCAAACGTCCGGCCTCAGATCGACGCGTCCCTTGCCCTTTGTCAACGCCCCGTACTCTGGTGGCGCTGTAATCGCTCCGGTGTGTGGCGGGCTGTGTGAGTGTCACGGGCCCGGCCACACTGCCCCTGAGCTGCCCCGGCCTGCCAGGTTGTCGGGATACACTCACCTGTCGACCCGAGAACAGTAGCAGCTGATGACTACTACTAGGAGGCGGTGGTAGTACTTGCTGCACGGGTGTGTGGAGGTATTTGTAAAGCAGCAGCAGGCCTGTGTCCCTCCCACGCTGGGTCTCACTGTACCCTGCGCTCGTGTCACCCAGCCCTCGTCTCCCTCGGTTTGAAGTATCGCTCGCCGTTTCCTCGACGTGCATAGCCTCGATCATTCTCGAGGATCACGGACTGGTCGTCTTGCAGAGCACCCCTTACCTGGGGCTTGGTGTTCCCTCCCAGGGAGCCCCCCGGTATGCATTTCTGCACCAGAAAACCACGGAAGCTATGTCCTTGCCCCTTGGTTGTGCACGAGGCGTGCAGTACCCGCGTGCCCTGTCACTGGGGGCTCTCGGTAGCATTCCTGTGCGTTTCTCCACTATGCGATCCCCTCTGCAGCTAATAAACACTCTGTGGGGACGTATTTTCAGGCTGTATGGAATCTCGTTTTTCATCTCAATTTTTACCCACTAATGTTAGCATCTGTTGATGGGTTTTGCCTGAATTCCTTATTACAATCGTTGCCAAATGGCGATTTTCCTCATACCTTCGTGCCTTCTTCACTTACCTGCATGCTCTCCACTGCAAGAAGAAGAACACGTCTGTTATTCCCATTAATTTGTTCGCTGTGTCTGTGCTGCGGACCCTGGGATGCCTCGTCTATTCACGGGGTTGCAATCAGTCACTGTTGCTTCGGTGCTCAGTTACCCCAGGTCTAGCCAGTGGGAGCTTCGGGCTGCTCTGACCCATGATACATCCCCCTCTCGTGCCTGGAGTATCTTCCTACTTCCTCACCCAAGTGTTCCAGACTCACCCTGTCCTTTTCCTGCCAGAGCCCCCAAATCAGGCATTTCTCTAAGGACGCTGGTTCCTGTAAGTGGAGAATGTTGTTTGGAGACCAGGATCTGATGCAAGGTGTGGATGTGCCGGGTCCTTCAGTGGACGGGCTTACAGGGAAGATTCACACACACACTGACATCCAGATGTATCCCTGAATCTTCTAGATCTATCTGGATACGGGCAAATCTGTGCGTCCACACCACCAATAGCTTCGATTCCAACCCACTGCCGGATGGTTTGCTCTGTGGCTTCCTCCCTTCCAGGTTTACACCTTCCCTCTCTGATGGTGACATCAGGCTCCCACAGCCTCAGCCTCTCCTGTGTGTAGCCAACCTCCAGACCCCCTTGCACCTGCCTTGCACACGCAGGCTGACTGCCAGCCTCAAGGGGATCTACCACTTGGCTTTTTAACATAAGGAGAAAGGAAAGAAGACATGGAGGGAGGGAGGAAGGACTATTTGTCTCTTTTTCCCTTTCAGTTCTACCAGTTTTTGCTTGATATAGTCTCTCACTCTAATATTAATTGAATACATGTATAGGATTGATTAACTGACCCCATTATTTTGTATTTCTAAAAGATTTTTATTCATGTATTTATTCATGAGAGACACACACACACAGAGGCAGAGACACAGGCAGAGGGAGAAGCAGGCTCCTCGCAGGGAGCCCAATGCAGGATTCGATCCCAGGACAACCCCCCCCCCCCCCCCCCATGACCTGAGCCAAAGGCTGATGCTCAGCCACTGAGCCATCCAGGTGCCCCTATTGTTTTTTAAATAAGCTTCTTTATCTACTGCCTAACCAACTTTGTTTGTGTTAATACAACTACTCCACTTCCTTCTTGACAAGTTTCAGCATGGTATATTTTTTCTATTTTTTTACCTATTTGCGTTATTGAGTGTGTTTCTTGCAAGCAGCATATATTTGGGTACTGATTTTTAAATCCAATCTACATCCTCTGCCTTTTTAAGATTTTATTTATTCATGAGAGACACACAGAGAGGCAGAGACACAGGCAGAGGGAGAAGCAGGCTCCATTGCAGGGAGCCTGGTGCCGGACTTGATCCTGGGACTCCAGGATCACACTGTGAGCCAGAGGCAGATGCTCAACCATTGAGCCACCCGGGCATCCCCATCCTCTGCCTTTTAATCAAAGTATTTAGACCATTTACATTTGACATCTTATTATTTATTCATTTTCTACTCATCCTGTCCATTCTGGGTTACCTGTTTTCTTTTTCTCTTCCTTCTTTTGGACTGAGTTTTGTTTTTTTCTTTTCTTTTCTTTTCTTTCAAGATACACTCCTTTTAGAGAGAGAGAGAGCAGATGAGTTGGGAGGAACAGAGGGAGAGAAAGAATCGTCAAGCAGGATCCCTGCTCAGCAGAGAGCCCAGCCCAGGGCTCTATCTCATGACCCTGAGATCATGACCTGAGCCAAAATCAAGAGCTGGCCACTTAACTGACCGAGCCCCACAGGCACCCCTTGTTTTTCTTTTTAATGATTCCATTTCTCTCTTTTGTTGGATTATTAGCTATTACTTTGTTTTATTATTTCAGTAGGTATGTTACAGGTTATAGTATACATCTTTGCCTTAACATAGTCCACCCTCCAGGAATGTCACACAACCTTACGTGTGATGCAAGAACAGATGGCATAGCGTCCTTTTCTCCCTTTCCAGTCTTTGTGCTACGATTGTCAGACACTCATTTCTGTGTGTAGTATAAGCCCTACAGTACATTGTTATTGTTTTCACTTTAATTTTTTTAAAAGATTTTTATTTATTTATTCATGAGAGACACAGAGAGAGAGAAGCAGGCTCCATGCAGGGAGCCCGACGCGGGACTTGATCCTGGGACCCTGGCACCATGCCCTGGGCCGAAGCCAGGCGCTCAACCACTGAGCCACCCAGGGATCCCCTTGTTTTCACTTTAGTCAACTAAGGGGACACCTGGGTGGCTCAGTGGTTGAGCGTCTGCCTTTGGCTCAGGGCGTGACCCCAGGGTCCTGGGATCAAGTCCCACAACAGGCTCCCCGCAGGGAGCCTGCTTCTCCCTCCGCCTGTGTCTCTGCCTCTCTCTGTGTGTCTCTCATGAATAAATAAATACAATTAAAAAATAAATAGCCAACTAAATTTTAAAACAATCCAAGCAAAGTAACAAGGAAACAGTACTTATATTTACCCATGTAAGTGTTCATTTCTGGTGCTCTTTCACCCGCAGGTCCAGGTTCCATAAGCTATCATTGTCCTCTGCCTGAAGCACACGAACATCAGTATTTCCCTGAAGTGTGTGTTCACTGATGCCAAATTCTTTCAGACTGTGTGTGCTGTAAAAGTCTTGATTTTGCCAATCCTGAGAGATAGTTTCACTGGATATAGAATTCTAGATGGATATTTATTTTTTTCTTTCAGAACTTTGAAGATGTTGCTTCACTGTGCCTAGCTTGAATTTTTTCCAGCGAGAAATCTGTAGTCGTTGTCTTTGTTACCGTACACAGAGGGTATCATTTTTACTCTGGCTGTTTTTAAAATTTTCTCCTTATTACCAGTTTTATACAATCTGATTATGATGTACCATGGTGTAATTTTTGGGGGGGTTTGTGTGTGCTCAAACACACTTGAGTTTATTTAGTTTCTTGGATGTTTGAATTTTATAACTTTTATCAGATTTGGAATTTTTCAGCCATTATTTCCTCAATTTTTTTTCTTTCCTACCCTCTCTTTCCTCTTCTACATGGTCTCCAATCACACATTTATTAGGGCCATTTGAAATTGTCCCATAAATCACTTGTTTTACGGAATTCTTTCCTTTTTCCCCACCGCTCTGTGTTTCATTTTGGATATTTTCTCTTGCTATGCTTTTAATTGACTAACCTTTGTTTCTGCAAAGTCTAATCTACAATTAACCAGCTAATGTAGTTTTCATCTCTAGAAGTTTGATTTGGGTCTCCTTTATATCTTCCATGTCTATAGTTAACATGTTCCATCTTTCCTCTAACTCCTTGAACATATGGAATACAGTTATGACAACTTTTTTTAATGTCCTTATATACTAATTCTATCATCTGTTCCATTTCTGGGTTGGCTTAAATTTGTTTCTCTTCCTCCTGACTCTGGGTAACGTTTTCTTGCTTCTTGGCATATCTGGTAATTTTTTGTTGGATGGCAGGCATTGTGGATTTCAACTTGTTGGGTGCTGGGTAATTTTGTATTCCTATAACTGTTCTCGAGCTTTGTTTAGGGGACATAATTAACTTACTTGGAAACAGTCCTATCCTTTTAGGTTTTGCTTTTAAACTCTGTTAGGTTGGATCAGAACAGCATTTAATAGAGGGCTAACTTTGCCCCACTACTGAGGCAAACACATGCCTTCTCCCCAGGGTCCTATGGATTATTTCAAGCACTGTGTGAGCTCCAGGGATTGCTCCCTGCAGTCCTTTCAGGTGGTCCTTCTCTCAGCCCCAGGAAGTTCTTTCACATATGTGTGTTCATCACTACTTGAGCAAGGAGTCAAGAGGCCTCTCTCTCTGCAGCTCTTTCCTTTCAGATACTCTTCTCTCAGAGCCTGGCCACTGTCTTCCTTGGATTCCCAGCTCTAGCTTCTCAGTGAGGGGACTACCTGATTGCTTCAGTTCTTTCTCATCATCTTTCTCATCACCATTCTTTGTTGTCTGACATGCAATGTTTTCAAAATCATTCTCTCATGTATTCTGTCTGGAGTTTAGTTGTTTCAAGTAGGACAATAAATCCAGCCACTCTACTCCACCTTGGTCAGAAGTGGAACTGAAGTTCATTATTTTATTATCGACAGGTTTGCTAACATGTCCTAAAGCATCTAGCATTGGATGTCCATGTATGTACACCAAAAACTTGCCCTTGAGCAATTTTTCCAAATTCTGAGCATGAAAGAACTCGAGACTTTCTCAAACCTGACCAAAAAAATCACATAACAGATCTCACTAAATGAAAACCAAATGTATCCCCTCCTCAACTCAGCCTTTGTCAGGTCCCAAAAGCCCAGGTTTCACCTCAAGGCCAACCATTGTGAAAGAAATAATGGTGGACAGAATGTCAGAGTGGAAAGAAATAGACCTCTCCCTCTCTCATGCTCAGTAGATGTGTGGTCATGTTTTTATATAGAATTTGCCATAGTAATTATCATGGCGTGGAAGTAACCTATAAAGTGAGGGGCCCCGTAATCTGAGCTTCATTAGCTTTAAGCAAATCTACCTCTGTCTGTTTTATGCACTTACAGCCACAACCCATGATGTGAATGTTATAATCTGATCATGAGTCACAAGCTGCTGTGAGACAGCCCTTTGCTTTGTCCAGGTCTCCTGATGGCCTGGGTAACAAGGATGTACTCCATAGGAAGAGGCTGAAGGAAGAGCCATCCCTTAAAAAAAAGAAAAGAAAAAAATTTTTTATTTATTTGAGAGAGAGAGAGCATGAGAGCATGAGCAGGGGAGGTGCAGAGGGAGAATCAGACTCCCCCCTGAGCAGAGAGCCTGACACGGGGCTCGATCCCACGACCCTGGGATCATGACCCTAGCCAAAGGCAGACCTTAACACACTGAACCACCCAGGCGCTCTAAGAGCCATCCCTTTTGATTCGCAATGTTTTTGATGGCAAATGTGATATGTAGTGAAAATGGCAGATACACTTGACCTACTTTTCTCTGTCATGTGATAAAGACTTTGGAAAATCAGGAAGAAACCTTAATTTGTACCACTAGAAATAGAAATTTTGTGTGTAGGAAAAGCAGAGATTTGGTCCTAATGATCTCAGTGACAAAAAGGAGATTTTCAGAGGCATTCAAGTTAGATCTCCAATCTGACATCATGGAGCTTATTAAGAACCAGTGCTGTTCCCAAAAGCAAAGACCAAAGATAGATTATTGAATAGTATGTAATGTTTGAGATTTGTCTGATTCCTCAGTAAATGAAAGGAACAAAGTGCAAGATACCTTACTAGTGCTTTCACGCAAAATAATTTATATCAAGGGGGCACCTGGGTGGCTCAGTGGTTGAGCATTTGCCCTTCGGCTCGGGTTATGATCCTGGGGTCCCGGGATCGAGTCCCACACTGGACTCACTGCGGGGAGCCTGCTTCTCCCTCTGCCTGTGTCTCTGCCTCTCCCTGTGTCTCTCCTGAATAAATAAATAAGATCTTAAAATTAATTTATATCAAGTGCTGTTGGGTCTATGAGAAGGGATGGGCTCTGCTTCTAGCCCCCTGTCTACCTACGTAATTCTAGAAACATCCAGGAAGCATTTCCTGATTCATCAGACTGAACAGTTGGAAATGACCATAACCTCCTGCTAAGGAACAGCCTTGCACGACGTAGGGGCTGAAGCTCTTTCCCAGGAAACTTATTTTGATTGATCCAAAGAGTTCCAGTTGAAGGTTACCAGAGCTCGGGAACAGTCTTACCATTCACACAACTTGGAAACCTTTTTCTTCTCGTGGTCCCTAAAAAAAACATTTTTGCGGTTCCCTGAAAGTACCTTGAGCCCTAAACCTTGTGGCTAATGGGAGAGTCCACCCTGGTTAAAGGAACAAACAACACGAGCCACTGTGGGAGGCCAGCTGGGAGAAGCAGGTCCCCACGGGGAGAAATGCAAACGGGTTTGCAGGGTTTCCGTGGGCATATTATTCAGTGGGTGACCACCTCCAGGCATTTGTATTTATATTTAGCCTGATAACCAAACTTAGGAATTCTTTTTTTTTTTTTTTTTTTAAGATTTATTTATTCATGAGAGACACACAGAGAAGCAGAGACACGGCCAGAGGGAGAAGCAGGCTCAAGGCTGGGAGCCCGACGTGGGACTCGATCCGGGGACCCCAGGATCACACCCTGGGCCGAAGGCGGTGCTAAACCGCTGAGCCACCCAGGCGTCCCTAAACTTAGGAATTCTTATTGGAATTTTTAAACGTGATTTTTGAAAACAAAGGCAAAGTATTTTTTTATCTCTGACACATGATGGATTAGGTGCTCCGGGGAGCTTGCCACTTGGGAGGCGTTGGAATCTCGGCAAGACACAGTTTCTGGCCACTTCCCGGACCCACGAGGAGGAGGAGGATTTTCAAAGGCCCCTTCCCAGCCCGCCTCCGAGAAGCTGGGTGAGGGTCGGGTTGCCTGAGAGTGGACGCTCCCAGCCTCCCGTCCAGGAGCGGGTCCATCACCGGGGCAGTGACGGCCTGGCGGGGCGTGCGGACAAGTATTCTCCAAACAGGACCGCCGGCCCTGGAAAGTGGACAAGGCCGGCCCTTGGCTGGAGTCTGGGAACGTGGACCTGGGGAGAGTTCTCACCATTCCAAGCTGCGTGGACAGACAATGGGGTTTATACTCAACACCTGCCCTCCTCCTGGGACTCCGGGGTTTTGAGGCAGGCCGGGCAGCAGGTGCTCACATGACCAGCCCCGGTAAGAGCCCCCGGTAAGCCGCCAGGTACCTGGTGAGCTTCCCTGGTAGCCAGCAGCGCACGTGTGGTCGCAGACTGGTGCTGCAGGACCTAGCACACCCGTGTGACTCCACGGGGGACGCTCCTGGAGGCGTCATCCTGGCCTCCTCCACAATGCACCGCATGCACCCTTTGTCCTGAGGTGACTTTGCTTCGTGTCCCTTCACCACGATGAATCCTACCCATGCGTACGAGCATATCCCGAGTCCCGCGAGTCCCAGCAAATCACCAAGCCTTGGGGTGGCCTCGGGGGCCACCATTTCAAGTCCACGTCACCGTCGGCTCACAACTGAATCAGACCCATCACCCCAAATTCCGGCGTTCGCGATTCCAGCAGATCAAGCCAGAGGTCACAGCCGGCGCGCGAAGAGGCAGCCGGACGCGTGAGCATGGCAGAGACAGCCAGCAAAGAGCAAGACCCCGGAAGCGGCAGGTGTCACGGCCGTCGCGTGCCAGGTGCACGGTAGATGTTTATGCAACAGTTAAATAAATAAAAGGTGAAATAATAAGATGAGGAATAACTCGACCTAATGAGGAATGAATGCACAAGCAGATCTGAGAAAGAGACAGTTGGAACTTCTGGAAAAGAATGAATGATTTGAGGGATACCTGGGTGGCTCAGCGGCTGAGCATCTGCCTTTGGCCCAGGGCGTGATCCCGGGGTCCTGGGATCGAGTCCTGCATCGGGCTCCCCGCAGGGAGCCTGCTTCTCCCTCTGCCTGTGTCTCTGCCTCTCCCTGTGTGTCTCTCATGAATAAATAAATAAAATCTTTAAAAAAAAATGAATGATTTGAAATGAACTCAGTGCACGGCGGGCTCCAGGGACTGAGTATGCATGTCCTCCCCCAAATCCTCGTGTTGAGATCTGATCTCTGTCGTGATATGTTTGGAGGTGGAGACTTGGGAAGGCGAGTAGGTCAGGAGTGGGGCCCTCAGGAATTGGGGTCAGGGACCCCACACAAGAGGCCTCAGCCGTGTGCGAACCAGGCCACGCTTCTGCCGCCGCCGCGATCCTGGACGCCCAGCCTCCGGGAGGGCGAGGAGTGAACGTCTGCCGCATATGAGCCACCCAGCCTGTGGCATTTTGTTACAGCCGCCCGAGCGGAGCCAGCCAGCGGGTCAAAGAACAGGGCTCATGTGACCGAACAGAATTAAGGAGCTAGTGGGCCCGTCAGAAAGAAATTACATAGAGTCAGCGCCAAGAGAAACTGGGAGATTGAAAACACAAAGGAAAAACTCAAAGACGCGGAGGTTTCCCACTCCAGCCCCGATGCTGTAGTAGGGACCTTCGCCCCTAAAACACCCGGCAAAACGTGGGAGTCCTCGAGACACCGGGCCCCAGGCAATGAAGCGACACTTCTTAAATACTTTAATGTCATGAAAACACTAAATGTCTAATACTACTTAATATTAATATTTGATAGCAAGGAAATATTCAATGTGAGTGAAAGTTGCCCCGTGTAATAATTTCCCTTGATCAAGTGACTTCATTTTTTTTTTAATTTTTTTGTTTCTTTAAATATTTTATTTATTTGACAGAGAGAGCAGGAGCGAGGGGGAAGGGCAGAGGGAGAGGGAGAAGCAGACGCCCCGACGAGCAGGGAGCCCGATGCAGGACTCGATCCCAGGACCCCGGGATCATGACCTGAGCCAAAGGCAGGTGCTTCACCGTCGGAGCCACCCAGGCGCCCCCAAGTGACAGTTTTAGATGATTTTAATGTCATTAAAATACCTGATGCCTAATGTTACTGAATACTGAAGGAAATATTTGGCCTTAATTTAAAATGATTTGCAATCATCACTTGGTCAAAAGAAATGGTCAGACACAGCGGTTGTCTGAACTGAAAATAGGAGAAGCAAAGAAGTAGATCTTGAAAGTGCCAATGATGAGTTCGTTTCCATTAAAGCCTGGAAAGGAAAAGTCTAATAAATTCTGTTGATGGTATTAGTGAAGATTTAAACTCAAAATAATCTTACGAGTTGTATACACTTAACTCTTCCATTCTTTTTTTTAATTTTTTTTTCTTCTTTTTTTTCTTCCATTCTTGAATATTTTTCAGTTACTTTAACGGCCTGGAAAAAATCCAAACCATTAAAAAAAATAACATGTATACAGGGGCTCAATGTACAGGGTTTTTTGTTTTTGTTTTTGTTTCGGTTTTGGTTCATGGTCCATTACGGTTTAGCTTACATGGGTCTTTATTTAAAAATGTTGATTTTTAAGCATTTAAACATGAAGGGTTTTTTGCATTAATTTAGATCTTTAAAATATTGCATTAAAATTGTATTTGTCAGGGGCACCTGGGTGGCTCAGTGGTTGAGCATCTGCCTTCGGCTCAGGGCGTGACCCCGGGGTCCTGGGATCGAGTCCCGTATCAGGTCCCTGTGTCTCTGCCTCTCTGCATCTCTCATGAACAAAGAAATAAAATCTTAAACAGGTTGATGTTTTGTTCATTAAGGATTTTTTGCGTTGATTTAGATCTTTAAAATTATATTTGTCGGGCAGCCCCAGTGGCTCAGCGGTTTAGCGCCGCCTGCAGTCCAGGGCGTGATCCTGGAGACCCGGGATCGAGTCCCAGGTCGGGCTCCCTGCATGGAGCCTGCTTCTCCCTCTGCCTGTGTCTCTGCCTCTCTCTCTCTCTCTGTCTCTATGAATAAATAAAATAAAAAATCTTAAAAAAATAATAAATAAATAAAATTGTATTTGTCTTGATTGCAGAGTATTTGGTATCCTCTTAAATTCTGGGCCCCTGACCAGTGACTCCCTCCTCTCACTCCCGTCCTTGGCCTAACCTCCTTTCTGAACCATCCACCCACCAGGAGCGGGAAGGCTGGGCAGGAAGTCCCCCTGCCACCTTCTCTCTCGCCAGATGCTTGAAGACGCACGGGTGTTCATCAGAGCCTTCAACTGAAAGGAAATAAGGTTGTACTTTAAAGGACATCATGGAGCCTGCTGTCCTGGAAGAATACAGAAGCTTCTAGAAGTGGCCGTTTGTCATCCTTGGGCAGCTGTACACAAAGATGAAGCAAACAAAAAAAGGACAGCTGCCAGCCGTGACTCAATGGGCTCTGAAGGTGCTGCTGGTGGGAACGGGGCAGGCCGCGTCATCGCAAAGGTGCGCGCTCCTTCCCGACAGGTGGGGCGGCCTCTCGGGGCCAGGAGGCCGGAGGGGACGAGGCATCACCCGGGTCAGTGGCCGTCACACCTGGCTCTACATCAAAATTGTGGGAACCGTGAACAAACACAGGTGCCCTGTGTATAATAGGCCCAACCCGGAAGCCACCCGATGCCCCTGGGCAGCAGGAGGGAAAGCGTGGAGTGTTCCTGCAAAGGAGCGTGCACGGCCCCGAGGACACAGCCTCCCCAGCTGCACACCACAGTGTCAACAGGGAGGGACACAGAAGACAGCAGCCCGCACGACCCGAAGCTACGCTGCTAGACGTCATTACCTGGCTGTCTCTGTTGGGGGGGGTGGTAGTGACCCCAAGGTCATCCACAGGTCACCTCTTGATTCTTGATCTGGGCCCCACGGGTGTGGCCCGCTGGTGGAAACTCACTGATCTGAGCACATGACACAGGCACTTTTCTTTATGTCAGACTTAGCAAATGTTCAAAAAGTGAATATGGGGACGCCCGGGTGGTCCAGGGGTTGAGCATCTGCTTTAGGCTCAGGGCGTGATCCCGGGGTCCCGGGATCAAGTCCCGCATCGGGGTCCCTGCATGGAGCCTGCTTCTCCCTCTGCACGTGTCTCTGCCTCTCTCTGTGTCTCTCATGAATAAATAAAAACCTGACAAAAAAAAGTGAACATAACACCTACAAGCCCGGGGCCCCACTGCAGAATTTCTCGGGCTGAGCCCTGACTCCAGTGGATTTGAGTGCGCGGCCGACGCCGCGGACAGCTGGGGGGGGGGCAGTGGCTCGCCCACTTTCGCGTGAACGTACATCCCGAGGGCACCGCGTTCAAGTGCAGGTTTCCGCGTTCTTGTCGGAACAAGCTCCCAGGGCAAGGCCGGGGGCGGCCACGGGGCTGCGGGCCACTCGCTGTCATTCTCCAGGAGGGCCCCGGACACCTGCTGTTTAACCAGCACCCCCCACCCCCACCCCTGATTCTCCACTCACTTCCCAGTAGCCTCATCCGACCAGGAGAAATTCTGGAGAACTCCCTGCTTTTCTTCAAATAGGAAAGTTGGCTCTAGGGCTTTCAGAAGGTACTTGAAAAAAAAAAAAAAGGTCTTGAAAAGGGAGGAGGAGCATATTCGGCTCAGGGCAGGTGAGCTCCGTGGGCGCAGCTCACCCCTACCTGTGGGGCAGAGGCAGCGGGGGGATGGGGAGGGACCTCCGGACCCCCCCCCCCAGACGCCCACCCCCCAAGGATGGCTCAGTGGAGCCCGAGGTCAGCCGGGCAGCTGGGGACAGAGCGGGCCTTCTAGGACCGTCCCCACGCAGGGCCAGGAGCTTGGGGCCGCCCCTGGGACCGCTCAGGGGAGCACCTCTCACCTCTGCTAAGGTCCCCCTGCCCTTGCTTCTCATTTCCTCATTAAAGACTGTTTGCAGAGTGAAAACATTCCGTAGGGCTGGATGGGGTGATGTCCGGGAGCACAAGGCCGCCCCCGGGCCTTATCTGGGTCAGCGCCTCAGGCCCCGGGTCAGCACAAAGGTGCCGCAGAGCTTGTGGGTGTGACCCCGGACTCCCTGTCCCCAGCTGAGCCAGCAGAGACAGGTGTGTGGTGGGAAGCAGCTTCCCCCACCCCTTTCTGTGACCCCTGGCCTCCAGGAAGGGGTGCGGCTGTCTGATGGGCAAATTTGAAGGAACAGGTGGCTCTATTAGAAGAAGCTTCCTGTAGGAAACGGGGTCCTGCCTGGGTCCTGGTGCCGGGAACTTCCTGATCTGGGGGCTCGGCATTAACCCACCCCCTGGGCCCAGGACCCTCCAGCCCTGTCCTCCACTTAGCTCCCGGGGCCAGTGATCGCTCATCACTTCCTTCCCAAGGGATTTAGCACCCCAGGGAGGAAGAGGGTGCTACATTCGGGGTCCCACCTGGAGATGCTGACGTAAGGCCATCTGGTAACGTCGACGTGGAGCCCTGACAGCGCTGGAGGCAGGATCATCAAACGGATGGTCTGCAAAAGTCGACAAAACCTCCAAGACTCAAGGCCAGCCAGTTCCCTAAAATCCGCCGCGAATGGACGTCTGTGCTTTCCGAGTTCCAGGCCCCATCCGCTGAGGCCCCGGGAGATGCAGCGTGCCCCAAGCACACTCCTCCTCCGCCCCTGCTCCCCCAGCCCGCTCACAGCCCACATTCCGGGAGGCATCTCACCCGCACCCAGGGGGACACCTGGCAGCTGCCCCCGCTCCCTGGGCCCCTGACCCCCGGACGGCTCCCCTTCCACTGCCCGGGTGCCTCACCCCCACCACCCCAGGTCCTAGGACAGGACTTCTCGGATTTCATTCCAACGCAGGCTTTGATTCCAGGGATCTGGCTGGCGGCTCAGAGTCTGCATTGCTAACCAGAGACACTAAAGCCACTGGACCGGGACCACACTTTGCATAGCGAGCCCCTAGGTGACACTGGAACTTGATGCCCTGTCCCTGCTCAGCCCTTGGATCATTCCCCCTCCCCCCTGGATAAAACTGACCTCTCCACAGGCCACTTTTGAGCAGGTCCAGCCTCGTTTCCAGACTGATCTCCATCAAGTGCACCGGGGACGCCCCTAACATCTGGCGGGATCCAGCCAGAGGCAAGAGCACAGCTGGCACGGGTCCCCCGGCCTCTGAATGTGCCCCACTTGTCCATTTGCTGTCCATCTCCACTCACACTCCCATCCCAGTCCCGGGGCACCCCCGCCGCCCTGTGGGAGCTGCCTCTTGTCTGCCCCCCCATCACCGTGTGCAATAGCCCCATGGGCACTCACCGCACGCCCTGAGGCTATCTTTGTTCATCCCTCCAGACTGTGAGCCCCTCCCTTCCCCTCTGCAGGCTTTAGCTGGGTCTCCCCAGCGAGCAAGAGCTCACTTCCTGACATTTTGCTTTGGGGAAGGATTCCAGGGAACAGGTGGGGGCTGGGGGGGGCGCAAAGCAGGGAGGAAGGGGACAGGCCAGAGGGGGACAGCATGGAGCATGTTATGCTGTGGATTCCGGAGTGGGGGGCAGGGGGGCGTCCCGGCTGCTGGGGACCCTCCGAGGAGGAGCACACCGAGAGGGAAGTGTTGACTGTCCATCTTCCGGCCCAGAGCAAATTCATTTGTGTTCTGTTGTATTGGGATGTGCACATGTTGCAGATGTTTGTGCCAGTGCTTTGTGGAAATGACAGGGACACCCAGGTACCCTTGGTACCACCGAGGCACAGTGCTGCGGGGCTCGCCCTGGATACAGCCGGGCTCCAGGGCGGGGCCGAGGCAAGAAGCAGGTCCAAGGAGAGGAGGTGGAGCCTGCAGCAGCCGACACCAGGCGGGCTGGCAGCTCTCCTTGGGTACGGCCCGGGCCGGTGCTGGCGGACGGCGGCGGCCCCACGGGGTACTGCGGGAATGAAGGAACGAAGGCACGAAGGGGTACCAATGGCCTCGTTTGCTTCGTGCATCTGGTTGTCAGATGGATAACCCGGGAAAGAATCGATGACGAGCACGAGGAGTCTGCCGCCGAGCCTTCTCCCGGAGCGCCCACGGGCCCGACGAAGAAGCGCACACCGAGCACGGAGCTCCCAACCCCACGGGCGTTTGGTGAGCCAGCCTCGAGGACCAAGCCCCAGGAGTCCCGGGCCATCCCCGGCGGGCTCCCCTGGCCATCCCCGTGGGCCTCGGGTGTGTGCGCCTCGGGTGGGCCGGGTCCAGGAGGCGGCACGAGCACAGGGAAGCCGTGGGGTCTGCGCCGGAATAGCTGCTGCTGGAAAAAAAAAAAAGAGAGAGAGAGAGAAAGGAGAGCAAACACTGACTTCCGTCCTCTTGAAAAGCTGGAAATACGAATACACGAAATGGAAAAGGAAATCAAAATTAAAGCGGACTGGCAGGCGGTCTTGTTTTGGAGATTGGGGTCCTCTCAGCCCCGGCCCCTGGCCACGCACCCCCCTCCTCTGCCCGGCGACGGTGCCGAGAAGGTCGTCGGCCCAGTGTGATCGCTGAGGCTCTGGGACAGTGTGGGTCAAGCGACACGGGTCCCCGGCACCCGCTTTATCTGCAAAGGTCTGCTCTCACCTGAATTTTATCTTTTGTGATAATCCTAAGGCTTTGGCTAACAGGTAAAGCCCTCGGTGGAGTCCCTTCTTATCAGGGAGCTTAGCCAAGTCCAAGGAGTACAGACCAGAATGCTGGGAAACCCACGGACGGACGGGAAACCAGCGGCGAGCAGGCCCTTGGGATGGGCGGTCGTTCAGCTCCTGAGTCCGGGGCAGCTGGGAGCAGCGGGGGGTTGCCTGACGCGGTCACGGCTCAGGGTCCTCCTCGAGCCCACCTGGCTGTGAGTGTGTGTGCGTGGGAGGCGGTATTACACACATAACAGGAGCCTCCTTGTGAAATAACAAGGTCTGGGGCACCTGGGGGGCTCAGGTCACGATCTCGGGGTCCTGGGTTCGAGTCCCGCATCGGGCTCCCTGCTTCTCCCTCTCCCTCTGCCTGCTGCTCCCCCTGCTTGTGCTCTGTCAAATAAATACATAAAATCACACACACACAAAAAGAAAGAAATAACAGAGTCTCCTGTGTTTTTCAAAAAAACCGTGAGCGTTCTTCAAATGAATCGTCTTTATATTGGACTTTATTAGAAGCTAAAGCTACACCACGAATACGAAACCGGGGGAACCCTTCCCAGTGTTGGTTAAATCCATTGGTCAATTCCTATTTAAAAAAAAAAACAAAAAACTGTGCTAAGGCGCACACACCTAACATAAAGTTGATCACGCTCCCCATTTTCAAAGTGGCCAGCGGCATTTGGTCCACTCAGAAGTGTTGTGCAACCATCACTGCCATCTGTTCCAGAACATTTTTCTTCACCCCAGAAAGAAGGCCCTCTACCCCCCCCCGCACCTGCACCCCAGCCACTGGCCCCCACGAATCTGCTTGCTGCCTCCGGGGATCTGGACGTTTCCTGGAAGTGGAGTCTTGCGGTCTCGGGGCCAGGCTGCAGGCTGGAGGAGAGGACACCTCCCAGGGTCGTGTGCACCCCCTTTCCTGCCAGGCTTCTGCTTCCCCGTCTCCCCAGAACAGAGCTTGTCAAGTAGCGAGGACAGTCCAATAAGAGCAGTGGCCTCGGGCGCAGGCTCCGTCCCTCCAAGGGCCTCCTGGACGTCCCCTGTCTAGGGCATCCTCACGTGTCACCCGCAGTAAAGCCAGTCTGCCCGCCCCCGCCCCCCGACCGGCTCTCACTGGACTTCGCCGGGCCTCAGGAACCTGCTGGCGGGAAGCGTCTCGCCCACTCGGCTCTCCACGCAGTCAGGGAGGGTGGGCGGCTTTGATGGGGCGATGGCACCCGGGCGGCTCACCCCCCGTGGGTGTCTGGACCTCCCATAGGACATCCTCATGGCGATGTGGTAGGGGACGTACGTTCTGTGTCCTCCTTGTCCCCATCCCTCGATGCCCCAGGCCCGGGAGCCCCAGGAGGCGGCCGCCAGCTGATGGGGGTGGTGGGCGCAGGACAACCCTGCCGTCCCATCCGTCCGCCCCTCCGCACATCGCCCGCTCAGAGCTCATCTCTGGCACCCACGGAACTTCACGTTGACCATCGTTGTCCTGTTCCTTCAATTTTGCATCACTTCTTAGGTCAAATTTATTTTAAGACAAAATTAACATTTATTTATTTATTTATTTATTTATTTAAAAATATTTTATTTTTTTATTCATGAGAGATACACAGAGAGAGAGGCAGAGAAAATGGTCTTTGAAAAAATGATTTTGGGGGCGCCTGGAGGGCTCAGCGGTGGAGCGTCTGCCTTTGGCTCAGGGCGTGACCCTGGGGTCCCGGGATCGAGTCCTGCATCGGGCTTCCCGCAGGGAGCCTGCTTTCCCCTCTGCCTGAGTCTCTGTCCTCTCTGTGTCTCCCATGAATAAATAAATAAAACCTTAGATAAAGAAATGAATAAGTAAAAATAAAAACAAAATTCAACTGAGTAAATTAGAAGATCTAACTGGTTTTCTTCATCGATCCACGGACTGGGCAGCCCTCCCATCCAGCCCGGGCGAGGGAGCTCGCTCGGAGCCGTAGAGCAGGGAAGGTTCTTACAGGAAGGAGGGTGGGACGAGGAAGTTACTAGCAAAGGAAAGGATTGTTTCGGGCAAGGTCACCTTCCCTGGAGGGGAAGAGCTGGGGTCTGATCCTGCCGATTGCCTCCTCTTCCTTTGGGGGAGGGAGGAGGACCCACAGGACAGATGATCGCCTTGATGCCGCCGGAAGATTCCTCACTGGCTGGTCATGACTACATTTGGGGGGGGGGGAGCGGAGATTGGGACTGCAGTTAGTGGGGGTGCAGCGCTGGCCTGGTGACATGCCCGGGGGGCGGGGGGGGGGCGGTGCTGTTCTTTTTGACAGGACCCAGGCGCTCTGCCGACTTGCCCCAGAGATTGTCACTTGGAATCCGTGTTTTCCATGATGCCGTTAAGTCAACAACGAATGCTCCTGCCCTGCAGAGGGGCTTCTGTGTGTGTGTGTGGGGGGGGTGCGGGTGGGGGTGGGGTTACGTGGACTCTCTGAGCTCGTGCAGATGCAGACGTTAGTGTACATGAGGACCAGCTTCCTTGACATCTTGTCTACCCCCCGGAACATTTCTTTTTCCAGCACCTTTCAAAGGGGTCTGTTTAAGGTCGGCGGGGCCTGGGACGGGGTTTGTGTGGTGCTCATTTCCACCTGCGTGGTATTTACCCGCGGCCCCGGGGCTTTAACATCCTGCTCCTTGGTGACAAAGATCGCCAAGCCTGCACTGCCCCGGTCCTGCCCTGGAGAAATGGGACACAGGCACCCCTGGAAATCACCTCGATCTTCTTTTTCCTGCTCCTCCGGGGAAGCCTGGGCCCACTGCTGGTCGCCAGTCCAGCCCGGCCGTGCGTTCTGAAAGGCTGGCTGCTGCTGTGATGGCCGCACAGTCGCCAGGGCCGCTCGTCCCCCATCTCACCCGACACAGAAGCAGGTTAGAGGAATAATCAGGAGCACATCCGGGTCGGGATCCGTGTGTGCTTAAACACACAGAAAAGGTAGGGCTGAAGCGGGATCTCTTTCTCCTGCAGGGATGGGGGCCCATCAGCCACCTTATTTCTGTCACCTGGGGAAGAGCTCCCAGGGTGCAGGCCAGGCTGCTTCCCTCCCCGGAGCTGTCTTCACCTTTGTGGCCCTCCCGACCCGGGGTAGGGGGGTCAGATTGCCGGATGGGGAAGCAGAGCTGGGACACCATAGCCACAGGTGCCAGCCCCCTGCTCTGAGGACTCCTCCCTCCCCTGCTCAGCCCCCCAGGTCCCTGAGAGGGTGCTGGATCCGTCCAGGAAACGGTGCACTGAGAGAATGGGGTTGGTGGCCCCAGGGGCGCACAGGGACAGCTACACTTGGCACTTATGGTGCGAGGGGCCGCGATGACTGCGTCAGAACCCACGGAAATGTCAGACGTCGCAGTCAATCCTCTGAAGACTTGCTCTCTGATTCTGCAGGTTCCTGGTGCAGACTTGCTGCTCCCCCCGCCCCCCACCCTGCCCTGGGGTGGCAGGAAGGATCCCGCAGGGAACACCAGGGGATTCCAGATCTGTCCCCGCCACCCTCCGGCCACATTGTCCCCGGTGAGTTACTGATGGCAGGAATCAGTAAGGCGGCGGGCCAGCAGAAGTCATTCATGTTTTCCTCTTTTAATCACTGAATTGGCTATTTCCACACTTGAGTATTTTTCCAGGGCAGCAAAATCATCCACTTCGTCTTCTTGGATTATTTGGTGCGCCACCGAAACGGACAGCAGTGCTCCGTCATGAGCACATGGATGACGTCATAGGTGAACAGGTGCTCCCGGGGAGGGTTGGGAAGCTCTTTGATGGTGTTTTCCTTTAACTCTCAAAGAGGCAAAGTATCCCTCTAGAAATTTAGTGGATTCTATCCTTATGCCCAGAGAGGCTTAAACATACACACACACACAGTGCACAAAGGGAAAACTTGGTTACACCCGCAGGAAGAGACATCCCGAGTCCCACATGGGGCGTCTGAGCCGTGAGCGCGCCCTTCTCTAGCCGACCCATCCCCTAGATGAAGCCCGTGTTCTTCCAAAGTCAGCACTGGGAATAGGGGAATCAACGGGACTGTAGAGGTGGATCTAGCACATTCGGCGAGGAGCTAGGAGCAGCACCCCTTTGTGGGCCCCAGGGGACGGAGCCTAGCCAGAAGGGCCCATGGCAGCCCCCCCGCCCCTGCTGGGGCCTTTGATGCAGGCAGGCCACAGCAAAGTCCCGACAAGGGCGTGGGTGGGCATCTGTCTCCTGCGCCTTCATCTCTGCCTCCCCAGCTGGCCCTCTTGCAGGGCCCCCACCGCACCCTGAGGAACCTCTCGAAGCGGGCGTCTGTAGCGCAGACCTATCTGACTCTCCAACAGCATGATCTCACCTGTCAGGGGACAGGTGTGCTACCAGCATCCTTCTGAATGAAGGAGAACATGCATTTTAGGCACCTGCCTCCTTGGAAGGACCTCTTCAGCATAAAGAATAGGAAAAAGAAAAATACAAGGTTAGCTATTTCATTCCGAAGTTAGGTGCCAGCCTTGGGTGCCAGCAGAATTGCCCTATCACCTCCCTTTTGGGCAGCCACGCAGGAGGCTTCCCTGAACCACCTGGCCGGGATGGAGCCTGCCATCTGGGTCGGCTTCCTCCATCTGCCCGGCGTGGGCGCGGTGCTGCAGGACGGCATCATTAGGGTGGCCCAGGGCAGGCTCCTGGCAGGCTGGCTGGTCCCCAGCAGGCTGCCAAGCCCTGCTTCAGACCCAAGGCGTCCCCTCCCTGCACAGTGGCATGACTCAGGGCCCTGGACGGGCCCGTCACCAGGTGGGATTCGAGGGCACATCCTGCTGACAGGTCGGTTGGGAGGTGGGGAGCCTGGAATGCCCTGCTTGGGGCTGGGGGGATGGAGATGGCCCCTTGGCCCCTCCTTGGCGGGCGTCTGCGGGACGGTGATCTGATTCGCCTGGCCACTGCAGCAGCCACTGGGACAGGACCCCATGTCTGCCCCAGAAAGGGCCTGGGACAGGAGCAGAAGCTCCACAGAAGTTCCTCGAGTGAACCCTGAGTGAACTTCCTCCCCCTGTGGGTCTGAAAGAGTCCACGTCTCCCGGGCTGCAGAACACAAAAGGCAATTCATCTTCTTGGACAGATCTTTGCCCACGCACTTGAGAAACGGGACCCCTTCCTTTCCAGCCTCTAACGGTTTTCTCTTTTGAGGGGAATTTGTTTGCTTTATAAGAGGTGGTGGAAACAACACGGCTTTGGAGCCGATGCCCCCTGGGGTCAGACTCTGGCCCTGCCACTTCCTCCCTGTGTGGCCCCGGACACATGACTCAGCCTCTGAACTCAGGCTCCTCACTCTGAAAACGGGGTGATGCCGTCCTCTGTGTGGTGCCCTGAAGACAAAGTGAGGCCCTCCCGCCGCTGAGCACCTGCTGGCACCCAGCCTGCCAGGTGCCCGACCCGCACCACAGGGAGGCATGTGGCACGGCCCCACCCCCAGGGCTGGCCGCCCCTCAGTGTCACTCCTGCTGGGGGGGGGGGGGGTGGGCACCCGGCCCGCAGCGGGGACAGGAAACCAGCCAGGAGCTCACCGATTGTGGAAATGACAAGCGCCCTGTGATCGTCGCCAAGGAGACGCTCAAATGTCCCCACGGACCCCACTGCCGAGGGCATGGAGCCAAGTCTTAAAAGCATTTTGCCGAGAGGGAATTCTCGGAATGTCTCCCCTGGAGTGCCGCACATTTGTCATCCCGGTCGTCATCCAACCAAGTCCAGGGCCCTCGCCCCAGCCGGCCACCACGCCCCGGGCTGCGGGCAATCGGGCAATCGGAGCATAACGTGATGACTCCAGCAATACCGGTAACCACGCAAAGTGAAGGAGGAGCTGCTCCACCAGGTCAGAGACAAACGATAAACTTTCGGAACCTCCTCCTTTCCTCTTCTACAAATTTAAGATAATTACTGGGAAATAAGCGTTGGAAGTATCTATCCCGATTTTTGTCGTTGTTAAGCATTCTTAAAAATCCAGAAGAAGAGCTGGCTCAGGGGTAACGAACAACTTCTAGCATTAATATGTTTGTTTAGAGATAAGAAACCTAGGACACTCGACATATTATATGGATTTTTTATTATTTTATTTTATTTTTTTTGTATGGATTTTTAAAAACAATAATGTCGTCATGGCACGTCCTGGGTTGGTAGGGAGAGACGTCAAAATACTTGCATCCTGGTTGCACGGATGAGGCACCCGGAGATTGCGTGACTGGGTGGGATCACCCAGCAAGCAATGGTGAAGCACTGAGAAGCATTTTGGAAATGATTTTTACATGAAAATAAAACCCAGAACAATGGAGCGTCCTGAGCTCTCACAACCAGTTATTACGGAACGTTCCGAAGAGAAGTTTGGAAATGCAGCTTTTGCTGTTTCTTCCCTGCCACCGTGGGACTCACAGGGTCCGAGGTTCAGAGCCATGCCTTCTAGGGAATTCCAGGCAGGCTGGCAGTGTGAGCTCCCACTGTTCCCATGGGCCCCACCCCTGCACTGAGACCCCCCCACCCCCCACCTGCTCACAGAAGCTCAATTCAAAGCAGCGTGGTTCCCTTTTGGGAGTGGTTAAAAACAGCAAGCAGCTGCCGTGAGGTGAGCGTGTTGGAACCCACCATATCTTCGACGGTTTGGTGGCCAGGAGAGTCCTTTCGGTGCAGAGCAGCAGTCTGGCTCCCTGGGCAGAAGGGATGTGGGGTGCAGGAGGGGGCCCTGTGCTGGGAGCAGGGAGTGTCACCAGCTGGGGAGGTGAAGGACCCAGGTCCTCCGAGCTGGGGATGAACGGGCCTGGGCCTAGGGAGCAGTGGCTGGGAGCAGAAGCAGAAGGAGCCCGGTCTTTTCCTAGATTCACAAGATGTTTCAGTTTCTTTTCTTTAAAAAAGATTTTATTTATTTATTCATGAGAGACCCAGAGAGAGAGGCAGAGACACAGACAGAGGGAGAAGCAGCCTCCCTGCGGGGAGCCCGAAGGGGCACTCGATCCTGGGACTCCAGGGTCACGCCCTGGGCTGAAGGCGGCGCTAAACCGCTGAGCCCCCCCCCCCCCCCCCCCCCCCCCCGCACCCCGATGTTCCAGTTTGCATCACACGTTCTGGCCCTCCCGCCTTTTCCTATGAGCCCAGGGCCATGCCTTGTTTTCCCTCATTTTGCTTCTACGCAGAAGTAATTCAGTTTACATTCCCTTTGTAAGAACTTACAGCAGTGTGACGAATTCCAAGCCAGGGGAGGTGCTTACTTTACAGTTGGTTACAAGCCTCTAAATGAGCCAGTGGGGGAGTGTGCCTCGGAGACACGGCGCTGGAGGAATGAGACTGGTTCCACCAGTCACACGGGACGGGCTATCTGGTGACCACCGACGCAGGGCCACAGCCAGCGCGCTCGGGCACATGTGTCACCTCGCTGGAATGAGGCGATGGGGAGCTCCAGGCATCTAGCTATCCCTGTCATGCTGGCAAGGGGGCCAGCGGTACTCGAGTTACTCAGCTGCAGGGTTCTGGCTGCAGAGCCGACAAGAATCAGGCGTTTCCTCCAAATAAGAAGAGATTTCTGAGAAGCAGGAGAGCTCTTCCCCTCAACCCCCCAGGAGCCTGTGGGCAGAATGGGGAGCTAGTGTTGAATGGCCAGGCAGCTCGCAGAAAGCTCAGAGGATCATTCTGCTTCCACTTCTTTTTTTTTAAAATATTTTATTTATTTATTATTATTCATGAGAGACATAGAATGAGAGAGAGAGAGAGAGAGAGAGAGAGAGAGAGAGAGAGGCAGAGACACAGGCAGAGGGAGAAGCAGGCTCCATGCAGGGAGCCCGACATGGGACTCAATCCGGGGTCTCCAGGATCACGCCCTGGGCTGAAGGCAGGTGCTAAACCGCGGAGCCACCCAGGGATCCCCCTGCTTCCACTTTCTAATCTCAGACCTCATAGCCTCATTCCCCCTCGGCCCCCCCAACCCTGATCCAGCTCACCTGGGCACTCCCTGCCAGCTTCCTGTTCGGTTTCCCACAAGGGCTCTCAGACTGACTGGCCTCCTAATCCCTTCCTCTTTTTCAAAGAAAATCAGGCCCCTTGGGTATAAACTCCTTTGTCCTGCCACTCCCTGCCCACCACTTGGGACTCGCCTTCCTCTCTCCCTGACCTCCAACCTCTAAGCAAGAAGTATCTCCTGTGCGGGCGCTAGGCCTAGTTTAAACCCCTTTTCTTGCGTCCTCGGGGTCACCTTCTAGCTGGTCTCTCTGCCCCCTTTTACTTCCTTCCAACCTGGTCTCCACCCTCTGCTGGGAGTGATATTTGTAAAATCCCATTTGTGCACTCTGTTTAGAACAGCTTGTTGCCTCCCCCTTTCCACGGCATGATCCACGATGCATAATTTGGGGGCTCCAGGTGCAGCTTCAAGCTCGCCTCCTGACTGCCTCCAGCTCTCACACCCCCTTGCCCTCTCTGGCTTGGGAACACCCTCACACACACACACACACACACACACGCACACACGCATGCTTCCTCATATGCCCTTGTACCCTTGTACTGACCTCCCCTCTTCCAGGAGGGACCTCACCCTTGTCTTTAACACTTGGTATCCAGCGCAGGTGCATCCCACCATCTGTGTTTCTCTTTGCTCTACTGTTTCCGGGGCTTTTGCCTAATAAGTGTCAAAAGTGGCATTAGCCTGCGAACCGGATGGAGGTTCCTAATCCTGGATCTGCCAAACCTGTGGGCGTCCTTAGCAAACTCCCCGCACTAAGGCTTCTCTCTGCCAGCACCGTCGTGGCAGGGAGGGGTCGAGGGGGGACAAGGGACGACCCCTCCGCTGCCACAGCAGAGCCAGAACCCCCACTGATGTCCCGGGAATGCCAGGTGAGACGAGGCCGAGCGCTTGGGCGCACCCAACCCAACTCAAGGTCAGGTCCTCCTCGTCCTGTCCTGGGAGCTGCGGAACATGCCTGCGCTTCACTAGGTTGTGATTCAGGCCTTTCATCTGGCCCGGGCGGCCCCCAGGCTAGCGTTCCGCGGCCGTTCCTACTATTGGGGGCTGAGCGTGCACGGCGGCGAGGAGCGCAGGAGCAGGTCGCGCACGCACACGCGCGCACGCACACTTGCACACACCCCTGCCGAGTTGGGGCGTTTTCCGGAGCCCCCCCCGTTGGGCGTGGGCGTGCAGCCCAGGGGCGAGGCTCCAGGCCCCGCAGACTTGGGGGTGCGAATTGTGGATTCCTAGGGACTTTCCGAGTGTGTGAAAAGCAGGCAGTGTCTGGCCGCTGGGCAGATGGTGCTCCTAGAAACCACCCTTGCGCGCGCGCCCAGGCGCGCCCCCCCATGCGCGCGCGGGAGCCCAGGCGGCCCGGCCCAGCGCAGCCCTGGGGTCGCGCTAAGCGGAAAGCCCCACCCCCACCCCCCGCCCGCGGCCCCGGTCGCCGTCACCCGAGGCCCGAGCGGCGCGCGCGCACGTGGAGGGGCGCGGAGAGGGGGGCGGGGAGGCGCGCGCGGGGCCTTTAAGGGGCCGGGCGGGGGGAGGGGGCCCCGGGTGCAGGGGCGGTGCTGGCCCCGCAGGCCCCGCCCCCGGCCCGCCCCGGCCCGAGCCTCCTCCGGCCACTGCTGGGCCGCGGGCGGGACGCCCGGGGCGGCGCGCGGAGGAGGAAGCGCGCCCTCCGCGGCCCGGGACCTGCCCAGACGCCGCGCGGGCCGCCGAGCGCCGCGGCCCCATTTCCCAGGTGTGCGGGGCCGGGGCGCATCCCGAGCCGCGCGTCTCCTCCCGCTCGGCCCCCACCCCTCCCCGGGGCCCCGCCGCGCCCCCTCCACGCCCCCCGCGAGCCCCGCCGGCCGCGCGCTCATGCCCTGAGCTCGCCGCCCGCGGGCTCTGCGCCCCGGCCGGGGGCCGCCCTGGCAACTTGGGGCGAGGCGCGCGGGCGATGCGCCATCGCCATGTCCCGCCTGAGCTCGTGGCTCGGTGAGGTCCAGTGGCTGGTCTTGGTGTCGCTCTTCGTCGCGGCCCTGGGCACCGTGGGCCTGTACCTGGCGCAGTGGGCGCGGGCCAGGGCGCGACCCCGGGCCCCGCGGCGGGCTGCAGAGCCTGGCGAGGGCCGGCGCCCCGAGGGCGACGCGCTGCTCGCCTGGATCCTGACGCTGCACAGCTGGAGGAGCCAGTGGCAGGCCGCCTGGGTGACCGCCCTGAATGAGGAGGCCAGACGGAAAGGGGTGAGTGTCTGCGCGGGCGGTGGCGCGGAGCCCGTCCCCCAAGCCCCGCCGCGGCCCCGCACCGGAGGAAGCCAGCCTCCCCCGCGGCAGAGCATTCCTGAAAGTTAGGAGGCAGACCCAGGAGCGCGGGGGGACCCCTGATGGGGAGCCGAGACAAAGCCCTGGGGCGCGAGTCCCCACCGGCCAGGTGCGCCAGGCTGGGGGCTCCCCCCGCCCCGAGCGCGCGCCCACCCTGGAGGGACTCTGCAGAGGGGCCCCCTGCCCTTCCGTGGAGTCCCAGGTGGGCTCCGGCACCCGCTGGATGCTCACTGCCTTCGCACCTGGCAGATGAATAACTGTGACCCAAATATGACTCCGTCTGCAGACATGATTTTTTTTTTTTTTTCCGAGCACGTCTTTCCAAAAGGTGTCCAAAAGGTGTCCAAAAGGTTAGCGCCCTTTGGCTTGTAGAGGGAGTTGGCCGCGTGTTGAGGGCCAGCCACTTGCCAGACATGGTCCTGGGGAACTTGCAGTGCCTGTATCTCTTCTTTAGACCCTCACGGCTCCTGGGACGGTCGTGTCGCCCGCATTTTACAGGCGGGGAAACTGAGGCCCGCACAGGTGAGGTGACCTGCCCAAGGTCGCACAGGCCTGTGGGGAGCAGAGCCGGGGGTTGAACTCAGCTCCCTCCCGCCTCAAAGCTCGGGGCTTACTGCTTCGCTCTGCGGCCACGCTCTCCAGAGGTGGGGTTCCCCCCGTGGTTATCTCCTTGCTGACTTATTTTTACTTTTAAGGCGTCTTCGTTTCCCCGACAGGCTCCTGCCGTCTACTATTTCTATTTCGAGGCTTTCCCAAAGAGGAATTAGGGCCTGGTGTGTTTGGGGAAGTGCCTCCCAGCGTCTGCTCATTACCCGAGCTTTCGCGTTCCTACACCTGCTTGCGAAGCCTGTGGCCATTCGCATTAAATATAGTGAGGGCTTCGTGTCTGGATCGCTCACCCTCCAAAATATTTCCACAGCGGGGCCCGCTGGCTGGTCTTTGCGCCATGGCCCTGACTCACATGGCCATGGCTTTTTTTTTTTTTTTTTTTTAAGATTTATTTATTTATTTATGATAGAGAGAGAGAGAGAGAGAGAGAGACACACACACACACACACACAGGAGGAGGGAGAAGCAGGCTCCATGCCAGAAGCCCGACGCAGGACTCAATCCCGGGACTCCAGGATCGCGCCTTGGGCCAAAGGCAGGCCCTAAACCACTGAGCCACCCAGGGATCCCCGGCCATGGCTTTTTAAAAAAACAATAATCTTTGAGCATAGAGGAGTATAAATTCATCAACTCAAAAGACCATGTTCTGAACTATTGAAAAAATTATACTGTACCTTTTAGATGAAAAAAGCCTTCAAGGTCAGTTGGCTCCGTGTGTCTGGATGGCTAGAATCTGTGCCCTGCTGTCCCGAGCTGGACACGTCCTATTCAGGGGAACTGCCCCGTCTCTTCCTCTCTCCTGTCTCTTAAGCAGACTCTGCACCCGACATGGGGCTTGAACTCACAACCTTGAGATCAAGAATCACATGCTCTACTGACTGAGCTAGCCAGGTGCCCCGGAACCACCCCATCTCTTGTGGGAGACCTAAGGCCAGGTGATCTCACATGTGTGAGCAAACACAGATTTTTTTTTTTTAAAGATTTTATTTATTTATTCATGAGAGACCCAGAGAGAGAGGCAGACACAGGCAGAGGGAGAAGCAGGCTTCCCTGCGGGGAGCCCGATGCAGGACTCGATCCCAGGACTCCGGGGTCATGCCCTGGGCCGAAGGCAGATGCTCAACCACGGAGCCACCCAGGTGCCTGCAAACACAGATTTGTTTCCCCAGGAAGTTGTTGTCTTTAACCCCCTAACTGACCTGGCATCACAGGCCTGGGCTCTGTGGCAGAGTTTACTTTGGGCTGGTTGTGTGAACAGGTGGGGAGCCTTGTCCCAGTTCTCCCTGGAATTTGAGCACGTGTGGGCTGAATGATGAGAACCCTTCACTTCTCACCGTGGGCCTCCTGATGGAGCTTCCGGTGCGGAGGCCTGACCCTGCCTCCTGCAGATTTGGGATAGTCCTGCTTAAATCGTGTTGCTTCGTGTCCTGATGTTTCTCGATTGGCTTCGGGAAATAGGATATGATGCTTCCAGATTACCCACGTGCCTGGCGTGTTGAGGAAGAAAAGAGGAGCGCTCTGCTCTGGAATTTGTCTTTGGCCAGTCAGGTAAAGCGGAGAACACCAAAAAAAAAAAAAAAAAAAAAAAAAAAAGCCTGAGGGTTTTGCCCAAGTCACCTGCATTTTTGCGTGGGAGCTGGAGGGGCTCTGTGTTCTGGGAGGCCAAGATTCGGCTTGTCTGCTCTCTGTTCTCCACCTGCTCCTGGCCATGCACTGCAGACAGAGCCTTAGACGTCAGTTTTTCCAGGCTCCTGCCTGGAAGTGACAGGCACCGAGCTCAAGACGAAATTGTGCAAAGTCTTCTCTGGTGGTTTTGCGAAGACGTGGGTTGGTTGTGATTGTGTTGTCAGGGGTGGATTGGTTTTGTGTGTGTGTGTGTGTGTGTGTGGTGTCCCTCTGCCCTCCCGATGCCTGCAAGTAAGTGTTGCTTGATTTGAATCCAAATGACAGGCTTGGCAGACAGATAGGATCTGGGTAAGTGACTTGTCATACCCTGCCCTGTCTCGGGCCACCTCTCTTGCTGCATAGACGGCGGCCTGGGGGAGCAGGAACTGGTGTTGTGGGAGTGGGTGTCCTGACCTGCCTGCGGGAGTTTCTCCGAGTCCTCCTCCGGCTCCATTCCCACTAATCCCCGAATAGGGTTGACACTCCCAGCCCACTGGCCTCTGGAGAGCAACAGCTTAGTGGCGCTCTTCCGCCCCTGCCTGCCGAGGGAGACCACTTCTCGGCCCGTCCCTGGGGCTTGAGGACGCGCTGGATGGGAGTTAATCGAGCCTGGCACCTTCCACGCAGACGGGATTCCCTGTGGATGGAGGCAGGAGCTCCTCCCAATTGAAGCTCTGCTCCAGTTTTGAATTTTAAGCCTGGAAAGAGGGGGACGCCTGGGTGGCTCAGCGGTTGAGCGTCTGCCTTTGGCTCAGGGCGTGGTCCTGGGGTCCTGGGATCGAGTCCTCGCAGGGAGCCTGCTTCTCCCTCTGCCTGTGTCTCTGCCTCTCTGTATGTCTCTCATGAATGAATGGATGAAATCTTAAAAAAAAAAAAAAAAAAAAGACTGGAAGGAACCCTAAACCCTGGTAGCAGAGCACCTCCTGTCTGCTGCGGAGGCTTGCCCGGGCTGCCCTGGCTCCTGGGCAGGGGTCAGTGTGGCCCGCCCTCATCCATTGTCACATTCCGCCATGGGCAGCAAGTTCAACTTGGCGACCCAAATGCTCCCTTAATTGAGGCACAGATGCAAAGGGTGAAAGGGCGATGTTGTTTCACCTGCTGCCCTAACCACGGGGCTCGTATCTCCCGGCAGCCGAGGGCCGATGGGGAACCTGCGGCCTCTCTCTCCTTGCACCCTGGACCACCAGCGACCGTGGCAGACGGGCCCCTGGCATTCCAGCCCTCGCTCCAGAAGCATTTGTAAATCAGGCAGGATGGTGACTTGGGGGGGACACCCAAGCCCTCGCTGCTGCGCCAGCTGGTCGGACAGATGCCAGGTGCCTAGGGAGCACAGGCGAGCTGCCCCGAGAGCTTCGAGAAAGTCTGCGCGCTCCCCACACCCCCCAGTGCAGACGCCGTAGGTTTCCACAGGCTCCCCAGGTCGCTTCTCCCCAGTGAGGAGCCCGCAGAGGCACACCTGTCCCTGCGCCAGCCGCCTGTCAGCCCCCTCTCCCCGCCACCGGCGACACGTGTCCTCTCTGGTGCCGCCAACACCGGATTCCCGTTGATCTGGTGACAGTTCAGTCACGGAGCACAGGAAGCCGGCTCAGTCACCAGACTGGAAACTAATACCCCGTTATCCAAAGGCAGCAGCAGAGGTTCTCCCTCCAGAGCCCCTGCGCTCCTGTGAACGTTCATGGGTGGTTTGTGGCGCTCATCAGGGACCCCAGCCGTGGTGGTGCGCACCCCCAACCCCCCCCCAGCGGCTCTGGAAGCCAGGGTGGCCCTGCCTCCCAAGGCTGCTGCTGCTGCCGCCCCTGGACCACACGTGGGGAGCAGTGGTTCCCGAGCGAGGGCCATGTCCTGTGGCTGGTGTTGTGGACTTGTCTAGAAACGGGCCCGCCCAGCTTGGCTGAGGGCCCTGAGTTAGGAGGGTCACCCAAGCCGTTTGTTGCTTTAGTCGTTTGCCTGAGGATTTTTTTTTTTTCCGGAGGAATGTTCTCCATGCAAATGACCGAGACTGTGGGACAATTTGTGGTCTTTGTGTTAACTAAAAAAATAAAAAAGACGCCGCCGCGTGAACTTACAACGTGTTATTAATAGCTCTGACTCGTATATGAGCTTTGACATTTTAAAAAGTAAACAAAGCGACAGGACTTTACAGCTTTCCGATTTCCCCACGAGCTTTGAGTGGCGCTCACAAACATCTGAACTCCTTGAGCGGCGTCTGTGGCCACAGCGTAGGAGGCCAGCTGGGCTGGGGAGACCGTGAAGGTGACTTTGGGCCCGGGCCATGGACTTAACCCGTCGCCTTTGGGCTGCTCAGACATTCGGGGTTCTCTCCCGTGTGGGGCCCTCCCATGGGTCGTTCCTTTCGTCTCGAGCACTTCATTAACCTTTCTCCTTCTTGAACTTGTGTGAACCTGCAGGTCTCGGGGCTCAGGTCCCCGATCCTCCCCTTTGGAGAGGATGCTGTCCCCGCCCCCACCCAGGCCACCTGCTCTCGTCCCCTGCACCCTGTGAGCTCCGGGGATGGTGAGCCAGCCCGGAGCCCTGTGTGTGCAGACACAGCCACCTCGGTGCCCTGCACAAGGCTGGCTCCAGAGCTGGCTGGGAGCCCGAGGTGGCTGCGGGTGGGGGTGCGGGTGGGGGTCGATGAATGACAGGCCCCAGCAGAAACCTGTCTCTGGCGGGGGAGGAACCGTGGCGACGTGCTTCACCCCGTCTGGACGCAGGCCTTCCCCTGCTTGGGAGCCGGCCAAGCCCGGGCAAAACAAGCTGTTTAATGTGCTTTGTTTTTCACTTCGGAAGAATCAACAGTAAAGGAGGCGCACTGATGACTTTGCAAATTGTCAATATGAAACCCGGGAATAGGCGCCAGTTCCGGCTGTTCTTTGCCCTCGCCCATTCTCCCAAAGAGACAGGAATTGAGGAGAAGGAAGAGTGGGTGTAGTGTTAACGTCAACTAAAAGGCAGCCAAAGCTAACTTCCATTCCCATCGGCCAGGTCGTGGGTTGCTGGGGGGGGGGGTGGGGGGCTCCTTGAGCGCAGAGGAAGCTGGAAGGCAGCTCTGGGGCTGTGTGACCTCAGGGCCAGCCCGATGCCCTCTCTGTGCCTCGTCTGTAAAAGCGGACGGCTGTGGGCTCAGCCTGGAAAACAGATCCCTCTCCGGGTGGGGTGCGGTTCTGTGTGAGGTGTCTAGCAAATAGCCAGCGAAGGTGGGCTGTTATCTTGTAAAGTCTCCCTTTAAAAAAAAAAAAAAAACAAACTTGGGATCTCTGGGTGGCTCAGTGGTTTAGCGCCTGCCTTTGGCCCAGGGCATGATCCCGGAGTCCCAGGATCAAGTCCCGCGTCGGGCTCCCTGCATGGAGCCTGCTTCTCCCTCCTCCTGTGTCTCTGCCTCTCTCTGTGTGTATCTCTGATAAATAAATAAATAAAATATTAAAAAAAAAAAACTTTTAATTTTTTTCCTGCTTTTAGATACATAGAAAAGTTGCAAAAAGAATTCAGAGTTCCCATCTATGCCTCACCCGGCCTCACATAACCACCTTGCACCATCAGAACCCAGAAGTTAACATTGGCACAATGTTACCGTAATTCCTTGGTGCCGTGATACTAATAATGTGACATGGAGGAAATTACCGCTGGCACAGAGCCCCGAACTGGAGGCCCTACTGGAATTGCAGCCCGTCTACCGCATCCTTTCATTATCCTCGCATTGTTCCAGAATCCCATCAGGTGCCACATGGCACTGAGCCACGCCTTCTCCCCCCGCCTTGCAAAGTCTGTAAGGGTTCCGCAGTCTTGTTTGTCCCCACCTTGACAACTCCAAGCCGAGGGGGGGGCCGGGAATCGATGGTTATTATTTTTGCCAAATGTCCCTCAATGTGGTGCTTTCGCGGGCCTGGGATGAGGTTCGCCAAACCCCGGAAGTGATGTGTCCCTATTAAATGTCCTGGATTGTGGGTCTGTGACATCAGGGGACTTAGCACTGGGACATTGGCCTTGATCCCTTGGTGTGGGCGGTTCCTGCCTGGGTTTCTTCCCTGCACCGTGCGCCTCTTCTTCCGTCATCACCCCCTTTGGTGGGAGCAGGTAACCTTGGGGAGCCACCTGTTGTCACCCCCTTGGTGCTGAGCAGGTAACCTCGGGGAGCCACCCCGTCATCACCCCCTTGGTGCTGAGCCAGGTAACCTTGGGGAGCCACCTGTCATCGCCCCCTTGGTGCTGAGCACGTAACCTTGGGGAGCCACCCCATCGTCGCCCCCTTGGTGCTGGGCAGGTAACCTCGGGGAGCCACTCCGAGGCTGTTACTCCTCGACCTCCTGCTCCCCGGTTCGGCATCGGCCGCGCGTCTGTGCCGCTCGGTGACGGTTCTCTGCTCCTCCCCTCCGTCTCCGTGGACTCACTGCAGTTCCCCTGCGACAACGAGCGAGCGGCCGCCTCTCCTCCACGGACTCGGTGGCTTGCGTCCGTCCGTGTGGCCTCACGGATCTTTATTTTATCCTCCGGCTTCTACTCCGACGCCGTGGCTGCTGCCTCTGTGGCCCGAACTGCTCTCGTGTTGGCCTCTTGCGTTTTGCCATCGAGACGCACAAACGTATATCGACGTAGCGCTTCCATTCTTCATGATGCACAGCAGGTTTGTTCTAGACTCATCTTGTAATTTTTTTTTAATCTTCCGCTCTCCCAGCCCTGGGTTCAGCCCCTTCTCCAAGCAGCGCCGATGATGCCTCTATTGGAGGAGGGTTTAGAAGCCGAGGCCTGGGCATCGGACGTGCTCATCGCTGCTGGGCTCTCCTGGCTTCTAGACCCCTTGAGTGGGCAGAGCTAGGAAGTGAGTGTGAGTCCGTGGTTCTGTGCCGCTCGGTGTGTCTGTGCTGATACGTCAACTTCCAGTTCGAACAGCCGAGCTCGGTGTCAACTCCGTTTCTCACCTGTGTCCGTCCTCTCCCAGAGGAGGCGTCCGGCCTTCCTGCCTCTAACAGATTTGCTTATTTGGTCGCGTCTCGTGTACAGATAAAGTGGTCTCTGCGTTACTAACCCGCACCCCCGTGAGAGACACACGTTCTGACCTGGTTACGCCTCTGTGCCGTCAGGATGTTGCCCCCCCCCACAGTTTCTTGGGCTAGATCTGTGTTTTCCCACCCCTTTGGGGCGCGGGGGGGATGATGGCATCCATCGGTAATGCGGTTAGCTTCGTTCGTTAGCGTGTGTACTCCGTTGGGGGTTCCTCCCACATCCTGATTTTTTTTAATCCTTTATTTATTTATTTATTTATTTATTTTTATTTTATTTTATTTTTTTTATTTTTATTTTTTAATTTTTATTTATTTATGATAGTCACAGAGAGAGAGAGAGAGAGGCAGAGACACAGGCGGAGGGAGAAGCAGGCTCCATGCACCGGGAGCCCGACGTGGGATTCGATCCCGGGTCTCCAGGATCGCGCCCTGGGCCAAAGGCAGGCGCCAAACCGCTGCGCCACCCAGGGATCCCTAATCCTTTTTTTTTTTTTAAACCCATGATTTGGGATGCCACGTTTGTCATACACGAAGTTTCTACGTGCGTTCGGGGGTGCTCTGGACACACTGTTCTGGTGCACTGGGTCGTCGGCGCCTTCATGTACCTGCGCCCCACAGTTTGAGCTGCGCAGGTTCTTTTCCTTGTTCTTTTAGAAGATTTTATTTATTTATTCATGAGAGATGCAGAGAGAGAGGCAGAGACCCAGGCAGAGGGAGAAGCAGGCTCCATGCAGGGATCCCAACGTGGGACTCGATCCCGGGACTCTGGGATCATGACCTGGGCCAAAGGTAGATGCTCAACCACTGAGCCCCCCAGGTGTCCCCTGAGCTATGCAGGTTCTGTGGCGTGTTTTCACCTCACGTGGGGCCAGTCCTCCTTGCGCTTTCCTGCTTGTTTTCCTGGGGACTCCTGTGTGTCACTTACTTCCCCGTGAATGAAAAGTCCTGCTCTAGCCCGAGTGGGGTGGCGTCTGCACAGGGCCAGAGTCGTGAGCGGTGCGGGAGCTCGGGGTCGTCTCCCACTGCACGCTGGGCTTCCTGCAACCCGAGGATTGGGCCCTTTGGAAGGGAAAGGGAACCCCTGGGTCTTTATTTTAACTCGGTAATTCGTTTCCTTTGTGAGCGTGCCCCTTGACGTGACATTTCCCAGCAGAATCTTTTCTGGGTTTCAGTCCAGAAGGTGGCAGAGGTTGGAGGGGTGTGGGCCGCATCCATGGATCCCGAGGCCCCAGGGTGCTGCACCTGTAGCATAGGTGGCCACGACCACCCATGCTGGGCTCGGGGTGCTCTCAGCCTGCCGGCCCGGCCACCCCAGCCCTCACCCGGCCCCAATCAGGCTCCAGCCACGGAGAATGTCTGCGGAGCAGCCGGGTGACTTCATCGCTGTTGAGAAGTAGATCTCATTCTCCCCTGATGACTTGTAGGGGGTGAGATCGATGTCGCTAAAGCAGGGCGGGGTTGGAAGTGCCTAAGTGAGAACGTTCTGGGTCTTTAGGTTCACTCGTGGTCATCTGGAGGTCTTAAGAAATAGTCCCAGGATAACTTCACTGCTCGCTCATTTGCGCCGCACTTGCCAGAAGACCTTTGGTGCCATTTGGTACCATTTTATTCCTCTGCCCTCGATCGCGGCTCATGGTTGCAAACAGCTCACTCCAGTGGAGTCTGACACAGATGACATGGTGGGAAGTTGTGAGGTTGAATATATGTTTTTTGACCACCCAGTCGGAGCTTACAAGACTGTGAGGCACTTCTTACAGCATCAGGAAGGGTTTATCCCAGGGCTGTGTTGTCGGCGTAAGCGTTTGGCCTCCCACCAGAACTTATTTTTAAAAAGGCTGAGGGGCCCCTGGGTGGCTCAGCGGTTGAGCGTCCGCCTCTGGCTCAGGGCATGACCCCGGGGTCCTGGGATTGAGTCCTGCATCGGGCTCCCCACAGAGAGCCTGCTTCTCCCTCTGCCTGTGTCTCTGCCTCTCTCTGGGTCTCCATGAATAACTAAAATAAAAAATCTTAGAATAAAAGTAAAAAGGCCAAGGCTTGGTTGACTATCCCAGCTTTAGCCCTGATTTATTCTTTTATCAGACATCAGCCTTGTTGCCTGGTGTTCCTGTTAATTTAATTGTACCTCCCTCATTTGGAGAATTTTGGTTGCAAGAACCAAGATGCACACGGTGGACAAGCCATGGAAGAGTTTACTCGTGGGGTGTGGGTGGGGGCACAGAGCTGAAGGCAGAGCTGAACTGGGAGACGCTGGAGAGAGGGCAGGAGCCCAGCAGCCCCAAAGGTCCAAGAAGCAGGGTCTCGGGAACCCACTCCTTGGGCAAGGCCAGCAGGCTGGTTCATTTTTAGCTCAGGAATCTCAAATTCCAGGAAGAGGTGGCTGGCCCCTGGGGGGTTCCTGCCCCCTCACCACTTGGGTGGTGGGAGAGGAGAAGGGGTGTCCCCATGTGGAGCGGGGAGAGGTGATTCTCTAAAACCAGAGAGAGCGCCAGCTTTTGGCAAAGGAAGCGGAGGACAGAGCCCTCGAACCCTTGGCCAGATAGTGTGCTGGACCTCAGAGCCACCCAGCACCCTGCTCTTTCCTGAATACGTGAGCATTCAGAACCCCCCTTGCCATCTCCATCACCCCATCTCTGCTTTTGTCCCTGTGCTTCTTGCCCCCCATCCCGCTCTGGTAACTGACGCCAGCGCCGAGCACATTCTACCGCAAGCAGGTCCTCGGGCACATGGACTTAGCGGTAGCTGCCCACGGCTGCTGTTTAGGAGATTTAACTGGAAGGAGTCAGGTTACCTGTGCCCGGGTTTGCAGAGCTTTGTGGGGAGTATACGACGGTGGAGGAGGGCTGCCCCGTGCTGACCTGCCCTCATCGTGCCTCTCCTTCTGTTCCAGGGCCCACTGCTCCTGTCTTTCCAGGAGGACCCGCTGCAGCAGCCCCTGGAGCTGGCGGTGCAGCAAGTCTCCAGTGTGGCCAGGTCAGCCCACGAGAAGGTGAGCTGGAGCGTGGTCGCCCGCTGTGGAGCTTTCCCTGCCAAGGGAGCAAACTTCGAGCTGGGGTGGTGTGGGAGTGGGGGAGCGAAGTTATTTGGTTTTCAGATTATTGAAAATATGGACACCTTAAGAACCTTAAAAAAAAGAAAATTTGATCTATCAACTGACAAATGGATAAATGAAACATGGTAGCGCCGCACGGTGGACTATTATTTAGCCTTGAAAAAGGAAGGGGGTTCTGGTACCTGCCACATGCACGGGCCTTGGAGACACAGTGTGGAGTGGGAGCGGCTAGTCACAGAAGGCATGTCTCAAATGGCTTCATTTACGTGGCCTACCCAGGATGGCTGGATCCATAGAGATGGGAAGAAGGTTCGGGGTCGCCGGGCATTGGGGGTGGGGGGTGGAATGCAGAGTGACTGCCCCTGGGTGCAGGGTGGCTTTGTGGGGTGAGGATAATGGCCTCAAAGTGATGGCGGTGGTGTCGGACAAGTCTGCAAAATATGTTAAAAGCCATTGAATTGGGGGCGCCTGGGTGGCTCAGGCAGTCAGTTAAGCATCCGACTCTTGATTTCGGCTCAGGTCATGATCTCAGGGTCCTGGAATCGAGCCCCACATCGGTCTCCATGCTCAGCGGGGAGTCTGCTGGAGATTCTTTCCCTCTGCCCCTCCCTCTGTTCACTCTCATTCTCTCTCTCTCTCTTAGATAAATAAATGAATCTTAAAGGAAAAGCCATTTAATTTTACAGTTTATTTTTTTAGAAAGATTTTACTAATTTATTTGAGACAGAGAGAGAGAGAACAAGCCGGGAGGAGGGTCGGAGAGAGGGAGAAGCAGACACCCCACTGAGCAGGGAGCTTGATGTGGGACTGGATCCCAGGACCCTGGGATCATGACCTGAGCCGAAGGCAGATGCTTCACCGACTAGGCCCCCCAGGTGGCCCAAACTGTACAGTTTAAATGGGCAAATTAAATGCTATGTGAATCACATCTCAATAAAATGCTTACATTTGTGTGTATGTATCTGTACATGTGTATGTATGACACCTAGATTTGAGCCATCTGGATACTATGTAGAGTTCATTTTACAGTCAGGGGTTGTTCCTGGGCTGAAATGACTTATTAGACTGGTCAAATGCCATAAATAATTTATTTTATTTTTTATTTATTTATTTTTTCATAAATAATTTAAAAGATTTAAAAAATTTTTTATTTATTTTTTTAAAGATTTTATTAATTCATAGAGACACACACAGAGAGAGAGAGAGAGGCAGAGACACAGGCAGAGGGAGAAGCAGGCTCCATGCAGAGAGCCTGATGTGGGACTCGATCCAGGGTCTCCAGGATTACACCCTGGGCTGCAGGCGGCGCTAAACGGCTGCGCCATTGGGGCTTCCCAAGTTTTTTTTTTTTAATGAAAAGTATTGGGGATCCCTGGGTGGCTCAGTGGTTTGGTGCCTGCCTTTGGCCCAGGGCGTGGTCCTAGAGTCCTGGGATCAAGTCCCATGTCGGGCTCCTGGCATGGATGGAGCCTTTTTCTCCCTCTGCCTGTGTCTCTGCCTCTCTTTCTCTCTCTATCATGAATAAATAAATAAATAAATAATAAATAAATAAATAAATAAATGGAAAGTATCTGTTAAAAAAAAAAAAAAAAAAAAAAAAAAAACCTAAGAAACTTTCTCTGAAATACCAGGCTTGCCCTTGCTTCTACGTTTTACTGCCAGGTCTCACACGTGCCGTTGAGCAGACAGTGGGGCACAGCGTGTGGGCCCTGCTGGAGGGGGAGGGATTGTCAGCCCCACAACCCCGGCCCCGGGATTCTGCTCCTGTCCCCGCTGGAGGACAGATTGCGGCTCTGCTTCGTTCGCTTCACTACAGTTCAGGGCTCTGGGTGGGCCGGGGCTGTCTCTTCATCTTCCACTGACGGATAATGGAGTCATCTGCTCTCTCCCACCATAATGCGAAGCTGCAGTGAACTTGCGTGGTGGCCTCCCCTCCCTGACTCTGCAGGTGTGAGCAGGGGAGTCGATCGGGGGTGCACCCGGGGCTGCCAGGTGGCGGGTATGACCAGGTATTCCAGGATCCGTCACCAGAGCGCTGCTCCCCGGCAGCCTCGGAGGACGCTCCTGTCCTCCTACCCCTTGCCAATGCCGGAGGAGTCACCTGCTATATTATCCCTGTGACGAGCGTGGGGAAGTCTTTAGAATATATTGGGGTACGAGAGGAAGCTGACGGCAGCGACGCAGGATGTCGAGACCAGAATGGCCCACGAGGGCTGGAAGGGGCTGGGCCAGCAAGCAGGTGCCCAGTGCTTTTGTGAAACAGGGCGGTGGCGGGGGGTGGGGGTGGGTGGGAGGGTGCTGGGGGCAGCTGGCTGGGGGCCGCGGGCATCCTCTCTGTTACTGGCAGATGGGGACCGAGTCCCTTTGACAGTGCCCCTGGGGAGGAGGTGCGGAGCGCCCAGGGCTGGCCCCGAGGCCTAGAGGGGAAGCTGGGAGGCGGACTTAGCACTTGGCCATTTTTAGAGGCCTTGATGTTTAGTTGCCAGAAAAGCAAGTTTAGAAAGGGGATGGTGAAGCTGTGTTTATTTATCTTTTTAAGATCTTTCTTATATTTTAAAGATTATTTATTTGAGAGAGAGAGAGAGTGCGTGCATGAGTGAGCGAGAGAAAGAGCACGGGGGTGGGGTAGAGGGGCAGAGGGGGAGAGAGAAAATCTCAAGCAGACTCCATGCTGAGCGCAGAGCCCCATGTGGGGCTCGAACCCACGACCCTGAGATCCTGGCCTGAGCTGAAATCAAGAGCCGGGCGTCCCACGGACGGACCCACCCAGGTGCCCCTAACTGTGTTTATTTTAAGACCATCGCAGAAATGGTGCGTCCTCATTAAAAAGCTAAATGCAGCGTAGCCGCCCGCCCCCCTCGTCCTCCTTCCCCTGCCCGCTGCCCGCAGCGTGTTCTCGGAAGCTGCCCACCTCCCGCAGGTAAGTGGCAACGCACACTCGGGATCTTGTTTCATTTTACGGGTTTCTTCATAGTGCTTGACTTTTACGTGTTGGGTTTTCTTGGCCAAATGAGGACACGGGAGCGCGTCATGGCCTTGTCACGGCTGTGGGTTGAGCTGTCCTTGGGGCAGGCCGGTGGCCAGTCGGGTGTCATGCCCCGGCCTCCCCGAGTGGGTCCGGGTGGGGGGCCGAGTGCCACGGTGGCCTTCCAGCCCGCAGCCCACGCACCCCCCCCCCCCGGTGGGCGGCCCCCCTGATGGGATCTGCCTGCTGTCGGGCTACGGGAACTTGGGCGGAGGTCGCCGCCGAGGCCGTGGGCCCAGCATCTTGGCTGACCATGGCACGGTTGAGGGCGCCGTTTTGGGGAGGCATCGAGCCAGAGTTTCTCCTGCAACGTGTCCCCGGAGGGAGGTTTCTTAACACCTGTGCGTCAGCGGAAGATGGGGACAAGCCACGGCCTCTCCTATGGCTCCAGGCCCTCATGTTCTCCGGACCGCTGCATCGGGCAGGACGCTTCCAGCAACCGAGTCACCCTCCTTCATTTAGGATCTACCCCCCTCCCCACCCTCTGCCCCCACATCGGGGTTTCAGGCGTCTTGAACCCTCCGTCCACCCCGTCATGCTTTTTCTGTGCTCCGCAGAGTTCTCAAGGAGGGGAGTCAATAATGCCACCCACATGGGGCCTGCAAACCAAGGTCGGAAAGAAATACAGATGCGTGGTTTCCAGGGAGTCACCCTCCCCTTCCTCGGCTCACTCCATACGATCAGCCCGTATCTTTCTCCTCTCCCTGACTCAGCCCTGACAAGGGACGTGTGGATGGCACCTGAGCCAGTGACAGGGACACGTCCAGCCTGGACCACGGGCGTGGAGTACGTAATCCCGTCTTTGGCCATCTGGATGGGAGCGGGGATCCCGTTCTCCCTCTGGGACCCCCTGCTTCCCGTGGGGTCGTGAGTCTCTCTGCAGGGCCGCCAAGGGATAGAGCCGGGCCTGCCCTGCCCCCTGGGTGCCCCGTCCTTGACTTTTTCCTGCAGAGCCTGAAGACTCCCATATGCCAAAGCAACGCCTTGGCAGAGATCTGGTTCATCGGCACCTCCCGCCCCCGTGTCCTACATGGGGTATGAGGACTTGCGTGGCCGGAAGCAGCATGGGGCGCCTCGCAGAGCCCGTGATGGGTGCCGAGCGCACGCCCTGCCCAGGCTTGGCTGGCCGGAGCAGCGTGACTTGTCGTGCTCTGATGCCGACACTGTCGGCTTTCTCTTCCACGCCATAACCGATTCTCTGGACACCCATGGGTGCTCAGTAACTCTAATTCCATCCTCTCACTGACCCCCTAGGGTCAGCCAGGCCCCGCAGGCTAAGGGCGCAGCCCCACGCGGCTGCCCCCTTCAGATGCCAGTCCCTCGTACTTATGGCCAAGCAGCCTCAGAGTCAGGGTATCCCCACCCCGCCTCAGCTTTGAGTTTGCTCATGGAACTCAGGAAAACAGTTTACTTCCTATTAATGGCTCGTAATATGGGAAACAACTCAAGAAGAGCCAGAGGGGAGAGAGGCGAGGTGTAGGGGAGGGGCCCTGGGCTGCGGTCAGGCCACCCTCCCAGCACCTCCTCGTGCACACCGACCCGGAAGCTCTCCGGACCCCATTGTTCAGGGTTTTTTAGATTTTATTTATTATTTATTTATCTGGGAAGAAGCCCAGACGTTTATCCCTGACGGCAAGCCCTGCAGGTGTTGTGGGTCGTGGGTTTTCCCACAGGGCGGCTGTGCTGGCCTTGGGGGGGCATCTCTCCTGGCGGTGACTGGAAGCATCCCCATCACTTGGCTCGCTGCAGGCGGGCGCAGCTGGCGTGGGCGGGAGGCAGGACCCAGGCCGTCCCGGCGGGGCACTCTGCGCCGAAGCCATCACCTTTACACTCTCCTCCAGGGGCCCCTCTGCCGTCTCGTCCAGTCTCAACATGCTCTGAATAGATTTATTTCTCCCAGACTGTAATTACCCTCTTACACAAGAGCCAACGAGTTTCTACCTACGTTCTCTTTCCGCCCGTCCTGGGAGAGGTTAGCTCCAGAATGTCTGACCCAGAAAAGGAAAACCTTTATTTCTACATCGCAAGTGGCCTGCGAGCCAGCTCTTGTCCCTCGGGATGTCACAACGGCTCTTCCGCGGCATGTCCGTGGACTCATCAGAAGCGATTCCGTGGAGGCCGGAGGTCGTACGAGGGTCATGTGGGGACTCACGCAGGGTGAACCGGGGTTTGGGAGTCGTGCTGCGACAGGCACCCACCGAGAAAGCCACGCGTGCCTGTCCCTTAGGGAGCGCGGTGTGTCTCTCTGGGCGACACGGTGTTTATGGCGAAGGCTTGCCGCGGAAAACAAGGGCCCCACTTGGCGCTGGAAGCAGTCTTTGGAGACTAGGAGTGATGTTGGCTTTCTTGGGGTGAGGCCAGGTGTCCTGGGAAAAGCATTCATTATCTCTGTCTGCAGTGCCATTCGTAAATAAGTAGAGGCTTCTAATGGTATAATGATCGTCCTTAGGTTACGGGTTTAAATAGACGTAATAACCCACCCAGCGCGGAGAAAGGCCCAGCTCGGAAGCCAGGGAGACGCTGGCTGGATCTGGGCTTGTTTGGGCACTTCCTTCTGTCTCTGAGCCGGAGGTTGGGCGTCTGCAGAGGGTGCTTCCCTCCCTGGCCGCCTGGTGGGGAGAACGAGGGCCCGCCCGGGCCACGGGTCCTGAGGCTGTCAGGTGCGAGCAGCCACGGGCCCTGTCCCTTTCTTGTCGCTGCTGCTCATATTCCTCTGCTGGAACCAGTATCACGCCCATTGTACAGAGGAAGAAACTGAGGCGAACAGGAGGCTCGGTCATTGGCCCAGGTGGCTAAGAGCTACAAAGTGGTAGAGGCTAGAGTGGAACCCAGTCGGCCTCCGGAGACAAGCTGACCCCTGTGACACCATCGTCAGTGCTGCGATTCCTCGTCACATTTCTACCATTGTATCGCCTGTGCTCCCACCTCCGCCCGACGGTGAAAGACACAACAGGGGAAGAGGATCGAGCACCAGGGACACGAACCCACCTTTGCTTCTGTAGAACCACAGCAACCAACCAAACTCCTATGCAATTGCATGGAATCTCCCCCAGAATCTGCAAGGGTCGGGGAACCCCGCCGCTGATACTGGGTGTGCAACATGTACTGTATCTTTTTTTTTTTTTTTCCTCTAACTAAGGCTGGTTAACAGCCTGCGAGTGTCTGGCATCCCCTGTGCTCTCTCCAGACCTCGGGGCCCCCCGACCCCCACCTTGGTTTGCAGAGGTGGCTTGATTCTGGGTTGTCTGGCAAATAGGAAGTATGATTGATTTTTTTTTTTTTTTTTTTTTTTTTTTTTTTTTGCTTTGCATGACTTGAAATTCCAGGTGTCACATTAGCCTGGTATTTATGCTAAAATGCTAACAGGTTGTGAAATTGTTTTGTCCCTGGTCTTTCCGAAGGCAGCTATGGAGATGTCTCATTGGAGGCGCCCTGCCCTCTGAGACCCAGCGTGGATGCCACCGTGGGATGGGAGCCGTGCCTCCCTGGAACTCCACCTGTTTGGGTTGCTGTGCTGAGTTCTGGGGCTGAGTCATCCCCGGGGTGCAGCCTGACTTCGCCTGGAGAAGACAGGGTAGAGGACCCACAGACAAGCTGGAGTTTTGTCTGTGTGTTGGACTACTGAGCAGTCGCATTCAGGGTAGGCGTGACAGTGACCCAGCCCCAGACGGGGGCACTAACAGGGAAACACCCAGTTCCCTCCTGCCTTCATTCCAGAGGGAATGGCATGCGTATGTCTTTTCATACATAGAGTTGATGAAAGAGAATGGCATGTTCACAAACAGATTTTTAAGCCAAGGAGTGCCCTCAGTAATCCACATTCCCTGATAACCATACTCCTGGGAGGGTGATAGTACTGGGAAGCCTTATTGTTCATTTTATTTTTTTATTTTACATTTTTAAAAAAGATTTTATTTATTCATGAGAGAGACAGAGAGAGAAAGACACACACACGTGCACACACGCACACACAGAGGCAGAGGGAGAAGCAGGCTCCCTCTGGGGAGCCCGATGCAGGACTCGATCCCAGGACCCCGGGGTCATGACCTGAGCCAAAGGCAGATGCTCAACCGCTGAGCCACCCGGGTGCCCCTTATTGTTCATTTTAAAATGTCCTGGAAAGAGGAGGGCTGGGGGGTGTTGCTGGAATGGAACGTCCGAGCCCGTGTGGTCCACGGCAAACCTCTCGATGCGATAAAGTAGAGCATCGACCCACCTTGTTTCCGGTATTTTTCATCTTTCCCTGTGCATACAGGATTAACTTCATAGATGTTCTGATCATAATTAGGTGTAATGGATTTGGATTTTACTTTTTTTTTTTTTTTTTTGGATTTTACCTTTTAAATTGAGTCTCGGGGCGCCTGGGTGGCTCAGTCGGTTAAGCTTCCTACTCTTGATTCTGGCTCAGGTCATAATCTCAGGGTCATGAGACTGAGCCCCACGTCAGGCTCCGTGCTCATCACGGAGTGTGCTGGAGATTCTCTCTCTCCCTCTGCCCCTCCTTCCTGCTCATGCCCTCTACACAGACAATAAATAAAATCTTTAAAAAAAAAAAAGCTGAGCCTCTACTCCAGAGTAGACACAATCGTTTACATCAGCTTGGCGCTGTCTGCAGGAATATTTACAGAGGCTGAGTCTAGATAGCAGCGTTGGGAGCTTTGAAGAAGGGGGCTTTCCTTCCCTTTCATTTTGGGCTTCTTTCTCCAGGATTGTTATAAAGCTTGGTTACAGTGAGAGCGATTCAGTGACATCAGCCCTTTAGATGCATTTTCATGGCTGTGTTCCTAGTTCTTTTGGGGACAGGAGTAATTAAATTATTTCCAGGTCTCTGGAGTGTTCCAAGAGGAGAAGGAGCTGAGGCAGCCATGTGAGAAGCTGACTTGAAAAGGAACGTGGAAATGCAGTGAGATTTGAAGATATTACAGGCCTTTCTCTGGGGACCATTAGCGAAATTCAGGACTCCCTAGGCCTGGCCTTCTTTGCCCCCAGGTCTAAACAAAGGAAAACTGTTTCAAGATAAGACCTATTTGCATAAATATGTGACTATTTGAGCTTTGGTCTTGAAGCTGGAGAAAGCACAGGAAGGTGAATGAGGCCTCCCCCACCCCTCACTGATCTGCCTGCGCAGGTTACGGTGACGGTGACGGTGACCGGTGCTTGTCTTCGCATTCCTATGATGCTTCCCTCCTGGCCTCCTCCTGGCCTTCTCTCATGATCCGAGGCGTGGGCCAGGTCTCCACCTTAGGGGCCCTCACTCCATGACGTCCATTCTCCATAAATGCTCTCTTCTGTAGAGAGGAGGGGGATTTATCTGGAATACACACAGTTTAGCTTTCTGTTGCCACGATTTTGAAATGGGTTATGTAGCTGCAGACTTGTCTGCTCACTTTGGAAGAAAGTGAGCATAAAGCAGGTGGGTTCATGGCTGGCTGTCTTCGTGGGAGCCCCTTCTTATGCTCCCAGATGCTGGCTTTGTGGGGTCCTGCCCTGGGGCCACACGTTCACGTCTGTTCTCGGAGAAGTGCTCAGTCCTACTGCAGACACTAGATGCTGTTTCTGCTTAACTTTAAAAATCCGGCCTCGGTATCAGAGTAGATCAGCAGGGAGCCCGAGCACTGAGGATTGAATAGCCCTACTTCAACAGCTCAGTGTGATCGGGATGCTCTGAGGAGCTCACTGGAAAACCTCAGAAGGGACCTTCATAAACAGGTGTGTTTTGGAAGGGGGGTGACTCTGGGTCAAGATCAGGGTCTCTATCCGTTCATCGTACTTAGGCCGATGTCAGCCCCTTGGGTAGGCAGGCGAGCGGAAAGGGTCTGTTGAGCCTTGCATCCTGCTGCCCTAGGAGGGGGTCCCCTGTGTGGTGGTGACGGCTCGCCACCATTTACCAGGGTTGAGAGAATTTAATCTCCCTCGTGGATAACACCTTAATGCACTAAAAGAAGATTACTTATTTTTAAAGCCTTTCCATTTTGTTCTTGTCCATTTGGCAGATGAAGCATTATTATTCCCAGGGTGGCCAGGGGCGGGGGCCAGCCTGGACGAGGATTGGGCCCCCAGTCGTCATCCCTCCAGTGGGGCTCCCAGCAACAGTGTTAGCAGAGTTTCATTGGGCCGTGCTGTAACGTTAGGGCAGGCGGTAGTTAACCTTTCCTGCCAAGTGCTGCAGGAGACCAAGGAACAGGTGGTCGTGTGACAGGCTTTATGAAGGGGGTCGGGACCCCTAGGGCCGGGAAGACCCTCCAGCGGGTCTCGGGGAGAGGACATTGGGACCCATGGATGCTCCGTTTTTACTGTTGCATTTAGACTTTCTCGATGTGACTTGAACGGGAGTTGTGACCTTCGGGAGTCTTGGGTTCTACAAGTTTTAAAGTCTTTTAAGTCAAAATCTGCTTGTTTGTTTATTTGCTCTCAGTCAAGTGCTTAGTCTAACTGCACATTCCAGGGGTGGGGTAGGAGGGAAGCTTTTTGTGGAGCTCGATATAAAGGACAACCAACTCCTCCTTGCTCAGGAACACTGCTGAAGCCGTGGGATTTTTTTTTTTTTTGAAGCCGTGGGATATTATTGGTAAAAATTAATTAGCTCAGCAGGGAAGGTTCCAAAGACGAACCAGAACTAAAGGGGTCATCCTCCGCTGCTTCACTCGGGCCTGCGCCGCCGAGCCTTGGACAGCGAACGTTCTCTGTGTCCTGTCGTTTGTGTTTGTAGCTCGTCTGGCACGAAAATATGTTCCTCCAGAAAGGGTTGTTTATGGAGCATTTATTTTTAAAATGAATAGATGACATTTCTTATACAAACATTTTTTTTTTTTTTTTGTTCCAACCTTTTGTGAACTCGGGAAAGGCAATAACATGAAGATACGTAAACGCACGCACGTAGCTCAGGCTTCTGCGAGCGCCCTTGCCAGGACGGGTGAGGCCAGCGTGGTGCAGTGTCTGCCGGTGTGCAGAGAAGGCGACACTTTTTCTCCTTCTGTGCCAGTGAGGCATCCCACGGTGGACGCTGGGAACGGACCCCGCCCCCCCTCCCCACCCCGTGCTGGGGGGCCCGCAGCATCTGGGTCAGGTCTTCCTGGGGGTGGCGGGTGTGCAGATGGGCCCAGGGTGCAGAGGCTCTGGCCACGGGGCCGTTGGGGGCGGGGAGGAAGGAGTTAGCTGGGGCTGAGAAGGAGGAACGGGGGCAGATGTCCTAGCCTGAACTTGGAGGAATGGCAGGCCCGACAGAGGAACTATTTGGATAATATTTCCACTTGGTCTTTTATTTTAGATTCTGATAAATCCACCAGAGAATTAAAGAATGTTCTTTTCCTACCCAAGTGACAGCCGGCAGTGTTCCCCGGGGGGTCCCTTCTGTCTTAGGCTTCGCCTCATGATGACTTGGCTCTGGCCAGGCACACTGGCCACCTGCTGGCCACCCGCCAGCCCCACCCCCTAGTACCCTTCCAGCCTGAGCGCACCTGGCACCTGGCACCTGGCTCGTTGTCGTCCCCGGGGGCTTGCTCGGCATCCTGCCAGGGCAGGGGTGACCCCTCATTCTATAAGATGCTCTCCTACAGAGGATTCTGTGGCAGAAACTTGATATTCCTCTGTTCGGCAACAGCTCTCTCTAAAACGCTTTGTGATTTTTATCGGGAATATGGTCTGGTTTTATTCCTGGTGTAATTACTTGCCTTGGTCGTACAGGTCCTTAAGCGAACTCACTTTATAATGCTATTTTTGTTCAGGCTGTGTAATTTCCTAAATGTTTTAATATTTTATATGTTCTCTGAATTATCCCCACATCTTCGGAAACCGCAGTGGGCTGAAAATTATATAGATAGAAACAACCTATTGTGTCCCGCGTATATCTTTATTTTTTATTTTATTTATTTGTTTGTTTATTTATTAAAAGATTTTATTTATTTATACATGAGAGACACAGAGAGGCACAGACACAGGCAGAGGGAGAAGCAGGCTCCATGCAGGGAGCCCAACGTGGGACTCGATCCTGGGTCTCCAGGATCACACCCTGGGCTGAAGGCAACGCTAAACCACTGAGCCACCCAGGCTGCCGCTACCGCGTATATTTTTATTTATTTATTTATTTTTTGCTTATAAAAATCTATCACTTGTTTTCTTTCTAAGGCTCTTTTTTTTTTAAGATTTTATTTATTTATTCATGACAGACACACAGAGAGAGGGGCAGAGACACAGGCAGAGGGAGAAGCAGGCTCCCTGTGGGGACCCGATGCAGGGACTCGATCCCAGGACCCCGGGGTCACGCCCTGGGCCCAAGGCAGATGCTCAACCACTGAGTCACCCAGGTGTCCCTCTAAGGCTCATTTTTAGAGAGAGGAGATGCTAATGACTCTCACTCCCTACGAAGGTGGACATATCTGGGGAATTTTAAATCCGCTGGTTGGGGGATGACTCCGGGGTCCCGGGATCGAGTCCCGCATCGGGCTCCCTGCATGGAGCCTGCTTCTCCCTCTGCCGGTATCTCTGCCTCTCTCTGTGTCTCTCATGAATAAATAAAATAAAATAAAAAGTAAATCTGCTGGTGGGGAGAACTAGAACCCAGTATCCTGCAAAAACTCTTTATGTGGAAAGAATATAACAGCTAGATTGGGGCAACACAGAGTTTAGCTCTTGAGAAATGCATCAGAGGGAGACAAGCTTTGGAACATTGTTTCCAGAAGATCTGCGGATCTGGGTGTTTCTCGGGTTTGGAACGCTGAAGCCTCGTCCTGGCTAACCGTTCCGGTCCCGGTCCCGATGGTTTGGGGCAGTGAAACAAAGGGGGGAGACGGCATGAATTCTTCGCTCCTTCTCTCATATCTCGCGCCTCCTCCATCCAGATCGTGTCTTGTCACGTGGTGGGCGAGGCCATTCAGTTCCTGGTCGGCGCGGGGCCCGGGTCCCCCGAAGACACGGGGCGCCAGCTGTATGGTGCGCGGCTCTCCCCATTTCATCTGCAGGTGAGTTTGCGCAGACGGTGCTCGTCAACCTGCAGGGCAAGCCTGGCGTGACCGCGGGCCGGGACTCCCCCTGCTTTCGCGCTCGCGAATGGTTTATTTCATAATTTTCCACCTGTAACCTTCTGTGTTATGTTGTATCTGTAGGAGACAAAGTGTGCGTGGTGTGTGGTGTGTTACGTGTTATGTACGTGCACATACTGTGTAGCTTCCACACACGTATGCATACACACCCACACCTACAGGTATACATGCGGCTACATAGGGGTGCGCTGAGTGAATTCAGAGGTTGCCCATTTACCAAAATCAGGAGATACGGTATTTTTCAAGGTGTTCAAACAACCAGGGGTGTTGCCGGCAGGCAGAGTAAGGTGCGTGGCATCGGAGGCGAGGACGGGGTTCTGTCTTGGGACCTCGTGCCAGGCCCCAGCAGTCCCCCGCAGTGGGAGACCAGCCTAGGGGCCAGGGGTCGTGTTACTCTTGCTAGTTTTTGGAGAAAGTCAACCTTGGAAGACTCGTACTACGTTTTATAAGCCTAAAAGATGAGTATTACTATCGTATTTTTCATAACACACTATTACGGTAATAAGAGACTCCTACCGGCACGCCTTGTTTCACTTCACTTTGGAGATGAGGCTTTTTTTTTTTTTTTTTTTTTTTTTTTACCCGTGGAGGGTTTGTGGCAGCCCCGCGAAGAGCACGTCTGCGGGCACCACTCCAGCTGCCTTTGCGTGCTGCGTCTCTGTCACGTTGCGGTGATCCAGGTGCATATCCTCCTTTTTCCTTATTATATTTGTCACGGTGATCTGTGGTCAGTGACGACGACTCGCTGAAAGCTCACGTGATGGTCACCATTTTTTTTTTTTCTTAAAGATTTTATTTATTCACGAGAGACCCAGAGAGAGAGGCAGAGACACAGACAGAGGGAGAAACAGGCTCCCTGCGGGGAGCCCGATGTGGTACTCGATCCCGGGACCCCGGGGTCACAATCTGAGCCAAAGGCAGACGCTGAGCCGCTGAGCCACCCGGGCGCCCCTAAATATAACTTATATGCACCGGGGAAGCCAAAGAATGCACTTGGCTTGCTTTATTGTGGTACTTGCTATATTGCAGTGGCCTGGAAGCAAACCTGCAGCCTCTTCAAGGTGTGCTTGTGTATATTTTACAGAATATTAATAATGATCTATCTAGTAATTATATAGAGTCATATGTGATCACCGTAAGAGGCGTATTCGTGGAATTTCTGGATGCCCGGAGCATCAGATAACCGTGTGACTGTTGTGAATTTCTGGGTCTGTTTGAGGGGTCCCTGCCCATTCAACCCTGTCTTTCCTCCCCTCCGTCCCGGGTCTTGGCTGCTAATTTGGGGGATGAGCCCAAGTCGTACAGCTCCCTCAACCACAAGGGAGGATGATATCCTGTATGCTTTTCTTACACAGACGTGGTTTTGAATAACCGGAGCAAACAAGATTTTCTGGCTCCCTACATGGCCTTTTTCTCTTTCTGTCTTTCTTTCTTTCTTTTTTTTTTTTTTTTTTAAGATTTTATTTATTTATTCATGAGAGACACAGAGAGAAGCAGAGACCCAGGCAGAGGGAGAAGCAGGCTCCATGCAGGGAGCCCGATGCGGGACTCGATCCTAGGACCCCGGGGTCACGCCCTGAGCCAAAGGCAGACGCTCAACCGCTGAGCCACTGGGGGCCTGTCTACCTGGCCTCCTTCTGAGGGCCCGCCCTCCCCGGCCTCCCCGCCAGCACGTCCTTTCTGAGAGTTCAGGAGGAGGAGTGTGACTTCATGTCACACCTGCCAGGTGTTAACACCCTCCCACTCGCCCTACAACTTTGGACAGTGTAACTGGAAAACCAGCCCGAAGCCTGGGACACATGTAGCTGACACCGGATGCCTGGTTCGGGATAGAGCGAGTCCAGCCAGGCCTGTAGGACCGCCGTGAAGGACGTGGGGTTTCTGAGATGCTGCTCACGTGCCATTTCATGCAGCTCGGCAGAAGTAACCCAGTCGTGTCTCTGCTCTCTTAACCCAGTTGACACCTGCTCTCAGGGCAGAGGCAGCTGCTGGAGATCGATCGGTCAGTGATGAACGCCCCAGACAGGAGATGCTCCTGCTGCTCTGCTGGCCTTGAGATTAAAGGTGCAGAAAGGGGCTGCGGTGGTCTCACACCCGCCCCCCTGGACCCCTACCTGCTGGGGAGAGGGACAGACCTGCAGCAACATGATCCAAGTGCACCTTCCCTGCAATCACCAGGATTGCTGGTGTCGGGTGAGGGTCCTGAGTAGTGGGCAGTGCCGTCTAAAGCTGCCCTCTCCTCCTCTGCGGAGGGTCCGGAAGGCACCATGAGGCGAAGAGCTAGGATCTGTGCTTTAGAAAGAGGCTCCGTTTGAAAGATGAAGGAAAGGTGTATTAGTTTGCTGTGGCTGCTGAAACAATCACCACAAACCTAAGCTTAAGACCCAAATATAGGGGCGCCTGGGTGGGTGGCCCAGTTGGTGGAGTGTCTGACTCTTAGGTTTTGGCTCAGGTCGTGATCTCGGGCTCATGAGATCGAGCCCTTGGGTCGGGCTCTGCGCTCAGCACAGAGTCTGCTTGGATGGTTTCTCTCTGCTGCCCCCTGACCCCACTCATCCTCTTTCAAAAATAAATAAATCTAAAAAAAAAAAAGAAAGAAAGAAAGAAAAGAAAAACCAGCATAGGGGCACCTGGGTGGCTCAGTCGGCGAAGCATCTGCCTTCTGCTCAGGTCACGATCTTGCGGTCCTGGGATCGAGCCCCGTCTTGGGCCCCCTTGCTCAGTGAGGAGCCTGCCTCCCTCTCTCCCCCTGCTCATGCTCTCTCAAATAAATAAAATAAATAAAATATTAAAAAAACCCCAGCATAAATGTATTATGTCGCCGTTCTGGGGGTCTGATGTCCAGCACGGGCTGGCATCGGCGGGCTGCCTTCCTGTCTGGAGCCCTGCGAGGATCTGCTTCCGTGCTCACTGGGTGTTGGCAGGATTGTGTTCCTGGTGGCTGTAGGGCCGATTTTCTCACCAGCTGTCCGCTCAGGGCCGGTGGCAGCTTCTAGAGGCCACCTCTTTCCTGCGCTCTTGGCATCCTCTATCTATAAGGCACCTCTCGCTGGCCTGCCTCCCTCCTTCATCCTGAGGGCTCCTCTGATTGGTTCCACTGGGCTCTCTGGGATAACCCAGCATTCTCTCTCCATTCACGGGCCTTGCCCTGGTCACTCCTGCAAAGTCCCCTTTGCGGTATCTGGTCACATACCTGCAGGTTCCAAGACTCTGGGTGTGGACATCTTTGGTGGAGGGGGGGGGGGCGTGACGCTACGACGGGTTGTTGCAAGAGATCAGAGTCCAGATAGAGGGTGTGCGTGTTGGCCCAGGCAAGAGGGGGTGAGAACACCCGTGTGCTGTGTGCACAGCCCTTGGGGAACGTGTGAGCATGGGGCTGGGCTAAGCATCCCACGTCCTGTCCGTGCCCCCCTCTCCCGCGTGCCTTGGTGACACTCCAGGAGAGCATGCAAAGCACAGAGCATTACTCACCTTAGAGACTACAGAGTTCTAATGACGTGTGGCCAGTTCGGCCGCCACTGCTGAGAATCGTCTGGGAGTGGTAGGTTGAGGCCGAGGAAGATGCTGGGGGGCTGAGGGGTGGGGTGAAGGGGAGGTCCAGGGGGGTTAGAGCTTTCTTTACGATTTGGAAAGGCGAGGGGAGGCCAAGCAGGTGTCTGGGGAAGTAAATGAACACACGCACACACAGGTGCACACAGACTCGTGCCCCGATGCGTTGGGCCTTTGCTGGCAGGTGGGGCTCCCCAGTAACTCTGTGTTCTGCTAGCTGGAGCTCCACATGAAAGAGAAGAAGGAGGACATCCAGATCAAGTGGTCCTTCATCCACGCTGCAGGAAACGGCCGTCACCGTCCAGTCCAGAGCCCCGGTGCAGGTCAGTGCCTCCATTGTGAGGACCCACCCCCCACTACAGGTGTGCATGGGAACACCTGCGCGTCGCCACCACCTGCCGAACAGAGGCTCAGACCAGCGCCCCTGTGCCGTGCAGGCTTCTCCTCTCCTCCCAGAGCATGGAGCCACCCGGTCAGGGCAGCAGGGGTGGTGGCCTTGCTGGACCTGATGCTCGGGGTCCTGACCCAGCTGCACCTGCAGTCAGCTGGGAGCTGCAGGGAATCCTGGGCCTGCCCCCTGCACCCCGTCATCCCCCTCATGGGGTTCCTTGGGCCTGGAATAGTTTCTAGCACTCCTGTGGCCTGGAGAAGCACTGGCGTCATGTCACCTGGGGGACGCCTGGACCGGGTCGCCTGCCTGATTCAGCAGACCCTCCTTCCCGCCCTGAGGCTCTCCGCTCAGGGCTCAGGCTCAGTCGTGGCCCCTGGCCGGCTCCCAGGGGCAGGTGTCTGTCCCCGCGGTTTTTGCAGAGGTGCATTTAAGGTCGGAAGGCAATCTCCCTGCTGCCCAGGGTCTTAGGTGTTTGAAGAAATGAATCTGGAAGCAGGGGGTGGGCACACGATGTCATACTGGGGTCCCTTGCGGTGGCTGGAAGGACCATGACAATCATGTGCCCCAAAGGCTCATTAGGTGGTGAGGTCATTCCTCTGCAGGGTTTTGATGATCGTCGTTTGCAGTCTCACCCCGTTTCACCCTCTGGTTCAAGCCCTGAGAGATCCCCAACAGCATTAAGTGAATTTGATCCTTCGTCCCTATGCGGTTTTACCTTTCAGGCCTTGATACAAATGCGTGCAGGTGTTTTTTAATTAATTAATTAATTTTTAAGACAGGTAAGCTTGAATTGCTGCTCCTCTGACGGGCACCCGTTGGAACTGTCACTTTTCCCAGCTGTCGGGGTTACAGCCGGCATGCAGACCGTGTCCCTGGAGGCCCGCTTCCTGCCCTGTCCCCCTTCCTTCCCATGTTTGCATCTATCTCCTTGGCCCCACTGGCGGGGCGGCTGGGCCCACCTGTGTGCAGAGGGGTCCCCTGGCCGGCTGTCCCAGCACCACTGCGGCCGTGCACCTGCCCTGGCATCCGAATTCAAGCCCTTTGAGGAGGGCAGACCTCTGTTCGGGGTCCCTCGAGTCAACTCCGTCCTTGTGTGGCCACGTGACCAGCTTGGTGGAAGTTGAGGGTGCTGCTCCTGCCGGCAGTCCGGCTTGGGTTTTGTCCCTCATCTTTGTAAATGTACAAACATATATATATATTTAACATGTACAACACATGGTTCAGAAGTCACAATCCCATGAGACATCCTACCCAGACGTCCAGTGTTTGCTCGTCCCTTGGACCCCACCTGCCCCCCGCATGCTATTGCTTTGTTCATTAGTTCCTGTTCACCTGATCCAGGTTTGTTTTTGCAAAAATGATCTTACTCCCCCAATACTCACCCAAACAGTGGCATGCTGTGTCTGCTGTTTGCACCTTGCCCCCCAGCATCCTGCGGCTTCTCTGACCGTCCCGTGCTCCTCAGGTGAATGCAAAGTGAGACTTTCCAAGTGCGGCGTTAAGCTGCACCCCCCTGGGAGCCGGTCCTGTGGGTGCAGGACCCGAGCCTCCAGCCCTTCTCCCCTCCCGTTGTGGATGTGATGGCCCCAGGGGTGGAGTGGGGGGATGGCCCGAGCCAGCTGCCCATCCTGGGATGAACTCTGACTCCAAGCACCTCAACACACCTCTTCATCCTTGCTTTCCTCCTCTATAAGGGGACAGGAGATTATGGGAGTTAAAGAAAAAAAAAAGACCCGAATATATAAGCAAGACAAGGTCCATCCATGTGATGGAATATTTTTCATCCCTTAAAAAAAAAAAAAGGATAAGGCTCCAACACTTCTGAGGCTCCCGACACTTTCTACAGCATGAAGGAAGGTATGCGTGTGACAGGAGCCTGACACAGGACACGTAATGGGGGAGCCTGTAGCTGGGAGATGTCCCCAACAGGCAAATCATCCGATTTGGGGCCGATCGGGGCAAGTGGGGCTGGGTGCTGGTGGGGGAGAGAGAGGGTGAGCCTTCACAACTTGCTAGTGGCTACCCAACTCCGGACGTGCTGAATGCCACTGAAGTGTCTACTAAAGACGGTTCATTTTATGTTATGTAAACTTCACCTCCGTTAAAAAAGAAAGAAAGATAGAGCCACCAAGGATCCGTTGAAGAGAAAGATGACAGCACCGTGGTTAGACGTGTAGACCCCAGAGTCTTCGTGCCTGGGCTGGACTCTTGGCTCTGTCATCTGTGAGCTGTGTGGCCCTACATGTCTTTTTTTTTTTTTTTTTAAGATTTTATTTATTTATTCATGAGAGACATGGAAAGAGAGGCAGAGACACAGGCAGAGGGAGAAGCAGGCTCCACGCAGGGAGCCCGATGCGGGACTCGATCCCAGGACCCCGGGGTCACAACCTGAGCCCAAGGCAGAGGCTCAACCGCTGAGCCACCCCGGCGTCCCTACACGTCTTAATTGACGTCTCTGTGCATTAGTTTCCTCATCGGTAACATGGGGATAATAATATTCAAGGTGGTTGCGAAGATTAAATTCATTACTACGTGTAACTGCACAGACGGGGCCCCGACATATCCTAAGAGTGATGGGAGTATTTGGTAATGATTTGATAATTTGTTGAGTTTCTCGCAGAGACTAGATGTTCACTAATTGGCCCAGTGGGATTGAGGTTGCTGTCACAGGGCCTGGCAGGTCAGTCCCTGAAATCCCTCCAGCCCTGCAAGTCGGGTGGTCTGGTGGAAGTCGCTTCGTGCAGCCCCCTGCGCGGGGTGGGGATGGCGGGAGCCCCACGGCGATGGCATTTATACCAGTGGGTGCAGCTTCCCTCCGAGTGATGGCACCACAGTTTATGTATTTGTTTAGCTATTGACGGATCCTTAGGTACTTTCCAATTTGGGGCCTTGTGAATAGTGGTGCTGAGAACATTCTGGAACACCGGAAGGCGTTTCTGTTGGATGTTCATTGTTACAGCTTTCTGGCGTTGCCATCTAATACAATATAAATCATCGCGCTTTGCTCCTTGCTCCTCTACAAGCTCATCTTTCCTACTGGGCCCTTTTGTTTACTTGGCTACTTTATCATTTCAAAAAAAAAAAAAAACTGGCAGATGTCCTGCAAGAAAGAACAAGCACATCTGTCTGAAAGGCTCGACACAGACACAGCGACAAGTTTCTATATTGTGCCAGCCTTTATGGTCACCGTTTTTAATTTTTTATTTATTTATTTTTTAATGATTTTATTTATTTATTCATGAGAGACACAGACAGAGAGAGAGGCAGAGACACAGGCAGAGGGAGAAGCAGGCTCCATGCAGGGAGCCCGACGTGGGATTCGATCCCGGGTCTCCAGGATCGTGCCCTGGGCCAAAGGCAGGTGCCAAACTGCTGAGCCACCCGAACTGCCCCAGGTCACCGTTTTTTAAAAAATAAGGAGCGTGAGTGGCTTCTGCGATCGGCAGGGAGCGCCCTGTCTCCCCAACGAGGACGAGGACAGTGCGGGTCCAGAGCTGACCCCACGGAGCCCGGGCAGCACCCGGCGGGCTGGGTCTTGGGGCTGTGGCGAGGGGAGCTGTCCCCTGCCCACCTGGCGCCCAGTTAGGAAATGATTTGGTGACTTCCTCCTCTTTCGGCAGGACCGGGTGGCGGAGACTGATGCGGTGTCCGAAAGCCTCAAGGACATCCTGAAGCGCCTGGTTACTTCTGCAACCCCGTCGGTGGTCCTGAGCACCAAGCCCGTGGACGTCAGGGAAATTCAGGTAAAACCGCCGAGGGCGGTGCCTTGTGGCCCATTGGGGATCAGGGTCCCCTCCGGGAGAATCTGCGCACCTCTCTAGTGGTCCCCTATCCCCCGTGGCAGAGCGAGAGTGCCTGGCACCGAGTCAGGGACCAGCTTCAAGTTCAGGGCCCCAGATTCCAGAGCCCCGCGGGATGGAAGGAATAGGTGTGTGGGCTGCTCCCCACGGTCCGACCCTAATTAGCCCCGACCCTCTGCTTTTCTGGAGCTACAACCTGACTTTTCACTGTCCACGCAGGGCCTGTGGTCTCAGATCTCCATCCTTCCAGGACTGAGACCCAATTAGCAATGAGAACATGCCCGCAGAGCAAGGGGGCTTTGCATTTATATATATATATATATATATATATATATATATATATATATATTTATATATTTATTATTATATATTAAATTTAATATTATATATTAAATTTATATATTTATATATATATTTTATAATAATATATAATTAAATATATATAAATAATATATAATAATATATAGACAATAATAAATAATATATAATAATTAATAATATATAAGTTAATAAATAATATATAATATATAATATAATTATATATAAATAAATAAAATACCTAGTTATATAGTAGCCTCTGTAACTGTGTGAGCTAATTATATATATTTGAAAATATATTTATTTGCTCATGAGAGACACAGACTGAGAGAGAGAGAGGCAGAGACATAGGCAGAGGGAGAAGTAGGCTCTTTGCAGGGAGCCTGGTGCAGGACTCGATCTCGGATCCCGGGATCACAACCTGAGCCGAAGGCAGGTGCCCAACCACTGAGCCACCCAAGTGTCCTAATTATATATTTATATATAAAATGTATGTTTAAAAATTTTTTAAAAAACAATGTATGTTTATTCATATACACAAAAGCTTATTATAAGGAGTTGGCTCCCATGATCGCAGAGGCTGACCAGTCCCAGGATCTGCAGGGTGAGTCTGCAAGCTGCAGATCTGCAGGAGACCCAGGACCGGCCTGAAGGCCAAGGAGGCTTGAGAGCCACGGAGAGCTGGTGTCTCCATTCAGGTCTTAAGGCAGGAAAACTACCCCTGATATCCCAGCCCCAGTGGTCAGGCTTGAGGAACCCCCTTTTTTCAGGGGAGGTCAGCCTATGTTCTAGCAGACCTTCAACTGATTGGATGAGGCCCACCCACATTAGGGAGGGCAATCTCTTTCACTGGGTCTTTTGATCTAAATATTAATCTTATGCAAAAATGTCCTCACAGAAACACCCAGAACAACGTTTGAACACATACCCCGTGGCCCTGTCATGTTGACCCATAAAATTAACCATCACACATAGATATTTGAAATATTTCATTTCCACTCCGGACATGTGATTGCTCTAGCCCCAGTGCTCATGGACTTGGATCATAAGGACTTTTTTTTTTTTTTTTTAAGATTTTATTTATTTATTCATGAGAGACGCAGGCAGAGGGAGAAGCAGGCTCCATGCAGGGAGCCCGATGTGGGACTCGATCCCAGGACCCCGGGATCATGACCTGAGTCAAAGGCAGACGCTCAACCCCTGAGCCACCCAGGCGTCCCTCCTAAGGACTTTTGTAATTACTTCTTGCAGCTCACACTTGGCAAAGTCCTGGTTCACAGTAGTGTTTTCTAAATAGTGACCTTGAGATGTTGGCAAGCTTCCCCAGCACCCAGGATCCCTTCCTGGAAGCCTCTGTTTGTGTAGAGACCTGTGATGTCTCCGAGAAGCCTTTCCAGGATTCCCAGACCTTTGTTCTTAAGGGACCACCACCCCCCCACCTTTTTAAAATATTTTATTTATTTATTTGACAGAGAGAGCGAGAGATTGAGAGCAAGAGAGCAGGAGGGAGAGGGAGAGAGAATCCGAAGCGAGTGCAAAGCCATACCTGGGGCTCCATCCCACAAATGTGAGATTGTGACCGAAGCCGAAACCAAGAGTCAGATGCTTAACCAACTGAGCTACCCGGGCACCCTGGGGCCCCGTCCAGAGAGCACTCACGGGGCGCCAGGGTGGCTCAGACTGCGAAGCGTCTGCCTTCAGCTCAGGTCGTGATCCTGGGGTCCTGGGTTTGAGCCCCACATCGGGCACCTTGCTCAGTGGGGAGACTGCTTCTCCCCCTCCCTCTCCGTCTAGCACTCCCCCTGCTTGTGCGCTCTCTCTCAAATAAATAAAGAAAATATAAAAAAAAAAAAAGAAAATGTAAAAAAGCGCTCACCGCGTGAAGGGAGGGAGGAAGCTAGTTTGGGGAAGGTTTAAGGCGATGTCCTCCGGGTTAGAGGAGCCTTTTCTCTGTTGGAATTGCCTTGATGCCCGTTGAAGACATGATGATGGACACTGGGCCCAGCCATACCCACCTCTGTCACCACTTTAGTGCCTCTCCGACCCCCCGATGAGACTCGGACAGTCCTCACCTGGGTGGCGCTATGCGTGACGGCCCTTGCCGTGTGCGTGTCGGGCTGCTGTCCCGCTCGGTGCCCCTGGGCAGTGGGCCCGCAGCCTGGAGAGGGCACCCCACTTTCTCTTGAGCGCCTGGCCTGGGTCGGGTGTGGCCCCAAGGCAAGCTTGCTTCCAGTTTCCGCTCACAACCGGATTCTGGGGGGCCCTCTGGCTGAACCTGGTTTATTTGGACAGAAAAGGTTCCCACGCAGGGGAAGAGGTGATGCTGGATTGGGACCCTCACTTCCTATAGGAATGGAAAGCTGTTACGGAGCCGACTGCAGGGGGTCAAACGGGATTTCCTGGAGACCCCTCCTCTTCTCCCCTGGTCACTGCCTTTTGTTTTTCCGTCGGCAGCATCTACAGCGCGCTTCATCTGCTCCTCAGGAATCCTGCCCTCCCAAACCTCCAAGGGCTCACGAACTCAAATTATTGGTGAAGAACATCCGAGCCTCGCTGCTGAACGATCCTGGTGCTTCAGGCAGGTGGTGGGGCTGCGGGACACCCTTGGGTGTGTGTGTGTTGGGGGTGGGGGGCCCAGGCGAGCATGGGGGGACATGCGGGTTCTCCGTGGCCTCTGGCTTCCCTGCAGCATCCTTCACTTGAGTCTGCAGCGTGACCCCTGCCTTTGAGCAAAGAGCCCCTGAAAACCGTAATAGGAACGCGAGAAGACCATTAAAAACCAGTCCCAATTTTGCGTGCATGAAGGCTGAGGTGGGGGGGAAGGGATGCACCTGTGACCTTGCCCTTTCCTTTCGTCTGAAGAACACCTTTTTGTTCTTTTAAACTATCGAACGTGGAAATACATATTAAGCATCCCTGACTGATATGTGATGTGAACCTTCTTTCTTTTTTTAAAAAAATATTTTATTTATTTATTTGAGAGATAGAGAGCGAGCAAGTGAGCGTGAGCAGGGAGGAGGGGGAGAGGGAGAAGCAGACTCCCCGCTGAGCAGGGACCCCTATGTGGGGCTCAATCCCAGGACCCCAGGGTCATGACCTGAGCCGAGGGCAGGTGTTCAAGCAGCTGAGCCCCCCAGGGGCCTGTACCTCCTCCTCTCATAGAAGCTGAAGTGCCACGTGGGCTGTTTATCCGTGCCAGAGAGGCTGTTACCTGAGCAGGGACAAGTGTCGCAGAACCGGTCATACTCTCGGCGTCCTGAACGGCTGCTGAGACCCCAAGTGCACAGCAGCCTGGAACAGAACCCAGCTTCCCACCGTGGTTCCATTTTGCCGAGGATGGGAATGAATTCTTTATTGCCTGAGAACGCTGAGGGTTGCGTATCTGCGAGGAGGGCCCAAAGCACAGACCGTCCACATGTAACACCCGAGACTCTGTGTGACGCCAGCTGTGGGCGACTGGCTTGGTAAGGGCCCTTGCTGTGGCCCTGCGAGGCCTGCCCTGCTCACCGCTGCGGGGACCTCTGACTCTGGACGCTGTCGGCCTAGGCGGGGGTCCCTGTTCCTCTTCTCTGCCAGCGGGTCCACGTCGGGGTCCGTGTCTCCCGTCGGAGGTGATTGTGAAGACCAGTAAGATAATGTGCTTGGAACAACACTGCGTGGTGCACGAGAGGGCCAGGGACTGCGGTGGTTACTGGTTCCATGCTGTGTTCACAGCTCTCTGCCCTGGGACAAGCGTTGCCTTGAAGCAGAAACCACCGGGTACTAGTGAAACGTCCCATTACCCGGATCAAAGATCCTTAAATCTCTGATTGAGCTGAGTCAGGGATAAAAACACATCCTTCGTGAGTAGGGAGATGGGGTCTCTGCAGGGTATCCCCAAATTTAGGGGTCACCCCGGAGGCCTTTTGCAGGGAGGTAGTCTTGTCCCAAAGTGGGGGGTCACATCAGCTGTAGTAAAGTTGCCCCTGGGAAGTGTCACCATCCGGTCAGGAAGCAGGGGCGCTTGGGGCCCACCGTCCGGGCCAGTAGATATCCAGTTGGGGACAGGAAGCCTCAAACCCCAAGTGCAGTGTTTTGAGAGTTTGTCAGTGGCCAATGAAATCGAGAAAAGCCCCTCGGAAGCGGGGAGCCGAGGCGTCAGGTATGTAAGTCGGCCTGTTAGGTGCAAACCGTGTCTGCGTGCAATGCAGTTCTAAATAGGAATGCCCCTTTGTGTGATTGCAGGCAACGTTAGGCCACAGTGTGTGGTCCGGCTGAACGATCCCGTTCAGAAGTTCAGCGCCCTCGCGAAAACCACGACCGAGCTCGCCTGGGAAGAAGAATTCACCTTGTGCGTACGGCCTGGTTGAGGGGCTTGCGTCCGCACAGCCGCACCTGCTCACGGCGGCCAGATCGTGAAATCCGTGTGTAGCGCTGCTAATACCCCACGCTTAAAAATTTTTTTAAGAACTTTTTTGAAAAGGTGTCTTAGACATCCCAGGTGGCTGTAGGTTGGGTATGGATTTCTTTCTGAAGGCAGCCCTGGGTACGGGTCCCCTCCTCGCCCGCGTCCTGCTGCAACCAGAGAGCGCTCTGGGCAGGCTCCCTTTGCTTCTGAAATACACGCCGCTTGGAGCGGAACAGAGGAGACTTTGGGTGGTTTCCAGAACATAGCAGGGAGCAAAGGGAGGAGTAGGGCCCGTTGATAAGAAATGGTGTAGGAACCCTAAGTCATGGGGTAGGGAGCAGCCTCCCGCCAGCACGTGCAGAAGCCAGGTCCATTCCGGAACGTCCGGGTGGCTTCATGGGATCTATTAACAGCCCACGACGATCTCTCATGAGCTCATTGTGTTGTTAGATCAAAGGAGAAAACAAACTTAGCTTGGTAACATGCCCAGAAGATCATCAGTGACCTTTCCTGTGCGATCCTAATGTTAAAAACTTAATTAGAATAAGATTTATGGCCACCTGTTTAATAAGCTTAAGGAAGTCCTATATAAATGAGAAAGACCAGAAGTCGTCCTGTGAAAGCCGAGAGACAGATACCCACTGTTTTGTTCTAGAAGTAAGGGTAATGCACTCGGATAAGAAAAGGAGGTCGTGTACAAATACAGGAAAGGAAGAGGCAAAACGAATTATTACCTGGAGGTGATACTATTGCCTATCTAGACTGCTCGAGAAAATCAGCTGGAACGATCAGAAATAAAAACGGCTGTAGGATAGAAGTAATAGTAGGAAGCTCATAGAAATAATATTTCAGTGAAGTGGCTGAGTCTAAAAATACAGAAATCAGTTGCTTTCTGATGCTCTAGCAACAAACAGTTTGAAAAAGTACTGGCGGCAGGTGTCCCATGTATAAAATAAAGGGTTTTTAGGAATCATTAATGAAAATAGGAGCACTCTCCTGGAAAACTGGGAAAAGATGTCTGAGCTAGAAATATATTAAAGTACGAATCGTAGATAGCCAGAAACTTCTGAGAAGTTGTTCGATCTCAGAAAAAAAAATTTTTTTTTAAGATTTATTTATTTATTCAGAGAGAGAGAGAGAGACAGAGAGACAGAGAGAGAGGCAGAGACACAGGCAGAGGGAGAAGCAGGCTCCATGCAGGGAGCCCGACCTGGGACTCGATCCCAGGTCCCCAGGATCACACCCTGGGCTGCAGGCGGCGTTAAACCGCTGCACCACCGGGGCTGCCCTGATCTCAGAAATAGTTAAAGAAAAACAAATGTAAACCAAAGAGCTTATATATATATATATATATATATATATATATATATATATATTTTTTTTTTTTTTTTTTTTTTTTTTTTTTTTCCACCTCATGGGTTGGTAAAGAATAGGCGAGTGAGGATGGACTGGGGGAAGTGTAAATGGGAATAACCATTCTAGAAGTCCTCACTATGTATCCAAAAAAAAAAAAAAAAACAACCTCTTAAATGCACATACCTTTTGACTGGCATTTATAGTTTTCCTAAGGAAATAATCACACAGTGTGTACAAGGATGTTTACCATAGCTTGTTTATGATTATGAAATGTTATAAACAATCAAGCCATTATTAAGGCCTGGTTATTTTTTAAAATTTTTTAAAAGATTTTTATTTATTTATTCATGAGACAGAGAGAGAGAGAAAGGCAGAGACATAGGCAGAGGGAGAAGCAGGCTCCATGCGGGGAGCCCGATGTGGGACTCGATCCCAGGTCTTCAGGATCAGGCCCTAGGCTGAAGGCGGCGCTAAACCGCTGGACCACTCGGGCTGCCCTTAAGGCCTGGTTAATTAAGGATTTGGATAAATAAGATCTCCCAAGGCCAGATAGTAGAGTACTAGATGCCTATTCAAAGTGGCGTTGCTCTGTAGCTTCTGACCTGGAAAGACGTCGGATATCTTACATGGAAAAAAAAAAAAAAAAGGCCACAAAAGGGGAGAGAGGTATATATCCTGTTCTATTTTTTGGTTTTAGAAAACTTACAGAGCTACGCTCTTTGATACAGTAAGTACTAGCCACACGCGGCTCTTTAAATTTGAATTAATTAAAACGAAACAAAATTGACTTCAGGCCCTCAGTTAGCACGGGCCTCGTTTGGGGCTCCCAGTAGCCATCTGGGGCTGGCGGCCACCGTACTGGAGGGTGCCTGGATAGAACATTCTCTGTCATCAGTCAGAAAGGAGCAGAGAGTTCTAGGAGACCAGTAACCAGAGATTAACAGTAACTGGGAATAGCGAAGTGGCAGGTCCTCTTTACACTGACGGTGATTTGTGTTTCTTTCTATAATGAGAAAAAAAAATACTGTTTTAAGAAATAATACAGCATTTGCAAGGATTCACAGCTCTTTTTTTCCTTTCCGCAGTGAGTTGAATGCCAAGTCGAAGGAGTTGCACCTGCAGATTTCAGGGGATGAGCGATCCTCAGAAGGTGGGTGTCGAGCAGGTGCGGAGGGGGCGGCCCTGCTCTCGGGGAGGGGTCATCCAGCCGCCCTGATGGGGCCTGGAGAAGCTGAGAAGCCCTTCCCTGAAACCACTCCGGTCTTTCCGAGGCAATGTTTGCTTGAAAGTCCATTTCAGTTATGAGCAAGGGGATACATTTTGGAAAAGAATATACACAACTGGGTTTTGCCTTATTTTTTTTTTTAGTAAATATCTAAAATTTTTTATTCAGCCGTTCTTGGCTTAGAGAAGTACTTCTCGACCTTCTTAGCCTTAATAGACCCGTTCTGTTGTGTTCCTAATTGGGGTAAAATGCGTATAACATAGAAGCTCCCATCTTAATCGTTTCTAAGTGTAAAATTCAGTGGCGTTGAGTACATCCACACCGTGTGCAGCCATCAGCACCACCCACCTCCAGGACTTTTTCCTCTTGCCACGCTGAGACCCTGGTCTCGTGAAACACCGACTTCCCCACACCCTCCGTCCCCCTGGCACCCCCCCCCCCCCCCACCGCCCCATCCTGCTATTTCTCTCTATGGATTTCAACTGGCTTTTCCTTGTAAAATAAGCCACAGCAGCTTACACTGGACACATGCTTTAGAGACAAGAAAGCTATGGTTAAAGGTAAAATCACAAAAGTGAACATGGACCTGTATATATGCGTGTGTGTAAGTCAGGAGTTTCAGTATGTATTAGGTTTTAAAAAATGCCCATAAAAATACCAAAATTGGGAGAAGGGGGCCCCTTACCTGGCTTATCCTGCTGGGAGACCAAGCCATTTGGTTGTCTCCTAAAATTACAAAGACCCAGGAAAAAGCAATTCAAGCTTCTTGTTTATTTGCAAGAATTCTTCTTCTTCTTCTTCTTCCTTTTTTTTTTTTTTAAGATTTTAAGTTTTTAAAGATTTATTTATTTATTTAGAGAGAGAGAGAGAGAAAGGGGCAGAAGGAGAGGGAGAGAGAGAATCCTTAAGCAGACTCCCCGCTGAGCACAGAGCCTAACCTCAGGACCCTGAGATCGTGACCTGAGCTGAAATCAAGAGTTGGCTGCTTAACCAACTGAGCCACCCAGGCGCCCCCTTATTAGCAAGAATTCTGAGCTAATTTCCTTGATTCCGTTGTCCCGGGATAAGGTCAGTGAGGTGTTACTGAGATAAGAACTGACACGTTCCAGGAGACGGCATGTGGTTTGAACCCAGGGTGGGCCCAGGGTTTGCCTGGAAAGAAGGCAAGTCCCAATCCGTTTCTGAGGCACCACCCCTCTGGAGGCTCATTCCTATACAACCCGATGGGATCTATGAAATTTTACATTAAAAAAACAAAAACAGAACAAAGAACAACCATATCGCCTTTACCCGGACTCCCACAGTTTTGACAGTTTGCCCCATTTGCTTTATTGTTTGTGCTCGCACTTAGTGGTTGCTCTTGATTTTGCTTGCTCGGTCTCTGCATGTGCACCTGCACACATGCCAGTGCGTGCACACACACACACACACACACACACATGCTGGAGGGTAAACCTGTGAATGTCCGAGGGTATCAGGCCCTTTACCTTGCCTTTCTTAGGTGCATATTTCCTAAGAATAAGGATATTCTCTGGTATGTCCACAGTCCAGCTGTCTGCTTCCTGAATGTACATGCACGTTCTGTAACCTGCCCCCGGCGTTCTTCTTCATGGGTTGGCCCCGTGTCCTTTATTTAGAGCAGTTACTTTCTCCCCCCACAGCATCAGGTACCACCTTCAGTCTCCTGTCTCTTATGCCTCCCTTGGTCTAGACCGTGTCCACAGCCTCTCTTTGTCTCTATGGTGTTCTGAGATGTCCCAAAGCTGGAGGACGCTCAAGCAGACAGGATGTGCATTAGGAGGTTGTTCTGGTTGTGTTGGTGGCTCCCTCTGACCCCTGCTCCCGTGGAACCCCATGGAAATGTATCTTTACTTGTCTCCTATCTTTTTAGCTCTCTTGGCAATGACGACCATTCCTTTGGATTTATTCAAGAAGCAGCCCTCTGGGCCCCAGAGCTTTACACTGACCGGCGGGTCCTCCTTTGGCGGCTCGGTGTTGGGTTCGGTCACTGCGGAGGTATGGCGTCCTTCTCTCCCGTGGCCAAGCTCCAGCTGGATGCACTTGAGATAAGGAGCATCTTTATCTGTCAGTTACTTTGGATTCTTGCTTCAGCAGCAAACGAGAAAGTTCCTCACATAAGAGGAGCTCTTGTGTCGTGCTGTGCATTTCTAGACCTGAATGGGACACGTCCCGCCCATGGTCGTGTTGAGTGGTCTGCCATTTGGAGAACTTTCCACAACGGCTGTGTCACGTGGGCCTAACCCACGAAGGGCCACTTGGTTTCGTTTGGTGCTGTAGCCTTTGGGCCTGTCACTGGGCGCAGAGTGGCAGGGATTGAGCGTGGGTCTTGTCACCCCCCCTCGGTTCTGGGGAAACCAACCCAGATTAACTACCAGATGGTTACCGTACCGAGGGATGCCGATTGACGCAGAGGTTACGGCCGGGGAGGGCGGCGTGCTGTGCCCAGGGCTTGGTCTATGCGCTGTACGAGGTGCGTAACTGTACCTTCTCTGCAGTTTTCTTACGTAGAACCCGGCGAAGTGAAATCCTGGCAGACGCCTTCACCTGCTCCCGCTGCAAAGGTAGAAAAAGACCGCACGGTGATGCCGTGTGGGACTGTGGTCACTACTGTCACTGCCGTGAAAACCAAGCCTCGCTTCGACGCGGGGAGGGCGTCCCCGCTGAGCTCTGGTGAGAGCAGCCCCTGCAGACTCCAGTCCCCCAGCCCCGTGAGCACCTTGCCTGTCTAGACAGCAGGATGCCGTAGTGAGTGTTGTTCAGACAGTCTCGTGGCACAGACAGCCGGGCAGTGGGCAAAACTTCTTAGCTTTTTGTGTTCTAGGCAGTTACCTTTCTATGCTGTCAAATAAATACACGGCATGCCGAAGCAGGGTTCAACCCGGTAGTGTGCGCTGAAGCTGAAAAATGTAGATGCTAGAGGAAAAATATCTAGTTAAATGAACTACCCTGTTACATTTACGTGGGGACAACCCATGTCGTGTAAGTGGTCAGTGCAGGTTCTTAGGAAGGCTTGACGTGCAGTCATTTTATTCTTTATTTTTATGAATTTTTTTAAAAAATTTATTTATTTATTCATGAGACAGAGAGGTGCAGAGACACAGGCAGAGGGAGAAGCAGGCTCCATGCAGGGAGCCCGATGGGGGACTCGATCCCGGGACCCCGGGGTCACGCTCTGAGCCAAAGGCAGATGCTCAACCCCTGAGCCCCCCAGGCGCCCCATGTGCAGTCATTTTAGATCTAGCTGAATTCTTACCTGTCCCCCCAGCCTCTGCCCCAGAGACAGCTTCCATATAAGTGTAGGCTTACTATTTTATTTATATTATGTTTCTGCTTATAGATAGATACGTGTATTATCTTCCCAGAATAGATTGCCTGGCACCGTTCCTGAATACAAAACGGAAGAAAATGAAATTCTGGCCTAATTAAAATGTTTCTGAAATTTTACTTAACCCCAGGTTCCCATTATCCTTTCTGGGTACTTGGCCCCCACCCCCAGCCCCCAAAAAGATGAGATATCCAAAGGTTTGCCCTCGCCTTTTCCAGCTGCATAGATGGGGTTGCGTGAGAGGTGTGATTTCACCTTCCCTGGAGCTGTAGGTTCAGGCGGGTTTTGGGGCCATTATGACCTGGATTTCCTCCCGGCAGAGTCTCCCCTGAAGACGCCTGTCAAAGTGAAGGTCATCGAGAAGGACATCTCTGTCCAAGCCATCTCCTGCCACGGCGCTCCCGTCAGCAAGACGTTTTCGTCTTCGGACACAGGTAACGGGGCGCATGCTCACTGCTCCCCTCCTTCTGGGCTCTCCTCCCGTCTTTCTCGGCTGCCCAGGGTTCAGCATTTCCTTTTTGGAGTTTGAGGGGAGCTTTTTTGAGTAATGAGAGCAGAACTAGAAGGAGAAAGGGGGAATGGGAGCCAGGCAGAGACCAGGGGTGGTGGTAAGTTTTAGCAGATGCTTTCACAAAAGACACATAAAAACCCAGTTTATACCTCAGGTTATAAAAGAAATTTCTTTTTTTAAAGATTTTATTTATTTATTCATGAGAGACCCGGAGAGAGAGGCAGACACACAGGCAGAGGGAGAAGCAGGCTCCCTGCGGGGAGCCTGATGCGGGACTCGATCCCGGACCCCCGGGGTCATGCCCTGAGCCGAATGTGTATGTTCAACCGCTGAGCCACCCAGGTGCCCCCCACGTTATAAAACATTGGGGCATGATTTTTCTCCTGCTCCATATACCAGTGCTATGAATATCATAAATAAGCAGGACTCCGGGGTGTGATCCTAAAGGCGGCTTCGTTCGTGCCTCCCACGAGGTCTCCCCCAGAGCTCTGCTTGCACATTTCCCATTTTTACGGTCGCTCCCAGGGAACACGTGTCTTTGGAGAGATGAGTCCCTGCCTCCCTAAATCAGAGCACAATCTAAATTTGGGGATTACGTTTCTCCCTTTGCTCGGGTGTGACCTGCCGCCAGAAGGGGTGGGTGGCTTCTCCTTTCGGGCTCACCCTCTCCCTGTCCCCTCAGCCCCATTTCTGATCTCGCCAGTGTCAAGGACGGGACCAGGAGGAGAGGATGGTGGGGTGGGGGGGGGCAGCGGGGAGCCGGAAGCTGTCACTTGACAGGTGCTGTCTTAGGACGGCTTTGTACTCGCTCAGCCTGGTGATGGCGACACTGCTTCTCCCCGTGGGAGTGAGTGGTCAGGGTTCTCTGGAAACCGCAGAGCTCCCTCAACTGCAGCGTCCTGGGTGCAGGTCGTGTCCCTCCTCTGGCTGGCGTTCCTGCTCGCTTTACCTGCCCCTGGCAGGTGCCCCATGGCCTTGGACTGCAGGGGCACCTTCACTTGCACCCTTTATTTTTTTACTTTTTATTTTATTTATTTATTTATTCACGAGAGACAGAGAGAGAGAGGCAGAGACATAGGCAGAGGGAGAAGCAGGCTCCATGCGGGGAGCCTGATGCAGGACTCGATCCCAGGACCCTGGGATCACGCACTGAGCCGAAGGCAGGTGCTTAACCGCTGAGCCACCCGGGCGTTGAAACCGAGAAGGGAGACGCTCCTGTTAACCCCCTGCCCCACTGAAGCATCAGGGTTTGGCTGTGCCTCGGCAGGAGCTCTTGCGGTGATGTCACAGGTGCCAGCTTGGGGTCACAGACCTGGTGTGGCACCTTGGCCATGCTGTGCCCCCTGACCTTCCCCATGACTCAGATGGGGATAAACAGGGCACCCGCCTCCTAGGGCCTGGGGAGGGCTGCACGCGGCGGTATGCCCGCGGCCCTTTGCACGGCACCTGCTGGGGGTTGAGCCTCCCTGAGAGGTTGGCCAGCTGTGCGGCACTGACAATGGGAAGGAGCCGCCTTCGTGACCTGGCTCCTCTGAGCACATCGTGTTGGGCCGCCGTCGGGATGGAAGAGGAATAACCTCCCTGCCCTCCGGAGTTCGAACTCTTGTAGAAGGTCAGGGGCCTTTTTGCTTGTTGGCCTACCTGCTTCCGTTGTTTGTCATCAACTCTATGGAGGTAGATGGAAACGAAGGAGATGTCGGCATATAGGAAAGTGCAGAAACCCGGGTATACATCCGTGAGCGCATGGAACCATCCAGAAGCAGCGGCGGACCGAGGGTGGTCTGTGAGCCAGAGCTGGCCCTGTTCCCATTCGCACATCTCATCAGGGCCCAGCCTCGTCCCGCAGGCCCACGAAGCTTGACCCACTCGCTCTCTGGCCCTTGACGGAAGAGATTTGCACACCCCCCCCCCCCCCCGGGGCGGCCACCCCCGGCTGGGGATGGTTCCCATCAGCCCTGGAGGTCCCCGGGGTGGGGTGCGGGGGGGCGTGCAGCGTGTGCGGCGAGCTCAGCGCCCCCTTCCCCCCGCAGAGCTGCTGGTGCTCAATGGCTCGGACCCCGTGGCGGAAGTCGCCATCCGCCAGCTCAGCGAGTCCTCAAAGCTGAAGGTCAAGTCGCCACGTAAGAAGAGCACCATCATCATATCAGGGATCTCCAAGGTACGGCCCTGCGTCCCGGGGGGCCGGGTCCTCCCGAGCCCTGGTGACGCCCTGACAGCTCCCTGCAAAGGGCAGGTGCCGTTTGGCTGCCCGGCACGCGGGTCACCACGACATTGTGTTTGTGCGGCCCACCCCGTCCGGGAGGACGCTTGCAGGCTTCTGGCCGGGGTGCTCTGGCTGTGGAGGGGCTGCGGAAATCACACGGGGGAGGCCGTGCAAAGGGAGGGACTGGCGTGATGCAAGGTTCCCATTGGGGGACGGAACCTCCACCCTCTCGCACGTCGACCGTGGGGCGCTTTCCCTTTCCACGCTACGTGTTTCCAGACCATTTTAGTTGTTCTTGCAGTGGAGGCCTGTGCCTCTTGCAGTCAGAGACGTGACGCGTGGATTGTTTTAAGACGTCCCCTTCTCTTGCTCTGCGATGTGGGTGCAGAGCCCTTGGTGGGCGCAGGCAGGCCAGGCTGCCGGAGAGGCCGGCCCCTAGGGCCCAGGGGCCACACACTGGTCCCTTAACTGGTGTGATTCCCATTTCAGAATGGATGAGGAGGATGCCAGCAAGGGATTTGGTCGCTGTGGGGGGTGAGGAGGTGACGACTTTCTCAACGCAGGGCAGGCTGTGGGAGGGGGGCAGCGTGTAGCTCATGCCTCAGTGGGGACGGGGGGCAGGAGGGGCCAGAGGCGCGGCGCCGGTGTTGCCATGGTAGCCAGGGCCCCGGTGGCCGCAGCTCTGGTCCCGGCAGGCCTCCCAGGCACCTGCGGCCAGGTGCTGCCCCTGCACTTCCAGCGGCGGCCAGCAGGGAGGCGACGGCATGGGGTGGGGTCCCTGACTGCGTCCTCTCTGCCTTCTCTAGGGCTGTATCTTGGAGTCTCTAGGAACCCGAGGACCTTTTCATTTCATGCATCCAACCCACCGCGGTGCCTGTTTACCGCGTGCTCAGGTCGTCCCGTCTTGAGTCCGTGGGCGCTCAGCCAGCCAAGTGCCATTGGCAGGAAGCAGGCCCCCCTGGGAACGGGGTGGGGGCCCCTTGCGGTCACTTTCCACCCCCCCCACCCCAGCCAGCCGGCTGCCGGGCCAAGGGTAGCACCCGCACAGAGAGGTCACACGCAGGATTTTAGGCCACAGCACGCACGCCTGCAGAAAGCAAACTCCCGTAGGAAGGGCTGTGGAAAGTGTTAAAAGTGTTAAAAGTGAACTGAACCTGTAGCCCTCTCTGTGTCCCCCCGTGCCCACCCGCCCGTGCACCATCCGCCACTTAGAAGGAAGTCTCGCCCTCCCTGCTGGGCGCCCCTGCTGGGGAAGGGTGTTTGCAGGGAGGGGGTGTCTTGCTCCTCCACCTGTGAACTCAGGCGCCCCTGGCAGCCAGAGAGGGGGCCCCCGACCCTCCGCCCTGAGGGTGGGTGATGGGGGAGACCGGCACGGGCTGCCTGTCAGTCCCTTTGAGAAACGGCTGTGCCTCTTTGGAAAACCGTGAACTGACGTCTTCCGACGCTTTGGAATCGTCAGGATGTTGGCACAGAGCCTTCCAGGCTTTTCCACACCCACTCCTCCTCCCGCGTGTCCTTGCCACCATCTCTCATGCTGACTTTTTTCTCTCGTCCTGGGATAGACCTCACTATCTCAGGACAATGCTGCTGCCATGATGCTGGACTACTCGGCCTCCCTGGACAGCGCCCGCCAGGAGGACACCCCGTCCCTTCTGGGCACAGCTGCAGCCTCTGCACCACCCGAGGAGGAAGAGGCCTCGGCCCCGCTGGCCCCGGAGCCCCAGGAGCCCCAGGAGAGCGAGCTGGACTCCTGGGACTTGGACAAGGAGTCACAGGCGTCAGCGTGGGGCAGCCAGGCCCCACTGGACCCTGATGGGGACGAGCTGTCTGAGAGCTCCCTGAGCGTGTCGGAGCCGGGCGCCACCAAGAAGCATAAAGGTACCTGCGCCCCCGCACCCCGCGCGCCGGCCCACCCCATGGCTCTCCTGTCTTGCCAGGGTCTAAGCTAACGTTAGCTCCCATCACCTGCTTTCCTGCCCTGCTCCTCTGCAGACCCACCTCCCCCAGCACCTCGCCCCAGCCAGTGCACACACTCGCAGGGCAGGGTCGGGCCCCCCTGGAACCAGCGGGCAGGGGGGCAGTTTGAGGTCATGCCCAGAGCACCCCTTCTTCCGTGCTCCACCCCTGCCCCAGGAATAGAACTCTCCAGAACATTTAGGGGGGAGGTCACCGAGCGGCATATGACACCCATGCTGGGGCCCAAGAGACTCCGCACAAAACCCGCAGAGACCGGGCCTCCCCGAGCCGTGGAGATCGGCACCTCTGCTCCTTCTGCCTCAGAGTCTTCCCTCCGCCCCAAACCTGGCCAGACCTCAGCGCGCGGACCCGCCAGGGCCCCAGGGCAGAGAAGTTCCCCCAGAAAATGAACCGGTTAGCTTAATGCGTGTGTGGTGATGAGTAGTCGCGTCGTCGGAACCATCCCTTGTTTTCCGTTAGCCTTAAGTTTGTGGATTTTGTCGACGCGCGCAGTTGTCCTTGGTGCTTTGGCATGACCGGGACCTAAAGACGCGTTCTGCGGGGATGCAGTCTGGGGGCTCGAGGTCAGTTCTAGAGCGGGGGGCGAGGGGGGCGTCAAGCCTCCCACACCTCAGCTCCTCCACGAGCGAGGATGCGCCCATCTCCAGGCAGGGACCCGGAGATCCCAGTGCAGAGACAGGATGGGAGACGGAATGCAGGCGCCTGACCCCGGCTGGGAGTCGTGGGTGCAGCTCAGTGCTAAGTCCTCGGCCACCCCGCCCCCCCTCCCCTGTCCCCCGAGAACGCAGACTTTAGGAGACCTCAGCACTCAGTCCTGAGGTCGGGAACCTTGGTAGGCTGTTCCTGCCGCCACAGCCCAGTGGTTCTGGAACTGGGTGATTGTGTCCCCCCCCCACACCCCCCAGGGGACCCTGCCAGTGTCCTGGGACAGCTTCAGCTGCCACAGTTGGGGGCTGGGGTGCTGCTGGCAGCAGGCACTAGAGGCCGGGGTGCAGCTCGCCAGCCCGCAGTGTGCCACACGGTGGCCTGTGGCCCCGTAGCTGAGGGCCCTGCTGTAGGGGCCTGCCCTCATCCCCGCCCCCCCTTCCTTGTCGGCTTCATGTGTGTCCCCGTGAGCCACACCCATGTGGAAGCAGGGGAGGCACAGATGGGGACCCACTGGAAGCCAGGAGGAGGAAAGAAGGAGGGAGAGGGCACGATCTCCAGGCCGCGTGATGGAGATGGGACCTCGGGCCCCGTCTGCCTGCTGGCCCGGGCCCGGGAGACTCCCTCGCTCCCGTACAGAAGGCGCAGCCCGGGTGATGGGAAAGGCGGCCTGGCTGTGGGTCCACAGGGCGCCCCCCGCCCCCAGTCTCAGGGCCAGCACCGCCCCAGGGAGCTCCCCCAGCCCCATGGAAGGCAGTGTGTGCGCTGGACAGGGTAGAAGACGGGGTGCAGGGCGGGGTGCCCTCTCCTCTCCCTTCCTCCTCCCGATGGCCAACAGTCCGCTGCCTCTTCTCATGAACCCCAGCCCCCTCCCCCACATCCGCCCTCCTGTGTTCACTCTGAGAGGCCCTGCCTCGTCGACCCCAAGTCCATCCAGAGAGCACCCTTCCCTCGTCTGTTGCTTCCTCTGCTTTTCCTTCCGGAGAGTTCTTTCCCTTGGGCGTCTATCCTTGCTGTGCCATGGCCACGCTTCTCCTTTCCTGAACTGGACCCTTCCAAAAGGGCACTCTTGGGGACCGAGGTGCTGACAGGTGCGCTGGGGCCACCTCCAGGTGTGCTGGGGCACAGGGACCGCGCTGGACGTCTACCCTGATGGCACCACTGCACAGACCGAGAATTTTTTTCTTTTTAAGATTTTATTATTTATTTATGAAAGAGAGAGAGGCAGAGTCACAGGCAGAGGGAGAAGCAGGCTCCTTGCAGGGAGCCCAACACAGGACTCGATCCCGGGTCTCCAGGATCACGCCCTGGGCTGAAGGCAGGTGCCAAATCGCTGGGCCATCGGGGCTGCCCCAGACCGAGAATTTATAAAGGGGCGTATCTGGCAGTGTTTTCAAACTTGCTTCCCCCTTCCAGTGTTTTCTGAGCGATTTGGACACTGCATCTCCACGAGATGTTGTCGGAACCTCAGACGATGATGTGTTACGGGTGCCAGAGGGTAGATGTGCTCCAGCAACAGTTCTACCCTGGGGATCAAGGGAGCGCGCTCTCGTTTTTAAACCGAGGCTCGTTTTGGCTCCAGAACCACCCACCTGCACCTTGCGTCCCAGCAGGGAGTTTGCACGGGTCCCCAAGACTGCCCGCGTGGTTACGGTCCTCCTGGGGTTTCGCTGGTTGGAAATGCTGCAGCCAATGCAGGAAATCTATTCCCCAGATTCGGGTTTATTTTTAGCTTCACTGAGGGTCCGCGTGGTTGCCGGGCAACGGGAACGTACTCCCCGTGACCGTGTGTTCCGAGATGGTTAGGACGGCAAGGTCTGTGTTAGGTGTACTTTACGTTGGTAAGAACAAAAGTAGTGATGGAGACTTTGCAAAATATTAAAAAGTAAAAATAAATAAATAAATAAATAAATATAAATAAATAAATAAACCCAGAACTAAAACCCCGACCCCCAAGCCTTGCCAGGTGTCCTGCCCCGTAACCTCCCATGCGTGCCAGGTGTGATGCTTCGGGACTCACTGTCTGTCATTCTTGTTTTGCTCCTGCATGTTTTGCTTTTGACCTCTGACCTCTTCCTTCTCGCCATCGTGCTCATTCCCTTTAGCTTAAGAGGATCGCTATGCCAACCAGAATTAATTGCCTACACAGTAAGTCCTGTCTTCTTATTTTTTCTTTTTCCCCCCAAAATCGAGTACAGCCTTGTCCTGAGCAAAGCCTGTTCTGTTACAACAGGAAGCTGGTCCCCCTTCCCTTCCTCTCCCGTCACTTCCCAGCTCGACCGGCCCACGGTGTCTGTTTTCCCCACATTCCTCCTTAGACGTGTGCCGGGCGGGTTAGTGCAGCACCTTCGCCCGACCGGGGGGTGCAGGGGTGCTGCCCCCCAGCTCAGGGGACACGGCCCTGCACGCTGCCCTGTGCATACACACCGCTTCCCTTAGCCGTGCTCTGGTTCTACCAAGTACTCACTTTTGCAGACGGGCTCGCTGTGGTTTAGCTGGAGTTCACAAGCTGTTTGAGGGCAGCAACCTCCGATGTGCGAGGGGACTTTTGCTCCTTCCTCCCTACCTCTCAGAGGCCGAGATGGATTCTCCGGTGAGCCACTCACGTCTGTTAGGGTCTGTGGAGACAAAGGAGGATAAATTTGCAAATACTTGCTGTGTCAAAGCTCTATTTTGGAATAATTATTTTTGAATTTCTCCCTATTTGTTTAACCTTTGGCCCATTTCTGATTTTTTTTTTTTTAACCTTGCTAGAACCAGGGAAGGATGTTTTTGTTTTTTTTTTTTCCCCTCTTCTCCATCCCCCCATGTAAGATTTTGGCCACTTCAAATCTCATATATCTCCGCTCCAGATTTTACCTTAAGGAGTTTTTAAGATTGGAGGCGAGGTCTGAGTCTCGCTCCTGCCTGTTGGAGTGGCCGGACGTGGTCTGGAATAAAGGAGCTGGGCTTTATAAAGCCCACACCGCTCCAGCTCCTCTTGCTCAGGCCGCACGAACTTCCCTATCAGCAGAGGTGACCGATTCTGGGGGCCCAGAGGCAACGGGGACGTACCAAACTGTTGGTTATGGTCTTAGCCAGGGTCCTCCAGGGAAACAGAACCAAGGGGTGCTCAGGCGATTATGGGGTCTGATGGTCTGAAGTATGCGGGGTGGGCCGGAGGCTGAATTTCTTCCCCCGGAGGGAGGGAGCCCTTTGCGTTGGCTCTTCGGGTGTCCAGCTGATGGGCCGAAGCCCATGCACACATCCAGGTAGCTCGCTCTAGCCCGGGAGAGCCGGATGCAGGTGTTAACCACCTGCCAAGTGCCTTCCTGTGACACAGGAGCGTTTGACCGAATCGCTGGGCGCACCGGCCACGTTGACACAGAACAGAAGGCAGAGCAGCACAGTCTCGGGGCGAGAAAGTTCCAGGTGCTGTCACTCCCCAGCTGACGGGCGAGTGTGCTTGCCTGTCCGTCCCCCGCGGGGTGGTGGAGTCAGCGTCACCCCTGGGGCCTTGCTCTTCTGGCACTATTTACCCCAAAGGGAACTGTGCTTCGTGCCCAAGTTTAAACAGACCTTAACGTTTTTATTTAGAAAAACGAGAGTGGATGACCTCCGTTTATGCTCGTCATTCTTCACGTTCGATGGGTCTGGCATGGGCTTGCGTCACTAAAGCAGCCTGTCCTACACTCGCTACCAGCGTGCCTCTCGAGATTTATGTCGTTCCGTGAAGCCGGTCCACGTCCGTGTGGGGGTGCAGGGCTGGGCTCTGTGACGCCTCTGAGAGCTGAGGCCCACCACACTCCCGGGAGGCCTCCCTGGTGACCACCCACGGACACCTGCTGGCCACTTGTCTGGGGTGGGACCCATCCCCTGCCGGCTCACACAGCATCCCTCAGGTGTCCAGGGTAGCCAGGTGTGGGAACACAGGCCTTCTGCCCTGGTGCCCACGTTGGAGCAGAGCGCATCACTGCCAGGGATCTGATCTCCCTCAGGCGCCTCTGGGGGATGTACACGGGGTTCCAGCCTATAGATTTTAAGATCTATAAGATCTATATAAGGTCTATTTAAGATCTGTAAGATTTTAAGATTTTGCAAACCTTGGCCCCTCCTTTACCACGACCCCTCCATCCCAGGCGGTGGTATTGTCCCTGTAGATGCCGTGACAAGTCATGTAAAGTTAGGGGAATGCCAGGCTTGGTGACTCTCTCCAGTGACGTTGGGATGATGGGTACCCGGGGGGACACAGGACATCACCTGCTTCTGGTTTGGACGCTGAACAGTCAGGTTTCACAAAACAGCAGCCCTGTTCTGAGAGCCTCAGTGGGGATGGAAGCACAGAACACAGCCCGTGACCAGCCCCGTCCATGTGGGGTGCAGGAGCAGACCTTAGCTTGTGGGACAGACCACGGCAGGCAGGACGGTCTCAAGTCACTGTGGTACACAGCTCTTTCCACTTCACTGATTTAACTCACAGGCTGCAAGTCCCTGAGGGTTCCTCTGAATCTGAATATGCAAGAATTTGAATTTTAGTCATTTTAAAGTATATTTCATTTTTTTTTTAATTAAAGAGAGCATGCATGCTAGTCAGTGGGGAGGGGCAGGGAGAGAGGGAGAGAGACTCTCCAGCAGACGCCCTGCTGAGCATGGAGCCCGACGCGGAGCTCGATCCCACGACCATGAGATCACGAGCTGAGCCGAAACCAAGAGTCAGACACTTAACTGGCTGAGCTACCCAGGTGCCCCAAGTGCGGTTGCTTGCTTGCAAACATGCAGATTCCCTTTTTAGAGAATTTTGAGCACAGCCACCTCCTGCCTCTCTCCGTGCTCTGGCTTCCCTCCGAATCTGGTGCAAGCCCATGCTTCTCAACAGCCAGCTGCTGAGCCCCGCAGGGCAGGCTGGTCTGTCCCGTTGCACACTGCCTTGTGCTGGAAACGGACGGTCTCCCAGCTCTGGAGGCCAGAAGGTTGAGGTCAAGGTGTGGGCAGGGCTGGTTCCTCCTGCTGGCGAGGACGGAGGATCTGCTCCATGCTCTCCCCAGGCTTCTGGTGTTTGCCGGCATCCTTGACTTTCCTTGGCTTGTAAAAGCGTGACCCCCCATATAAGAACACGGTCATATTGGTGCAGCGCCTGCCCTAATTCACGGTAGATGAATCACCTCAGTGAAGACCCTGTCTGTAAAATAAGGTCACATTCTGAGCTACTGGGGCTCAGGACCCCAACGTAGGAATTCTGGAGGGGCATGATCCAACCCACACCACCACCCCTGCTCACACCGCAGACCCCAGACCCACTCTCGGTGCAGGGCCACCTGGTATGGGGTGTTCCAGGACAGCACCTGTTCCTGCTGGGCTTCCAGGTCCTGGAGCCTCCAACTGACCCGGGGATAGGCCGGTCTGCCCCCCTCGGGCTTCTAGCCCCCTGGGGACACTGTGGCATGGGGTCAGAGCACCTCAGGTTAACCAAATAGACCCTGCCTTCCTCTCCTCTGTTCTAGTGAGAGCCCACATTTATCTTCCCTTCAGGGACCCCAAGCTTAACCTAAAGCTGGTTTCTGTAGATCAGAAACACCTCCTTGGCCCCGGTGACCCAAGGTGGCCTTCAGGCTGGGGCCCCTCACTGTGCCCAGGGTATCCATCCGCCGGGAACTTAGCTGGTGGGTCCCGCTGCATCCAGCCCCCTGGCCAGACTGCACAGTCAAATCCAGCTGTTAGTGGTGATGGGCGTCGTGATAGGCCGCATCTCATGGGGATTTGAACAGCTCCGGGAATGGTCAGGGCCCCCAGAAGTGGCACAGCAGCCCCGTGGCCAGAGCAGAGCCACCTACACATTTACACTCCCCTTCCCGCTGTCCTGGAGACCCCAGCACACGGCCTCTCCGCACGAGCTAACTGTACACGTAGCCTCATGATTCTTCAGAATAGGCTATTTGATTATATCCAAAGAGAAAATTAAAGAAAAAAAAAAGGATCTTTTCAGCAGCATTGACCAGATGATAGTCAGCCTCTGCCTCGGGGCTCGAGCTCTGCTCTACAGCTGAGCCTGGACAGAACACGTGGGAAGTTCATCCTCAGTGCCCCGTCCAGTGAGCAGCCTCTTAAAATCATGGGGTGTGCTGCTTTTCAGTTGTTTTTTTAAAATATTTTATTTATTCATGAGAGACACAGAGAGAGGCAGAGACACAGGCAGTGGGAGAAGCAGGCTCCCTGCAGGGAGCCCGATGCGGGACTCGATCCCAGGACCCCGGGGGGTCAAGCCCTGAGCTGAAGGCAGACGCTCGACCACTGAGCCACCCGGGTGCCCCTGCTTTTCAGTGTTGATTGTTCAGAGGTACACAGACAGGGGGGGCCCAATCCCGCCACCGTCCGCATGCGTTTCGTGTGGAAGAGCCAGCAGATGCTCTTCGTTATCCCCTCTGAATAAACACGATGGCTCCTGGTGTAGATCCTGGCTCCTGAAGTATTTGTTGGCCTTATGGTGACGATAAGGAATTGTCAAATAGCCATAAAGCTCCTCACCCAGATGGTCAGACTTCCTTCTTCCAAAGCCCGCAGCACCTCCACGCAAATGTAACGACCTCCAGGCTGGCTGGAAAGGTCCCCAGACCCTGCTGGGGTGTTAAGAGCACGACCATCTTTCCTGGGGCACAGAGCCCTTCAGCATTTCTGCCCTTTCCAAAGAAGGGGTGCGGTGGCGGGGGCGGTGGGGGACCCGAGGTGGGGACAGTCTGTTGCCATCTGCCTCGACTAGGAAGTCAGCCATAGAGCTCTCTGCCCGGGGATGCTCTCCAGCTCTCTGCTTCTCCCCAGCTCTCTGCTTCTCAGGCAAAGTCTTGTCCTTTTGAAAACTCCGGTGTGTGGTGTCCGGGCCCGTTCACCCCGCTTTTGCCCGTGGGCAGGGTGACAGCACAGTGAAGTAAGAAACTGCTCTTGGCAGAGGCCCCCAAACTTCCCCGGGTCTTTTCACCTTGGCCTCTCACGGTCCCGGGGTTTTCCTCCGCGGCCCACCTGACCAGCCCCCCTGTACTTTCCTCTTGCAGGAGGCATTTTAAGGAAAGGCGCGAAGCTGTTCTTCCGCCGGCGGCATCAGCAGAAGGACCCTGGCATGAGCCAGTCGCACAATGACCTCGTGTTCCTGCAGCAGCCGGAGGGAGCCCGGAGGAAGGGGGTGACGCTCACCAGGATCCTGAACAGGAAGCTGCTCTCCAGGCACAGAAGCAAGAGCGCCGTGAACGGGGCCCCGGTGGACCACGAGGCCGGCGGCCTGCTGCACCCGGACGCTGGAAGGCGCGGGCCCACCTAGCCGCCCGCCGGCCCGCCGGCCCGCCGGCCCTAGCTGGGGTTCCCCCGACAAGTTCATCTCCTAGAGGGGAATGAGAATCTGAGTCTCGGGCCAGGAGGTTCCCCCCAGAGAAAACTGACAAAGGCCGCTTTGCCACCCGATGCCAAAGGAGACCTGAAGGCGCTGCCCCGTGGGCTGTGCTCACATCTCAGAGCTCAAGTCAAATGTTAGAAAAAGATTTACGTTATGAACTAAAGAGCATCCCGTGATGGACGGTGATGGGGCAGGTTTGGGGGACTCGATGGGACCCACTCAGCACTCGGACACCTGTTACCGTGGGTCCGCGCCTGGACCGCGTCGCAAGGCGGGGGTGGGTGTCCCTCTGTGCTGTCGCTGTGAACGCAACGGGTGGGTCACCTGTCCTCACCGGCTGCTCGGAATAGGGGTGCAGCTGGCTCTGAGTACAGAGAGGTGGGACACAGACAGGATTTGGGGTCGATGGAGAAATTACGGTGGTAACGGAGACGGTGTGCCTGAGGTAGGACGATGGTTGCCTTCGACATTAGCCATATAACTTGAAACCGTATGCAAACACTAAATCTATGCTGTGCACACTACTCTGAGCGCTCTGTACGTTTACTTTGAGCCTGTTTGCAAGTGGGAGCTCTCTCACTTCCTCTGTGCTTTTTACATTTTTCTCTACAGTGTCAGAAGCGCCTCATGATCCCAGTGGAGCCGTCGACATGGGGCTTTTTCCCCCTCAACCCCCCGCTGGCATACTCAAGTGTGCAGGGGGCCTCCCGAGTACAGCTAGAAGCAGTGACAGCCCAGCACGGCGACCGTGCACACGCACGCACACACGCACACACACACACACGGGTTTTCTTTAGGACACGGCTGGTTTGCCAAATGTTGCAAGAGGCCAAAACAAAGTACACTGAGGACAAAAGAGAAAATTAGCGGAGGTCTGGAGGTCTCAGGTACGAGGTGTGAGCCTTAGGGATGGGCCAAGCTTTGCATCACACTCCTTTGGGGGGGCTCTTGAGAATTCTGCTGTAGACAGGGCTTGACACGTCTTGGGGTGTCCTTGCCTTGCTTGCCCGTGGGGACAGGAAAAAGAAAACCGTGGCCCGCTGCATGCCCATCCGCGTGCCCTTCACACCACGTCCCTGGTCCGCCCGCCTCTCCGTGTGTGCCCGTGCCGCCCGGAGGCCTCGCCTCGAGGGCCGTGGTCGTTCCTCTGAAAAGTTTTGATGCTTTACCGAGATTCACTTTTTTCCAGGAAGATTTGAAAGCCCGTTACGAAGCCTGACTTCTATCACGGACACGGAATCCGGGGAGCTCCTTCCCACAAGCATGTTTGTCGACCCTTAAATTATCTATTTCGGGGGCCGTGGAGCCACTGCCAAACAAAAACCTTCGTGCAAACAGAACCCCCCCCACACACCCCTTTTCTTGAGGGAACAAATTCTCAGACGACATTAAGAATCTCACTTTGCAAGACACGTTTAGAAATCCCTCGGCGTCCCTGGAATTACCAGGTGATGGTAATTCCGTAAAAACGGGTTTTTACGGTGAACGTCCTGAGTTTCGTCGGTGTGACACCGCACGGGGCATTCCGACATCTAATAACCACGTCACTCCCTGCGGGTTCGTAGTCACTACTAGTCTTTTTTTGGAACACATCTGGTCACTCCTGTTTTACCGGTAGGATTGCTGCCCTTGGGACACTGGAGAATTAATTGTCCAGGACGTGGGGCAATTTCAGGCACCTGAGCAGGACTAATTCTTAGCACAGTCTTTTGCTTGACTGTGATGTTTGGATCGACTCGATTTATTCAATGTGACGATATCAGGGTTTTACTTGGGAGCTCTCTCGCTCTCAAAAAAAAAAAAAAAATAATAATAATGTCTCTGCTATTCCCATTTCTGACGGGCCCCGTGAGTCTTTTGCTCCCTGCTGGATGCTTTGGTCAAGGGCTCTTGCTGTCTCAACTTCCCGATGACCGGAGGCCTCGTCCAGGGTCCCGTGCAAGCGGCAGGTGGGCTGAGTGTCCCACATGCGAGAGCCACAGGGCGTCAAGATCATGCTTCTGTGCATCTGTCGGGCACACGTCGGCAGCTCCGTACCTTTGCATAGGACCCCGGAGCCCCTCCTCAGGACGCACACACACGTTTTCTCCATCTGGGGGCCTCTTCTGAAGTCAGCGGACGAGGACGTAGCAGGGAGCTCACGAGCCGAGCATGAAGGGTGCGTGCACGCGGCACCGAGAGACCACGGGCCTGCGGATCCTGCGAGTGCCGCCCTCCTGGCCGTTGACCCCGACTGGTGCCTGCGCGGTGGGGGTCTCCGTGGCAAGGACACGTCACGATCCACCAGATGCCACGCACGCCAGCCTGCAGATCACCTCATTCCCTTGCCTTTCCGTGCGTGTGAGTGGCTGCGGGGCTTTTTTTGTTTCGCCGTCACGGTATTTTTGCAGGGCGGTGTTGCAAAGTGAGGTCTCTCGAACGCTAATAGGAGCGTGTGTCTGCGCGGCTGGGACCAGGCCTCACGTGGGCGGTCGCGAGCTCTGTGTTCAAGGACGTGCCTGGGTTCTTTGCAGAGAAAGTTGAGGGAGCTTCAAGGGTGTGTGTGTCATTAACGTAGCAATAAAAGCACTGATCTCCTTGTCCCTCCTTGTCCCGTTGGAAACCCGCTGTGAAGGAGGTTTAGACAGAGCACTTTATTTAAATCAACGCTCAAGCGTAAGCTGCAAGCCGGCCCTTGATCCCACCCCCCATAGCTCCTTGCCCACGAGTCACGAATTTGGTGCCTGTTTAGGGTTTTGATGGGTTTTACCAGCTGCGTCTATAGAAGAGAGTTGCAGACTTTCTTCTCCAGCAGAAAGTGACAACTTATGTCGCTGCCACCAGTTGCAGGGCTTTTCCCAGGAATAGGCCCACAGCTCCCGGTCTTGACAGCTCAGCTCAGAGCACAGGCTGGGAGCCGCTGGGTGCGACGCCAGTCTTGCATGGGCGTGGGCTCGGTGCCAGGCCCTCCGTCCGCTGCCCTGCACCTGCTCAGGCCCCACTACCAAAGTGGCACGGACACGCTGGTGCTGCTGTGTTCTTGCAAGGAAAACTCAGGTCCCCTCCAGGCCCTTCCTTTCAGCATCCCTGTTGTAGTGGGAGGGGGCATCAGGAAAACCTCGACCCGCTCAGGTCACCCGGCTTCCCACTGACGGATTAGCCTTGTAGGGTTTCCCTCCCTTGCCTCCCAATGTCACTTCAAAGCTACATTTTTTTTTTTTTTAAAGGAAAGGTTTTCCCGGGTACGTGGGCAGGTCTGGCGTGACGATCGGGTGTGGTGACGAACGTGCCGGACAGCGATCATATTGCTTGGTAGCACTTTAAACACAGATCCCGCTCCTATACCAAACTGTGGAAGATGTGGCCGCCACGGGAACGGTCTTTGAAAGAAATAAACGTGCACGTGGAACACGAAACACCGAGTTGTGTCTGCTGAGCCCCGGGGTCCTGGGTCACCTTCCGTCTGCTGCATGAGGCTCGGCAGCCCGGGTGCCGCCCATGTGGCCGCTGCTGCTTGCTTCGTTCCTGGCAGAGGCCCTTCCTATCCTTGTCCCGACTCGACGCTGGCATCCTGTTGCAGGCCTGGAGAAAGTCAACGTTTCCGGTGACCCCTGGGGTCATGGTGGGTGGTGGGTGCTACCTGCCAGGGTCTGCTTGGCCCGGGTCCTCCAGCGGTGCAAGCTGGCACGAGGCGACCCTGCATGGTCCCCAGGCACCTTCTGACGAGCTCTCTCCCCGTGGTCAATGCCCGCCCCGTGTGGAGCAGGCTCCTGTGTGGGGCAGGTGTCACAGCAGCACGGGGCTCGCGGTGGCTCCTGGGGGGGACGGGGCAGCTGGCTCTGGAGCCGGGCACGGCCAGGCGGGTGGACAGGTCCCGCACAAACCCTGCAGGCATCTCGGCTCCTTCCGGGGGGGTCCTTCCCGGGGGTCCGTGTCTCTGCTTCTCCCTCCTCCCTCTCTGAGCCCAGGCACTACAGCAGTTGTGGAAGTGGTGATCTGCGGTCCAATCTGCGCGGAGGCCGCAGGAGACCAGCTGGGCTCGCTGCAAAGCCAGCCTTGTCCCAACTTACCAGCTTTCTTAACCGGATCTCCTGCCCGTCACCTCGAGGCACACACCGTACTCTTACCAACCCCAACAGCACTGTCAGTATTTTTTTTTATTATTATTTTAGAGCGAGAAGAGAGAAAGTGCATTGAGTGGGGGGAAGTGGCAGAGGGAGGGAGAGAGAAAATCTGAAGCAGGCTGCACGCCCCGTGAGAAGCCCGACGTGGGGCTCGAGCTCACAATCCCAAGATTGTGTGACCTGAGCAGAAAACAAGAGTCGGACGCTCAACCCCCGGAGCCCCCCAGGTGGCCCTCACTGCGAATGGACACCCCTCGTCCCCAGCACGTGCCGCTCCCGTCCGATGACCTAACCATACACAAGCCCGCCGTTTCCAGGAAGTAGCCTCCGGCCACCACGGACGGATGGCCCAGAGCACAGGGCGCTTCTTTCAATCCCTGTCACTTGCCTCCGTATCTGTCCCTCTCATGCTGGCTCCTAAGCAGGCGGTGCATCCATCCCTCGGGCTTGGGACAGTGGGCACGTAGTGACCGGTATCAGCTGACAGCCCTAGAGGAACACATCTGGGAAGTTCGCTGATGTCCGCTTTTCCCCACTCATCAGAGCCTGGGGTCGGGGGACAGAGCCCGCTGTGGCGGGGATGCCTGTGACACAACCGCGCTATCGTTTACCTTGCTCGCCCCTACAAATAGTGTCGATGTCAGTGCATCGTGTGTAGAAAAGGCAGGATGCTCACCAGGGAGGTCTGGATCCCAGGATGGATGACTCGGCAGTGTCCTCGCTGAAGGGGAAGATGCCAGACCAGACCCTCCTCCCACGGTGCCCTAGAAGCACCAATTTCACACACTGCCCCCCGCGTCCCCTGCTCCAACTGCCACTGGCACAATGCGAATCGTACCACACCGTCCCCCTGCCTGTGCCAAGCATTCAAAACTATTGATTATACGGATATCAATATTTATAAAGTGGGATGCTTAGGTGCCTTGGGCTACTTGGTATTTTATACAAAAGCTACATAAAGATTGTCACAGGGATGGTCGCGAATGCGAACTGAGCACTTAACTATGTGCCAGAATTTTTTTCAGAGTTTTACATCTACTGACTCATACATTCTTCGAAATAATCCCATGATGGGGCCACCTGGGTGGCTCAGTGGTTGAGCATCTGCCTTTGGCTCAGGGCGTGATCCCAGAGTCCCGGGATCGAGTCCCACGTCAGGGTTCCCTGCATGGACCCTTCTTCTCCCTCTGCCTGTGTCTCTGCCTCTCTCTCTCTCTCTCTCATGAATAAATAAAATCTAAAAAAAAAGAACATAAAATAATCCCATGAGATGAGGAAGCTGAGGCACACAGAGGTGAAGTAACTTGCCCAAGATTACACAGTGGATAAGCAGCACAACCAGAATTGACCCCAGGCTGCCCTGCTGGAGAATCCCTGCCCCGAGCCACGGACCTCTGCTACCTTGCATCAAATGGAGAGACCAGGACATCATCTTTTCTAAACTTTCAGCCCCCCGTTATGGGGGAGAATGCTGTTATAAAGCGAGATGCAATGCTTTGCACATTTTGAGAATTAAATTATTCGTTGCTCAGATCTATCTGGACAAGAAAAATTAGCCAGATCACAAAGCCAGAGGTGGTGTAGAGAAGTGGCTTTGGATAATATATATATATATTAAAATATATATTTAAAATATAAATTAAATAAAAAATATATAAAATATATATATTTAAAAAATATATATTTTTTATAACATCCGGTACAAAAAGGAGTCAATTAACAAAAAACCAGAGCTGATGAGCCATGTTAGTTAGAAATCGCATGTCTGAGGCGACCAGGCACAGGGCTGAGTGCATCATCCCCGGTGTGGGGCCACACCGTATCGCGATGACACCTTAATGCCACCGCTAGTGGCTGCTTGGGAGGAACAGCGCTCGTAGGAAAATCCACTCAGTAACGGAAACTCTTCTGCTTATTCATTTTTAATTCCCCAACTTTTAAAAATTTTAAACCTACAGAATAACCCACATAGACTTCAACTAGATTCACCGGTTTTGGTATATTTGCTTTACCTACGCACCATCCATTGATCAATTGATTCGTTGTTGTTTGGAGACCTCGTGTGTCACCCAGAATTCTTCAGAATGCGTTTCCTAAGGAGGATGGCCTCTTCACATCACATCCTCAATGGTTATCGTGCTTGGGAAGCAGGACGTAGATGCGAAACTACTATCCAGTGTCAGAGGCCCCATTCAGATCTCCCCCACTGCCCAAGAACATCTTTTATAGGTTTTTCTTCTTTTTCTTTTTCTGCTTGGGGTTCAGGCAAGGTTTCTACATTGCTTTGGTTGATAATAAAAATTGGACACTTTCAGAAATAACACTCTTTAAAAAAAATCTTTAAAAGTTTGGGTAAGACAAAAACCATATGATTTCACTCATATGTGGGATTTAAGAAAGAAAACATGAACATAGAGGAAGGGAGGGAAAATTAGGTGAAAATTGAGAGGAAGACACACCATAAGAGACGCTGAACTCTAGGAAACAAACAGGGTCGCTGTGGGGGCGGGGGCGGTGAGTAACTGGGTGATGGGCATGAAGGAGGGCACTTGATACAATGAGCACTGGGTGTTGTATGCAACTGAGGAATCACTCTATTCTACCTCTGAGACTAATAAAAAAATTAAAAAATAAAATTTTGGATACAAATCTGCCTTAAGACAAGTTATTTCCAGCCTTCATAGAAGGAATATATTAAACACATTGGGAATTCTTTTGAAGATGCTATGAGCATCGTGAATATGAATCCCAGCCCTGTGCTGCACGTATGATGAGAAATGGCGTTAGGTGGCCTCAGGTCTTCCACTTTTACAGGTTTTCACTCTTGGTTTAACCTGCCAATTTTTTTCTGCAAACAATCTGCTTTTGTTCACGCGTGCCAGTACCTCTGGTGTGCAGAGGCCCAGAGAACCAGCCACCTTTGAGAATTGTGAGTGGTCACTGGCGGGGGCGGAGGGGGGTGTGTGGGAGGTAGGTGAGGGGTGCACATTAGCTGTAGGAGTCAGTCTGGGGCTCTTGGGGATTGAGCAGAGACCTGAATGCTGAAAAGATGCGGGTGGAAAACCTTAGGAAAGCACTGCAAGGTAGAGGATCTGTGCAAAAGATCTCGAGGACGTGTGTGAGGGACAGAAGTCTGGAGGGAGACTGGGGTCCCCCAGCTGGGTGGGGTATGAACGGGGTAAAGGTGAGGTGATCAAGACCATAGGAGATCGTGGAGCAGACCTACCGCAAGTGCCGCTGGGAAGTCGCTCTGGGGAGGGCGGCTTGCCCCTCTGCACCTGCTCAACCTTCAAACTTATGGCGGAGCCCTTTTGATGGTCCTTATTACTGACCTTAGACACACGCCAATCCGTACAAGTAAGTCTGACTGTAGAATAAAGTCCCGATCGTGGGACTGCCGGGCCCCAGGCCCTATGCGTTTAGAATTTCTATATTAACAAATGGCCCGGATGAGGGCTATCCTCAATTATTCTCCCACCAGGAAAGGATGAAACAGCTTATTTTCTACAATCTTCAATATAATGCTATTAAGCTTAAAGAAAAAAAAAACTTTGCTAATGTAGCAGGTAAAGACGATTGCACTGCAATTTTGCTTTTTCTCTCATGACCATATATAGCTGAGTAGCTTTGCTTATGCTTAAAAGCCCTTGTCTTTCCCTTACTGGGGACTTTCCATTTTCTATGCGGTTCTCTATCTTTTTCCTCTTGATTCCTAGGAGCTTCCTCTGTAGGAAGGAAATGAGTCCTTTCTGACATCAATTTCCAATCACTTCCTGTCAGTGCATCCCCTCTTGGACTTTAGTGGGGGAGCTTTCTGCCTGAATGCTGAAAAGATGCAGCTGGAGAACCTTAGGAAAGAAAACAGAACCGCAGAACAAAGAGAACAGTTCTCTGGCCCTGCCCCCCAGACTAAAGGACCCCTCCAGCCCCTTCTATTTGTAGGTTTGTGGGCTCAGGTACATTTGACGCAGGGGGTCAAGAGGCCACACAGGCCACCAGGACCTGGGGTGTGGGCGGGGCAGAGACACCTCCAGGGAGCAGCCTGGCCTTCAGAGCCGCCCTAACCAGGGCAATGCTTTTCTGGAACTTTCCACATGGCAGCCTCGCTCTGGTCCAGGTGTGGATTTCAGGAGCCCACCTGCCCGGATGGGTCCAGATGCCCGCCCCTATCTGCTGCCGAGCCTCTCCGGGCGGCTAAGTCACCTGTGCGTGTTCCCAGAGGACTAAGAGGAAGGCAGCACCCCATCCCCTGCGTTCGGAAGCACCCAGGACCTGGCAGCAAGCCTCAGCCTGCTCTGCTTGCGAAGAAAAAATGTGACCACCCCCCGCCCCCACTTGCAAGGGAACATAGGGCTCCAGCGGCCCCCAGAAGAGACTTACAGGGCCCTGGGGCCGCTGGGGCCTCGGCTGCCAGGGTCTCGGGACTGGACAAGCCTCGAGGTCCAGGATGGGGCACATGAGGATGGGGCGGCAGAGCCAGCCCCGCGGCTCCCAGGCCGGTCAGGATCTGCAGCCCGCTGCTCTCCTGTCCACACCACCCGCCCTTCCACTATCTGATCCACATCACCCGCTCCCGGTTCCACACCGGTCACTCTCCCACCCCGTCTACACTGCCCTTGCCCTCTGCTCTCCCAACCACCCACCCTCACCACTCTACTGTCCATGCTGCCCGCTCCCGGGTCCCCAGCACCCGCTCTCCCATCCACACAGCCTTGCTCCCCGTCCACACCGCCTGCGACCTGCTTGCTGCAGGTTCATGCCTCCCGCTTCCGGGTCCACACCACCCACTCTCCCATCCCCTGTCCGCACGGCTTTTCTCACTCCCCGTCCACACCACCTGCGACTGGCTTGCTGTAGGTCCACGCCGCCCGCTCCCGGGTCCACACCACCCGCTGTCCCGTCCCCTGTCCGCGCGGCCTTTCTCACTCCCCGTCCACACCGCCTGCGACCCGCTTGTTGCAGGTCCACGCCGCCCGTTCCCGGGTCCACACCACCCTCTCTCCCGTCCCCCGTCCGCGCGGCCTTTCTCACTCCCCGTCCACACCGCCCGCGACCCGCTTGCTGCAGGTCCACGCCGCCCGCTCCCGGGTCCACAGCACCCGCCCTCCCGCTCCCCGTCCACACCGCCCGCGACCCGCTTGCTGCAGGTCCACGCCGCCCGCTCCCGGGTCCACAGCACCCGCCCTCCCGCTCCCCGTCCACACCGCCCGCGACCCGCTTGCCGCAGGTCCACGCCGCCGGCTCCCGGGTCCACAGCACCCGCCCTCCCGCTCCCCGTCCACACCGCCCGCGACCTCGCTGGCTGCTGCGGGTCCGCCGGCCCCGCGTCCGCGCCGCCCGCTCCGCCCGCTCCGCCGGCGCCTCTGCCCGCGGACTACAACTCCCAGAATGCCCCGCCGCCGCCCCCCGGCTTCCGGTGCTGCGCAGTTTCCGGAGCGGATCGCAACCCGGAGTCCGGATCCGAGCCCGCTCTGCACATTCCACAGGCAGGTAAAGCCCGGGGCCCCGCGCCCGCCGCCGCCCCCGCGCGCCGCCCCGGCCCCGCCCGGCCCGCGCCCGCGCCCCGCGCCCGGCCCCGCGCCCCGCGCCCGGCCCCGCCCGCCCGCCGCCCGCCCCGGTCCAGCCGCCATGCCGACTGTTCTTTGTTACATTCGCCGGCTGCGGGCTCCGTGGGCGATCGGAGTCAAAACCCGGCTGGATTTCCCGGAGCCGCTCCGGGATCGCCCTGCGCGCCGCCGCCCCGCGCCCCGCGCCCCGCGCTCCGGGCCCGCCGCCTCCGGCCTCCGCCGCCGCCGCCGCCGCCCCGCCCCCGCCCCCCCGCCCGGGGCTCGGGCCGCGCTCGCCCGGGGGTGCGGCGCGGGGCTCCTCCGCCCCCGGCCCCGGCCCGCGGTCCCCGCCCCCGCCCCGCCCCGGCCGCCCTCGCCGCCCGCCCGGCGGGATGTCAGCGGCGCGGTCGTCGGAGGCTCCCCCAGCACCCGCGTCTGCAAACCCGCGGGGCGGCGGGGGCAGGTGACACGGCGGCGCGCAGGTGGAGGCGCTCGCCAGGTGCGCGGCGGGGTCGCCATGCGGACCCCCCGGGAGCCCCCCCCCGCGCGCCCGCCCTGCAGGAGCCCCCGGCCCGGGGCGCCCCGGCCTCCCCGACCTCCCCCCGCCCCCGGGGCGCGGCCAGCGGTAAGCGCAGGTGTGACCTCGCGTGCACGCGGCCCCTCCGTGCATTCACAGCTGCCGGCGCACCGCCCCGTCTGCACGAGCCACTTCCCTAAAAATCCAGATTCACTGGAGACGTTCGGAGAAGCCGGTGTGGTTCCAGGTCGTATCGCCGAGGATGAAAAAGTAAAGCAGCCACTGGCCCTGTGAACAGCCTCAAAGGGCAGCGGGGGGACAACTCGCCCCCCCCCCGCAGCCCCCCCCCCCCCCGCCGCCCCCAGTGATACTTTGTATCACATCTGTAGGGTTTCCCATTGTCCACGTTTTCCCAGCTCCACGGGGCTCCTCCGCATTTCCCTGACATCACCAGCCTTTATGGCGAATGGTTAAGACGGAGACCTATAGTTTGGGGTTTGGAAGGGAAAAGCCACCCACATCTCTCCTTTTCGGAGTTTTCCCCCTGTTGACATCTCCGACTCCTACTTTTGCAAAGAGGAAAAAAAGTTCCTGATAGTATAAGGTTGTGTCTTGTTGGGGAAGCACAAAGGAAGGTGATTTTTTTTTTTTATACCCCCTAGAAGATACATATATTAAAAAAAAAAAATTAACCCCAGTTATAAGGCTGGGTCATTAGAGTTGGGAAAGATCTCTGTTTGCCTCCGCTAGTACCTCCCTCATTATTATTCTTTTGATATCGTTATCTGGGGAGGAAGCCAAGGAAGAGAACGCACCTCCCATTTTGCAGACTTTAGGGGAGATTTAAGGTACGTCTCTGATCCACGTGATTTCAGAGGGCAGGTTTGTCAAGCAACGACTGACACGGTCTCCTTTGCACGTGCGTGAGGGATGGGTGGTGGCCGCCCAGCTCACCTCAAGCAGTTCATGGGTGTGTGTTTTCCTCCCTTTGGCCATTCGTCCAGGCAAATATTTATTCATTGTGGGCCTATCATGTGCTGCGCGCTGCTCGGAACAAGAGCGAAGACCCTGCCTCTTGAACCTAATGATGTTCTGGAGGGAGGGTGGCGGGGCAGGAGCGGGGTGGGGGGGACGTTAACAAGAAACGGTACAATTCAGTTAGGGAGACGGAGCCAGGGACCTTTGGGCTGAGACCAGCGCAGGGGTGAGTCTGTCACGGGCAGAGGAGCGGCAAGTGCAAAGGCCCTGGGGCAAAAGAAGCTTTGCATACCCAAGGATGAGAAAGGGAGTGTGACCCAGTGGGGAGGGTGCAGGAGGGCAGCACACACTGTCCGCCTTCCTGAGTTTATCCTGAGCACCAATGGGTGCCACAGGGGGCTTTGGGCAGGGGTGGGACACGACCCTGTGGTTGCCACGTGGGGAATCCAAGCCTGACAAGATTCCATTACACACAGGGTGGAGGCAAGAGGCAAAGGGGGAACCAGGACAAAGTGTATATCCCTAGAGCCAGGAGGCCCTGCTGCCGATTTGGTTGGGAAATGTGCAGTGGGCGACAGCAGGTGCAGGTGACAGGTGTGTGCGGACTGGGGAGGCCGGAGTGGCGACCAGGGGGAGTCAGGGCCCTGCAGGCAGCAGCATCTTCAGCCTCTGGGGTGGGAGAGACCCCTGCTGGGGGCCTGGCGTCTGGGTCCTCGCCTTCCCTATGCACTCCGATCCGAGGAAGGGTCCGGCAGAGAGCAACCCCCATCTCCAGGCTTGGGGTGGGCAGGTGGCCCTGGGGTGCAGAACCTCAGAATGCCCGCAGATAGGTGGGTGTCGGGGGGAGTGGCTTCTCTGCGTGTAGGAGACCTCAGGCTTTCCACGGACGGAGGGGGTGGGGACCCGTGAGTGGTCACGGGGGTCGCTGATGAGTGGCCGCAGGAGAGGCTGGTGATCGAGCTCGTCGCTCTGCAGAACGAGGCTTCCCGCGCTCACGTTCAGAGGAACGAACAGGAAGAGGCTGGAGGTCTGTCGCTGACAGGTGAAGCGCCCGAGAGGCCTCCCGCCCCAGGCAGCCCCAGCGGCTTCTGTGCTAGGTGGCCCTTGATCCAACCGTGAACCTTGTGCTGGCGTTTTGTTGGGCTCAGTGGGGTTCCAATGATCGCAGCGCTAACTCAACCCGGAAGGAATTCTCACGCGCTCTGGTCACAGAAAATCAAGACTAATTTGATTTATGGGCGTAAACGGACGCGCATCTTTGCAGGGTGGGCAGTAGAGTCATTTCGGGCACGAACACGGAGCAGAGGGTTTAGGGCGTCTGCAGGGAGGGGGCGGGAGATCCCAGGCAGAGACGCGCCCCGAATTTCCTGACCGTGGAGGGGGAGCTCGCTCCTCTGCCTCGCGAACAGATGGCACCAGATATCACACTGCTGTGCTCGATTCCAATAGACGTGTTTAGAAGAGTGACCTAACGGTTTTATTTTAAGAAGCCAATATTTATAATATGCTGGAAATTACGTCCCTTGCAGCTGTTAAGACTAAGGACGAGCAGTCTGAGCTGTCGGCCCCAGTGCAGGGAATGTCAGCCTGGAGCCAGGCATCAGGTGGGGTCGGGCCCGAGGGCCGCCCTGGGGACACGGGGATGGGAGGTGACGTGGGGGCAGGTGCCACGTCCAGAGGGAGAGAGGACCCCGGGGCAGCCTGGGTCACCCCTCCGCCAGGGGTGGCTTTGGACAGGAGAGGAGCTGGGAAGGCGCCCCCAGAGGGACCCGGGGGTGGGGCAGAGGGCCTCCTGCAGAGTGCCACCTGGTGCCTAGCGCTGATGGAGGGCTGGCTCCACCGGCTGGGAGGTGACATGGGAGGTGACAACGCTTGGGTGGAGCCCCGGGGCCCATCCTCCCAGGCAAGAGGGAACGGGCGGTGAGGAAGCCAGTTCTTTTGCAATAGAAAGAACCGGGGCTCTAGAGCCTTGGGGGAGGTGACGTTAAGGAAAACATTCCTGTTTGCTTTAACGCATGGGCTTGGGCTGAGGCTGACGTGAACATTCCCAGGCTAGAGGTGTGTACTGAGGAGGCTGCGGGTGGCACCCGGCCCCCCAGGGGAAAGTGGGCATGGCCTGCCCATGTGGGGCAGGGCACGAGTGCACTGCCCAGGAGGGGCCTGTTGGATGAGGTCCTAAGGATTGGGTAGGACTTTGACAGATGCAGGGAGGGCATTTCCAGAACAGGAAACCAGGAGAAGGGGCCACGGAGGCTGGAAACTGGCTGTGGATGATGTGGGGCGCAGAGGAGCCCTTGGAGGGGTGCCGGGGGGCAGCTCGGGGTCACAGCGCGGGCCCTGCTGAGGCCTCTCATCCTAATAAAATCCACAGAAACCCAACTCTGGGCCCTCCCCCGAGCCTTCCCGAGCCTGCAGGCTCGCAGTTCCACAGACTCACATACAACTGAAGGGCATCTTCATCTCCGAGATGACACCCTTCTTTGCCGGGTCTGTGCCGCGTGTCGCTGGCTCCGCTGGGCTTGTTCTTGGTCTTGGGCACGATCGGCGTCTCCAGCTCGGACCTGCGAGCGTTGATGGGTTGCCAGTATCGGCAGAACCCCGGTACCAAACGGCCTTCTGCCCTTGGTGCTGCGGGAGGCAAACTCTTTGAGAGTCGGGGTGTCCTTAAGTCACGCTCCACGCGAGGATAATGCTTGGGATGCTGTGGCGGGGCTGTCACTTCCCGTGCTCTGGGGAGGGGAGCCCGAACCTTAGAGAAGGAGCCGTCCGCGTGGTTCGCCTTTTGTAAGTTTGAGGACGAATGTGCCAAGTAGTTGCATAGGAAGTTTGCCTTTGATTGTGACCACAAACGTAGGTGTGACTTTGGCACCACGTAGGCCCAGGGGGTGATGGGATCCTGGCTCCAGTGGCCGCTTCAGTCCTGTTAGTTGATCCTATGTTCTCGGTCTCTGCTCGTCCCTTGGGGTCCCTCCCCCCCAGCACCCCTGACTTCCCTGGACTGCGTTCTGGCCACGGAGCTCCCCCTGTTTCTGCTGAGAATGCATGAGGGTCTTCCCATCACCGGAGCTCTCAAGGGGGCCCAGTTTGAAAGTGTCCCGCAAGGCCCATTATTAAGAAGCAGGCCTCACCCTCCCCTGTATAAATGTGTGTGTGCAGAAAGACAGCGGTCAGGTGGGGCTCTCACCGGCACGAGGAAGTCCATACGACCTCAGTTTGCGCCATTTTCAGGGTGGCAGGGTGCAGACCACTGTCCCCCATCATCGCTCAGCAACCCTCTTAAAGAACCAGACGTGAAACATCAGAGGTATGGAAGTGATCTTTGGTGAAACGAAGGGGTTCAGGAAGAGAAAGCAGGAGAAACTCTAAAAGAAGTAACACACACACAAAAAAAAAAATAAAAAATAAAATAAAAGAAGTAACACAAGAAAATCTGCAGGTGGGAGGGGGGCCCCAGCAGTGCTCAACCCCGAAGCAGGTCGAGGATGCGTGAGGACACAGAAGGAGACAGAAGATCTGAAAGCTTCCGGAGGCAGGGAGTCCCGGACAGAGGGTCGCCAGCGAGGACGGTGACGGCCCTCCCCTGCAATGCTAGACACTGGGGGGGACCGTGGCGTCCTGCCTTCTCGGTCTGGGTGAACATGACCGTGTGCCTTGCAAACCATTCAGAGACTCTAATAAAGACGTCTGCAATCACAGCAAGTCTTCTCCAAAGATGTGCCTCCGTGCACCCCTCCGAGGAAACCACAGGGCACTGGGCCCCCTGATTGAGAGAGTGGACCCAGGATGGAGGCCAGGGTGCTCAGGAGTCAGGAGTCTGGGTGCCTAGGTCAGGCCTCCAGGGCAGGCTCGGGAGGGCTGTGGGGCAGACAGACCATGAGGAGGAGTGGTTACGGGACGTGGGAAGAGGTAGCCGTGGGCACGTCACCCCAGCACTGCCACATCTGCCACCAACAGCGTCTGCACATGCACACACGACAGAGACAGACACAGACAGTACAACACGATCTACACTCCAACACGCACAAGGCCTGCACCGACGACAACGTAAGACCGCCATGAAACAAGTCCACAAAATCTGCAAACCCAAGCTCTCCGCAAACATCCCACGACAAAAGCTGCACGTAAACAGCAACAGGACCTACGAAACAATGCATGCAGCAGAATCTACGCACCGCACCAAGTCGACGTGAAACGATACACAAAAGTCGACTAACCAGACGAGACCTACACGAAACAACCCGCACCTCCGTGAAGGTTGTTCACTGCGCCGGAGCCACACACAACCAACGTGACCTACCCTATGCAACATCACACAACGAAATCTAATATACACAGCCAGCAACAAAGTATGTACAGAAAATAAGAACTAATAAGAAAAAATAAATCATTACCCTTTAACAGGTCATACTAGAAATGTATCAATAATAAATTTGTTCGAGCAAGCAGGCGGTAGTGTTTTCAGAGTCATGATATCGGATCTGCTGATTGAACCAAATCTACGTTGGGGGAAGCCGGGCAGGGGGAGACAGTGGGCAAGCTCTCTATTCGTCTCTATTCATCATAAGCACGAAGGGTGCAGCCCCCAGAGGGGAGTCACCGGGGGGGTGGGGGGAGTCCCAGTGGGAGCCTGTGCACACCAGTCGTGGAAGCTGAAAAATGCGGACTAGAGAGAGGCCCTCGGGGAGGCCGGGTAGGAAACCAAGAGGTGGAGGGGCTGCCTTTTGGCTTCCACGGTGCGTGTCTGGTTTGTGGCTATTCACTTTTATTTTTTAAAGACTTCTTTATTTATTCAAGAGAGAGCGAGCAGGGGCAGGAGGGCAGAGGGAGGGAGAGGATCTCTAGCAGACTCCCCGCCGAGCACGGAGCCCAGTGCAGGGCTCAGTCCCAACACCCTGAGATCATGACCTGAGCCCAGGTCAAGAGTCGGACGCCCAGCTGATGGCACCACCCAGGTGCCCCTGTAGCTGTTCCCTTTAATTAGAGAGGAAATGACCTGGGATGAAAAAGAGAAAGAAGAGGGAGTAAGAGGTCCTGCTGCTCTGTCATCCGAGGGCCCTGCCCGGAGAGGTGGCTTGAGCTGGGGGCCGGGGCCAGTTTCCATCCCGAAGGTCATGTGGGTATGTGCTGCGTCCCCCAGGGGCCCTCCTGCCCCCAGGCCCTGGCTCTGGAAACATCGTACCTGTCGGGGAGCTGAGGCCGTCCCTAAGTTAGGAAGCTGCTGACCTGGTCATGTGTGCCCGCAGCAGAGGCCCGTGTTCTGTGTCCATCCCACTTAGACCCGGCTTCCCGCGTCTGCTTCCACGAGCATCTATCAGCCTGCAGAGTCTAGAGCGAGAACCAGTGGGGTGGATGAAGTGCCTCTCGGAAGCTAGTCTCCAGGCCGTGGGATGGTCCCCACGTGGTCACTGAGGCCCAGGCCGGGCGCGGCCGCCTGTCACGCTCAAACTCCGTGCTCATGGTGCCCTCAGTGCTCAGGGAGAGAGGGCGTGGGCATTGCACGGCAGCCTGGGGCTTTATAAACAGTGCTCGGGAGCACACACGCCGCGCGGAAGCCCACGGAGAGGAAGTAACTAACACGGGGGTGTCTAACAGCCAGAGCAGGGCAGAGCCAGACTCGCACCCGGGTGCCCTGCAGCAGGACCAGGCCCTTGCCTTGCCCTGACCCACCCAGTCTGTGCCCTGGGCTGAGGTTCTCCAGCACGTGAAACAGCGTGTGCACGAGTGTCCTCGTCCAAGTAAGTTCAATCACAGCTGCGTCAAAAACACATTCCAGGAGATTTTTTTTTTTTTAAATTGCAGGACTTCTTAGGGCCTTTTTCCTGTGCCATTGTGAATCAGGACCCCAGGATGAGAATCTCACAAATTCTGCTCTGCCCACCTGCTACTTTACTTCCCTGGGGTCCCGCCCAGACCATCTTTCAGGAACTTTTCTTGCAGCACACATTTGTCAAGATAGCTCTCATCTGTTTGCTCTTTCCTTCTCATGATTTTTTTTTCTCATAATGCTTTTAATATTTTCACGGCATGTGTGCCCAGTAGGAAAATGTCCTTCTTGCTTAAAAAAAAAAAAGTCCCTGAGCCTCCGGACCAGGGCTGAGCACTTGATACGGCTGATCTGAGTGAGGAAAGCGTATATGTATGAAAAAAATTCATTAATTATTTTTTTGTATCATATTGAAATGATAATATTTGGGATATGTTAACTGAAGCGTAACCAAAATTTACATGCGTGAATTCCAGCAAGATTTCATGTAGACGGAGGCGGGATTGTTCTAGAATTTATGTAGACAGTAAAGGAACAAGTATGGCTTAAACCATTTTGAAGAAGAATAAAGTAAAAGGGAAGTGCTCCCCCGAGTTGGAAGACTTATTCCAAAACTATGGTAATTAAGACGGTATTGAGTGCTCTCCACCGTGAGTGGGGCTGGCCGGGGGATTGGGGACAGATCCCTGCCGAGAGAACCCAGACGCAGACCCACACGAATAGGGCCAGCTGGTTTGGGGGCAGACGCACAAAAGCAGCTCGGTGGTGCTGACACAGTTGCTCATCGGTAGGCAGGGATGAACCTTGACCTCACGTCTTACACAAACATTAACTCAAACGGGAAATACACTTCAATGTGTAAAACTCCAGGACTCTCCTACGAAACCTAGGAGGACACTTGGGGAGCTAGGGCTTTGCGCACCGGACACTGAAAGCATAATCCGCAGAGGGGAAAATCCGTGGGTGGGACTTGATCAAATTAAAAACCTTCGTTCTGCGGAGACCTCGCTGGGAGGACTGGAAAGCAGCGCCGAAGGGAGGGAGAAAATGCTTGTGAGCCACATTTCTGATGAAGGATCGGGATACACAGGGAGCTTCAGAACACACTGGGGGAAAAAAAAGACAAATCTGAGGAAATGGGCAGAGGACACGAGGGACACTCTACTGGTGAGGATTTGCAAACTGGCACACGAAAAGGTGTCCGATGTTGTTAGCCATTAGGGAAGTGCAAGGCGAAACCCTGGTGAGGTGCCCGTGTCCATCTGTGAGAGGGGCTGGAATCAAACCTGGTGACAACCCCAGATGCTGGCGAGGACGCGGAGGCGTGGGCCTCTCCTATGCCGTGACAACTCCTTAGCATGCACTTAGTAGGTGACCCGGGCGGACCCCTTGCACTTGGGGGGCATGCATCCCAGAGAAGTGACCGCTACGTCCACGGGAAACCCGTGCACACTTGTTCGTTGCAGCTTTATGTGTAAAAGCCCCAAGTGAGGGAAAGCCCAGGGGTCCCTTGGTGAGTAAATGGTTCAGCCGGCTGCATAGCGGTCACACTGTGGAGCATCACTCGGCGGTGCAAAGGGCTGCCCTGGATCCATGCGACAACCTAAGGGACCCCAGGGGCACCTTGCTGAGTGACACGGAGGGCCATCTCCGAAGATTGCATCGCATACGATTCCATCTATATGACATCTTTGAAACGAGAACATTACAGGGACAGAGACTGGATGTGTGGTTGCTGGGAGGGGGGGCGGTTAGGAGTGGGGGGTCGGGAGCGGGTGTGACTGCAGAGGGGCCCACAGCGGCCAGGTCTTCTCTGAGTGGGACATTCCTCCTGCATCTTGACCGTGGAGGTGGCTGCACAGATCTGTCCCTGTGATAGAAGGACATCGAGCGACGCGCACACCGCGCCGAGGTCACCTTCCTGGTGTTGATAGCGCGCCGAGGGCTCCCAGGAATTGTGATGTTATCCACCGTTACGTAAGATCCAGCCGTCGGGGGAAAACTGAATGAAGGGTGACTGGGGCCTCTCTATGCTCTTTCGGCAATTTCCTGCGATTCTATAATTATTTCAAAATGTAGCACAAACAGCTCCCAGCATATTGCATGTGCGGCTCACCCTAGACTTGTGCTGCCGAGGTGGATCTCGTACATCGTCCCGGCCAGTCACAGACCCCCAGGACACCGTCACCTTGCTCCCGAGCCCGTCCCCCTGTCACATCGATGGTCCCGGGAGGGGCAGGGAAGGCCCAGCCAGGCCAGCAGGCAAGAGATAATCTTAATTTCACACTTACGTCAACGGCCTCCACTGCAAACGCCTCTCTCTTTGAGTTATTTTTGGCCGCCTGTGTTTTAAGATTGTGATGTGTTCATTGTGCAATGTTTCAACACGGGTTGCTTTTTCTGAACCAGTGCTTTTGCAGGTCACGTTAAGAGATCATCTTTTTCCACCTCATATCCACCGGGATGGCGGCTATAAAAGCAAATGAACGAAACCACGGGTGTTGGGAGGATGGGGAGCAGCTGGAAGCCTCGTGCACCGTCGTGGGGGAGGGGCCCCTCAGAACGTGGAACGTGGCACCACGCGATCCGGCAGTTCCAGCTCTCGGTCTGCACCCAGAGAAGTGGAAGCAGGGACTTGCAGAGACACTTGCACACCCACGTTCACAGCAGGATCGTTCACAATAGCCAAGCGGTGGGACCAACCCAAGTGTCCATCGGTGGGTGGACGGCCTGTCTGCACCGTCCGAGGGAGGAGTGTTCAGGCTTGAAGAGGAAGGGCCTCTTGGCCCGTGGAGGAACCTCGCGGACACCATGCTGAGTGACATGGGCCAGACGCCCAAGGACAAATGCAGTAGGATCCCCCCGTCTGAGGGACCTACGGTAGTCAAAGTCACACGAAATAATCTTTGTAAAAAACATCCACACCTTTTGTCGAGGTCATGCAGAGGCTCTTCTTGGGTTTCTTTTTCTTTTTAATTTATTTTTTTAAGTAGGTTCCATGTCCAGAGAGGAGCCCAGTGCATATATATATATATATATATATATATATATATATTTTTTTTTTTTTAAGTTTATGTATTTATTCAGAGAGACACAGAGAGAGGCAAACACACAGGCAGAGGGAGAAGCAGGCTTCACGCAGGGAGCCCCGTGTGGGACTCAATCCCAGGACCCTGGGGTCACGCCCTGGGCCGAAGGCAGATGCTCAACCCCTGAGCCCACCCAGGCGCCTCATCTGCTTGGATTTCTTTCTCGTTCCCAGGCCCCTTTACACCGACGTGTCTTCCTGAGGATGTTTGAATTGTGCGCTCTGTGCTGGAACACAAGGGCTGCTTCTTTCCTCTCCAGGTCGCTACTGGACTCACGGCAGGTTGTAGAAGGTCCCGAAGGCTGGTGTTCTGTAGAACCATGCTGTGTTTCGATAGAACACGCCTGCGAAGCTCAGAACCATCCCACTGAGGTTTCTGGGCCTTCTGAGCTGAGGGTGGTGGTGGGATGTCTTCCCTGTATCTCAGAGTTCTGGCTGATAAGCACCCGTAACCGTGGAAATGAACCCTGGTCCCCTCACCACCTGCACAAGGCGGCCAGGCTCGGGGGCGGTGGGTGACCCACGGGCCATCATCGGAGACATGCGCACGGCTCCGCACTCTCCGACAGCCGTGCCAAGGCCCCATACAGACTGTGACCTTAGGATTGACCCCAGGGGGCACAGCTGCCCAGTAAGCGCAGGGGAACCGGTGCACCTTCCTTAGACCTTTCCCTCTTTGTACCCAGAAGGGAGTGTGTAGGCTTTCCCTGGGGTGGGTGGAAGCACTCCCGGGAAGTGGAGGGCGAGCATGAAAGCAAGGCCAGGCCCAAGCTGCCGCCCCTGGAGGGCGGAGGGCACACGGGACAAGGACCTCCCTGGGGCGGGTGCCGAGAGCCGGAGTCCTGGTGCTGGAGCCTTGCCCGGAGCAGGTGCTCTGTAAATACTGGGGAAGTGAGATAAGCACGTACAGTCTCTTTTGATTGGAATGTAAGGAATCTCTTGCAGGTCTCACCGCTAATCTACGCAAACTTCTGGACCTCCCGGCCTAAGTTTTACAAACGAAGCCTTTGAACCAGCTTTCTAGCCAACTCTTAATTACCCGGAGGTACTGAGGAGTCCGGTGAAAAGATACCCAAGCTTACGGTCTGTGGAGCGTGGCGTACAAAGGGCGTAGGAATTTGAAAAGGGAGTGAGTAGAGAGATCAAGATCGAGCTTCCGTTGGAAATCTAGTAAAAAAGAAAAACCCAGACGTCGTCTGTGATTGATGACAGCTTGAGATCGCCGTTTAATAGGCAGGGTCAACCTCATTTTGGGATTTCGGGAGGGAGACTGGTTGACGGGGAGGAAGGTGTCTGGAGGGTGAGTCTGGGCTCTGTCTTAAAAGAGAAGGACTTATGTGGGGTGAGTGGCTCCCGGGGAAGCAGGACGGGGTGGGGGGCGGGCAGAGAAGCAAAGTGCGGGAGGCAGGCCAGACCCCAGGAGGGGGACCTCTGCTCATGACTAGAGGTCAGCAGGGGGAGTGCAGGGACGTACATGGAGACGTGGCCAGCTCTGTTAGGAGATGTCACCCCCCCCGCCCCCTGCATGCCTGGCCCTTGCCGGGCCCAGCAAGGCTGATGGCTCTTGCCCTGTAGGCCCTGTGGGGTCACGAGATAAATAACACGCGGAAGTGATTACAGTGGTCAAAAGCGCGGTCAAGGAAAATTGCAGGGTGCTTTTAGAAAGTGTTCCAAGGCCTTAATTTGGGCAGGTGGACCAGGAAACCCCTCCCCAGAGATGTGCCAATTAAGCCAAGATGTGAAGAATGAGTAGGTGTTAGCCAGCGGCAGAGCCGAGGGAGGTTCCAGGCAGAGGGAACCGCGTGAGGGTGGCCCGGAGGCAGGAGGGCGCTTGGTGTTTCTGGGAACGAAAAGGAGGCCACTGTGGCCCGAGAGGCTCAGTGAGGGGCAAGTGGGCAGAAGAGGCTGGTGGGCTGGGATTTTCTTCCCTGGGGGCGGTGGGAAGCCAGTTGGCTTTCTGGCTGGCAGCTACTACGGTTGGGTTCAGGTTTCCAGAAGCCGCCCCCTTGGCAGTGTGGGAAATGGGGTGGCCGGCCAGCGGGGAGCAGGAAGGCCAGAGGCCCCAGCAGCCATCCAGGAGGGGGAGGGTGGGGTGTGGTTAGGGGAGGTGCTGGAGGCCGTGGGGAGGGACCCTGGGGCAGGACGAGCCCAGGTCTCTGACACCCACGTTCCAAGATGTGGGAGACACAGGAGGGCCCCGTGGGGCAGGGAAGCCGGGAAAGGTCAGGTGCTCATTTCCTGCACATTCAGTGGCTCGTGGCCTCCAGGTGAAGGTGTGGGACTCCGTGGGGCATTACCTGCAGCGCAGGTGTATCTCAGAGGCACGGAAGTGGGTGTGGCTGCCGGGGGAGGGTCCCCCGGGGAGTGCTGACAACCCAGGGGAGCTGGGACTAGGGTGGGGTGGAGGACGCATCCCCTCGGGAGGGCAACTGGAGGACAGGGACAAGAGTGGACGGTGGTCGGCCGTGTCCCGGGCGACCAGTCAGGTGAGGTGCAGAAAAGGACACGCATCCAAAGCCAGCCTGGTAGAAGGACTTGCAAGCAGATGGATGAACAGACACGGGACAAGTGTGTGTTGGCACCATGGACACGTAATTTTGTTGTGGAAGAATTGGAGACTGAAAACAGCAGGCAGCTGCCGCCGCGCCCCATCCCTGGGCCGATGTGCCCCGTGTGTCCCTGTCCGGGAGCCCCCACTGGCCGTGCGCGGAAGCCAGCCCTGGCCGCAGCCCTGAGTTCCTGTGTCCGCATCTCTGCGCCTCCTTAAACGAGCTCAGGCGCCCAGCATTGGGATTTCCCGCTGCACAGCGATGGCCACGCACGCTCGGCTTCCACCCCCGCACCCTGGGCTCACAGTCACTTCGGGGCTGTCGATCTGTCCTCCATGTCTTTTCTTTTTTTTTTTCTTTTTTTTCCATGTCTTTTCTTTAATTGAAGTTTGAGATCGTCATAGATTCCCTGCAGTCGTTAGAAAGACTGCTGCGTGATCTCCCGTGCCCTCTGCCCGGGTCCCCAGGGCTGGTGACACCGTGCAGAGCTCCAGCGTGAGGTCACACCCAGGATGCTGATGGCGACACGGTGCAGATGCGGTGCCCGCCGCCCCCACGGGGGTCCCTCCTGCCACCCGCCCCCTCACAGCCTCACCACCGTCCTACCCGAACCCCCACCAGTCACGATTCTAGTTCCCCCTCTCTGAATTGTCGCTTCAGGGAGGTTACATAAATGGGGTCAGCCTATGCGTGTGACCTTTTGGGATTGGCATCCTTCCCTCAGCACCGTCCTGGAGAATCCCCCAGCGCCCGTTGTGTGTGTATCACCGGTTCGCTCCTTCTCATTGCAGATAAGTCTTCCGGGCTGCGGGTCGACCCCAGACGGTTGGGTCACCCGTTGGGGGGCCTCGGGGCTTGTTTCCAGTCTGGGCTGTCGTGAACAAGGCTGCTGTGAACAGTTGTGCTCAGGCTTTTGTGGGGATGGCCGTTTTCTCTGGGCTAAGTGCCCACGAGCGCGGTGGCCGGGTCAGAGGCCAAGTGCCTGTTGGTTTCATCAGAAACTGCCACACGGTCTCTGCTCCCGCCAGCCACACATGAGTGCTCATCCTGCGCCGCGCCGGCAGGTGTGTGCCGGCAGGTGTGTGCCCGCATCTCAGTGATGTGCTATGACCACATTTCCCTGGCGGCAAATGGGGTCGGGCACCTTTTCCTGTGCTTATTTGTCATTTATATATGTTCACCGAAGAAATGCCCGTCATGTCTTTTGCCCATGTACTGATTGGATAAGTTTGTACATGACTGTTGAGTTCTGAGAGTCCTTTGCACCTTCCGGGTGTGGATGTGCGGTTTGCAGAGATGCCTCCCGGCCTGTAGCTAGTCTTCTTCCCCTCATCACAGTGTCCTCTGTTGAGCAAAATTTTAAATTTTGATATAGTCTAATTAGTTCTCTGTTTGTAGACTGCACTTTTGGTGACAAGTCTAAAAATTGCCTACCCGAGATCTCAACCATTGTCTCTTATATTTTTCTAAAAAAAAAAAAAAGTTGCTATATGCTGTCTTGAGTCTAGGATCCATTATGAGTTAATTTTTGTATGAGATGTGACATCACGGTTCATTACGGCCCCTTTCCCTCGTCCACTTGTCCCAACACCGCTTGCCGAGAGGCCGTCTCTCTGCCCTTCCTTTGTGAGTTGCTTTATGTATGCATCCACTGAAAACCAGTTGAGCGTATTTGTTTGGGTCTGTTTCTCGGTTTCCGTTGACCTGTGGGTCTGTCCCTCCATCACCAGCAGCATCTTTACTGTGGCTTAGGCTGAGGCTTGAAATGGGGTAGACTGGGTCCTCATGGGAGTTTTCTTTTCCAAGGCTGATTTTCACAGCCCATATGGGTGGGGCCTGCCTGTGAGCTCCCACAGAGAACATTCATCTGGGATCGCCCTCGCCCCCATGGCCCCCCAGCTGACACGCAGGTAGTCCCCATTTGATCCCAGCTAACGTTCATGATAAATGTGGTTTCCCGATGCATTCGGGTGGTCTCCCGGTGACCCCAGCCGTGGTTCGCTGGTTCCCTGTAGCAGAGACCGTATGTGTACTGGAGAGATGTGCGGGTCGGCAGCCGTGCTCAGACCTGGGGGTTCTTGAGCACAGAGTGCCAGGACCCATCCCAGGGAGTCTCTGCTTCAGCAGGTCTGGGGAGGGGCCCAAGAACCTGGTATTTCTGATTGATTCTCAGGAGCTGCTGGTGGTGGTCCAGGGACCCCACTTTGAGAACCACTGGCATAAATGTTCCCAGATGGGTGGTTAAAATGGCCAGCTTTCACACCTACTGTCTTTTTTGCTTATTTTCCCTAAAACGCTACCTGTAATCTCCCATCCTGGGATTTGTTACGCACCGTGAATGTCTGGAGACAGGGCTTCCCTCCTGAGCGCGAAGGGGATTTTGCGAAGGGCGCGGAGGTCCAGGTGCCCCCTCCCTTCAGGCCTGACCCGCTCGCTGTCCAGGGTGGCTGTGATCTGTTTCCTGGGCTGCAGAGAACCATTGTGGAGGCCGTGTTTCAGGGATCGGAGGCTTCTAATAAGGGATGTTCTTTCCCGGGACTCAGACATTTCGGTATAACGACAGCACTGGTGGTAAAAAGGCCTGAGCCTCCTGCTGTTTCCTGCCGCTCTCATATTCTTCCTGTGGCCACAGTGAAAACCCAGTCGCCTGGGTTTCCTGCCCCAGCTGCGTGCTTGGAGGAGCCGCTTCTTTGGGGGCCACTCCAGGGGCAGGAGACTCAGCTTCACGTCCCCCAACCCTTGCCGAGGGGTGCAGAGCAGAGGCAGGTGCTGCCAGGAAAGAGGCAGCCCCCAGGGCTCAAGTATTCTTGAGGCTGTTGACCTTGTCTGCACAGTCCCATGCTTGCAGGTGCTATAGGGACCCCACACTCTGCCCCGAGCCTGCAGCTCTGGGCAGCCTCTTCAGAGTCTGCTCTTGCCTTGGCAGGACCCTCGTCATTGGGAGGCAGTGCCGGCAGGTGGAAGGGTTCGTGCCGGCAGGTAGATGGTTCTCAGGCTCCTCGGGGCACTTCAGCAACTCATGAAAGCAGGTTTCCACATGTTCCTTCTGCCTCTTTGCCCCTCTTCGCCTTCTGCTCGGGGATCTGCTCCTGTCCCCATCCCAGATTGGCCCCTGACCACACCCCTGGTACCCGTCTGCCAGGAAGCCTTAAGTTAAACCACAGCTCAACTCACAGCCACATGAGATACCTTTTAACTTAAGTAGATGTTCCAGAAAAATAGTGGGCTGTGTTTAGAAAAGTAAACACCCTGGTTATTGATCTTTAGCACTTTTTTTTTTTTTTTTGAAGGGATGGGGGAAGGCAGAGGGAGAGGGAGAGAGAGAAACTTAGCAGGCTTCTCGCCTGATGCAGGGCTCGGTCCCAGGACCCTGAGGTCATGACCTGAGCTGAAATCAAGAGTCGGACGCCTAACTGACTGAGCCACCAGATGCCCCGGTCCTTGGCACTTTCTTTCTTTTTTTTTTTTTAATTTTATTTATTTATTTATTTATTTATTTATTTATTTATTTATTCATTCATTCATTCATTCATTCATTCTTTCTTTCTTTCATGAGAGACGCACAGAGAGAGGCAGAGATACAGGCAGAGGGAGAAGCAGGCCCCATGCAGGGAGCCTGACGCGGGACTCAATCCCAGGACTCCGGGATCACGCCCTGGGCCAAAGGCAGGTGCCAAACCGCTGAGCCACCCAGGATCTCTCCTTGGCACTTTCAAGGCAGATTGGAAATCCCATCTCTCTGCCTTGTCTCCTCGTTGCTAAATCAAGTCTTCCACAGTGTAGTCTGTGAATCTCTCTTCTCTGCTCACATAAACGTGTTCGGGGAATCTGAGTTTTCATTTGGACTCTGCATTGTCTGCTTTTCATTCTTCAGGCTGCTGCTGGGGATGGAATGGGGACAGAGGCCTTGTGAAATCAGCATTCAGGAGGTAGCCAACCTGCATACTTCCCCAAAAAAGAACCTAGCAATACAGAGGGGCTCCGACGAGAGGTGGGGTGCAGGAAGGCTGTGCCGGGTCAGCTTCCTTGGGGGATAGAGCAAGTGAGAGAGAAGAGGAATTATTTTTAGTGCAGGCTGGGTGTATGGTACTTTATACTTTATGTTCCCCCTAAAACTATATGAAGTGAGCATTAAAAAAAAAAAACCCTATTTTAATTCCACTATGGTTAACATACAGTGTTATGATAGTTTTAGGTGTGCAATGTAGTGATTCAGCACTTCACACATCGCCCGGTGCTCATCGTGGCAGGTATACCTCTTACTCCCCATCACCTGTCTCACCCATCCTCCTGCCCACATCCCCTCTGGTGACCGCAGTGTGTTCTCTGTACTTAAGAATCTGCGTTTTGATTTGTCTCTTTTTTTTTTCTTTGCTCATTTGTTTCTTAAATTCCACATATGGATGAAATCATGTGGTATTTGTTTTTCTCTGACTTATCTCACTTAGTATTATACCCTGTAGACCCGTCCATGTTGTGGCAAATGGCAAGATTTAATTCTTTCTTTCTTTTTTTTTTTAATTTTTATTTATTTATGATAGTTACACAGAGAGAGAGAGAGGCAGAGACATAGGCAGAGGGAGAAGCAGGCTCCATGCACCGGGAGCCTGACGTGGGATTCGATCCCGGGTCTCCAGGATCGCGCCCTGGGCCAAAGGCAGGCGCCAAACCACTGCGCCACCCGCGGATCCCGATTTAATTCTTTCTATGGCATTAGTAATACTCCATTGTGTGTCTGTATATATACACATAATATATGTTTACATACAGGTGCATACATGTGTGTATATATACATATATGTGTATATGCATACATATATATATATATCACATCTTCTTTATCCATTCATCAAGTTTTTATGTAAAGATGTTTATTTATTTATTCATGAGAGACATAGAGAGGCAGAGGCAGAGGGAGAAGCAGGCTCCATGCAGGGAGCCTGATGCGGGACTCGATCCCAGGACCCCAGGGAACACGACCTGAGCCGAAGGCAGGCGCTCAACCGCTGAACCACCCAGGCGTCCCCATTCATCAGTTGATGGACACTTAGGCTGTTCCCACATCTTGGCCTATCGTAGATAATGCTGCTGTAAACAGAGTGCATGCATTCCCTTGAATTAGTATTTTCATATTTTTTGGGTAAATAGTAATGGAATTACTGGATCATAGGGTAGCTCTATTCTTAACTTTTTGAGGAACCTCCATTACCTTTTCCACAGTGGCTGCACCAGCTTGCATTCCCACCAACAGCACACGAGGGTTCCCCCTTCTCCACATTCTCGCCAACACCTGTTGTTTCTTGTATTGTTGTGTTTAGCCATCCCAACAGGTGGGGGGTGATTTCCTGGTTGATGATAAGTGATGATGAACAGATATCTTCACACGTGTCTGTTGGCCGTCTGGATGCCCTCTTTAGAGAAATGTCTGTTCATGTCTTCTGCCCATTTTTTAGTTGGATTATCTGTTTTTTTGGATATTAAGTTGTAGTAGCAGTTCTTTTCAATAACTCTTTATCGGATATGTCATTTACAAATATCTTCTCCCATTCAGTAAGTTGCCTTTTTGTTTTGTTGATTGTTTTCCTTTACTGTGCAGAAGCTTCCCGAAAGTTCATTTTTGCTTTTATTTTCTTTGCTTTAGGAGACATTCCTAGAAACATGTTGCTATGGCCGATGTCAGAGAAATTACTGCCTGTGCTCTCCTCTAGGATTTTTATGGTTTCAGGTCTTACTTTTAGGTCTTTAATCCATTTTGAGTTTATTTTGTGTTTGGTGTAAGAAAGTGGTTCAATTTCATTCTTCTGCAGGTGGCTGACCAGTGTTCCCAACACTATTTGTCTTTTTCCTGTTGCATATTCTTGCCTCATTTGCTGAAGATAAATTGACCGTAAAATCATGGATTTATTTCTGGGATCTCTATCCTTTTCCACTGATCTGTGTGTCTGTTTTTGTGCCAGTACCATACTGTTTTGATCACTCCAGCTTTGTAGTGTGTCTTGAAATCTGGGATTGTGATGTCTCCAGTTTTTCCTTTTTTCCAGGCTACGTTGTCAATTTGGGGTGTTTTGTGTTTCCATGCACATTTTAGGATTGTTTTAGTTCTGTGAAAAATGCTGTTGGTGCTTTGAAAGGGATCACATTAAGTATGTAGAATGCTTTGGGTGGTATAGACACTTGAACGATACTTGTTATTCGGATCCATGAGCATGGGATGTCTTTCCATTTGTTTGTGGCATCTTCAGTTTCTTTCACCAGCATTTTCTGGTTTTCAGAGTATAGGTCTTTGAATTAGGTGAGCATTTTTATTTCCATTTTATAGGTCAAAGAATCTAGGCCCCAGAATTAACATGTCCAGGTCACCCCTCAAATAAGTGTGGGGGGTTCTAACCTCACAGGATCAGTCGAAAACAGAAGTGACTGATCTGATAGAGTTTTATGTGGCGAGCACCCTGCTCCACGATGCCGTGAGTTGCTCTGGTTCCCAGGAGACATGGGTGTGCACTGGGTGTCAGACACAGGGTAGCAGCTGAAAGAAGATAGAGGTTGTACTAGACACGATTGCCCTGGAGAGGAGTTCACAGTCCAGTGACGGAGGAAAGAGAACCGGAAGTCACAGTAGGAAACCGACTTTTAAACACGGTGATGTGTTTATTTTACAAATGGAACCCAGTGACTAATATAGAAAGATGAAAGTCTGAGCTCATAAAGACTTTCTAATCTAGCGGGCATTCAAATCATTTCTTTTTTTTTTTTTTTAAGATGACTTATTTATTCATGAGAGACATGCACAGAGAGAGGCAGAGACACAGGCAGAGGGAGAAGCAGGCTCCCTGCGGGGAGCACGATGCGGGACTCGATCCCAGGACCCCGGGGTCACGCCCTGGGCCAAAGAGCAACGCTCAGCCACTGAGCCACCCAGGTGCTCCTCAAATCACTTGCTTTTAATAAAAAACGACATTATGTAGGTGAGAAAACGTCTCAGCGCCCCCAGCCTCATCACAATAAAGGGGAGGCCCCTGCTCAACGCCTTCAAAACCCCACGTAAGGTCCTTCGAGGAGCCTTTCACAGGAATTGTCCTTACAGATTGCTCTGGCAAAAAAGCTCGTCACTAACAACAGGCCCTTGTTTCCTGGCAGGTGTCAGAAATGGCCGAAGACGGGAGCGAGGAGATCATGTTCATTTGTAAGTAGCCCCTGGCCTGTCCTTGAGCACAGATGGCTGCGCCACTTACTGTCCCAGCAAAGCCACATCCACGTTTTGTTTTTATATCACAGAAAAGCTGTTTCTTTTTAAATTGAAATGACTTTGCTTGCTTTAAGAAACAAATTTAAAATACACGGTGGCTGGAGGGGAGGTGAGTGGGGGGACGGAGTAACCGGGTGACGGGCATTGAGGAGGGGCACCTGATGGGATGAGCGCTGGGCGTCACACTGTATGTTGGCAAATTGAATTTAACGTTAAAAATAAAAAGATTATTGCGTGAGAAATGCGCTGCCAGAGTGTGGTGTTAAAAGGATCATCTTTCTCAGAACTCTGAGCAAAGGGGACTTTGCGGGGGGTGGCACTTGATTCAGAAAAGTATGCCAGGGGTTTAAAAAGAGATTTATGGTGTGTTAGATTTATGGTAAACAGGTTAAATAGGTGAATTTCCATTTATTCTCGTTCCTTGGGAAGATCTAGTTCTTTGTCCCCACAGAGTAACCACATACGTTGAAATGTGCCATCAGGCAAGGTCTTTTCCTTGGGGGCCACATCCTGTGTTTGCACCGTTGTTATATTTGTGGGGGGGCACCGTCGATCACCCCCGTCGGGCAAGGTGCCTGCGGTGTCCTTGGGGGGCCCCCCTCCCAGCACTGTGTCCCCTCTGATGCTCTCGTGTCTGTTGCAGGGTGCGAGGACTGCAGCCAGTACCACGACTCTGAATGTCCTGAGCTGGGCCCTGTGGTCATGGTCAAAGACTCCTTTGTGTTAAGCAGGGCGCGGTGAGTGGCTGCCTTGAGCTGTTTGTTTATAGTCCTTCCTGTCTGACAGAGTTGAGCTCTATGCCTTTTCGGGTTCCCCGGGTCCGGTTCCGACGTGGGGGCTCCCCCTGCAAGCCCAGGCTGTTCTCAGACACTGGCAGGGCTCAGCTCCGACCCTGTCTGCCCGGAGACGGCATCGGACCCCATATGCAGGGCCCAGTCCCCCGAGCCCGCCCCGCACCCCCCACCCGACGCCGGCCGCACGCCCCCGGCTCCCACATGAGCCTCTGCCCCACGCCACAGATTGGAGCTCCTCGGCCTCCTGCTTTCACGTTGCTGGAGCGGCTCACAGAGCCCCGGGCAGCGCTTACTAACCAGCCTGCTAAAGGATGTGATCGATGATATATATGAACGAACAGCCAGATGGAGAGACGTGAAGGGGGTGGGGGTCCCAGGAAAGGACGGGGAGCTCCCCTGCCCTCCCCTGCACCCACCCCCCGCCCCTACAAGCTCACCAACCTAGAGGCTCCCTACCCAGTCCTTTTGGGTTTCACGGAGCCTTCATTACACAGGCAGGACTGACTGAGTCATGGGCCACTGGGTGACCCAGCCTCCAGCCCCTCTCCCACCCTGGAGGTTGGGGTGAGGGCGGGACCGGAAGCTCCAACCCTGCACCCACATGGCCAGCCCTCCGGGCACAGCACCCGCCCTGGGGTGGGGGGCCAGAGGTCACCGTCATTAGTGACCAGACACCTATTTCCCCTTTTTGGCTCTGAAGTGTTCTTCAGGAACTGTGGGTGGAGCACTTAGGTCTGAGAAGTGTCTTTGGCCATCTGAATGACCAAATGTATATTTCTTAGAAATCATGATGTCACAGGAGGAAACCACAAAAGGAGAAGGCAGGGCTTGGCGCCTGCCTGTCCTCAGGTTCCAGAGGGCATCTGTCATTTCCATCCCACTGGGAATGGAGTAGCCAGCCACCGGCATGAGCCAAGACACGTTTTGAAGGCTTCGGAGCAAATGTCTTGCTCTAGTTCAGAGTCCCTCGGGGCCAAGCTGGCCGAGACACAGCAGGGCAGCCGTGAAGAGCCGGCGGGCCAAGGCTGCAAGTCGGCTCATTCAGTTTTCCCAGCAGCCCAGATCTGGGCCTGACAGATGCCCACTGTGGGCAAAGGTGGGACCCAGGGTGGTGAGTGCAGGGAGCCAGGCAGAGCCATCACGGCTTCCAGGGAAGCACTGGCTTGTCCCCAGCCTTAGCTCATGTCGGGGTCCTAGCTCACAGGCTTTCCTCCTCCAGTGCCCTGTCTTCGACACTCTCATAGTTTAGGTAAAAGCGTCCTCCGCTGGCCCATTCAGCCTGCTTGGAAACCCTGTTCCACTCCTGGGAATGCCGTGGCACTTTCTCCTTTCTCGTGGTGCTTTGCCCGTGGCGCCTCATCGTGGAACTCCCCGCCTCTCCCCAGGCTGTGTGGCTCCAGGGACCAGAGCTCGGTCCCATGCATCTCTGCTGTCACAGCCCACCCCTGATGGCAAAGTGGTGGTTGGTCCCCTGGGTGGGGATTTCAAACACAGCCTTTAGTCAACGGCCCCTTCCTCCTTGTGTGCGCTGGGTGAGTCCTGTGAAGTCCCTGGGGCCAGTCCAGAGCTGGGTGCACACTGGCCACTGGCCCTCACCACCTCTGTCCCCAGTAGGAAGCTCTTGGTCACCCCAGAGGAAGGCATTGCAGCAAGAATGAGCTTTGGGGCCTTCTTAACCAACTGTCCCTGCCATGGGGGGCTGTCCTCAGCTGGCGGTGCTTGGAGCTGAGGGCCTCCTGTTCCATTTCTAGGTCATCCCTCCCTTCCAACCTGGAGATCAGGAGACTGGAAGACGGGGCCGAAGGAGTGTTTGCCGTGACTCAGCTCGTTAAGAGAACACAGTTTGGTCCATTTGAGTCAAGGAGGGTTGCCAAATGGGAGAAGGAATCTGCGTTTCCACTGAAGGTAAAGGCAGGGCCCGTGGGGGCTCGGGGACGGGTGAGACCTGCTACCCGGGCGAGGGGAGCCACGTGTTCAGCTGACCGATCTGTGACTTCAGCCGCTTCAGAGACCCTAGTTCCGCTTTCTTCCAAACCCCTGGTTCGGGTTTGATTTTAGTTTGTTTTTGTATCACAAAAGCATTAAAGTTAAGCAAGCAGTTTGCACTTTGCAACGTTGCCAACCACCGAAGACAGCGTGTGGCAAATGTGTGCAAGACCACAGTGCCGCCTTTACTTCCCTCACGGCCTGGGCTGGGTACAGCCTCCGGGGGCCGCTGCCTGCACCTCCTGGGGCCGTGTAGGCACAGCCGCTCTCACACCAGAGCCAGGCGATGGGTACTTCGCAAAGTGCTTTCAAAAGGAAGGGGTTTCCTTTAAGCAGTGAAGAGACACCAGTGCAAAGTTTATCAGCTCTAGGAAAGCACATTGGACTGAGAAAAGACAAATTTTGTGTGAAATTGATCTTAACAGGATGGATGTAAGTTGCAGGGAGGCTTTGAGTTCTCGAAGGAAGACGTATGGAAGTGTCGTGAGGCCAGGAGACTCCGGTTCTGTCCCCGTCCCGAGCATGTGCCCAGGCCAGATACGCCTCCAGAAACGTCTGTGAATGAACAGTGAGGACCAGGGCGCTGGTCCTGTTGCAGTGACCCACAGAGAGAGTTTTTCCTAGCAGCCCTAGGCAGAGACCCGTGTGTTCCAGGACAGACATGAAATGGGTAGCTTCGGGCAGTTCTTGGAAAAGTTGAGCTCACAGGGCAGACTTCAGCAAAATGGGGAGGAAGGAGCTATTTGATTTGTTTGCAAACAAAAGAAATGAAAGAAAAAAAATTTTTTTTAACATTTTGTTTATTCATGAGAGACACAGAAAGAGACACAGGCAGAGGCAGAAGCAGGGTCCCTGTGGGGAGCCCAATGTGGGACTCAAACCCAGGACCCTGGGGTCATGACCTGAACTGAAGGCAGATGATCAACTGCTGAGCCATCCAGGCGTCCCAAGGAAGTCTGTTTTATGTGAAGGAATAAAGAAGCCTGAGGCCAAGCCCCGCAAAGGCCATTGGCTGCCATCCTTTGCAGGACCCGGGGCCCTTGAATGCACGTGGTTGCTGTGGGTACGTGGTTGGGACGAGGCCCCTTGGAAAGAGCCCTATGTGTCCGTTTTGGCTTCCTTCAGTGACTTGGTTCTTGAGGTCTGTGTCTGACACCGACTCATTCTCAGTGCCCTCAGCATTGAGCGCCCATGTGCCCTGGGGGGTGGGGGTGGCTCTCTGCCCACCATGGTGAGTGCAGAGGCTCCCAGGAGCACAGCCCACACCAGCTGCCCTCAAGCACTCCCGCCTCAGAGGGGGCCTCTGGCTCGTCGGCAGTGGGGAGCCCGTGCAGGAAAAGCTGAGAGAGCCCCAGGCCCCCCTCTACTCATGTGGTTACCCCAACCCCAGAATGTTGACGTTCCTCGCTGCTGCCATCCATTAAGCAGCAGCGCGGTGTTACAGGCAAGGGCGCAGCCTCTGAGGGCTGGCTGGACTCCGCAGACACACCTGTGAGAGCGGGGAAGAGCGCGGGTGTCCTGGTGCCCACCCAGACCACGCGGCAGACCTTAGGCAGCCTCCTTCCCAGCTGGGCCATGCACTGCATCCGGGTGTCGGGTGACACCTGGACCAGGAGTAGAACTCAGGTGTCACTGGGCCCACTTGGAACCTGATGAGCGCTTGAGTGTCCACCCTCTGTACCTGGACCATGGGTAGACCTAAGGCTTCCCCATTCCTACCTGGGCTGTGCACAGAACTCAGGTCCCCCGATGAGCCCTGAATCAGGTTCTGTGTGGAGCCTGATCTGGCCTCTGGTGCAGCCCGGTCTGGGCTGGTTGGCCCCCTCCCCACGCTGACCTGCAGATGTCAGGTAACCAGCTCCTTCCCTGGCCCCTTGGTGGCCATGCCCACCCTCAGGTGTTCCAGAAGGACGGGCACCCTGTGTGCTTCGACACCTCCAACGAGGACGATTGCAACTGGATGATGCTTGTGCGGCCAGCGGTGGGGCCTGAGCACCAGAACCTGACGGCCTACCAGCACGGCAACGACGTGTACTTCACCACCTCGAGGGACATCCCCCCCGGCGCTGAGCTGCGCGTGTGGTACGCGGCCTTCTATGCCAAGAAGATGGACAAGCCCATGCTGAAGCAGGCCTGCCCCGGTGCCCATGGTACGTGCTGCCCCTGTGCCTGGTGTCCGGCGGGGACGATGCTGGCAGGCTGGTGCTGTGTGGGGAGGAGGAGCGGATGCCCTTGACCCCCCGGGGTCGGGTCTGTCATATTGCTAGTTAAAGGTCTGGGCTCACCCCTGAGCTCGACACTGGCTGGTGGGAAGTGTCCCATGGGAACTTGGGTGCTAGGACACAGCAGGCTGATACTCAGCTCTGCCCGCAGGGCTTTCTACGCTATAACGCCTCTGCACCCACCATCCTGCAAGGTGGGGCGATTATCTCTGTTTTGGGGGCAGAGGAAGCAGAGTGCAGAGACGTTAGGGAGCCTGCTCTGAGTCACAGAGCAGGAGACAGAGGAGTCGGGATTCAACCCGGAATCTGGCTCCAGGCTGAGGCTCTCTACCCTATGGCAGCCTCCTCTATATTTGGGGTGTGCTCAAGGGCGCATGTGTGTGCGTGTGTGTGTGTGCAAGTGTGCTCGTGTGTGCACCTGTGCTCACATGTGCATGTGAGTGTGTGTGTATGAATGTGCTCAGGTGTGTATGCATGTGTGTGCAAGTGTGTATGCATCTATGCTCACGTGTGCATGTGAGGATGTGTGTATGCATGTGCTCAGGTGTGTACAGGTGTGTGTGCATGTGTGTGTACATCTGTGCTCACATGTGCATGTGTGCGCACACATGTTCCAGGAAAGACCCAGTGAAGGTCATATGTGTGATTTGCCCAAGTCCACCGTTCCCGTTGGAAAAGCACCCCCAGCTTTGTGTCCTGCCACCCCAGGGTGTGGGGCATCACCGTGGGAAGGGGGCCCGTGGAGCAGCAGATCCTGCCCCGTCCCTGTTGTGAGTCCTTGCGCCTCAACCTGAGACTACATGAGGTTGCCGCCGCCGCCAGGCCACATCTTTGGCGTGCACACACAGTGGTTCATATCCTCGCCTGAGGCCGCCAGGGGCGGACGCACCTGTTGTTGCCACAGTTACTTGCTCAGGGGGCATAGATAACCCTCTTTCTCTCTGACGCGCGCCCACGCTGCGGGATTCTGACAAGATGGATTTCCTTTTTAGTGTGAGCCCGATGTGATATAAGCAGCTCTGGAAGGCTCCGGCTTGTCCCGTGTGGTTGCAGCTTTGTGGCCCGCCTCCCCGGGGAGCCCTCCCGGCCGTCCCTGTGCCGGTGATGTGAGAGGAGTCCGGGCGGCTGCCCGAACCAAGCAGACCTTCAGCAGGCTCGAGCAGCAGAAGGCTCTCCCAGCCGCGGAGCCTGAAGTCCAGGCTCTGGTGTTGGCAGGGCCAGTTCCTCCTAGAGGCCTCTCGCAGCTTCGGGTGCTGCCAGCAGCCCTTGGCTTGTAGGTGGCATCACCCCGATCCCTGGCCCTGCTCTCGTGTGGCTTTCTTGCCGCTGTGTCTCTGTGTTCTCTCTTATAGGGACACCAGTCACTGGATCAAGGGTCTGCCCTACACGTATGACCCCATCTTAAAGATATCTATCTGCAAAGACCCTGTCCAAAGATGGCAGGCAGATGTGAATTTTGGGGGGACGCCTCCTGTATCCACTACGAGCTGGGGGGCTGAGAGGTGGAGTGTGAGCCACGAGGGTGCCCTCGGGGAATGTGGGCGGGGAGCCAGCTGGCCTGAAGGCCTGCCCCGTGGCTCTGCTGGCAGAGGAGCTTGCCACCTTTGCGGGGATACTCAGAGGGAGACCAGGAGCTTTGTGGGGTGAAGGGGACGGGAGGGATTTGGAGAGACCCACACCCGGAGTCTCCAAAGCCCATCCTTTAGGATTTGCTGAAAGCAGGTGCCTGGCCTGGCCCCAGGGAGGCAGTGGCACATCCTGCTGGGCCAGGCTTCACTTTTGAGCGTGGTGTGGCTGTGCTCACGGGTGCCGTGCAAGATCTCCTGGATCTTCCTGACTGGGCTTTGTCATGGGCAGGATCCCTTCGGGCCCTCCAGCTGATGCGCGTGTGCCCCCGGGACCGGCCAGACTACACACTGGGGTCAGGGTAGGAGAGGCTGACCTCATCAGCTGGGTCCTGCACGGGGTCTTACGGCCCACGACACTCCAGGGCCACGTCGGAACAAGGTTGTTTTTCTGCTTGCTTTTACCTACAGGACAATTCGAACCTGAAGCTGAGTGTGAGAAGGTAGATTTTGATGAATTTAGCCTGGACTGTGTCGACCAGTACAGCCGCCTCCTTGTGTTCCCCCAGCCACCCTCCGGGGGAGTCCTGAGTTGGCTGTCATTCGTCCTGTGTGTGTTCCTTCCAAGAACGGAGGACACGACTGGTCATCACGTCCCCATCCGCTAGAAGGCACCATCCCCCTAAATGACAATTTGAATCAGGAGAGCAAATAAAGCGCTCTGAAGTTTTAGAAATACTTCGTAGGGTTTTTTTCACTCTTTTTGGGGAGAAGTAGCCCGAAAGTATTTCGTAGAACTGCTGTGAAAGTTCTTGACAATGTTACCTGGACAGGAAGCTGGTCCTCTGCATCATTCTGATGACCTGGATCCGACAGGTCAGGACAGGTGGGGAGAGGGCTTAACCTCTCCTTCCCCGTGATGAGTGATGAGACCTCAGGTCTGCACGTCCTTGACACCCCAGCAGTGAGTGGAGGGAAGGGGCCCTCTTGTGGCCATCACCGTGCCTTGGAGCCAGTGGCCGTGGGGCAGGGCAAGGTGGGCGGGCCTTGGGGACCACCACTGTGTTCTAGAAGAATTGTGTGAGGGGTGGCGGTGGACCAGGAGCTGTCTTCCCATAAATGACTCAGAATCTTTCTTGGTGAGCATCAGAACTGCGGAGGCTCAATTACCTCATTCCGTCTCTTTTTCACATTTGCTCCGAAATCCATCTTTGTTCTAGAAATCAGCCAATGTGCAGGTGGCAGAGCTGACCTTGAAACACAGCAAAGTTGAGGGAGCAGACACATCCTCAAAAAAAAACAAAACAAAACAAAAAAAAAAACCTCTTACAATTTTTTTCCAGGTCGGAAATTTGAGGTTCTCTCTCTCTCTCTTTTTTTTTTTTTTTGCTTTGACCTCGCATCTAAGTTGATTTTCTTTCTTTGCACTGAGGGCCTGGCGTTGACCGTTGAAGGACGGGCCCAGGAAGCATGGCAAGGGGTTCGCATCGGCTCTTGTCAGCAGGTGCCGTCAACAGATTTTCAAAACCACTTTTCTAATGAAAGCGATAAAACGTGAATGCGTTTGTGGGGATCACGTTAGATCCCCATTTCCGTGACTCTCGGCAGTCTTGACTGGCCTCCGACCGTGTGTTTTAAGAATCAGCACGGTCAACGTCCAGTTTGCATATGATTAAAACGTAGCAGGTCTTGGTGTGCAGCTCAGAGACCGCGGACAAAGGCACAGGGTTGTGCAGGCCGCGCCACAACCGAGGTACGGAACATCCTCGTCACCCCCAGGGTTCTCTTGCATGGCCTTGCACCCAGTGCCCTGGCGCCCCGCAGGCTGCCCGCCACCCCGCAGGCTGTGCTGTGGCTCTTCTGGTCTCCAAGAAAGGTCTCACCACGCGTGCCCTTCCATTGCCTGCTTTTGTTTCACACGAACTTTTACCTCGCCATCCCACCTTAAGTATTCACCTGCTGCCGCTCCGTCTGTGGCATCATCTGTGGCCACATGGCGTTTCTCTTGCTTTGACGCTTCTCTTCTGCTGGATGTGTCCGCGATTGGCCATCAAAAACCACCTTCTAAAAAAAAAAAAAAAAAAAGAATCGCCTTCTGATGGTTGGCTCATTGCTGTTCTTTTTTTTTTTTTTTTTTTTTTTTTTGGCTCATTGCTGTTCTTAAAAAAAAAAAAATCCTGGCCCTTTATTATTTATTTATTTATTTATTTATTTATTTATTTATTTATGATAGTCACACAGAGAGAGAGATGAGAGAGGCAGAGACACAGGCAGAGGGAGAAGCAGGCTCCATGCACCGGGAGCCCGACGTGGGATTCGATCCCGGGTCTCCAGGATCGCGCCCTGGGCCAAAGGCAGGCGCTAAACCACTGCGCCACTCAGGGATCCCAATCCTGGTCCTTTAAAGATAATTTTTGGAAGATAGAGTTCTTCCCTTGATGAGGGGACAGGACTCACGACTGGTTCTTCTAGCTGGTTCCGTCGACTAGCCTCAGATCGCCGGTTGACGAGAAGGGCTTCCTGTAGTATCAGGTTAGTTTGAATCCCATTCCCGGCGGGTGGGGACCATCCTGCTGGAGACGGCAGGCAGCCCAGTGGGACCTGAAGAAATGACCTGGATTCGCCGGTGTCCTTCTGGCTAACCCACTCGTCATCCCTTCTGAACCCGTCACGTGCGAGGGTCTCCTTGCTCTCTAGGGCCGTGCGTGTTTGAGAAGGTGAGCGAGAAGCAGGAATTGGGGGCCCCGGCGCCCATTCATCCATGATCACGTCCTGACGATCTTCATGCAGCGGATTCTTGGGGGGCGAGGAGAGGAGAGGGCCGGCCGGCTGGCTGGAGCATCCCCTAACCGTGCTGCCCCCCACGGCACCCGCTCCGGACCCCTCCTGCTCTGGCTGTTAGTAGAACCGAGCATTTCGCATCACACTCTTATTTTCCCCTCATCATCAACTCAGGAGGCTCAGAAGACAGACACAAACAGCTGTGGTGGTGCCTGCACCCTGTTCTTCCAGTCTTTGCAACCTTGTTGCTAGCATTTGATACGGAAAGACTTGTCAGGGACCTGCGCTTTGTCCTGGTCCCGGTATCGAGGGCGCCGGGCAATTGCAATCCTGGGTGATTTTTCTAAGGACGCAGGAGTTTGTGGAATGAGTGACCCCTGGAGTGTTGCTTGTGATGGGGCGTGAGTGTCAACACAGGCTGTGCAGTGGCCGAGTAGATGTGGTGGCCAGGGCTCGGGGCAGGGGCTGTCGGACGGGGCCGGACGGGGCTGGGCCAGGAGATCACGAACGGAGGCTCCCTGAGAACGCTCACCCCCAATTTTTAGATCCTGCAGGAGCATTAGTCATATTTTCTTATCGAAGGTGGCTGCAGGTCCCCTCTGCACAGCCAGGGTCCCCCTGTTGCGTGAACCCTGCCCAGACTTCTTTGGGGTATGGAGAAGAGGGCCCAAGAGCCTGGCCCTGCACCGGGGTCCCTTGCTCTGGGGTCGCCACTTCAATTTTAATGCAAATGAAACAAAATTAAAACCTTGATTGCTTAGGGGCACTAGCCACCGCGGCTGCCACCCCAGATGGCGCGGTGTTTTCAGAGCAGTTGTGTCATCACAGAAAGTTCCATTGGACAACACTGGACAAGAGCCGCGGCCACACCGGGCACAGGCCCACTGACAGCCTCTATCGGGGTTTACCGTCTCTTATGTGAACCAGAGAGAGATTGAGGAATGCCGTTTGGTCTGCAGGGTTGTGTTTTTTTTTTTTTTTCTCGAAGTCGTGGAAGGGGATGCGTTTGGTCCCACCCGCCCAGTGTCTTGGAGGAAGCCCCGGGAGCAACATGGAGAGGGGAGCTCTGGTTACTGCCTTGATAGCGCCGGCCCCGGGGCGCTGGGCTTTGGGGGACAGGGGGACGCACTGCTGTGCATCACCTTTTCCTACGCTCTTTTGAAGCTGCAGGCACCCCAGAAAGCAGCGCCGCCGTGGAGTCAGAGCCCAGCCAGTGGGTGTGTAAAGTGTGTTCCGCCACCTTCCTGGAGCTGCAGCTCTTGAATGGTAAGCACCGGCGTGCACGCGGGGTTGCCAAGTGCAATTGAAAAGTCCGGGTGGGGCGCACTCCCGCATGTGCTCCAAGCGGCGCTGTCGTTTCCACGCCGTCCCTTTGCACAGGTGGCGACGCACGGTCGGCCGGATGTTCCCTGACTTTGGGTGGGCAGCCCCCTCCTGGGCCGCTGTGTAGACCCCAGCCGTGTTCCCCAGAGCTGCTCACGTGTGAGCACCCCAGGCCCTACACCGGGACCTCCGTCAGCTCCTGCCTTTACACTTGGCCTTGAACGTGGTTCCCGCTGTGCACCTTCTTTCTCTTTAGGCTCCGCGGTGGGGGCGGCCAGGCTCTGTGTTTGATCCAGCCTTTCCAGGTGTTGTCAGGCAGGTGGGCTCATCGATGGCTTGTTCTGCTGTGTGGCCGAACTGCAAAGCCCTTCCCAGGACACATGGCGCATTATGCTGTGTTTGCTTTTGCATTTTCTTTCCCTCCCTGGATCCAGCTCCTAGAGGGCACTTACCCCACCCCAATGACCCTAAATATGCAACAAATGAAGAAGTAACAGCCCCTTCGTGCTGAGTACTTGTGTGGGCCGGTTAAGATTCTCAATGGGGAGGACCGGCCCTGGGCCTCAACGTGCGCACCGGTGCTGTCGGTCCTTTGAGTGTTGCTCCCCACCTGTCCCGTGGGTCGTCCCCACCTCCTCCTTCCTGGTGCCCTGCAGGCCTTCATTGAAGGGCACTTGTCTCTTGAACTCCGTACCCATCCCTGCCTGCCTGGCTCCTGTGGCTTTGTAGTTATCATTCCTTTGGGGGGGCTTCGGAGGGCTTTCTTCAGTTGAAAGTGGAACAAGAGGGTTTTTGCCTTTGTGCAGTATTTTTTTTTTAAAAGACAATATTGTTTCTCACAAGGTAGCTATTTCTCACTATTTCTTTGTAGAGGCTACATTTTTTTAAGTAATTGTGATATAAAAAAAAAAAGTAATTGTGATATAAATTCATCAAGAACGTTGGAAAATATAAGTAGGTATGAAGAAGAAAATGAGCGTTGTAGTGCCAGCGTCTGGAGAGAGCCGCAGTGCCGTGTTGGGACGCCCGCCCTTCTGCAGTTTTTCCTTGCACAGACACGTGTATAGGTGCTTGTACTTTTTATAAAACGGTGTGCACTTTGAGCCAGCCCTGGTTTTATCACCTAATTTAGCTTTTGAAATAGTAGTCCTGTTTGGTGCAGTAAAAGTGCTTTAATTTTCAAAAGCAGTGGAAATAAAGTTTATTTGCCTATGGAAGCTCCCATTGTTGGCAAATGAAGTTAAAAACAGACAAAATGGGGAAGGCAGTGGGCACACGGACGGGCTGCCTCATGTCCCTGTGCATTTGCTTCCCTCTGCTGCAGAGCACCTGTTGGGCCACTTGGAACAAGCCAAAAGCCTTCCCCCAGCCAGCCAGCACGAAGCAGCTCCTGAGAAGGAACCAGAAGTGCCCCGAGGGGAGCCTCCTGCGGCTCCCAAGAGTGTCAGTGCCACCAAAGAGCAGAAGAAAAAGCCTCGAAGAGGGAGAAAACCCAAAGCATCAAAACCTGAGCAGCCACTAGATATCATAGAAGGCAAGGAGCCTGCAGGTGAGGGCTGGTCCTGGGGGAGGGGCCGGCAGGTGGAGAGGGTGGTCCTGGGGGAGGAGCCGGCAGGTGGAGAGGGTGGCCCTGGGGGAGGAGCCGGCAGGTGGAGAGGGTGGCCCTGGGGAAGGGGCCGGCAGGTGGAGAGGATGGTCCTGGGGGAGGAGCCGGCAGGTGGAGAGGGTGGCCCTGGGGAAGGGGCCGGCAGGTGGAGAGGATGGTCCTGGGGGAAGGGGCTGGCAGGTGGAGAGGGTGGTCCTGGGGGGAGGAGCCGGCAGGTGGAGAAGGTGGTCCTGGGGGAGGAGCCGGCAGGTGGAGAGGGTGGTCCTGGGGGAGGAGCCGGCAGGTAGAGAGGGTGGTCCTGGGGGGGAGGAGCCGGGAGGTGGAGAGGGTGGTCCTGGGGGAGGGGCCGGCAGGTGGGGGTGGTCCTGGGCTGGGAGCCTTACCAGTGGGAAAACTAGTCTAGAAGGTCCAGGTGTCCAGGTGGAGATGGAACCAGCCTTCCCCTTTGCCCCTACGTCACTGTAGAGCCCAGTTCCCGTGTGACCCAGTGGGCAGTACACAGCATGTGCTCACTGGCCAGCTTTCCCCTGTGTCCCCTATACCCCATCAGGACAGAGAGCACTGCCATCGCCCCAGGCTTCCCTCCCTGCCTTTGCATGCATCAGTCCTGCCCACCCTGGGGCTTCTCGTGAATCCCTCTCTCCGTGCCCAGCACCTTGCTCATGGCCTGTGGAGCGAGAGTTCCCCACGCTGCGTTTCTGGCCGTTCATCTTCTGCTGCGAGCGGCGTTGGTTCACCGTGCGCATGCCCCACCGTGCGCTCCCCCATCACTTGCATCCAGGCCGTGGCTGGGCCTATTGCAATCATATCCTCAGTTGAGTTTGGAGGGACTGTGACCCAGTGTCTTGGGTGTGCGGGGCCTGTGGCCGCTCGGTCCTCGTGTGGCCTCTGCCAGCACTGCCTGGTGCCAGCGCCCTCCCCCGGTCTCAGGTATCAGGACCAGGTGGGACCCTGAGAGCGGGGTCCCCTCACTGTCTTCCTAGTGGCCACTGGGCACTGCGCTGCCTGCACAGCCCTTGTTTCTTTTCCCGAGTGTTTATTCTTTTCTGGAATGAAAAGGAACTCAGAGGAGCAGCATTCATGTAACACACTGGGCGACTCTGGGCCTCACCCTCTCCTGCAGCCGGCCAAGAGTTTGTGTTCTGCTCAGAGCCCATAGACGGACAAGTGACATCAACCCCCCTCCCAGCCCCCCACCCCGAGCCGCATCCCTACTTCTCTCTACCCAGGCAGAGAAGAGGCGAGGGGCACCGAAAGCTGAAGTGATTCTTTCCCTAATTATTAGTTGCATTAGGAACACACGTAGCAAGCAGGCGAAGTGGTGGAAACCAGCGCCTAGTTTTTCGTGTTATCTTCCCATGTTTCAGGCCAGGATCCCCGTTACCGCAGTTATTTGGCATCTGACTCTCATACAGAATGATGATCTGCTTTTGAACATACGATGGCATGTCTGATGTTAAACGTTGGTATTCCCAGCTCCCTGTTGGGAGTAATCGAGTACGTGAAAAGATCCCGCCGTGTAACCGTGCTTTGGTTTGGGCTGGTAGGAAAAGGGACCGAAATAGTGTTTCAACTGCTGTGGTTTCAGGAAAGAGTCACATACTTTAACTTCAGTGTTAAGGATAACATTTTGCTTTTCTAAACTGGTAAAGGTGTGGATTCCAAATATCCCTGGTCTGTCTGTCTTCTTTCTTCTGTGTGTATCTTGCAACCCATGCCTACGACTTTGGCCGGGCTGCCGTGTGCTTGGGTGTGTCCTCCCGGTCCGGTTGTGTTCTGTCCCCCGCCCCGGCGATGACACGGCCTGTCACATCCCCTTCACACAGAGCAAGTGGCCGAGATCATTACTGAGGTCCCGCCGGACGAGCCCGTGGCCGCGGCGCCAGATGAGCGGATCATGGAGCTGGTGCTGGGGAAGCTGGCCACCACCACCAGCGACGCCAGTTCAGTGCCAAAGTAAGTCCTGCCCCAGCCCTCAGGGCTCCAGTGTGGACGGCTGCTCCGTCCGGACGGGACGGTGCCCCCGGCAGGGAGACTGGCTCACTCCTGGTGCGGGGCCTTGGTATCCTTGGGGAGCAGCAGGATTGTTCCGGAACTCAGGAGCAGAGGAGTAGGTTCTCTGTGAAAGTGGTTAAAGACAAATTTTTTATTTTTATTTATTTATTTATTTTTGTAGTGAAACACACATCACATAAAATTTACTATCTGGGCAGCCCCGATGGCCCATCGGTCTAGCACTGCCCTCAACCCAGGGCATGATCCTGGAGTCCCGGGATCGAGTCCCACATCGGGCCCCCTGCGAGGAGCCTGCTTCACCCTCTGCCTGTGTCTCTGCCTCTCTCTCTGTGTGTGTCTCTCATGAATAAATAAATAAAATCTTTAAAAAAAAATTTATTATCTTGAGCACTACTGAGTGACCGATTTTGTGACGTTAACCTTGCCGTAGCTGCATGACCTTCACCACCGTCCATCTGCAGAGCATTTCCATCTTGCCAAATTGAAACTCTGTCCTCATTAACTCCCCATTTCCCTCTCCCCCGACTCCCCGCCCTGTCTCTGTCTCTGTGAAGACGGAGGTCCCTTCTAGGAGGTAGCTAGGTCTCTGGCTTCCTCATATGACTACAGCCGTACAGTATTTGTCCTTTGGTGCCTGGCTGTGTCACTCAGCGTGGTGTCCTCGAGCCTCACCCCTATTGGAGCAGCTGCTGGACTGACCTTTTGTTTTAAGGCTGGACATTATTCCATCATATATATATATAGAGAGAGAGAGAGAGACCCTATTTTGTGTAATCATCAGCGGACACCTGGGTGGCTTCCACCTGTTGGCTACTGTGAACAGTGCTGCTATTATATATATATATTTTTTTTTTTTTTTTTAGTGCTGCTATTATAAAGCAATTTTGTATTTGAATTTCTGCAAATTTAACACCTTGCTCTATGTTTTGTTTTTTTTTTTTTTTTGCAAACAAGGAAAATATTTTGTATTTTATTTTTTAAAAAAGATTTTATTTATTCACTAGAAGACACAGAGAGAGAGACAGAGACACAGGCAGAGTGAGAAGCAGGCTCCATGCAGGGAGCCCGATGTGGGACTCGATCCCAGGACCCGGGATCACGCCCTGAGCCGAAGGCAGTTGCTCAACCACTGAGCCACCCACGTGCCCCAATATTTTGTATTTCAGTTACCATTTTTGGGTAAATCTTTGCTCTGACGTTGAATAGGTTAGTGTTAATTTGGGGGGGCCCTTTTTTGGAGTGCCCCTTACACTGCTCACAATGTACCTGGTCCTGTTCCTCCTGGAACCCTGCAGATCCTGACAACGGGGACCGACGTGCTGTCAGAGGCGGTGGTGCCACCTGTTGACCACTCTACTCTGTCTTCTTGCCCGGAGGATTTCTGTGGCTTACTGTCAGAAATACCTTCAGTAGGGAGAAGAAATTTTAAAACTTGGGGTCAGAGAAAGCATAAAGTAGAGCAGAGGCCAGACCGAGTGAGAAACACAACCAGGGTTATTCTCGGGACAGCCTGAGCCGCAGGCTTCCTGGGGGCCCATGACCATGCAGTCGGGGCTTGGCGGCACAGAAAACACCGAGGCCATCATGCGTTTGAGGTGTTTGCCCCGTGCACGTGCCCCCGAAGCGGGGATGATGCCCGGTACCCTCCCTCCTTTGTCCCACCGAGCCAGGAAGGTTTGCAAGGAGCTCTTTCCCAGATGACCGTAACCTTGAACTCTCTCCAACGACGCAGTCCGCCCCCTGCCTTACCGGGTGTGTGTCTGCCCTGGCAGGTTCCCGCACCATCAGAGCACCACCATCACCCTCAAGAGGAGCCTAATCCTGTCGAGCCGGCACGGCATCCGGAGGAAGCTCGTCCGGCAGCTGGGGGAGCACCGGCGAGTCTACCAGTGCAGCATCTGCAGCAAGATCTTCCAGAACAGCAGCAACCTGAGCAGGCACGTGCGCTCACACGGTGAGTCCCCCCCCCCAACCCGCCGAGGAGCCAGTGAGGGGCTGCCCTGGCCCAGGATGGGTCCAGAGGTGGCGTGCACAGCCCCGGTACCTGCCCCGAGCCCTGAACCGGCTCATTATCGGTTGGCTCTTAGGTGACAAGCTCTTTAAATGTGAGGAATGTGCCAAGTTGTTCAGCCGCAAGGAGAGTCTGAAGCAGCACGTCTCCTACAAGCACAGCAGGAACGAGGTGGGTGGAACCCGGGTTCTCGGCTGGCGTGGGGCTGGACACAGGCCACGGACAGGATGGGCAGCTGGGAAGGAGGACCCTGTCTCGAGGGAGGAGGAGGAAGGAGAGGAGGGGAGGGTGTGGGTGCAGGGCTGGGCGAAGACAGGCAGTGGGAGGAGGGAGGAGGTAGCGGGCTCCCGTGGGCTGGCGTCTGCCCCGCGGGCCCTGAGCAGGGCCTTCTTCCCGGGCAACTGAGTGGCCAGAGCGAAAACTTGCTCCTGTGCCCGGAATTGCGAAGGAGAGGGGCAGACACACAGGGGGAGGCGGATGTGGGGCTCCTCCTGCCCTTCGCTGACGGTGCTCCCCCTCGCCAGGTGGACAGTGAGTACCGGTACCGATGCGGCACCTGTGAGAAGACCTTCCGCATCGAGAGCGCGCTGGAGTTCCACAATTGCAGGACAGGTGAGCGGACGCCACGCCGCGTCGGTGCCCCCGTGGCCGCCCCGAGTTTGCAGCGTTTCCAACCAGACCTCCTCACCGCCGTCATGTCCCTCCATTCGATCTACTTCCAAGCAGCTATTACTTGTCACCTGCAGGACACGCAGGGGGAAGCTTCCGTGTGCGGGGAGGGTACCGTCTCACTTCCTCTTAGTGTCCAGGGGTGGCTGTCTGTGTCCCCCCATTCGAGGCTGCCCTCAAGCAGGGGGAGCAGAGGTGTGGCATTGTGCTAGGGCCACGTGAGAAGCCCGTGAAGGTGGGAGGTGACCTGGGAGGGGAGCTCTGCGTCGCGCACGGAAGGGCCCCCTTGACCGTCAGCGGTTGTCCTGGCGGTGCCCGGGACAGGCCGCAGCTGCCACCCTGCAGAGACCAGTCTGGCTCTGAGCCCGCTTCTGTCCACCAGTCTCAGAAAGCTCCTTGTGGGTTGGGGCAGGCCTGCGGCCAACGGGGGGCCTCTGGGCCGGGGTTGGGGTCACACTCCCCCTAGCAGGGAGTCGCTGGAGTGCTGGCAGGGGGGCAGGGCAGGGAGCCCTAGCTTGGCCGGAGAGGCCGGGCCCCATGTCGGCTTAGAGACCTGCCAGGTTGGCCCTTGGTTCCCAGCTCCTGTCCTGTTGAGTCCTGTGTGTGCGTCATGTGGACGTCTGTGTTGGTTCTTGCCCCCTCACCTCTCAGAGACCCCTTAACCAGCATTAGCTAACCCTCCGCTGCCCATGTCTGTGTTCGGGTCGGAGGGCTCCTGTTTGAAGCCATGGCTTGTCTTCACTGCGCCTCGCTCCCACAACGGGGCTCCTCTGAGTGGCAGGCGAGGCTCGTTTTTTCTGAGCTCTAACCACCCTGCAGTGTCCATGACCTTGGCACCAAGTCGTGGCCTCGGAAGCTTCCAGGTGAACTGGCCGTGTGCTGCACCACCTGCGTCCTGAGCTCTGCACTCCCAGAGCTCCCTCAAATCTGGGGGACATCCACCTGCTATTTCCATTAGCGGAGGGTCTGTCTGGTTCCCTGGCTGTGCCCGTGGCCAGAGTGGGGACGGCGCCCCGTTCTGCAGGTGCACGGCCCGGTGCCAACCCTGTGCCCCCGGCTGCTCGGTGAGGTACACTCCGGTTGTCTTCTTACCTCAGTTTCTCTGGATGCAAATGAAACAAAGTGATAAAAGACATCAGAGAGCAGCTACCGCTGCCCGTCAGCCTATGGTCCTGTGAAAGCAGGCGTTAGTTTTCTTATCATTATATAGAAATAACAGGGCCACGGTGAATTAAAATACATTTTCTAATTTCCGAGGTTAGAAGTTTCAGGTGGAAAACAGAATAAACCTGGAACTGAGCTCCTCTGTGTCATGTGTCATTTGCATCCTGTTACACTTTTCCATAGCATTGACGTTAAGAACTTGTCCCCTGTAGACTGTTAAACTGAGGATTTCTACGACACAGGGAGAAGCTTTTTGAAATGTGGGGACTGATGGGTTTTGCTCAGGGGTTTGCTCGGCAGGACCGGTCCTGGTGGCTCATCCAGGCGATCCTCGTACTGCCCATGGCCGTCCAGGTGGTGCCGGAGAGCAGCACAGGCTCACGTCCAAGCCCTCCAGCCAAGCATCTGTCAGCCTCCCGTGCAGCCCGGCTCCCCCCGAAACCCACCATCCCCTCTCCCAGGGTCCCTGCCCCTCCACCGGTCCTGAGTAACAGGTGTTTGCTCTTAGTTCTGCATTTTATTGAAACATAAATGTGTGTGAGCCACGGCAGGGAGGCCACCCATGGTGTGGCCGACTGGTCCCGGATGGCTGAGCCCTTGCGAACAGGTGGAAGCGGGTTCTCTGTAGGCACTTGCTGGCACTCGTGACAGAGAAGGCTGAAGCCCCAGGGACTCGGGCCACCTGCCCGGTGGGAGGCACACCTGTGCTGTTTAGTACCAGCCCAGCAGGGGTGTGTGAATGTGAGTGTGCAGGGTATGCGGGTGTGCATGTGTGGGTGTATGAGATGTTCAAGGGGCGTGTGAGTGTGGGGGGGTGTGGGAGTGTGGAGCATGTGGGGTGTGTGCATGTGTGATGTATGGGTGTGTGTGTGAGTGTAGGTGTGTATGAGAATGGAAGTGTGGGGTGTGAGTGGAGGTGTGAGGGTGAGGGTGTGTATGAGAGCATGGGGGGGTGCCTGTTAAAGAGGGACCTAGAACAAGACAGTAATGTGGACGGTGGGAGAACCTGGGCATTTGTGCATGTGGGACAGGAGCGGGGCAGAGCAGGGACAGGTGACAGGTGGGGGTGGAGCCTTGGGCGAGGGGAGCTGCAGCTTCCTGAGACCGGGGGTTGGGGCGGCAGTCAGGTTGGGTGCAGGGTGAGGGCCCAGACCAGTGATAGTTCAGGCCCGTCTGCTTTCGAGGAATCATCCCCAGACGTGGGGAGGCATGGGGGACAGGGGTGGGGCCTGGTGCTGCCAGCAGAGGGGCTGGTGTCGCTCCCCACGCTGACGACCGGCTGGCTCCGGGGGCACCTTGTATGCTGCGTGCCCTGGTGCCCGGCCCAGTGCGGGCCCTGCCTTCCCCGGGGCCTGGGTGCCGCTCCCACGGCCAGGATGCCGATCCTGTATTCAGTGTCACTTACCTAAAAGCTGCCGTGTGTCTGCTTGCTCTCCGGACAGATGACAAGACGTTCCAATGTGAGATGTGTTTCAGATTCTTCTCCACCAACAGTAACCTTTCCAAGCACAAGAAGAAGCACGGGGACAAGAAGTTTGCTTGTGAGGTCTGCAACAAAATGTTCTACCGCAAGGACGTCATGCTGGACCACCAGCGGAGGCATCTGGAAGGTGAGCGTGGCCGGCCGCCCTGGGCACCAGCTCCTGCCGCGGGGACGATGGGGCCAGGGGGGGTGACAGCCAGGGGACGGGGGGACAGGGGGCTGCGCAGGTGCCGGCGATGCCACCCTGGGATGGAGTTTGGCTCAGGCATGGAGACATACTGGCGGGGCTGAACACTGTCATGTGCTAGCGGGAACCCTTGGAAGCGTCCTGAATGCTTCACGGTGGGGAGGGGGTTAAGGAAACCCGACTCACTGTAGGATGGAACACGTTTTTCTCAAAGCCTTTTGCTATCTTGAGAAAATGCCTTTGATGTGACTAGAAAGTAGGGAGAAAAAAGTGCATGCAATTGGGTTTGGAGAATACTTTCAGCGTTGTGTGCAGAGTGGAATGTTCTGGGCAGACGCCGTGCCTCAGATGGCCCGTGCCGTCTGCAGGGGGGTACCGGGGAGCTCCCTGTCCGTGTGGTGGGCTGACAGGAAGCCAGCTGCAAGAGGAAGACGGGTGTCAGTGGGGTCAGGTACGGAGTGGGATGAGGGGGCCGCGCCATGAGGGGGTGGGGGGAAATGGGGAGGAGGGGCGTGCTGCACAGACTCCCAGCGGCTCCGACCCCCGAGTGGAAGTGGAAGGTACAGACACCAGGAGCAGGGAGGTGCCAGGCCTGCAAGCATGTGCTGAGCGCCTCCGCCCAGACTTTCTTAAAGAACCGGCCCAGACAGACCCTCTGAAAGTTGGCATTTCAGGGGCACCCAGGTGGCTCAGTGACTGAGCATCTGCCTTCGGCTCAGGCCGTGACCCCAGGGTCCTGGGATTGAGTTCCGCATCGGGCTCCCCACAGGGAACCTGCTTCTCCCTCTGCCTGTGTCTCTGTCTCTCTCTCTCTCTCTGTGTCTCATTAATAAATAAAATCTTAAAAATAAATAAATAAATTGGCATTTCAGATGTAATAATCCCGATTATTACAAACCAGAGCACCTTTTTTTTTTTTAAGATTTTATTTTTTTATTCATGAGAGACACACACAGAGACAGAGGCAGAGACGCAGGCAGAAGGAGAAGCAGGCTCCATGCAGGGAGCCCGACATGGGACTCGATCCCGGGTCTCCAGGATCATGCCCTGGGCCGAAGGCGGCGCTAAACCACTGAGCTCCCCAGGCTGCCCAACCAGAGCACCTTTTTATAAAAGTTTGAAAAGAATCATTTTTCTTAAAGATATTTTATTTAGTTGACCCAGAGAGAGCACAAGCAGGGGGAGGGGCAGAGAGAGAGGGAGAAGCTGACTCCCCACTGAGCAGGGAGCCCGATGCGGAGCTTGATCCCAGGACCCCGAGATCATGACCTGAGCCCAAGGCAGATGCTTCACCGACTGAACCTCCCAGGCGCCCCGAAAAGAATCATTTGATAAGGAATTACAAAGGACATCCTTGTTGAAAAAGAAAGCGAAGCTGCATGCGAGGTATAAGTGGTGCGTGCAGCGCGCATGTACGCAGATCATCATCCTGCCTTTTCAGAATACGACGAGTCCCATCCCATATAGGTTCTGCACTCCACGTTTCTACCTGGCTGTTGTTCATGTGGCTTCGTGAAACCCACCACTTTTTCCTCTGTGACCCGTTAGGGGTGCACTTGGGCCTCACCAGCCAAATCTGGGGCCCACTCAGTGACTGCGTGGCCCCAGAAAGGACACCGTGCCTCAGTTTCCCCCCTAAGCTGGTGGGGGGCTGAGCCAGTCCCTGCTGGTAGAGCCGTAAGCCCTAAAAGTGCCAGCTGCTGACAGTCCTGCCGGACGTCCGAGTCTCCTGACCGACAGGCACCTGGGCTGCGCCACAACCTTATCTTACATTTTACAGCTGACACCGGGTCAGATCATCTTCTGCGGGAATCAGCTAACGTGTCCCGTGGTTTTTCCTTTCACATTGGAGCAGAATCTAAACCACTGCTTCAGCTCTGGAGCGTTTGGTGCTCCCGGGAGCCTTTTGGAGAAGGATGTGGCCTCACCTCCGGTTTGCTGGGTGTTCTCAGGTCTTGCTCTGCATTCACACCGCGGGATGCGGGAATGTTCCAGAGCGGGTCAGCTGTGCGGAAAGGGACTGTGGCCGTGAATTTCTCGCTTCCATTGAGAATCCCCGTTACATGCGGGCTTCTAAAAATCTGATTGGATCCCAGTTATAAAGATTTCTGTCTTAAAACCATAAGGGGTTCATTGCCTTTTGGCTTTTCTCCCTGGTCCTAATTATTAACTGATTTAATTTGCAAGGGTGAACATAGGTATCCTTTTAATTAAAAAAAAAAAAGGCATCTCTAGGAATCTTGCCCTTGGATCGAATGAAACTCCCTCCTTCCGCGTTAGCTCAGCGTAGCTCTTCTACGTCATAAAAGTCCAAAACCCCCGCTGCCCTCGTGTTTTCACACGTTTCAGTTGCGCAAACCGTGTTACTGTTGCCCGTGGGCAGGCACAGCCCATCGTTCCCGGAGCCCGGAGGAGCAGCGGTTGGCACGGTTGTGTCCTGTGCCGGGTTGTCCCCGATGTGTTCGCTGGGGCCGCCCAGCCTGTCCCCCCCGACCCCCACCCAGGCGGCCCCACTGCTGGATGGCGGGGGCCCGGCGTGTGTGTACTCCGCGTGTAATCACTCTGTCGCTCGGGGGGGCGGGCATTCCAGGAGTGCGGCGGGTGAAGAGGGAAGACCCGGACACCGGCGGCGAGAACCTGGTCCGCTACAAGAAGGAGCCCTCGGGATGCCCTGTGTGCGGCAAGGTAACGCGCCGCGCTCCCTTCTGGAATCCCAGCATGAACCCCACCCTGCTGAGCGGTGCAAGCTCAGAGCTCTCCTCCTGGGGCGTCAAGGGAGACGTTCCTTAGGGTGACAGCAGGGACTCGGGGCAGCCCCAGCGCCCGCCCGTGTTATGTGCTGCTGAGATGCGTGTCCAGTGAATGAGCTAAGCGTCTCCCCTCCACTGCTTGCTTTCCCTTTGGCACGATTTCCCCCCAAGCCCTTCTCTTTAGTGTCCCTGACACGCATCCCGCTGGTGGCAGGCCAGAGCCCAGTGCACCCAGCAGGCAGGGAGTCCCCAGGCCTTGGCTTTGCCCCGTCAGAGCTGGTCTCCCCTCTGGCATTTGTGAGTGAGAGCACTGACCCGCCCCAGGGCCGCGGGCGCTTGGGGCACGCTCAGTGGACGTCCACTCCCCGAGTGAGCGAAGCGGGACACCATCCTCAGGGGCAGGTGCCTCCGACATGGGCCGTCCGAGGGCTGACCCCCAGCGGGGATGCTAGGCCTCCATGCCCATCGGAGGAGCCCCCCAGGCCACATCCAGCAGTGCAGCCATCCCTCAGCTCTCCTGGGGACCCCGTCCTGGCATTGCCACCCAGGCCACGTCAGGTCGCCTGTAAACGGTGCCGTTCTTTGTGAGCAAGCGCCTTGGTCTGGACGGAAGTGTGGATGCTTGTTCCTCAGACTCACATCCCCAGACTCAGGAGTTTGCAAAGATCCCTCGCGTCCCCGGGACCACCACGGCTCCCGTCCCTCGCGTATGCCCAGCCCTGCCGCAGGGGGTTCCCCGGGGCTCCGTGCCGCCACAAGGGGGCGGTGTGTGACCGGCAGCCCGCACTCGGGTGCTGTTGCCTGTTGCTGTCTCAGCCGCGCACAGTCTCCCCGAGAGCATGGGGTGCTGGGGCCCCGGGGCCACGCCATCCCCCAGCCTCCTCCGGGTCTGGACGCTGGAGAAGTGAAGGCTGCCAGCTGGTGGCCAGCCCTGACAGCCCAGCCTGCGGCCACATGGCAACAGTGCCACATCTTTTGACTTTCCCAGGAGAGAAAATGGGAATCTGTGTTTCTGTTTGACATTTCCTGACCTTTTTCAAGCCACAAAGCGGGCAGGTTGGCAGGGCGGTACGGCCTGTGAGCCCCTCTGCCCCGGAGCTGTGCAGGCTAGCGAGGGAGGGCGAGCTGGGGCGGCGGAATGTTCACGTGAGCCCCGGCAGCCAGGCCCAGCCCTACCTGTGCAGCCCGCTTCCACCCAGCACCCAGAGCTGTGGTCAGGGTGGCGGGCCCCGGGTCACCTGCAGATCTTGCAGAGCGATGTCCCATGAAGACGTTAGCCTCCCATTCCTCGTGCATCGTTCCCCTTCGTTCGTCCCCCGTGTTCCCCTCCTGGAGCGTGTGGGGTCGGGCTGTAGGAGACCTGCTGTCTGGGGTACGTGGCCCTCGGGACTACTGTCTACACGGAGACGCTGGGGCTGCGGGTGGCCTCTGCTGCTGCCTCGTCCCCTGAGCTCCATGCCAGAGGCCGCGGGGCCACAGCATCCCAGCCCGGCCCCAGCAGGACGAGCACGGGGCCCTGCTTGAGCCTCCACACCCATCGCACTGGACCAGAAACGGCGCGACAGGGGAATGGGCATGAATTGTGCATGAAAGCCGGTGCAGAGACCGAGGGTGGCGCTCTTCTTTGGTTTTCCGAAGCCCGCAGCTCTGTCTGTGATTCTCTGGCTCCTCGAAAGGCCCCACCCTAGTGAAATATTTAAGCGAGCGAATAAACCTGAGCTGGGTCCCACTGGGAGTGGAGACGGGAGGACAGTTAGTTCTCTGTGAGGACGTAGGTTCGCATTTAGACGCTCGCTCGCTGGTGACCCTGCCATCCGGGCGGGGACTGGGCCAGCGTACCGTGTCCTCGCGCCCGGTACAGCTTGTCAGGTCCCGCGCCTCTGCCCGCAGGTGTTCTCCTGCAGAAGCAACATGAACAAACATCTACTGACCCACGGCGACAAGAAGTACACCTGCGAGATCTGCGGCCGCAAATTCTTCCGCGTGGACGTGCTCAGGGACCACATCCATGTCCACTTTAAGGTACCGCCCTTCCCGGCGAGCTCACGTGGCGGCGTGGCCGGCCCTCGCTGTCGGCACCTGGAGATGCTTGCCTGCTTGGCCCCGTGGCTGCTCCTCACGGGATCGGGGGAGTCCCCTGACCTGCTGCATCTCCAGCCCCGGCCGCAGGGCTCGCAGGAACATCCGTCCATGCTGGGCACCTTCTGATGAGAGCAGTGAGGAGGTGGTGGGAGCCGGGGGCGCACCGAGGCCTCAGGGGTCACATTAAGGGCAGAAGGGCCAGTCCAGGGAGCCAACAGGGAAATCCTAGGTGGTGCCAAGGCCAGAGGAAGATGGTGAGCGTGTGCCCTGGAGACACACACCCGCCTGCCCGCCACACAGTGACTGTTCCTTGGGAGCTCCAGCCCCGGTGCGGCTTGGGGTTTCGCTGGGCAGGTGGGACCCCAAGGCAGGGGGGCGAGGCAGGAGTGCAGGAGGCCCCCCCCAGTGCAGGTGCAGAACTGCATGGACCAAGCTGGGGCAGGAGGAAGGGCCCGAGAGCGTCCAGGAGCCTCAGCCAGGGTGTGGGCGGCACTCAGACCTCCCTGGGACCCAGGGTGCTCATCCGCACCCGCCTGAGCCTCCACGTCTCTGTCTTGGAACTGGGGTCCCTGAGACCTGCCGTGCCAGGAGAGTCTCCTGGGGATTCAGCTAGACCCAGCGGAGGTGAGGGGCCTGGCCGGTGTCAGCCCCCCCGGCGGGGCATGGCGCCCGTCAGGTGCTCGTGCTCAGGCAGCGCTCCTCCAGACAGTGCTGCTGTTCCTTTGCTAAAGGAAAATAGAGGGACTTTGAGTAAGAAATAGGACAGTAGGCCCTTGTGAAAACCTCCCCTCTGGTCAGGAGGAGCAGGAGGGCAGATAGGGTAGTGCACCGTCCATAGGAAACCTGCCGGCCCTGCTCAGAAGACTGGATTTTGTTTGAAAATGAAACTTGGCCGGCAGTGGTGCGCACCATGGTGGCCTCTGCGGGGAAATGGGCAGTGGCGAGGGGAGTGGGCCACAGGTCCACTGCGGGCATCAGGGGAGCAGCTAAGACGGAGAGCCAAGCACGGCCTCCTCCGCCCCCCGCCTGGCCGCTGACTCGCGGCAGCTTCCCTGCTCGCTGCTCATCTGGGGCTTTTCTAGCCCATGACGTGACTGGTGACGTGTTTCTTGCAGCCTTTTTCAGAACTGTAGGGCAGTCCTCAGCAGGTCACACGGAAAGAGGCCTTGGGGACCACCGATCCCATCCCGGGGGCAGACGCCGCCATCGTGGCCAGGGGACACTAGGCATTCCCAAGTCCAGGCAGCCCCAGGCTTGAACCTGGGGACGCAGGGCAGAGGCTTGGTCGGCTTGGCTGCCCCCTGCCCTCACCCCACCGAGGGCGCCAGCCCCGCATCTGCTGGATCGTCTGGATGCAGGCGGGGGCCTGGTGGGATTCCCGTGGGGTGCACAGGGGGCCGGAGGGGGCTGGAGGGAGCCGCCAGGGGGCGCAGGGAGGACACAGGACCTGGGAGGGACTTCCGTGCGGCTGACAGGTGCTGGCTTCCCCACGTGGGCCGGTCCCCTTACTGCTGGGGCGTGACTAACCCGTCCACGCTTCCTGCGTCCCAGGACATTGCGCTGATGGACGACCACCAGAGGGAGGAGTTTATCGGCAAGATCGGCATCTCCTCGGAAGAGAACGATGACAACTCAGACACGAGCGCGGACTCGGAGCCTCACAAGTACAGCTGCAAGCGGTGCCAGGTACTCGCCTGCCGCCTCTGTGCCTGGGGTGTCGGGGGAGGCTCGTCCCGCACCCAGAGGCCTGGGAGGCCTGCCCAGGGGGTGGGCGGTGTGGTTCCCTTTGCACGACCACTGCCTCAGGCTGGTGACTGGTCTGCAGGATGCCGAATGGCCGACCCGGGTGGGGGACCCCTGGCTGGAGGCCGTGCTGCACGATTCAAGCAGCTTGCCGTGTGAGCAGTGGTCCCTGCCGTAGGGAAAGAGGGGGTTCACTCCCTGTTGAGTGAGGGTCCCGCATTGTGCGTAAGGGTTGGCGGCTATGCGCTCATCGGAGCACCTGGTCGTGCACCCAGCAGGGCCGGCAGGTGTGGGTGAGAGACCATGGCGGGATGCTCAGGTGGGTGGGGAGCAGGAGAGGGCCTGGGTGCAGGCTGGTCAGCTGGCATCCACCTCTTGCACGCCCCCCATATGCACTTTGGCCGGGTGCCAGCCCTGCCCTTTGGCGTCCTTTTCCGTCTGGCCCGGGTGGCGGGCGCTCACGGTGCCCTGGTGCACAGCGCTGCCATCGTTGGCTCGGGGATGGGAGCCCGCCGGCCCTGTGTGAACAGTGTGCCTGTTGGCAGCTCACCTTTGGCCGGGGGAAGGAGTACCTGAAGCACATCATGGAGGTGCACAAAGAGAAGGGCTACGGCTGTAGCATCTGCAACCGGCGCTTCGCCCTGAAGGCCACCTACCACGCCCACATGGTCATCCACCGCGAGAACCTGCCGGACCCCAACGTGCAGAAGTGAGGCCTCCTGGGGCTGGGGGCTCCAGGGTCTAGCATGATGCTTCGGCAGCAGGGTGCACGTCCCCTGCGGGGAGGCAGGGGCTCTGACGGGCGAGTCCTCTCCTCTCCCGTGGCTGGGTCCTGAGAGAAGCATGCTCGCCTTGTTCATCCTGCACTTCGGGGGTCCTGCCTCCCTCCCCTCCTGGCCTCCCGGCACAGGTCGGCCGCATCACAGAGTAACGGTGTGGTTCTCGGCCTGCCTATAAAACCAGCAGAGACCCCTTTTTCCGTCCGTAGTTAGGTTGCATGGGGGCCAGCTCTGCACCTGGCTGTAGCCCGCCGTCCGTGCTGGGCACAAGAGCAAGCGAGGGAGGTGTCCTGCGTAGAGGTGGCATGGCCAGCTCGGGCTGCTGTAACACAGGCCACAGGGCAGCCCGACAACGAGATGTATCGTCTCGGTTCTGGAGGCCAGAGGTCCTAGACTGAGGGGTCGGCAGGGCTGGTTCCTTCTGGAGGGAGCAGGTGCCCTGGGCCTCCCTCCTGGCTGGTAGAGGCTGCCTCCTGCCGTGTCCTCACGTGGACTTCCAGCTATGGGCTGGAACCTAGGTTCTGGTTTCTGCTTCTTATAAGGACACCAGTCACACTGCCCCACCCACCCCCGTGACCTGACCGTTCACCTAATCCCTCTGTAAGGACCCCGTTTCCAACCACGGTCAGAGTCTGAGGTACTGAGAGGCGGGACGCCAGCCTGTGGATTTTGAGGGGCGCCCTTCAGGCCTCTTGGAGGTGAAAATCTCTGTGCCTCTTGCCTCCACGAAGCCTCTTTTTTGCCCCCCCCCCCTTTGCTGAGGAAGGGCCCAGGGAGGGTGGACTCCGCCGCGGCCGGGCCCGTCCTGAGGCTGCCGTCTGCCTGCAGGTACATTCACCCGTGCGAGGTCTGCGGGCGCATCTTCAACAGCATCGGGAACTTGGAACGGCACAAACTCATCCACACAGGTAGTGCCTACCGTCGGGGCCGGGCCAGCCCCGGGGCCCCCGTGCTTCCCGCTCCAGCACCCACGCTCGCCCCCTCCGTCCTTGCCACCGCTTCCATCCCAGCTTGAGCCCCTGCCCCCGTGGCCCCGGGTCCTGGGGACCTTGCTGCTGCAGAGGCTGCTGGAGCGCCGGCTGCGTCGTGCTGTGCTTCCAGCCATGCTTCTCCGTCACGGAGGTGGATCCGCCGGTTAAAATTCTGACGTGCTTGTTGTTCAGGTGTGAAGAGTCCACGCCTGTGAGCAGTGTGGGAAGTCCTTTGCCCGGAAGGACATGCTGAAGGAGCACATGCGCGTGCACGACAACATCCGCGAGTACCTGTGTGCCGAGTGCGGGAAAGGTACGCAGGCTGGAGCCGGGCAGGTGTGGGTGGTCACCTGCGGGTGCAGCCGGCGCGTTGGAGCCTGGAAACACCTGCCCGTGGTGATGGGGGGGGCAGGGGTGCAGAGTCGAGTCATTTGTGTCACAGACAGGGTGCAAGGGGAGTGTCTGAAACGAGGGGATAGAGGGGAACAGGCTGGGTCCAAAAGGCAGAGGACATGACGCGTTCAAGGCACAAATAAATCGCTTTTCATGTGGGGGAAGCCGCGCCACCAAGCATTGTTTGCAGCACCAAATAGTTGTAAGAACGACCGTGTGATCTGCGCATCTGTGCACGGTCCGCGGTGCTTCCCGCCCACCGCCCGGAACCAACTACGTCTTGAACAGTGGTTCATTGTGGCCAGCGACGACTGTGACTTTCATTTCGATCAGGAGAAGTTAGTTGAATGATCAGAGACATCTTACAAAACATATCCCATCTCTGTGACTAAAACGAGAGGAGAAAAGGTCATCCCAGTCAGTACAGGATAAATTTTGAGCCCGTTTCTGTGTAAACAAAACCAAACCGTGCAGAAGAGGTGGAGCGAGCGCGGAGCTTCTCGGGCTGTGGCCAGCGGCTGCCGGCGCTGTCTCCACTGAGGGACTGTCCCCATGCGGACGTGGGGCCCATCAGATCTTTTAAAAGTCTTTTTTTTTTTTTTAACGATTTTATTTATTTATTCATGAGAGACATAGAGAGAGAGGCAGAGACACAGGCAGAGGGAGAAGCAGACTCCCTGCAGGGAGCCCGACGTGGGACTCGATCCCAGGACCCCAGGATCATACCCTGGGCCGAAGGCGGCGCTAAACCACTGAGCCACCCGGGCTGCCCAAAAGTTTGATATTTTTGTTAAGGCCGTCCTCTCGCTTTATTTGTTTAAAAAAAAAAATTAAACAGAAAAGAGTAAAGAGAACACAAACGTCTCATCATGCCACTCACTGGCCATCCCCCGTTAGCACACGTGAAATAGGATGACGACGTGTGAGAGAGTGGCCCGCAGGTCTCCCCAGGGGGGACAGATGGTCTCCCGTCTGGGCCCCAAAGTAACCGTGCACCGGGGCAGCGCGCGGACTCCCTCGTTGGAGAGGGAATGCAGGCACCTCACCAACAGCGGTCATGCCAACCGCCCTGCACAGGCAACATCGCTTGCTCCCGCCTCAGACCTGTGACGCTCTTCAAAGGAACCACTGTCACCGTCTTGTAGGAACATTCTAGAGGTTTCTGCGCTGGCGTGACGGTGCCCTGGCTCTCCCAGCCCCCTTCCCCACTTATTGGCAGGGACGGTGTTGAGCAGGAAAAAAGATGGGGAGGGTCCGAGGCCGACCCTGTGGGGCCATCCCCCTGCCCCCCCAGAGGGGGGTGGCAGAGAGAAGCCACGCCTGGGTCCCCCAGGGACGCGCCGCGCAGGGCCGAGCCGCATCTCACAGTGTTACGTACCTCGTCATGTAGTACAGGTGTGTTTAATATTTAGGTTCGTGGTCTTTTTTTTTTTTTTTTTTTTGCGACAAATCCTGAATACTTTCATAAATGCTGGTGTTGGAACCTGGGCTAACACGTTATTTCACACACACTAAATTATTGGTTCCGATTACAGTCATTACCGCGTACAAGCAAATGCTTGTGTTGTTTGCTTTTTTTTTTTTTTTCCTTCCGTACCTTGCTTTTTATTTACTTGGAAATTCGTCTTAGAGACTTTTCGCATCGGAATAAGTGAAATTGCCTTAATTTAGCTCTCAGAACCCTGCTAGGGTTCCATCCTGCAGACTCCTATAACCAGACCCTGTTATTTAATATATTAGGGGCTTGTTGGCGTGTAGTCTTTTATCATCCCAGGCGATCTTGCAGCAAACTTTCTGGCATAGCGTTATTTTGTATTTTTTCCTGAGAATCCTAGGCCTGCCTGGGATTTATTCAGGGGAGAGACTGTTAGGAGTGGCGTGAGTCCCGGCCCCGCAGCAGTTTCGGTGAGCGGCGGGAGGAGTCAGCATACACAGAAAATGCCTTGTTCAGAATCCCTCGGCGTGCCGTGAAATGCTTGGGACGGGCCTCGGGGAGGCAGCTGCGTGGCCTGCGTCAAGAGAGCCACCAGGCATTGAAAGATGTAAAGAGGGGGGATCCCTGGGTGGCTCAGTGGTTTAGCGCCTGCCTTCAGCCCAGGGCGTGATCCTGGGGCCCCGGGATCGAGTCCCACATCCGGCTCCCTGCATGGGGCCTGCTTCTCCCTCTGCCTGTGTCTCTGTCTCTCTCTCTCTCTCTCTGTCTCTTATGAAAAAAAAAATCTAAAAAAGATTTAAAAAAGAAAGATGTAAAGAGGGCTAGGCATCTCTGATGGTTCGTCTCCCTCTCTGATTTTTCCCACTCCTTTCCCTTATAATCCCTTTCACTCTTTCTTATATTCCCCGTACGAGTGAGACCATATGATGCTCAGTCCTTCTCCGACTGACCTATTTCATTCAGCACAACACCTTCCAGGGAGATAGTGAAGTAGAAGCGGCAAGAAGCTTATAAATTGAACAGTCTGTCTCCTAATTATTTAGGTTTAATGACATTTGTCAACGGTATAAAATTGAAGATAGTTTATCTCTCTGAAGAGTCCGCATGCGTGGTAATTACGTGAGTATACGTATGACGTCTGCGTGTGTGTATATATGTACGTATAGAAACGTAGGTATAAGACGTAGAAACGTAGATAAAGATGTAGTTATAATGTAGTGGAATCAAATAGAAGTTTTAGCTAGAAAATGTTTTATAAATGTCTCTACTCCATTACACTCTAAAATAAAAATAAGCAAACTGCTTCAATAAAAAAATAAAAAAAAAAAAAGATGTAAAGAGGGCCGGCCCCATTCCAGATTTGGGAAGTCTGTCCATTTAAACAGATAGCAGCTGGCCCCAGAGTAAGTTGCGAATGTGATGCAGAATGAATCCAAGCCCCAATAGAGAGAGGCTTAAAATTTCCACTGTGTGGAGGTCATATTTATTTATTTTATTTTTATTATCATGATTATTATTATTCGTAAGGACTTTATTTATTCATGAAAGACCCAGAGTGAGAGAGAGAGGCAGAGACACAGGCAGAGGGAGAAGCAGGCTCCATGCAGGGAGCCCGACATGGGACTCGATCCCAGGACCCCGGGGGGTCATGCCCTGAGCTGAAGGCAGACGCTTGACCGCTGAGCCCCGCCCGCCCCAGGTGCCCCGGTCACGTTTATGTCAAAGCCGTTTGCACATCTTCTTTCAAACGGAAGGAGACGCACGGATTGTCACTGACGTAGGCTGCGATGGGAGGTCAGAATGGGGAGGTGACCTGTGTCATGTCTTTCCTTCTGTGACCGTGCGCTATTTTGTGGCATAGAGTTGGTTGATTTTAGACACGAGTGGGAGAGAAGTGCCCGGCGTGGGACAGAACAAGGATTGGTTCTCGTCCCGGGTGCCACTGTGCCCGGCACAGCCTGGGGGAGCAGCCGGTGCTGGCAAAGGGCAGCCGCAGGCACACCCACGGACTCTGAGTGGGAGTGTGACTTGGGTCGGGTGGGGGTGAGCTGTTGGGCGCTGGTAGCTGCACTTAGAAATGTATCTTGTTTGATTTTGGCACAAAGATGTACTGGCAGCTTACAGGTAACGCGGAGAGCAGCTTGAAACACTGAGCGACTGTTTCCGTTGGCCTCAGGGCCCTTGCGCTGGCTGTTCCCTCCACCAGAAATGCTGATCCCCCCCAAGTAGCGCTGGGCCCCTTCCACGCTTCTTCGGATCACTTTTCTGATGCGTCCCCTGAGGGGATCCCCTTTCATCCCATGTGATGGACCAGCTTCTGGGCCACTTCCGTCCTCTCTGTTCTGTCCCTGCTTCATCCTGCTTTTCCTCCTCCCTTTCCCACGTGGCACGTGGCCTTTGCTTGGCCCTCTCCCTGGGAGCGGGGGCCTGGCTCGGCTCACAGCCCAGCCTCTGGCACCTGCAGCAGAGCTGGTCCCGTGGCAGGCGCTGGCGTGGCAGGTGTCTGGTAACGGACCCCTACCTACTGTGGGTGTACTTGCTGCTCAGAGCCCCGTGGTGGTCGGTTTGCACGGGCCGGGCCAGATGTGGAGGCGAGCATCAAATGGCAGCACAGACAGGTGACCGCACAGTGGAGGGGCCGTTCTGCATGACCCCACGTGCTCAGCAGCGTCCCTGGGTGTTCGTATGACCTGGCTGGGCAGGACTGCGAGCGCCCTCCTCAGGCGAAACTCTTGTAGCCTGTAGCTTTTTCACTGAGCTTGGGTTTTTTTTTTTTTTAAATCAAAAAGTTAAAAATATTTTTTTAAGGGGAAAACACCGTTCTGAAGTCAGCACTAGCCCACCCGTGTCTTCCCACCCTATAGCCTGGGAAGCCTTTTCAGGGACCCATCACTTCATAGACTCCTGGTGCCTCTGCTGGCCCAGGCCGGCCTGTCCTCATGGCTTCTCACAGCATAGCCAGGCCTGGGGTTCCTGCAGGCCCGGGTCAGCCAGGCCTGGGGTTCTTGCAGACTGGGGTCAGCCAGGCCTGGGGTTCCTGCAGACCGGGGTCAGCCAGGCCTGGGGTTCCTGCAGGCCTGAGTCAGCCAGGCCTGGGGTTCCTACAGGCCCGGATCAGCCAGGCCTGGGGTTCATACAGGCCCGGGTCAGCCAGGCCTGGGGTTCTTGCAGACCGGGGTCAGCCAGGCCTGGGGTTCCTGCAGGCCCGGGTCAGCCAGGCCTGGGGTTCCTGCAGGCCCAGGTCAGCTAGGCCTGGGGCTCCTGCAGGCTAGGGTTCAGCCAGGCTGGGTTTCATAGTGGCCAGAGCTGGCTGAGGCTCACCCCTGCATTAGCAGGATGGGGAGTTTCCCAGGTGACCCAGTGGGGGCTCTGCTCAGGCATGGCAACCCTTTCAGTGCCATTACCCAGGGCAGTACTAGCAGTGGTCTGCCTCTGCCCCACCCTGTAGCTCCTCCAGGCCATTTTCTGTCTGGTGGTCAATTAGCAGTGACCTGTCACTTGCCACTGGCTGGCTCAGTTGTGGCCAGCAGGCTTGGACACAGTCAGCCTCATGCTTGTGAGCCACCACCCACCTGCTTAGCACAGCCCCTTGTCCACGGCCTCCGTGGCCCCGCTGGCCCTTCCCACGAAGCACTGCCAACCTAGTGGGCACCCTGTACCAGGACCCCCCCCCCCCGCGTGACTCACACTCTGTGCCAGGACCCCCCACCTCTGACTCACACCCTGTACCAGGACCCCCACCACGGATTCACACCCCATACCAGGACCCCCCACCGCAGACAGAGTCCGATGCCCACAGGGCTCCGCATCCACCCCTCGTAGATCCACAGGAGCCCGCAGGCAGGCTGGCCCATCCCTCAGCAGGTCCGAGCAGTGACCCTCAGGTCTGGGCAGGCCCCTGAAAACAAGAGCTGTGCAGACAGGGACCGTAAATCCCTGAGGGCCTCTCAGGGCTAAGGGCCCATCTCACCACTGGGTGGAGGGGCATCCTCTAGGAGGTTCACCGCCACCCTGACCTCCCCCTTCTCTTGTTCTACACCCAGTAAGACCGGTGCCCACCCAAGGGTCCAGGTCATGACCGCAGTGGGGGGATCCATGTGGGCACTGTGAGGGGTCCAGGTATAGGATGGGGAGTGTGGGCACTGTAGGGGGTTGTCCTGGCCCAGGGTGGGGGCAGACACTATTGCAGATCAGAGAAATGGGCACTTTAGGGATAATGGGGATACAGGCACTATGAGGGATCCTAGGCGCAGATACTGGGGGTCCTGGAGGCGGGCATCATAGGGGTATCTAGGGCTGTGGGCACTGTGAGGGGTCCTAAGTGTAGACACTGGGGGTCCTGGAGGCAGGCACCATGGGGTATCAGGGGTGCAGGCACCGTGAGGGGTCCTAGGTACAGATACTGGGGGTCCTGAAGACGGGCATCATGGGGGTATCTAAGGGTGCGGGCACCGTGAGGGGTCCTAAGTGCAGACACTGGGGGTCCTGAAGGCGGGCACCGTGGGGTCTGGGGCACCTGCCCCTGTGGGTGCGGGCACAGGGTGCAGCAGGCCAGCTCACCCCGCGCCTCCATGGGCAGGCATGAAGACGAAGCATGCGCTGCGCCACCACATGAAGTTGCACAAGGGCATCAAGGAGTACGAGTGCAAGGAGTGCCACCGCAAGTTCGCGCAGAAGGTCAACATGCTCAAGCACTACAAGAGGCACACGGGTGAGAGCGCGGCCCCGGAGGCCAGGCGGGCAGAGGGCGCTGCCTCGTGGCTTCCCACTTTCTGTAGTTCCGGGAGTCACCTGGGCAGGGTTCTCGGGGGCTGGGGAAGCGGCCCCGTCTCTCAGAGACCGCCCCCTCCCTGCCAGCTCACGTCACACGCGCGGCTGCCCACACACTCGGGACCCAGGTTCCCGTGTGGCTCACTGTCCGGGCGTCCAGCAAGATCCGCCCGTTGCTCAGCGTCCCTGCCCCGCAGTGGCCTCGCCGCCCCCACCGCCCAGGAGGCGCTCACTCAGCCACCGACTGACTCCCCGGTTGTTGTGAGAGCAAATGATTGCTGTCTGTGGTCTGCTGGCCCGCCCCCTTCCCTGCAGACTCTGCTCACACACACGCTCACACACACGGAGACCCTGGGCCAGGGGGTCAGGTTAGAGCCCCCTGGAGCCGCTGAGAGTAGCGCCCTCTTCCTGCAGGGATTAAAGATTTCATGTGTGAGCTGTGCGGGAAGACCTTCAGCGAGAGGAACACGATGGAGACCCACAAGCTCATCCACACAGGTAAGCAGGGCGGCGGGGGGTGGGGGCGGCGGCAGGGGTGGGATTGGCAGGCAGGGCGGCGGGGGCCGCAGTGGGGGGGTGTGCGGGGCGGGGAGGTGAGGGGGCAGCAGGTGGTGCTCGCCGAGGTCCCCGGTGCCCACCCCCCACCAGGTGTGCAGGGCTGGGACGGCTGTTCTGTCCACCTACCCGGTGGCGCAGGCTTTTTCAGAGTATAGGCGCGCCCCCCTCCACGGTGGCCCCTTAAAGATCAGCCCACCCAGACCTGCAAATACCCACTCCGCGATTTCCAAATGCCCGAGCAGTGTCTCACTCCACGCTCTGGGAGGGAGAGGGCTGCTGTCTTGCTCGTCTCAGCCTCACTGCCTGTCCCCTCCTGACCTGACCGACGTCCCCCGCCTGCCCCATGAGCCGTGAGGTGACCCCGCTCGTGACCCGGGCTTGTCTCCCCTCCCTCCTTATGTGCGAGAAGTGGGCAAGCAGTGGACGTGCTCCGTGTGCGACAAGAAGTACGTCACCGAGTACATGCTGCAGAAGCACGTGCAGCTCACCCACGACAAGGTGGAGGCCCAGAGCTGCCAGCTGTGCGGGACCAAGGTGTCCACCCGGGCCTCCATGAGCAGACACATGCGGCGCAAGCACCCGGAGGTGAGCCTGGGGCGGGCGGGCGCGGCCCCTCCCACCCCCCCATCCCTCTACTCCCCCACCCCCCCACCCCCACGGCCCTGGCTCCCGGAGCACCCCCTGCAGGCCCAGAATTCCTAGAGGCCTGCGTGCCTGACACTCCCCCTGCCCCTGGGAGGCGCCCCGTGAATGCACGAGTGAGTGCACGAATGAACAGAGGGCCTCAAGCATACTCTGCTGAGGTTATAGGTTATGTGCTCACCGGAATCCCAGCAAGGCAAGTGCAGCCCTGGCCCCTCCCTCCGCTCTTCCCGAGGCAGAGGCAGGGTGCAGAGCCGCGGGCCTCCCGGGGGCTGGGGCCGGAGGCTCCTTAGAGCGCTGCCCACCCGGCCCACCTGTCTGCACGTTCCGGAGAGGGTCTGGGGCGTTAAATAATTCTCATGCCTTACAGAGAGGCAAAGTGAGAAACAAAAGTAGGAGAAAATGCGGGTTGGTAGCTCTCAGCTCACTTTGGGGGAAGACTTTGTAAGTGTAAAATCAGTGCAAGAGGTCGCAAAGGAAAATGTCGTGGATCTGCCTGGGAAGAAGCACCCCGCTCAGGACTTGTGCAGGTGCAGCGGGTAGCGGGGGGCAGCCTGGGAGCAGGTGAGCGGTGCTACTGTCGGCAGCAGCTACGAAGGCCAACAGCGCTTCCGTGGGAAGCCTCCAAGGACGGAGCTTTCGCGTGGACAGGAGACGTACAAGGTTAAAACCCAGAAAGCACGCAGTCTCGCCGAATCCCACGCGGGGCAGAGCGAGCGTGCTGGAAGGGGGAGGCTCTCGGACAAGGGGTAGAGGGAGCGCGGCGGGGGGCTCTTTAGCTCTCGGCTCCTGTTTCTCGAGGCTTCAGTCTCTTCTCCTGGGGCCGTTCCTTTGGATCGTTTCACCCTTGTTTCATCCTGTGTCGTTCAGACACACACAGGCTAAGCTCCTGCTGGTGGTGAGCCCTGGGGAGTCAGCCAGGTCAGCGTCTCACCCTCCTGGACTTCACAGTCCAGGGTGGGGTGTGGGGGGAATAGGAGGTAGACGAGAGATAACAGTAGTTACAAGGAACATATTAGATGTCATGGAGGTGACCCTGGACAGCAGAGAAGGTGGCAAACGGAGGGGTGGGAAGGATACTTGGGTGGGCTCTGCTGCGGTTGCTCGTGCTGCCACTGAGGCCTGGTTGTATGAATGTGATGGTGGTGGAGGAGGTGGTGGTGATGATGGAGGTAGTGATGGTAATGGTGGTAGAGGAGGAGGAGGTGGTGGTAGTGATGGTGGTGGTGGAGGAGGTAGTGGTGGTGGAGGTGGTGGTGGTGGTGGAGGAGGAGGTGGTGGTGGTGGTGGTGGTAGAGGAGGTGGTGGTAATGGTGGTGGTGATGATGGTGGTGGTGGAGGAGGTGGTGGTGATGGAGGTGGTGATGGTGGTGGTGGAGGAGGTGGTGGTGATGGAGGTGGTGATGATGGTGGTGGTGGAGGAGGTGGTAGTAGTGGTGGTGATGATAGTGGAGGTGGTGATGGTGGAGGTTGTGTTTGTGGTGGTGGTGGTGGTGGTAGTGATGGAGGTGATGATGACGGTGGAGGTGGTGGTGATGGTGGTGGTGGTAGAGGAGGTAGTGGTGGTAATGGTGGTGGTGGTGGTGACGGAGGAGGTGGAGGTGGAGGAGGGGAGGGGTGGTGATGGAGGTGGTGATGGTGGTGGTTGTGGTTGTCACAGTGACGAAGGAGGTGGAGGTGAGGTGTCGGTGACAGTGGTCGAGATCACATCAGTGGCACCCGCTGCTTTCCCTCCGAGTCCTCTGCGAGCATCCCCATGCAGGTCTATGGGCAGTGCCGACGCGAGTCCCCCTGGTCCTCAGAGCCGCCGTCGGTGTTTGCGTTCACGTACCCACGCACGGGCACCTCTGTTGCCGTCCTTCCAGAGAAGGGCCGGCCCTGGTCTTTGAACTCAAGTCCCTGCGGTCTGTCTTGCGTAACCACCTCTGCCGTGTGGAGTCTCCATCTCCCACTTCTATTTTCTGTAGCTGGGGAGGGATGCTTGCAGGGCTGTCTGGGTGAAGAACCCTTAAGATGGACTTCGATGGTTCCCCGAGCTTACGTAGCCCCCCCCGCGCCCGTTCCTGTTCAGAACTCACCTTCCCGGGGACCGCGTTCTCTCCGCACTCATGCTGCGCTGTCCCCACATACGATTTAATCCCGCACGTCACCACAGTGGCTAGTGAGCTGGCTCGTGGATGACAGTCAGGGGCAGGACACCCCTGAACGGTGGATCGATGGCGGCCCCGGGGGGGCCAGTGACGGTGTGAGGGTCTGCAGTGCGGCCCCTTGGAGGGAAGGCGGGGGTGGGTTCCCCTCATCACAGAATCGACGAGTGAAGGATCTTGTGTCTGTGTCGAGTTGAAAAATAGTATTTAAGGTAGAAACGTGTCATTTTTGGTGATTCCTCGTAGGATAGGTTTACTGTTCTGTATCTGATCCTGCTCTGCTCGTGGTTTGAAATAACAGAAGATTCACAGAAAACCCTAGTATTGAAAGCGCTGCAGCATAGGGGCAAAGAGGCAGAAAACAGAGTCTGCGCCCTTGGGCGGAAGTGGGTGTGAGGTGACACAGACAGGAGCACCCCCTCCCGCCCCTGTGCGGACGAGCATCACGGAAACGTGAAACACGGTTGGACGATGGGATGAGGGAAGGGAGAGCCAGGCTGGGGACACGGGGGTGCCCGTGAGGAATGACAGGAGTCGGTGTCCGCGCAGCATCCCCGACCTACCACCTGCACTCGCCCGCAGGTCCTGGCCGTGAGGATCGATGACCTGGACCACCTCCCGGAGACCACCACCATCGATGCCTCCTCCATAGGCATCGTCCAGGTAGGCACGGAGCAGGCCCACGGGCTGGGGCGGGGCGGCTCAGGTGTTGCACGGAGCCGTTGGGCAGGCCCCCGACTCTACCTGGCGTTCCGTGGGCATCTCACTCGGGTTTTTCGGTTGGTTTTCTCTCCCAAGGCCTCTCGGGATATCTCCTAGTCTCTGTAACAAACATTTCTAGAACCTCCGTTTTCTGAATACTGACGTATCTCATTTTGGAGAACAGATGGTACATTCAAGTTCTCTAGAGAAACACAGTCGGTAGGGTTGTGCGTGTGTCTGCGTAGAGAGAAAATTAGATTTATTTTTAGGAGTTGGTTTACGTGATGGTGGCAGCTGGTAATCCTAAACCTTCCGGTGGGGGCTGGGAGGCGGGAGGCCCAGGGGAGAGCTGATGTTGCAGCTTGAGTTCAAAGGCTGTCGGGAACCAGAATTCCCCTTCCTCAGGGACCTCGGGCTTTCCTCTTACGGCCCTCGACTGATTGGATGAGGCCCACCCACATTATGGGTGTGATCTGCTCTGCTTGGAGTCCACTGATATGTTAATCTCATCCAAAAAATACCTCTGCAGCGTCTTTGCTGGGCAACCAGACACGTGGGCACCGTAGTCCAGCCACGCTGACACGTAAAACTAACTGTCCCAGATGGCTTCCGAAGAGCTTGGCATGAGACCGTTGTAACTAAAATAATTTGATCACATGAACTTAGTTTTTTAAAGAAACTTTAAGCCAACGCCTTCATAAAAATGGCGTTTTATTGTACGCAGGAACGTGCCACGCTATCGATCACTCTAAAACCACGGTCACACCTCTATATCTGAAACAGCGCTTGGAGCCGTGATTTAAAAAACACGACTTACGTGTAACTTCCCTTCGCTTTTTAAAAGAAAGTGAAACCAACAAGAACATGCCCCAGTCCCTGGAAGCACAAGCGAGCAGACACGCCAGGGGTCACTTGGCTTCCTGGGGGTGTGTCCGGGGACCCTGCCGGGACACACACCCCCCCCCCCCCCCCCCGCTGTGGCCACCATGGGGACACAGCCCCGTGACCCAGACGTTGCCGAAACTTCTGTTCCCACAGCCTGAGCTGAGCCTGGAGCAGGAGGACCTGGCCGAGGGGAAGCACGTGAAAGCTGCCAGGAGGGCCCACAAGAGGAAGCAGAAGCCAGAGGCAGAGGCGGCGGGAGCCCCGGTGCCCGAGGAGGCCCCGTTCAGCGAGTACTCGGAGAAGGAGCCCGTGCTGTCCGGCGTGGGGGACGAAACCGACTCCGCGGTGCAGAGCATCCAGCAGGTTGTCCCTTCCTGCCGGCTCCGGGGTGCGGGGACCCTGCGTGTACCCCTGGGAACACGCCCATGCTGGCCTGGGCCCTGGCGGTGGCAGGTGGCACACGGAGGCATTTCTCCCATAAGCCCAGGTCACTGTGCACTTCCTAGCTTGGACCTAGAGGTTAGAGGTCACACGTGTCACTGAGCAGCGGCTTGACCATTGCGGACGTGAGGGCCGGCCGCCCCCACCTGCTTGGGAATCGGGTCGTTACTGGGATGTTAAAAGCGGCCCAAGTGCATCCCTTTATCGTGGAAGTGGGCCCGGTGCACCTGCCTCCCCCTGTAAGGTCCCGGGAGGGTCGGCGGAGGCAGGGATGCACGTGGCCAGCCCGTGTGCTGCTTGTAACGGAAGCTTCCCATTGGCTCGGCATCGCCATTTGGTTTTGAGGCTCACGAACCTCACTGGGGTTTAGACGTGAAGCATAACAGCAGACATTTCTGCATTTATTTGGCTACATTCCTCTCCGTGGAGTTTTGTGTTTCCTCTGCTGATTCTGTGTTTCCTCACTCCTGGTGCCCCAGATTTGGGGCTTGCTCTTTTTATTTTTTTTTTTAATTTTTATTTATTTTTTTAAGATTTTATTTATCCACAAGAGACCTAGAGAAAGAAGCAGAGACACAGGCAGAGGGAGAAGCGGGCTCCCTGCAGGGAGCCCGATGGGGGACTCGATTCCAGGACCCTGAGGTCATGCCCTGAGCCGAAGGCAGACGCTTAACCACCGAGCCACCCAGGTGCCCTGGGGGTTCTTTTTAGCTTCAGAGTTGGGGTTTTTGTTTGCCAGCAGGAAGGCGTGTGAGAGGAGCACATCTCTGTCCTCCTCGCTGGTACTTTGTCTTTTTCTAGCCGGGAGAACCCTGCATCTTACTGCTCTTTTTCACTAAAATTATTTTCCTGGGGACAGAAGTCACTTGGTTTAATCCTTCACCGAAAGGCGTTTGCCTCTCTTCCTTCGGGCGAGGCGGGGCCAGGTGTCGGTCCGTGCTGCTCGATGACTGTCCGAAGCTGCCCCGGGGGTTCGGCCGTGGGCCGCTTTGCAGACTAGTAACCGTCTTCCGTCTCTTGCAGGTGGTGGTGACCCTGGGCGACCCAAATGTGACCACTCCGTCGAGCTCCGTGGGCCTGACCAACATCACCGTGACCCCTATCACCACCGCAGCCGGGACTCAGTTCACCAACCTCCAGCCTGTGGCTGTCGGCCACCTGACCACCCCGGAACGCCAGCTGCAGCTGGACAACTCCATCCTGACCGTGACCTTTGACACCGTCAGTGGCTCAGCCATGTTGCACAACCGCCAGAACGACATCCAGATCCACCCGCAGCCCGAAGCCTCGAACCCGCAGTCCGTGGCCCACTTCATCAACCTGACCACCCTGGTCAACTCGATCACGCCCCTGGGGAACCAGCTTGGGGACCAGCACCCGCTCACGTGGCGGGCGGTGCCCCAGACGGACGTCCTGCCGCCGCCCCAGCCGCAGGCGCCCCCGCCCCAGGCGCCCCCGCCGCAGGTGCAGGCCGAGCAGCAGCAGCAGATGTACAGCTACTGAGGCGCGGGGCCGAGAGCTCAGAGGGAGACCTGCAGACGGCTGTGCTTTTTTATTTTTGAGATTTGTTTGCTGGATACCAAACAGAGGAAAAAGAAAAATTGTTATTGCAGCGTAAGTAAGGTTGACTTAGCTTTGCAGAATTCTCTCCGAATCCCCCGCCAGTCGTCTGTCGGCGTGCCTCGAGTCACCCCCGGCAGGTGGCCACACCGGTGAGCTGCTCGGCCTGCGCCCGGCCACCCCCTGCCCCCGCCAACCCCAGCAGAACTCGGTCTGGGGGTCACGGGGCTTGGGGACGCGGGACAGGCGGGAGCAGACGGGCGAGTGCTCTGTCCGGAGGCACGTCGACGACTCGCCTGCTTCCTTCAGGGCGTAGCGACTGCGCGGAAACAGCCAGGATTCCCACGGGGCGGCACGCCGCGAGGAAACTCCACATTCTCCTCTCTTCTGGGTGTTCTTGGCAACTGAGCGGTTAGAAGTTAAAGTCACGTTTATTTTCTTCTCGGAAGTTTGAGTCGAGTCAAATGCGTTCCACGACTTTGGGCCGAAGACGTGTGAGAAGGCGTCCTGTGGCCGCGGATGACCCTTCGGCCTCCATCAGCCCCGGTGCAGGGGTGGGGGGTCCCAGGGGTCCCTGACTCGGGCCTCCGAGGCCTCTTTGTAACATAACACAAGGATCGATTTTTTGTATCGGTTTCCTTTTTTCTTCTTCTTTTTTTTTTTTTTTTTTTTTTACTTTATTCCAAGCCTGTATTATGTATTCAAGACTGTCGTGGCCACGTCCTGTTGATTTTTAACATGCTGAAGTCGTTTGCACTGTAGGAATGACGGTCCGGGCGCAGCTCTGCACACGGCTGCCCGAGCGCAAGGGACACGCCACTGTGTGCGACCCGTCGGCCTCAGGCTGTCCCTCCTGGCAGCTCCTGCAGAGCTGTCTCGGGACCCTCTGCCAGCCAAATATATTTATTACCGCCGAGGCTCAGCCAAACCCACCGAAGAACAGGGAAGAAATTCACGTTTTCTTTCTGTTTCAACTGAATTCCAAAGGTTGATGTGTCTCAAGACCAATGTTGTATAAAAAAAAAAAATGTTGAACGAGCTTGGCTCTTCACGGTGGAAAAACTACAGGTTTTTCTGAAATAACGGAGACCCTGCCGCCGCCTGCCAGGCAGCAATGAAAGCAGAAGAGGTTAGTTCGCGAGGAGAAGCGTGAATGGCCTTCGTGAACGAACGTGCCAAGCAAGAGCCACGTCTGTGTCCCCGGGACACGCGCTTTCATGCACCTGCATGCCTGTCGGAGGTGGGGGCCAGGCTCCCGCCACCTGCTGCTCAGACAGGGAAACCGAGGCACGGCGTTTCCTCTCCTGGTAGCGCCGTCCACCTTGCAATGATAACGTTTGCCTTACTCTGGCCTCGATCACTCTTTGTCACGCGTCCTGTGTTACTCGGGAGATCCGCGCTGAAGAAAGAACGACGAGGAGTCAGTGGTGGATAAACAGGCGGGGAGGGAAGTGAAGCTAAGGACGATTAGTTCTGCAAAATGCAACGTTTCTCAGCACTTCACTTTATTCCGAGTCGCAGGATTCTGAGGGTAGGGCAACGCTTGCCTTCAGAACCACGGAGACGCTTCGCACGCGCCCTTCGCGAGAGGGTCTCCAGACCCAGCTCAGTCCCCCTCCCATCCGCCACTCGGCAGCTGACTTCACAGTGGGAGATTTATTCGACTTTTTAATTTATGATAATTATTTTTATGTTATTTATGTATATAATTAACTGCTTTATACACAATAGTTTCATCAAATGAACTTGGGCTAGGAGCAATATATTTTCTAAAATATTGTCTTCGTTTTCCAAACATAAACAGTCCGGGATCAAGAGCACCAAGGTTCCTAGCGTATTTAAAAAAAAAAAGAAAAAAAAAAAAAGTCACAGTTTTTTGTTTGTTTTTTTTTGGTTTTTTTTTTTTTTTTTTTGGTTTTGTTTTGTTTTGTTTTTTTTGCTCTTGCGGCACATAAAGGATGAACGACCAAGTGAAAATACAAACATGATTCACCATCTCGTAGCCTTTATCTCTTTACTCCTCCTCCCTGTGAAATAAAGGCCTTTTAAATCAGTTTTATTTTTTTAAAGATGTTGTTTTTGTGCCCGGAGTAAGGATGCAGCAGATGTTTTTAAAGGACCCAGCGTAGGCTGTGTGGCCCCGGTGCCCTCCCCACGCTCATTCACACACACACACACACACACACACACACACACACACCTGTGGGATGAGCCTTCCTGTAATAATCAGTTAGAACCTCGGAATGAAAATCAGACTCACTCCTGAGTTGTCCGTAGACACACTTGGTCTTAATAAGGGTCACTGTCGGAGGTGAAAATAGATCCGTGGCGTCTCAAAACCGTTGCTATGAATTTGCATACGAGAGACCGGAGAGGAAAAAAAAAAAAAGGTGCCACTCAGCCAAGAGAGTCCTCGGCTATAGACGGTTCTGCGCAGACGTCCCGGGTGCGCGGCTGTATTCACAGGAGCAGATGAGAGCAAGCCATCGTGGCCACCGAGCCCGGGGGTCCCTGTGGGTTACTCTAAGAAACCGCGAGAACTTAACTGTGGTGACCTGTGGATTCGTACAGCTGTGTGGTCCTGTGCCCCACTCGGGGTGTGAATCTTGCTGGATCCCAGACCGCAGCGGCTGGACGGGAGTTGCACGCTCAAAACGGGCACCTCGCGGGGGACGTGTTCCCTGTGCCCGGCGCCACCTCACTGGGTCCGAGAGGACCCCACCTTGGAGAATTCTGGGTGTGGGAGGCAGAGCCACGCACCTTCGCGTTCCTTCCAGCCACGGTGTCCGGAGGCGTGAAGCTCCTGGCTTCTCGGCTCATCGGTGACCTCCCGTCGGACTTGGAAAGGCGTTAGGACTGTTTTTGAGAAGTTGCGTGTATTTCGTGTCCCATCGGTTTGTGTAATGACAAATAAAAGGTGCGGTGACCTGTGTTTTTCAATTGCTGGCCCCTCTGCTCAAACTACCTGTTCCCACGTAGTTGACGCGCTTGGCGTAGTTTGAGAACGGTGGTAGTTCCTGCGGCCAACTGCATCTCGATTTCTGCCCCCAGCCCACACCCTATACAGTGTTTGGGGTGTTTGAAACCGTCCCGGGGATACTGAGGCATCAGGAGCTCTCACAGGGGTTTCTTAAGAAGGCAATAAAGAGGGCACGTGCGATGGTTTTTTTTTGCAGAATTCTTAGATCAGGGGAGAATGGACACGAGACAGAGGAGCGGCCAGAGAGGGAAAAACCAAAGCAGCACGTGTCTTTGACCCGGGAGCCTGGAATGATCCCTTCCTTTATTGGTCAAATATTTAATGATCTGTCCCCATCTGTGAGGAGTGGTCATTTTAAAGGTACGAAGCGCCTGAAGCGCCATCCGCTCTTCCAGGGGTTCGAGCCACGAGGGCCTAGTCTTCCATCCTGTATCATGTTTTCCGTAGCTTCTGGTAGCAGCCGTTTCTGCGGGTGAGCAGGGCTCATGCACCTGCCTCCGTGCGCGCGGGCCGTTCAGCTCCCGAGGGCCGGTACGTCACCACTTGGGTGACTGTCTGGAGCTTGGCCTGACCCCTCGGCCTCTTTTTTCCCCTCCCGAGTGTTAGCCACAAAGTGGAGCAGGAGCGTGATGGGGGAAGGAGGGGAGGGAACCGTCTCTAACTTAGCAGGGCTGCACTATGTGCTTATCCCAGTGATGCCGTGGGGGCCGATGAGGGCGTCGAGTGGGGATGCTGGCTGCTCCTGTCCACCTGGACGTCTCGGCATCAAGCCCAGCATGTCCAACCCCTGGGGATTATGACCCTCGGCCCCCAAGCTGACCCTCACCCACCGTGCCCACTCAAGCCACAGCCCTGCCGTGCATCTCATCACCCAGAGCCAACCTGGTTGTGTCCCTGCGTCCCACATTGACGTCTGAGCGATTAGGGACCTGTCCAGTTTCCCCATAACCATGACTGTTCCCCACTCCAACTGTCTGGCTGACAGCCCCTCGGAGCCGCCCAGCCCCTCCGCCCAACTCCCATCCCCAGGAGTCTGTTCTCTGGGCCACCTCGATGGCCCTTGCAAAGATGCCCTTCTATTGTGTCATCCATGCACCAAATCCAATGTCCTCCAGTGGATTCTTTTTCTTTTATTATTTTATTTATTCATGAGAGACACACAGAGGCAGAGACACAGGCAGAGGGAGAAGCAGGCTCCCTGCAGGGAGCCCGATATGGGACTCGATCCTGGGACCCCGGGATCACGCCCTGATCCGAAGGCAGATGCTCAACCCTGAGCCACCCAGGCTGCCCTCCGACGGGTTCTAAGTGCTCTCTGGACACAACTGGATCATCTCTGTGGCTCGAGGCCTGCAGGGCCTGGCCCCGCCTCCCTCCAGCTGCTCCCCTCCCCGGGTCCCTGCACCTGGTTAGTGCCTGCTTGTCCTTCAGATCCCGGCTCAGGTATCCCTTCCTCAGAGCAGCCTTCCCGAATCCTCCAGAAGCTAACGCGTCCCACGCTGATAGCAAGCTGCATGTTTTCGGCACAGCACTCACCAGGTGGCAGTGGCCTTGACTATACACCAGGGAGCTTGATTGTCCCTCTTCGCGCTTCCCTGCTGCTCAGTGAAGCTCCTGAAGGAAGGGCCTGGGCAGTTTCCTTCATCGTGTCGTTTCCCCCCGAGTCCGCCCAGCCCAGTGAAGCCAGTGCACAGCCAAGATTCCTAACCACCGTCGGATGAACGGCTGTCCCTTGCCATCCGGTTGGTGTGGTTTCATCGGACTTGCTGGGGACCGAGCGCTGTCCTCTTCCTCCACTCTGTACCCGTCACATCTGATGTTCTCTTCATACACTCACGTCATACTTAGAAAACCCTGTTCAGGGACACCCGGGTGGTTCAGTGGTTGGGCATCTGCCTTTGGCTCGGGGCTTGATCCTGGAGTCCTGGGATCGAGTCCCACATCGGACTTCCGGCATGGAGCCTGCTTCTCCCTCTGCCTGTGTCTCTGCCTCTCTCTGTGTGTCTCTCATGAATAAATAAATAAAATATTTTAAAAAAAGAAAAAAGAAAACACTGTTCGGTCAGGGGCTGTGTCATGATGCAGTAGCAACCCTAAAAGCTCAGCGACTTAAAACAGCAAACATCCTCACTGCTCAAGCTCTATGACTCCTGGAGGCGCCTTCCTCGGTCACTGAGAGAACAGCCCCCAACCCCCATCGTGTCGTGTGTTGCTGGTTGTCCTGCCAAAGGGAAAAAAAACAACTCTGGGGTCCCACACATGCAGTCAGGTCTCTGAGCTGAGCGCTCCTGCTTCTGGCCGAGGGGGACCGGGGACTGGCTTTACCCTCCTATATGAAAACTAAGAAGCCAAGCGAAACACATGACACGCCAGGAACTCAAGCCCTTGGCATCAGGAGTGAAGGACAGCAGTCTCCGAGAGATGAAAAGCCAGCGAGGCCAGTCCTGTGGTTGCCCAGCGTTTAGCCGGGGGTTTCCAGGCTGCAGGGAGAGGGAACCCAGGCAGAGGACAGCAGTCTCTGGACCGAGGGGTTGGAGCTGGAGGTGCGGGAAGGTCAAGGCAGCCAGAGGACCCTATACAGGAGAGCTGGACAGAGGAAACCCAGAGATCAGCAGAGCATCCATCCCTGTTGCATCCTCAGCGGGACTGTCAGGGCGCACGTGTGATGAAGGTCACTACTCCCACCGCGCAGAGCGAGAAGCCTCATGATTTGGGGAACTTGGGGCAGAATAAAGGTCATGGGAACTCGGCTTTCAGCTCTGCCCCGGTCCCACCTAACAGACTTTAAAGCAAAACCAAGCTTAAAAACAAAATCAAGCTGTTTCCAAGATTCTTAACAGGACTCCCTGAACAAAGCCGAAGCATTTTTTAAGCTTTTGTTTATTTGAGAGAAAGCCAAGGGGGTGGGGAGAAGGATAGGCAGAGGGAGAAGCAGATTCCCCGATGAGCATGGAGCCCGATGTGAGGCTCAATCCTGGGACCCCAAGATCACGACCTGAGCCAACATCAGATGCTTAGTAGACTGAGCCACCTAGGCACCCCGATGCATATTTTTATAGGAGCCACCCCCATCCCAGGGGGTGTAACACGTCCCATGAATGTAACATTCATGAGGGCAGCTGATCAGAAATTACCAGGCCACGAAGAATTAGGAAAATAGGACCCATGATGAGGAGGAGCAAAATTAACTAATAAAACCCAGCTCAGAAGCTATAGAATTACTAGACATTAAAAGAGTGAATTCAACTGTTTTCCATATGTTCAGAAAGCTAGGAGAATTGCTCATGTCAGAGGCACGGGAGATGTGTTTTTTAAGACAGACCTAATTGACCTGTTAGGGGCAAAACTTCAGTGATGACAATGAAAAGTATACCAGATGGTGTTAACAGAAGGTCAGACTCAGCACAAGGATCAGTGAACTTTCAGCCATAAAATGTATCCAAAAGGAAATCCGCAGAAAAGGCACTTGGGGGAAACTGAGCAAGCACCCGTAAGCTGTAGGGTGACTTCAAGCAGCCCAATATATGTGATGTTCAAGGCCCTGAAGAGTCCTTGGAGGGGAGTGAAGAGAGACTGGGAAAATATCTGAAGAACAATGACCCTAATTTTTCCAAATTGGAGGAAAACTATAAACCCACAGATTCAAGAAGCTCAATGAATCCCAAGCACAAGATCATGAAGAAAACCACCTCAAGGCATAGGATAACCCAACTGCTTAAGACCAGTGATATGGAAAGAAACCCTAAGAGCATCCAGAGGAAAAAGACACATGACATACAGGGAACAAAGACAATGTTGACTGACGACTTCAATGCATTGCCAGCCAGAAGTGGGGCGAATGGTATCCTTGAAGTATTGAAGGAAATAGTCCATGTAAATTCTTGTGTTTTTTTTTTTTAAGATTTATTTATTTATTTGAGAGAGAGAGAGTCAGAGCATGAGCAGGGGAGGGACGGAGGGAGAGAGAGACTCAGGCAGACTCCCCACTGAGCACAGAGCCTGACATGGGGCTTGATCTCACAACCCTGAGATCATGACCTGAGCCAAAGTCAAGAGTTGGACGCTTAACCCACGGAGCCACCCTGGTGCCCCAGGTCAACATAAATTTTATACCCAGCAAAGATACTCCCCCCCGCAAAAAAAACAGGTGGCTACAGAATGACTTTTTCAAACCCAGAGAGGATGAAGAGTGAGGCACAGCAGACTCAAACTACAGCAAGCCAAAAAGAAGCAGCAGGAAGACACTGGTGGACAAGAGATCTTTGTTATGTTATGTTAAATGATCACATAATGGAAATGCAAAAAAAAAAAAAAAAGATTTATGTGACACGGTCGTGTAGGTCTAATGCCTAATGTTGAGGTACATTGTTGAAGACCCTGAGGTACATATCAGTGTTCAACTATACAAGCCGGTGTAGGATTTGGTTTAAAAAAGTCCTATTCCCTGGACTGCCTCCACACATCCCAATCATTGTCATTCAGCTTTCTAGTATTTTCCCTGTTGGGGGCTATTGGAGACTCCTGATGGATGAAAGGAAAGATAGTGGAAGTTTCCCATAAATACCATAGTGGAAAAAAAATACCCATGCCTCCTGTTCTTAGTCTCTCCAGATCCCAAGTAAAGATTTTTCTCTGCAGAGGGTTATCCTTTTAGTGGCCTGGACATGGATTTTTCTACTTCTTGAGAAGCAGAGAGCTGAAGTGTGTGTCATTAGATTTTTAGTTTTTATGCACATCCTGTAAGCACCAGTAAAAATATGTAACTGAAGTGAATTGAACTTAACTATCCAGCATACCAGTTTAGGGCAAGAGTCTGTGGTACGGACTCTTGCTTGGGCAGGGGCTCTGTGAACGTGAGCTCAGTTAAACACCCCCTGCCCCCTGCCACCTGCCACATTGTGACCTTCTGAGATGACCGTCATCTCGTCGTGAGATGACGCGGGGTTTCTTAACCACAGGGTGCACCCCCTTGCACGTGAAATGCCATTGGAGCATTTTCTCAGTGTCCCTGTACTACCGTATCTGCGGAATCGGGTTTCTTCCCCTGAATGTAGAATAGTATTGGTACTTTTGGAGAAATTGTGGTTTGAGAAGAGCTGCCAGCTCCCTCCTGGGGCCAAATAAGTCCTTTTAAGAAAAGAGCAGGGACGCCTGGGTGGCACAGCAGTTGAGCGTCGGCCTTCGGCTCAGGGCATGATCCTGGGGTCCCGGGATCGAGTCCCACATCGGGCTCCCTGCAGAGAGCCTGCTTCTCCCTCTGCCTGTGTCTCTGCCTCTATGTGTGGGTCTCTCGTGAATAAATAAATAAAATCTTAGAAAAAGAAAAGAAAAGAGCAACGGCGGTGGAGATAACCCACACTAGGCTGACATCTCTGGGCTCCCGATTAAGAGCCTCCCACCGGGATTTATCAGAATGCTCCCGAAGTAACCAGCATCTGAATGCAACACCTGATCATTCAGAGACTTTTTTTTTTTTTTAAACTAGAGGCCTATTTTTTTTTTCCCTTTTAATTTTAGAGGCTACAACAAGAAAAGAATTAAATGACTTTACTGGCTCCTGTTGGTCATCGATGGCTCCCATACGCGAGCTTTCTCACTCTGGCTATAATTAACCCCCGACCCCACCCTTGCCTCCAAGTGGAGTCAAAGCCTAAATATTTCAACCGGTTGCTCCCCAGCCACAGTCAGACTTCTGACACTCGGGGGCTGGCCGGCACCTCTAGTTTACAATGCAAATTGCTGTGAGAACTTCTGTTTGGTGGACAGCTCATCCCTGGCTCCAGTGACTCAGGGCTGAGCCGAGCGTCTTTCTCCTCAACTCGGGACCCAATCAAGTTTTACAGCCTTTGGCTGCAATTGGGCACCATTATTTCCAACCAACAACAGAAATGTGGCTAAACCACCCCGGACGTGATTTATTTTATGCACGAAGTAAGTTGGAAGAGATTCCACAGTGTCACGCAACCGTGTAAGTGTTCCTTGTCCCCAGACATCTTCATGTGGGATAGTGGAGGGTATGTCCTCCTCCGTCCTCACTGAAGGTCAAGGAGAGCCGAGTGTAGTCCGTGTCTCCTAACCTCTCACTTTGTAAACCCGCCAACTAACTGACTCCCCAGCCGGCCCTCGTCCTTCCGCATTGTCTCCAGACGTGCTCTCCTTCTGACCCTCCTCTGAAGCCTCAGGGGTTCCACATATTGATGGTCAAGTCTAAATGATCATTTCACGTGTTCTAGTTGGAGGGTCTTCCTGACGAGGGCTGTGCGCGTCGTCGAGGTCCGACGACCTAGAAACTGAATCATTTCATTTAAACGTGACAAGTGCACGGAGAGTTCTTAGAACATATTGACGATGGTCCTGTGTCTGGCAATAAAGTTCACAGATGACTGAGATGATAACGTTTTTAAAATCCTCACTTTCCCGGGAGGGATAAAACCACGATGAGTCCGCACCCCCTTCCTGTGTGCTGACGCAGGGAAACCGAATACGTTTGAACCACCGCGGCGGCGTGAGTCTGTGCGGCATGGGCAGGAGGCGCGGCGGCCGAGACATCTGTGCAAGGAGCGTTGCTCAGATGCAGAGCCCTTACCCACGCCCCCATACCCGGTGTGACGGCGGGGCTGAAGGGCACCATATGCTCCATTTTCTCATGTGCACAAATAATAAGCTCCCGGTTACGCAGGCTGCACGCCATCTCTTGTTCTTACAAAGAACTGGTCCGTCATTGTGCATTTCCGTGGCTTGCTTTAATTTCTTTTCTTTCTTTCTTTCTTTTTTTTGTTTTTTTGTTTGTTTGTTTGTTTGGGTTTTTTTTTTTTTTTTTTTTTGCTTTTCTTTCTAGGCATGCGGCTCCACACATATTTGAGCTTGATCCCTTCGCCGCTCAATTCTCCAGGGGAGTTTAAATTTTTGACCTATCCGGCATCCAAAGCATTGAGGTTGCATCAAATCTGAATGATGCATTTCACAAACTTCAGATAGTAAGTGTGTAAAGATATTAAAGTTCGTTACTGTCCCATCGTGACCGGGCGGGACATGAAGCTTCCCAGGTTCTGCAGCTCACGCTGTACTCTGCTTCACAAACGCCTCACATTGCGTCTCCCCTTCACCTCGACGTGCACAGAGTGCTCTACTAGACGAAGGCTGTAAACGTTGCTCTTGTTAATAATCTTCCTTTCACTTTTAGAATGTCTTGCAAAGAGTAATGGTACCCGAGTCACAGCCAGGAAATCACCCAGGCAGGGGAGGTTTTGTAATAATCCACAGGACATGCCTTTAGGGTGGGGGACATACCCACAGGAGGACGCTCTGGCTTGTCCTTCTTGTCCAAGAATGTTTTCCAAAATGGTTGAGTTTTTGATCTTGAGAAACAACAGATTCCAGAACACAGTAAAGTCCATCGCTCTTTTTTCCCCCCTTCTTGTTAACAAATGAAATACCCTTGCAAAATATGTCTTCTTGTGGTCCGGATTTAATTAGGACGTTCAAAGTATGACGTTTGGAAGGTTTCTGAATCACCTGTGTACTGTGATTTACATCGGCACTTCCTTTTGAATCTGGAGGCAGAGGATGACTGCGTGTAGAGGACGCACAGCTGTCTGGACAGATTGGCAGGTAATTCCCAATTAATCATTGCCCTACGGTAGGTCTTGAGTAACGTCTTCCAGAGGTGACCTGGACTGGCAGGACGGTGATGCCAGCCTGTCATCAGCAGGTCGTCAGCATCACCCCAGCATCACGTCCTTCCTCTACAGGGAAGTGTCAGACTGCTGAGTGAGCCCGGCCTGGGATGGGCTGGGGGTGGCGGGCAGGGGGAGCCCTCCTAGGTCACATTCACAGCCTTGCCTTCCTCCCAGCCCCCCCGCCCTGGGAAAACACTGTGCAGCGGGTTTAGTAGGACGTCCTTTTTGACGTTAATTATATTTTGATTTGAAATTCTATTAAGAAAGGTCTAGGAAGGGCAGCCCTGGTGGCGCAGCGGTTTAGTGCCGCCTGCAGCCTGGGTTGTGATCCTGGAGACCCAGGATCGAGTCCCATGTCAGGCTCCCTGCATGGAGCCTGCTTCTCCCTCTGCCTGTGTCTCTGCCCCTCTCTCTTCCTGAATAAATAAGTAAATAAATCTTTAAAAAAAAAAAAAAAGAAAGAAAGGTCTGGAAAATGGATTACCTGCTGTTAAGATGGGGGCAGGGATGGAAGCTCAGAAGTTGGAGGTTTCAGAAGGGTTTAGAATTTTTTAGGGAGAATGGCATATTCTATTATAGGTGCTGTTTTTATTTGTTTAAAGGAATTGGTCTTTTTTTTTCCCTCTAGGAGTCAAATGCATTTACTTTTCGATACCGACCCAACAAATCGCTTCATCCTCACTCAGAGATTCCTTGACATCTTTCTGTTACTGCAGAACTCTTCCAGGATGTAAGGTTAAGGAAAAGCCATTTACCAGAAAGCTAAAGTGCCTTTAACAGTATCCGTCTTCAAATCTTATAATTTTGGGTGACACAGACTTTTGCGGGCTTGACAGATTCGGGGCGGCCTCAGACTTTGTGCGGAATCAGGGTGATCCTGCTGTCTGGGTACAGCAGCAAGGGGAGAATTTAGCCTTCTTCTTCTTTTCTGGAACGCCCCCTAATTTTGTATTGATGTGGGGAGCTGATGGTCCCCACCTCGTCCACTTACAAACCACTTAGGTCCTGAGCATCTCTGATGAATTAGAACAGGTCAGAAGGTCCTCAATCGCTCCACTTCCGAATGGGAAGCACACGTGTCGGCACATTTTAAGATCAGGCAGCATGTGGCTGGGCTCGCATGACCCAAAATAAAATCTGCTGTCCGACTAATGATATTTTCCAAATTCGAGGCCCTGTTCACAGTAGCTTTTCTCGTGGGAAATGTCAGTTGAAATAAAACATCTTCTTCTGTGCAGTCTCTCAAACACACACACACACACACACACACACACACACACCCCGATTCACAAATTCAATCCAGGTTCTAAGATTTTCGGTTAGCATTTTATTTTATTTTTTTTCAAATTTTATTTTATTCATTGACTTAAATAATCTCCATGCTCAATGTGGGGCTCAAACTTATGACCCTGAGATCAAGAGTCTTGTGCTCAATGGACTGAGCCAGCCAGGTGCCCCTCGATTAGCATTTTAGAATAGATTTTTTTAAAAGATTTTATTTTTTTATTCATGAGAGACACACAGAGAGAGGCAGAGACACAGGCAGAGGGAGAAGCAGGCTCCATGCAGGGAGCCTGATGTGGGACTCGATCCCGGGTCCCCAGGACCATGCCCTGGGCCGAAGGTGGCGCTAAACCGGGGTGGCTTAAATATTCATTTAGTTTGTCTTTGCAAGTAAGTGTTAAACATGCATAAGGGGATCCCTGGATGGCTCAGCGGTTAAGCATCTGCCTTCATTGCCCAGGGCATGATCCTGGGGTCCTGGGATCGAGTCCCACATCGGGCTCCCTGCATGGAGCCTGCTTCTCCCTCTGCCTGTGTCTCTGCCTCTCTCTCTCTCTCTGTGTGTGTCTCTCATGAATAAATAGATAAAATCTTTTAAGAAATAAATAAAAATTGATTAATTAGAGTCTACCAAAGCCACAGAATGAACTAAGATGAATCCCCAGAGAAAGTGAACACTTAATTTTTTAGAATAACGGCAGTTGATGCTAGATCCTGAGTCTCCCTGTAATGAGGAGTTTTACGGGGTTGTTCCTTGGCCTGTGATTCGATGCTGAATACCCTAGAAACGAGTCTGGTTTGCCCAGCAATGACTATATCTCTCTCAATTTCTAGGTTTGCTCAATGGCTGTTTGCAACTTTTGTGCCCATCTGCCCTGTGGGCTGCCCTGTTCTCCCTAAACTGCCTTTAGAAGTTGCCAGAAGTACCACCCGCAAGTAGTTAGAGCTTATTGGAAACAGAATCCGTACACTTATTCCAGACAGTAGACATTCCTTTAATAATCTTTGATACTAAAGTAGGCTTTTGGAAAAAATCTTTTACGTATTTATTTGAAAGAGAGAATGGGGCAGGGAGAGCAGAGGGAGAGGGAGGAGCACGCTCCACGCTCAGCAGGGCTCGATCCCACAACCCCAGGATCATGACCTGAGCCAAAGGCAATTGTCGGACGTTTAACCAGGTGCCCTAAAAGCAGGCTTTTTAATAAGGAAAACAAATTTCATGGTGGTTCCTTGCAGAGGCTTTTTTTTGCAAATAGGAGAGTTGAAACCTTGAGTCAGAAAACCTGTCCTGGTTTAATGGTTCCCTTGGTTTCCTTGTCGTCGGCTGTTGGAGCGCGTTGCCCACCATGCGGTGTGGCTTGCACGTGTCGTCTGTGACACGTATGGCCTTTGGCTGCGGTTTCTGTGATACCCGGGGAGCGTTGAGGGCAGGTGGGGAGACCGGGTAACAGGTTGGCTGTAGATCAGGGGATCGGGGGCCTGGGTGGCGGGGCTGCAAAATGTCCACGTGGGACGTTTCATGGACCCTGTACCCCGAGTCTTCTGACTGTCCTGCAGGAGGGTAAGTAGAGTCCACAGAATCTGCAAGCAGGGCCAGGAGGGCAGGCTCTGCGTCCTGGGCCTCTCTCTGGGGCCTGTGTCCCCACTCCCTGGCCTGCGTCCACCAGGCCATGCAGCTCCGCAGGCGCCAGCCCTGGCCGTGTGCACCCGGCCTCCTTCTCCCCAGAACGCCTCTGCCCTTTCCTGCGCTCGCCCACAGATGCTTGCTAGTCTCGGGAACATTCCCTCCACAGAAAGTGAAAGTTTTAAAACCCTGATCTACAAGTGCGGAGAAAGGAGAGCCTTCGGAAAAGTCATTCACGTATTTAAAATGGTTTATTAGTTTAAACGTTAATGAAAATTTCTGAGCCAAGGGTCAATAATCGGCGCTGCTTCATAACTGGGGACGAAGTAGCACATTCACGCCAGATGCCAGTAAGGCCGGGCCCTGGGCGACAGCGAGGGAGCCAGGGACCGAGGGTAGATGGGAATCCTGTGCTTTCCGCATCACGTTTCTAAAACATCACAACAAAAACCATTTTAAAACCGCTCTGAGAGAGGGACGCCCGGGTGGCTCAGTGATTGAGCGTCTGCCTTCAGCCCAGGGCGTGACCCCGGGGTCCCGGGATCGAGTTCCACATCGGGCTCCCTTGCTCCTCCCTCTGCCTGTGTCTCTGCCTCTCTCTGGGTCTCTCGTGAATAAATAAATAAAATCTTTTAAAACAAAAACCTGCTCTGAAATGAGGTGTGCTGTTTTGTTAAAAGGCAATTAATTATTTTAAAGGTATGGATATAAAAAAATAATAAAGGTATGGATATATATATGCAGACATACACGTGTGCATGCATGTGTGTGTGCATACGTGTACGTGTATATATATGCCTGTGGGTGTGTGTATAAGCGTGTGTGTGGACATGCATATGTCTGTGCCAAGCATCCGTGGGCGGCCAGAAGGGCCAGGCACCCATGGCCTGAGGGTCTGTGGGTGACCCGCACGTCTCCCCCTGCAGCCGAGCCCCGCGGCCGGGTTCCCCTGGGTGGGGGGAGATGCAGGCACACTGCGGGCCCCCCGAAGGCGCATGGAGCGAGGGAGTGGGAAGGCAGGGGTGCGGCGCTGCCTTCTCGTCCCCTCGCCTTTCTCAGGTCGGGTCGGGTCCCGCTTTCCAGACAGCGGCACACAGCGTGGGCCGGAGGGGCTGGGAGCGTCACCCAGGACCGAGCTGTGGCCCCCTCCCTCCGAGCCGGGCCTGCACGTCGGTGCCTCCCCTCTGGCTCTCGCGGTGTCCGCAGCGAGGCCTCGGCCTTTCCAGGTTCCAGGGTTGGCTGTCATCTGCCAATTCCTGAGACTTCTTTCTGCTTTGGGAGTCCTCTCTCTTCCCACCGCCGTGTCCCAGCGTCGCCGGTGCCGCATCTCCTCCCCGGGGTCACAGGGCTTCTGGAGCCAGGACGCCAGCCCTCCAGCCCGTGTCTGCACGGTGTCCTCCCCCTCTGCTTTCCTGATTGCTTTCTCCCTCTCACGCTGGAGGAGCTCCCCGAATCCCCGGTCCCGAAGGTTCCTCGGGGACACATAAGCTGGCCGAGCAAGGTGCTTCCACACTCACTTCCCCAGAGCACCCCCAGATGCGGGATGTGGGACGTGCGGGGCTGCCATGTGGCGGGCGCTGGTTGTGGGGCTCTCCCGGCTGTGAACTGGCCTGGGGGTCCCGTGCGGCCGAGTGGGGAGACTGGCTCAGGCTCACACACATGTGCATGTGTGCACACACGGGCACACACACATGTGTACAAATGTGCACGCATGTGCACACACGTGTACTCACGCACATGTGTGCACACACATGGACACATGCAGATACACATGCAAGTGCTTATGCATGGGCAGGCACTTAGACGTGCACACATGCGGATGTGTGCACACTCACGCACGTGCATACATGCATACGCATGCACATGCATGCACACACATACACACACACATGCACGCACACACAGGGTAAAGTCCATCTGACCACAGGAGGGAGGCCGTCTACAGATAAAGTCTCACATAAGTCACTTTTTTCATGTACTCTACAGTGGTTCCTTTGATCTCTTCCTGCTTCCGACGACACAGGTTTCACATTTGAGTCATTTTCTGGAAAAATAAATATTGGCTTTTCTCTCAACAAATTCAAAACGAGCATTTAAATGACGCACCATTTGTTTAAGCTTTAAAGTACACACGAAATCAGTCGTCGCAAAGCGGGGTTGTGCTGCAAAATAAATGAAAGATCACATAACTGAAGTCGCTTTCGTCTGAGCCCCTCCAGCTGTAGGACCACGAGCGAGCACGTCCGAGCGTCGCGTGGCCCGTCTCCTGGGACAGGATGGGGGTGATTGTACCGCCCGCACCTCCCAGACCTTCTCATCAGGACTCGAAACGGGAACTGGTCACGGAAAGCAGGCAAATCCCAATTCCTGCAGAGCCCATTCCGCACAGTCGCGTGTGTAACGTGGACCTACTGTTGTCTCGTAACTTTTAAACAATAGATTATTATAGAAAAGTGAATATGTTTTCTCTGGGCTCCCCCATCAATAGGGAACATAAAGTCCGACAACCTCCCCATTGCTTACAGACGGATGTCTTTCACCTTGTGTTCTCAGAAGGCCCTAAAGTTTCACTACACTAACTAAATCAACGCAGCTCATTTAGGTAGAAATGGGAGTTTCCTGTTTATATAAAATCAGTTGGCAGGAGGGGCAGAGGGAGAAGAGAGAATGTACTGCTGTTGGAGGAACCACCCGACCCCCCAGGTGCAGATTCACAGTGCGATGGATAACTGGCCCGATTCACAGCATGTTGGCATGTTTTTTAAATTAATTTTGCTTATTATTCTGTGCTATTTCCATGATGAATTCGGGGCTCCTAACCTTCTGTTCTCACATCAAATATCTCCGTTCCCCGTGACACAGGTGATGATAGAGTCTGGGCATCACATTTGCTTTATCCCTCAACACATGCCAGTCCCGGCATAATCACACCCACAGCATAACTACTGGGAAAGGTCCAAGGTTGCTCTTGGTTTTTCATAGTTCTTTTGTCTTTGTCATGTCTTTTCCTAGAAGAACTTTCTCACCTCCACTTTGTCAATGCACTTGGAGCAGCTCCCTCTGGTTGGTGAGGCCACCCAGCGCGTGGATACACACTCCGCTCGTCTTATTTTATTTCTGATAGATTTCGATACGCTTCGGACAGACTCGATACGTTTTTGCTTTTTAAAAGTTAATTTTGGGGAGCGCCTGGGTGGCTCAGCAGTTGACCATCTGCTTTTGGCTCCCGGCGTGATCCCGGAGTCCTGGGATCAAGTCCTGCATCCGGCTCTCTGCAAGGAGCCTGCTTCTCCCTCTGCCTGTGTCTCTGCCTCTCTCTCTGTGTCTCTCATGAATAAATAAAATATTTAAAATTAATTATTTAACTTAAAAAGTTAATTTTGTTTTATAAGCATGTGAGATATTTACATGGTCCTCAAGTCCATCTATAAGACAAGGTACATACAAAGAAGTTTTATCTCCATCCCACACCCTTCAAAAATGGATAACCTCCAAAAATGCTTATGGATTTTTCTTCCACTCCCTATTTTTTTTAAGATTTTATTTTATTTTTATTCCTGAGAGAAACACACAGAGAGGCAGAGACACAGGCAGAGGGAGAAGCAGGCTCCCTGAGGGGAGCCCAACGTGGGACTCGATCCCAGAACCCCGGATCACGCCCTGAGCCATAGGCAGATGCTCCACCACTGAGCCACCCAGGCACCCCCACTCTTATTTTTAAAATAGAAGCAGATGAAGAGGTGACAAATACATAGAAGAAAGATGATAGATAGTAGATAAATTGTAGATAGATAAGTGGATGGATGGATGGATGGATGATAGCTGGCTGCTTTTCTATTCTGCTTTTGCAAATTTTATGGTATTTTAAGAGAAATGGGTCTCATTTTGGAAATGGCTGCAACTTGCTCTTTCACTGAATACATTTTGATATCATTGTATTTGTCCACGTTGATGGGCTTAGTGGGAGATTGCACGGCCTCAGAGCAGCCCTGAAAGCCGACCCAAGAGGGAAGACAGTCGAGGCAATGCTGGCCTGGGGCCCAGGGCATGCAGACACTGTGCCGCGGTCACAGTGTCTGTGAGGTAGGGACCCTCAGTTCCACCTTCTCATTCTACAGAGGGAGAAACTGAGGCAAGAGAGCCCACTTCGCCATCGGTAGGTCATGCTGCTGCCTCCTTCGGGCTGGATGCCTGGGATTTCACGGAGGCCCGGACGGAGAGACCCAGGAGGGCAGAGCCAGGCCACCATCACTCGTCTCTTATCCCTTGTCCCGAGGGCAGCGCCTGGGCCTACAGCAGGTGCACCGCAAATATTGGTCAAGTGAATAAAAGACCGCGTGGCTCCTCCGCGGATTCCCCGGCCGCCCGGCTGCAGTTCCCACGCTCCATCCGCAGATGGCAGATGGCCACCTCGTGGAAACGCTCCCTTGAGAATCTGGCACGGCCACCAGGGTGTGTGTGAGAAATAGTACCCGAGGAGCATTCCTTTCCAAATAGATGTCTTGGGGAGAAGAGTCTTGGCTGGTGATGTCTGATGGGGAGCCGCGATAGGAGAGACCCCGCTGGCAGAGCCACACGCGAGCAGGGCTCACAGCCCTGGGGTGGGCGTGACTCACGTGGATGTTGGGGGGGAGGGCAGCCCCAAACTGGCCCAGGGCGGTGGGAAAGCTCAGCAGAGCCCGGCGGCTGGCCGACCGTCAGACGCCTTGTGTTAGGATCCTTTCAGTAGGGCTGGTTCGGCTTCCGAACGACAGCCCCTGACTTCCCTGCCTCTTTTTGTCAGAGGATGTGCCCAGACAAGTGAAGTTTCCTGCCCTGACTGCTCATTTCACTGACCTTGAACTCCCGGTAGCATCAAGCTTCACTGCAGAGGCTTAGAAATGACTTAAAACAAAACAAAACAAAACAAAAAAAAAGGGGCGCCTGGGTGGCTCCCCCAGCTACATGTCTGACTCTTGGTTCTGGCTCAGGTCATGATCTCAGGGTCTGAGACTCCTTATCAGGCAGAGTCTGCCTGGAATTCTCTCTCTCTCTCTCTCTTTCTCTCTCAAATAAATAAATTTTAAAAATCTTAAAAAAAAAAAAAAAGAAAATACAAAACTGCTTGCAGAAATGTGAGGCTACCATTTGGGCCGACGAGAAGACTGGCCTGGCTTCAGCAAACAGGATTGAAGTTAAACGGGAAGCTGCAAGGCCCTGCCTGAACTGGGGCTCTTCGGGGGAGCGGAACCCCTGGGTTCAGTCTTACAGATGCAGAGATTTATCATTAGGAACCGGCTCACATGATTTTGGAGGTTCACAAACCCCTAGATCTGCAGGCCGTGAGGTGAGCTCCAGACCCTGGGAGGGCTGATGTTTCAAAGGCCGTCAGGCCAGAGGAATGTTCTTACTTCCTTTTTCTATTCAGGCCTTCGCCTGATTAGACGAAGCTCACCCACAGGTGTGGGGACAGAAATCTGCCCTAGTTGATCCAGCGATCCCAAAGTTAGTCTTATTGAAAACACTTCACAGACACACCCAGAATGTCTGACCACCCTGGGCCAGTAGGGTGACACGTAGAATTAACCACACATTCCCCCCTACCCCACCCCAACCCCCTACCCCCTGAGATGACTTATTGACCAGCTACGGTCAGCCCAGAGTGAACACAGAGAAATTTAAATCTCTTGTTTTTGGACAAAATAAAGGATCCTTAGACACGTGGATGGGGCTGGCTCTGTTAGCCTCCGGAGGCTGCTGTACTCAAGCGCCAGGCACCGGGGCCTTAGCCATACAGAATGTTGTTCTCTCCCAGAAGCGTGAGGTCCAGGCGTCGGCAGGGCCAGGCTCCCTGTGAAGGCTCTAGGGAACATCCTTCCTGCACCTTCCAGCTCCTGGCGTTTGCCAGCTCCTTTTGGCTTCCAGATGCGTCACTGAAGTCACATGGCCGCCTTCTCCTTGTGCATCTTCCCGTCACCTGTCCTTCGTGCATATGGGTCGAAATGTCCCCTTGTTGTAGGGGACACGCTGCAGTAGCCTCCCCCCGACCCCCATGACCTCATCATCACTTGACCATCTGCAAAGACCCTATTTAGAAATAATGTCACCTCCGCATTTAGGAGCACATCGGGTCTTTGTGGGAGAGTCTTGGGGTCTGGGCCATGCCCCCTGCCTCCATCGTCGGGTCCCTGCAGACCTGTGTGCTGGTTCGGCCACCAACGTCCTGGAAACAGCTCTGAGGACCCCACAGGCAGCTCGCAGCTTTAAGACGATGCCGATGAAACATGGGGGGCTGCCCCGTTCCTTTCAGCTCTGTGTCCCCGGGTCCGGGAATCAGTCGGGGGACCCTGCTCGCCAAGCTCTGCTCAGTGTCTGGGCTGTGTTCGCTGGCCTTGAACCTATTCCCCACAGGGCCCCCCTCCTGAAGGCCTGGCCCCCGCAGGTAGGCCCTTCCCCATGGCTCAGGCCGGTTCATCATCCGTGACCACCTGGCCCCCGAGGCTGTGAGCTCAGCAGGAGGCCCACCAGCTCTCCCCAGTGGGTGGTGTAACTGCAGACGTCCCCCGCGTGTCCAGTAAAAATAAACCAGGGTCACTTTCCGGTCCCAGTCCGCTGCTGGGCTCTGCCGACCTGCTTTTTGAAATCAGACGGGCCTTTGCGAAACTGCTCGAGATAGGCATCCAGCTGCTGGAAAGGACCGTTTGGCTGCGATTCTGGACCCCCCACCCCGACCCAGGGCCTCTCGCCAGCCGTAGATAAGACGGGTCCAGTCGCTGCTTCGCCGCTGAGAGATCATCACCATTTCTGACACGAGATCTGGTTCCGATCTTTACAGCCCAGAGCGGACAGCTTCATCTCCCGCTCTCAGCTCCAGGCCGATGATAACCTGGGAAGTGAAACGCTCTGCGGGACACACCTGTGACCACGCGGATGCAGGCCGCTTCCTCCCGCAGGGTGCCTTCCCTACCTCCTCTCACCCATCCGGCCCCCGGGCGACACTTGGGTTGTCTCAACTCCCGTGAATAATGCTGCTAGGGATGCTTGTGTGCAAAGTTTTGTTTGAATTCCTGTCTTCTGGGTATGCACCTAGGGGAGGTGGCTGCTCAGGTGGGCCTTCTCCGCTTCACTTGTTAAGGAACCGCCACGCTGTTTTCCCATGAATGCTTTTCTTTTCTTTTTTCTTTTTTTTTTTAAAGATTTTATTTATTTATTCATGAGAGGCAGAGACACAGGCAGAGGGAGAAGCAGCCGGGACTCGATCCCAGGACCCTGGGATCACTCCCTGAGCCGCAGGCAGATAGATGCTCAACTGCTGAGCCACCCAGGCGCCCCTAAAGTTGTTCGATCCTAACTACCTAATAAACGGAAGTGCTGGGCATTTCTTTGTCCCCGGGGCCTCTGTAGAAAGATCCTAGAGGTACAAAGCTTGATCCTGCTGGCCCAGGCCCTGGGGGCGCTCTCTCAGTGACCACCCAGCACCCAGCCCAGAGTAACAAAGCGGCCATGCATTTCAGGATGCTGTGAACAGAAAGAGAATAACCTCCCAACCTCTGAGAGGCTCCAAGGGGTGGCATCGAGTTGGGCTGGATGGGTGCTTTTTAGATGGGTCACCTGGGAAGGCCTGGGGGAGGTGGTGACATTGCACAAAAGAGGGGAAGGCAGGTGAGGCCCCCTGGGGGTGAGTGCCTGCATATCCCTGGAGAGGAGCTGCAGGAGTGTGCTCAAGTTGTGGACGAACGAAAAGGCTGGTGTGGCCAGGACTGGGAAGTGTGATGGTCAGTGTCGAACCCGGACAGCGGGCAATGGAGGGACAGGGGACGGGTGTCATACAAGAGCTTCTGCCCGAGGAGCGGCCCAGAGTGGAGGAGCCAAGTATTCATCAGCAGACCCAGTAAACACGCTGATACGCCCAGCTACGTGCCCCATGAGCTCGTTACGGAGGAATCTGACTGAGGTGGGCTGAGTGGGAGTAAACCAGGCATCAGCTGAACTTTCCCGACTGGCAGGACAGCTGGTGCAAAGGCCCTGTGGAGCTTGAGTCAGACGACTTGGGGTGGGGGCAACAGCCAGAGAGCTGAGAGCAGCAGACACCAGAGGATGAACCTAGAGAGGCAGGCCATTTCCACCCTAAGACGATGGGACGCCTGGGTGGCTCAGTGGTTGAGCGTCTGCCTTCAGCTCAGAGCGTGATCCTGGGGTTCGTGGGATCGAGTCCGGCATCGGGCTCCCTGCAGGGAGCCTGCTTCTCCCTCTGCCTGTGTCTCTGCCTCTCTCTCTCTGTCTTTCATGCATAAATAAACAAAATCTAAAAAAACTTGAAAAGAACATCCAAAACATATACAGAACTAATATAACTCAACACCAAAAGCCCAAATAATCCAACTAAAAATGGGCAGAAGACACGAACAGACATTTCTCTGAAGAAGACATCCAGATGGCCAACAGACACATGAAAAGATGCTCAACATCTCGTGGCATCAGGGAAATGCAAATCCAAACTACACTGCGAAGCTCCCTCCCACCTGTCACAATGACCAAAATCAACAGCACAAGCAACGACAACTGTTGGCAAAGATGTTGGGAAAAAGGAACCCTCGTGCACTGCAAGCTGGTGTAGCCACCGTGGGAAATAGTACGGAGGTTCCTCAAGAAGTTAAAAAGAGCATTACCCTGTGATCCAGTAAGTCCACTCCTGGGTATTTACCCCAAAACACTACTCTGAAGGGATCCACGCCCCCGTGTGTTTACTGCAGCAGTATTTACAACAGGAGGGTATGGACGCAGGCCCCGTGCCCAGTGCCCTGATTGGATACAGAAGTGGGGTGGACACACGAGGAAATATTTCTCAGCCCTGACAAAGAATGAGCTCTTGCCACCTGTGACACCGTGGATAGACTTAGAGGGTATGAGGTCAACAGAGAAAGACGGAGACCATGTGATTTCACTTATATGATCTAAAAAATAAAACATAAATGAGCAGGGGAACAAAAAGCAGAAAAAGACGCTGAAATAGAGAACAAACTGGTGGTTGCCAGCCAGGGCTCGGGGTGCCCGGGGAGGGGGTGGACACATGGGTGAAGGGGGGCAGGAGGTCCAGGCGCCCAGCCGGGGCGGGTGAGTCAGGGGCTGAGCGCACAGCACAGGACTATAGCTAATGGTACTGTCACCGCGTGGCCTGGTGACAGGTGGTGGCTGCACTTGTGCTGAGCGCAGCAGGACCCGCAGAGATGGTGAATCACCGCGTCCTACCCTTGAACGCAACGTCGTGTGTCACCACGCTTCCACTGAGGCAAGGACAACACTTGGTGAGAGCTGGGAGCTGGAAGCCGGGCCCTCTCCCCTCCTGGGGCGGCCGTGGCCATGGGGGCGCGGGGGGCGGGGGCGCGCGATCTGGCTCCGGGGCCCTCACAGGCTAGGAACACGGAAGGCGGCGGGGACCGAGTCCTGCTCTTGAGCAAGTAACATCCAGATCCTGCAGGGAATTCTCAGGAACAGCCGAGCAAGTCGCAGCAGGAGGCGAGCGGGGCCACCTTCCTGGGGCGGAGCCTGCCGGGACCTGGGGGAGCCTGGGGGGAGGGGAGCGGGGGAGGGGCGGGGAGGGGAGAGGCGAGCAGGAGGCACCTGGGGGGAGCCTCCCGGGGAGATGGAGAGGGGCGGGGGAGGGGACGGGCGGGGGCGGGGCCAGGGGCAGCCTCCCGAGGAGTGGGCGAGGGGCGGGGCGAGGCGAGCATGGTGGGGGCGGGACCTGGGGGAGCCTCCCGGGGAGGGGGGGAGGGGCGGGGAGGGGGGCGGGGAGAGGCGAGCAGCGGGAGGGGTGGGACCCAGGGGAGCCCCCCGGGAGATGGAGAGGGGCGGGGGGGAGAGGGGGCGGGGCGCGGGCGGGGGCAGGGGAGGGGAGAGGCGAGCATGGGGAGGGGCGGGACCTGGGGGAGCCTCCCGGGAGTGGGGGAGGGGTGAGGGGGAGGGGAGAGGCGAGCAGCGGGAGGGGTGGGACCTGGGGGAGCCTCCTGGGGAGTGGGCGAGGGGCGGGGCGGGGGCGGGGTTGGGGAGAGGTGAGCATGGTGGGGGCGGGACCTGGGGGGAGCCTCCCGGGGATTGGGGGAGGGGCGGAGGAGGGGAGAGGCGAGCATGGGGAGGGGCGGGACCTGGGGGAGCCTCCCGGGAGTGGGGGAGGGACGGGGGAGGGGGAGGGGCGGGACCTGGGGGAGCCTCCCGGGGAGAGGGGGAGGGGCGGGGGCAGGGGAGGGGAGAGGCGAGCAGAGGGCGGGACCCGGGGGAGCGTCCCGGGAGCCGGGAAGGGGCGGGGGCGGGGGCAGGGGAGGGAGAGGGGAGCCAGCACCCGGCCCACGCCCTGCGCGCCCCCCCTCCCCGGCCCCCGCGGCCACCGGAGGCAGGGGCACCTGCCTGCTGCGGGGCGGCGGGGTCGGCGGGTTCCCCCCGAGGGGGAGAAGGGGACCTCCGGCCGCCGGGCACCCCGGGGCCCTGGACGGGGCTGGGGGGGCGCCCCTCGCGCTGCAAGGCCCCCGAGGTAGGACGCCGCAGCCTTGCCACTCGGTCGGGGAAGGGCCGCAGAGTCCCGGGGCTCGCCCTTCCCGCCCAGGGCCCTGCCCGCCTCGGCCCCCCGAGCTCCGGGACAGGTCGGCTGTCACTTCCCCGGGGGCTCCCCTCTCCCCTCCCCTGCCCTGGAGCCCCGGGGGGGGGGGGTCCCACTTCTGCGCTGAGTTCTTGGGGGCGCGGGGGCCACCCGGGCTGTGCGCAGCCTTGGCCACTAACCCTCCCCACGGCCACTTCCAAGTCTGGGCTGCAAGGCTTGCACTCACATATTTGTCAGTCCATTTCTATTTTTCCCTAAAATATATTAGAAGCGAGGCAAATATATTATATGCCTTGATGAAAGGTTTTCATTGACCGCGTAGTGGATTCAATCATTTCAGAGAATAGGTGTGCTTACAGAATTATGGACAAGCTTTCTCTTTTGATGAAAATTGCTACCGCTCATTAAGATGGAAAATTCACCTTAATATACACTTTGCCTTATTTAATAATATTCTGATGACTTACTGTATTTCATTTTTTTATTTTTTATTTTTTGACTTACTGTATTTTAAAGCTAAGTTAAAAGCTTTAAATTCCAATGTGTTTATGCTTAATCTCATACCTAAAATGATATGTTAGTATTGATTTTTTTTAAAGCTTCTAAGTGATAGAACACTCAAAAATGACGATCTTTATATTGTGTCCTTTCAGTGACTTTAGAGCACCTCAACTAACTGATTTGCCGTGTTCATTTTAGATCTTTTTACCTGTCACTTGTACTTGCCATGTATTTGTGTTAAATATCTGCACAACAAAATAAAACTAAATATTTATTCTCTTTAAGCACTTGAGTGTCACCATACCTCAGTATAAAGCAAGTTTGTTTGTTTGTTTTTCTGTCAAAAATGGTAAGATATCTTGTACTTCTCAACTATCTTTGGGGTTTTCTTCAATGGGCACGGAGCAGCCACCAAGGCTCGTCTCCTCACATTATAAGATACACAATGGTAAAATAATCATTAAATTATTGAAACTGTAATCATTAAATTATTGAAATATACTTAGAAATGCCAGCCTGTGACCAGCGACCATTACCATAAACAACACTCCCCTATAATCCCGTAGGCTCTAGAGCCTGGGCTCTGTTCACAATCCTGCAAGCTACTTTATTTTCCTTTTACAGATTAAAATACTGAACTTCCTACTGGGGTGAGTGGCCTGCGTGAGGAACGCAGCCAAGTCCAAGGAGGAGCCAGCCGGGTCCACCCAACTCGCCTTGATCTTTGTACCTGTCGGCTTGCTGCTGGGGACCGTCTACCCAGGCTGCTGCGGGCTCTGGTTGTCGGCCCAGGGACCCAGCGCGGGGCCTGCAGCAGCCACTCCATAAATATTTGTTAAGTGAAGCACCAGATGATTAAATAAATGAAATTGCTGTATTTTATTACTAGAACGGTGTGGGCGGTTAGTCACTTATGCTGCTGAACCTCTTGCAGGAAGATTCTAGAGCACAGGAAGTCTGGAGAAAGGTGCCTCTAGCTGAGTTCCGGAAACAGTGTCGCCAAGTGACTCATTTTCTAGCTGTCGATTCATTGTTTTTCTCCACCAAAACAACCACTATGTTTACTTTCACGTGATCTTGGTGTCTTTTTAAAATCCCAATTATTTTTAAGATGTGAGTGTAAATGTTTAGTTACATTTGCTACAATCCATAACCACTGGCTGCTCCAGTCTCCTCCAGGAGATCAATCCTGAGTTTAAGATTATGGGGAGAAGGAGGAGTGGGCCTCGGCTTCCTTCCTAAGAGGCCCACGGTGGGTGGGAGGGTGTGGGGGTGTGCTGGAGGGGTCAGCACTCTCCGAAGAGCACCCCTGTCAGGGAGGGGGCAGTCTGCAGCCCCAGAGTTCCATTACTGGCTGTAAAATAAGACAAGCATATGCCCCGTGGAAGGTAAAACCCATAGAAATAAGTTTGAGGCTTCCACATGCCACCTAGGTTCTCCTTCTTTGGGTAACACAAAAATAGTGCATTAGAGTACCCCCTCCTTGACCCCCTCCCCGGTCCCACCTCCATTCTTCACCTCATTGGGCCCAGAACAAATCTCCCCTCACTCTACACTCCTGCAGGACTGAATGTACAGTGGTTTTTAGGCTGGAAGTTTGCAGTCACACTGCTTGACCTCTGACTCAGATATCAGCTCATTCAGGGCTGGGGACTTTTTTTTTTCTCCCAACGGTGGAAAAAAACACATCTTTCCTTCCGATTTATTCCACGTGTACAAAAGATGCTGTTCTCTGGTAAAGGATGCAGGAACCCTACCGTCTTTCAAGCGTGCTTTAGATTTGCTGTTGGGGTGATTAAAAAAAGAAAACAAGTTACTTCCAATGTGGAACCTTCCGTGTAGAAAAAAGCAAGACAACTAATTTCCAGGGAGTTATGCTTCGTGGAAAAAAAAAAAAAAAAAGCGAGTTCCAGGGGCACTTGGGTGGCTCAGGGGCTGTGCATCTATCTGCCTTCTGCTCAGGGTGTGACCCCAGCGTCCCCAGATCGAGTCCGCATCAGGTTCCCCGCAGGGAAGCCTTCTCCCTCTGTCTGTCTCTGCCTCTCTCTGTCTGTGTCTCTCATGAATAAATAAAATCTTATAAAAAAAAAAATCCAGTTGCAAAAGATCCCACGCTGTGTGATTCCTGTGTGCAAACACATATTTCGAAATAACACAATTTTAGAAAGAGGAAAAAGACGCGTGAGGGCCAGGGCTCGGGGGTTCAGCTCTAAAGAGGGGTGCAGGAGGGGTCCTTCGGTGGTGGACCAGTTCTCCATCTGGACAGCGGTGGCAGGTCCGGGAGCTTCCGCAGGTGCAGAGCTGAAGGCCCCCTGATGAGAGAAGAGGTGAGCCCGGGGACCTCCCAGCAGGATCCGTGGCCGGTGGGAAGGTCAGTCTCCGGGGGGGGGGGGGGGGGGGGTTGGCTACCTTTTCCCTTTTTTGGCAAAGCTGTGCCCAGTGGTGGTGGCCGCGGGGAAACCGGCGCCGAGCCGCCCGCTTCTTACCACCGCGCAGGACTCTCCTGCGACCTGAGCCCACGCACCTGCCCGGTCCGGCCAGCAGGTGCGCGCGCCCCACGCGGAACGCGGGGACCTCACGCGCGCCCCGGGGACTCCCGCGGGGGCCCCGGGCCGGCCCGGGTGGGGGTTGGGGGTGGGGGTGGGGGTGGGGGTGGGTCGGGCGCGGGGGGCGGGGCCGGCGGGCGGCGGAAGTGACGTCAGCGGGCGGGGCGCACACCTGGGCACCTGGGCGGCCGCGGCGGCGCGGGGCGGCTGCGAGACGCGCGCGATGGAGGGCGAGAGCGGGCGCCCGTGGGCCCTGGGGCTGCTGCGCACCTTCGAGGCGGGCGAGTTCGCGGGCTGGGAGAAGGTGGGCTCGGGCGGCTTCGGGCAGGTGTACAAGGTGCGCCATGTGCACTGGAAGACGTGGCTCGCCATCAAGTGCTCGCCCAGCCTGCACGTCGACGACAGGTCAGCCGCCCGGGCGGGGGCGCTGGGGCGGGCGGGTCCCGCGGGGGGTGCAGCGGAGGGGGGTCCCCTCGCCACCTGGGTCGCCGCAGGTGCGCGCGGAGGGCGAGCGGGGCGCCCCCGGCGGGGTCCGCGGAGGCCGGGCCACCTCCGGGGCCCCCGGGCACACTCCCCCGAGGGGTCGCGTCGGGGGGCAGCCTTGCGGGGCGCCCCGGGGGCTGCTCCCTGGGCTGCGGTCTGCGCTCGGCTTAGAAAAATTGCCGTGTGGGGATCCGGGCTTTGTGAGCGAGTTAGGCTCCGTTCGACTCACTTAGTAATTTACGCCGGAGCACAAATTGGTGTAAGACGGTAATTATTTCGGTCGGAAGCCCTGGCTTGGCTTGGCCGGGCTTCCCCGGCGCCGCGGGGCTCGGGCTGGGCCCGGGGGTCGCGGGCCCCCAGCGCCGGAGCCTCCGGGGAGGGGCCTGCACTGTGACCCCCTGCGCCCCCGCGCCCCGGTCCCAAAGCCACAGCAGAACGGCTGCCCCAGAACAGGGGTGCTCTAATTAATCGCGATTGGAGAGCACGGGAAGCCCTCCCCGCCCCCCTCCACCACCACTTGAACCCAGTCGCTGCATTGAGATCTGTGCATCATTTTGGGGGGTGGAGGTGGGAGAAGCAGGTGTGGAGCAGCAGCTCTTTTGTGGTTTCCACCTTTTACGTTTGCATTTTAGTCGTTTCCGTGTAAGCTCCCGTGGAGCCCATTCAAATGCTCATTTGGTGAAAGTTCGCTTCCTACACGGGCGGTGGAAGTCGTGTCTGTTAATGTTCTGTGTGGAGATTGCCCTTCCTTACAGAGTCAGCCCCGAACGCACAGCCGTAAGGAAATCAGCTTGTTTATTTATTTAGGATTTTATTTATTCGTGAGAGAGGCAGGAGGCAGAAGCAGGCTCCCTCCCCCGCATGTGAGACTTGATCCCAGGACCCCCCCCCATCACAACCTGACCTGAGCTGAAGGTAGTCACTCAACCACTGAGCCACCCAGGTGACCCCAAACGCCTCCTTTTACTTTATTATATATATATATTTAAAGATTTTATTTATTTAGTCATGACAGACACAGAAAGAGAGAGAGGCAGGAGGCAGAGACAGGCAGAGGGAGAAGCAGGCTCCATGCAGGGAGCCCGACATGGAACTCGATCCCAAGGTCTCCAGGATCACATCCCGGGCCGAAGGCGGCGCCAAACCGCTGGGCCATCGGGGCTGCCCTTACTTTATTATATTTTATTTATTTATGAGAAACGCAGAGAGAGAGAGACAGAGAAGCAGAGACACAGGAGGAGGGAGAAGCAGGCTCCATTCAAGGAGCCCAACCTGGGACTCAATCCCGGGACTCCAGGATCACGCCCTAGGCTGAAGGCAGACGCCAGACCACTGAGCCACCCAGGGATCCCAAATGCCTCCTTTTAAACCCTACATAGCCTTTGCTGTTTCAGACACCTGGTTTTTAATCCTTGGCTTATTGAATGTTGGGACCTCGGAACCGGTGGGCTGGTTGGCGGCAATGCTCTCTTTTCTCGGGGGTGTTTGGGTCCCCAGGACTAAGGTAGAAGGATTGCAGTGCTTTCTGCAGCACCCTACAGTAGCAAGTGGGCCCTGGGTGCTCGCTGCGCTGTGTTTGTGTCCGGGCCTAGGAGCTTAGACAGTGCAGCCCGTGGGGGCTCCTTGCTCTAAGCCTTAAACCCAGCGTTCCTGGGAAACCTCCGTAGAGTGGTGACAAGTGCCGGAAAAATAGCACCAACAAAGGTGAGGTGGTGTGCAAGGCCCTCCTCCCTTCTTTGCTGGGGACCCTGGGAACTTCTCAGGCCGGGAGGGGCGCTGTGGTTATTTTGATAAAATCCAAACCACTTTGAATAGCAGCCCAGGGTTAGAGCCTGAAAGGCAAGACCCTCGCCCTAGAGGCCTTTTGTGCTCTTGGGGACATGTGACTGACAGGGGATCTTCTCATGAAAGCGAGCTTTATTCATCAGCAGTGCTTTTCACACCAGCTTCTTGTGTCGGGAGAGCAAACAAAAAGTACACAAGCCCGTCCCCGGGCTGACTCATCAGCCTGCATCCGCAGAATCTGTGATTTCCATCCACCAGGCCCTCGTTCCCTGGGTGGCCCAGCTGGAGGTAGGGTTTCTCCACTTGAGGCGGATCACTGAGGATATTGCAGAGCCTGGGTGAAAAGTGTTTTGTCTTTTAACTGGAAGCCTTTCCTGCCCGGCCCGAAGCGGGCAGGTGGTGGCATGTCCTGGGCGGCCAGGCCGAGGTCAGCATCGCCCAACAGGAAGAGATTCACCTCTTGCACTCTGCCGGCCCGGTAGGGCAGGCTGGAGTTCTTCTGTATTTGCAGCAGTGGCTGATTCCTCCGACCGAGATGGCTAAGGCCTGCTCTTGGTGCAGCCGGCTCCCCGCCTCAGCTCCAGGTTCTGGGCAGGATTTTGCATCCCCTCCCGCAGTGGTGCTGCAGGAGCCGGGTGTGCTCAGGCCTGCAGAGTTGCGTCTAGGCCTCGAAATGGTGGCTGTATGACGTGTCCTGCCAAATTTTGGCAGGTCGGCCTCTGCTCTTTTGATGAACTGCCTCCCATCCCCACCCCGCTATTTGTAAGATGTCCCTTGAAGTGGGGAATAGGATTTTCATGGGGTTCTGGGTGCAGCCCTCACCGCTGCTGGGGCTACCCCAGCACCCGCCCCACACCCCTCGGAGCAGCAGGCTGCCTCAGGCCTGTGGGCATGGACTTCTGTGCAGGGGAGGTCAGGGGCCCCAGACAACCCTCGAGGGTCCCCGGGGGCAGAGAAGCACCTTTCAGAGGAGCTTCCAAGGGGATCTTCAGGGATTTCACAAGTGATACCCTATTGATCTGTGTTTCCCACTCCTTATGGGCATGTCTGGTGGCTTTGGGGAGGTGGGTGGTCTCCCTGGCTCACCCTGATTAGGGGGTCACGAGGGCTCGGGTGGAATCCAGGGATGGACAGGTTACTATTTAGACGAGCACAAGTGACCCCAAAGGCCCCATTTTTCAGCCCGCACCCCTCCCTTGGGCTAAGAGGAAGCCCTGAATAACAGAGCGCCCGGCCCGGGTGCCGGCCCCGGCAGCTAATGCGCCATCGGCCCCGGCTAGCCCGGACGAGCCCGAGCAAACCCCGGGTTTGCAGCTACAGAGCTGACAATCTGACAAGCCCGTTTCTTGTCAGTTTTAAAAATAGCAGTGTGGGAACCCTCGGAGGCTCCCTGGGAGCTGACTCCGGCCCGTGCGCCATGGGAAGGCCTAGCCCAGAGGCACCAGCTAACACATGATTAAAGCACCCATTTTCTCTGCTGCCTTTCCCAAAGCTGGCTCCTGGGTCCTGGCCCCCTTTCACCACACCCCGTCCTTCCTCTCCTCCTGCAGTGACTGCTCCCCTGCCATCAAGAGATCCCACTACCCGGTCACCTGGTTGGCTCAGCGGTTGAGCGTCTGATCATGCCCCAGGGCATGATCCCGGGGTCTTGGGATCGAGTCCCGCATCGGGCTCCCCGCAGGGAGCCTGCTTCTCCCTCTGCCTGTGTCTCTGCCTCTTTCTCTCTGAGTCTCTCATGAATAAATAAATAAAATATTTTTTTTGTTGATTTTTAAAAGACCAAAACCATTTCGTCCCGTTCCTTCCTCTTTTCCCCAGTTAATGCCTCCAGAAAGAGAAGCCTTGGTGTCCCTCCCCCACGACCTGTCTTTGGAATTTCTGATTGAACTGTGAGGAGAGCCCCTGGCTTTTTAGAAATGGTCTGATGCTATTTCTGGTATTTCCCCCTGTCCGGATGCCCTAAATGAGAAAAAAAATGGAGTTAATGTAAGTTCTATTGAGAAAAAGGGTATTGGACACATTGAACCCCAGCTTGGCCCTGGTAATGCCCAGAGATTTTCCACGGAGGACCAAGAGGAGGTCCTGGGGATGGGGGCGCTTTGTCCATTCCTGCCTCAAGTGGCGAAGAAAAGGGGCTGGTTTTGAAATGATAACAGGAGGGAAGCGTGACGCCAGCCCTGCTGAACGGTGCCTGGTTTTAGATACTGTTAGTGCATCACGATTCTTGGGATGCTTTAACGGAGGCTGGTGCCAGGGGATTCGGGGGGCCTCGAACTTGACTCCTGGCATCCCGGAAAGGGATTTGCTGGTGTGGACGGTGACCCCGGTGGAGGTGGAGGCGGAGGCTGAAGTCCCACGGGCCTGGCTCCTCCGGGAGCACTAGTGCGCCCGGCCCTGGATCTAGATTTTCTCCGTCGTCCACAGAAGCCAGAAACACAGCTTGGAGGGAAAGTGTATTTAAAATAAATAATTGCTGTTGACAAAAAAACAACTGGTGGTTTCTTTCTGTGTGAGGAGCGCCCTGTCTGGTGGCTCCCTGAGAGGCCTGATTTCAGGTGCGTTGCATTGCACATGCCTCCAGGGTTAGCCAGCTGGGCTAGGGGTGTAGCTTCCCTAAGCCCATGGCTCCTGCTGGGGCTAAGTTTGGGGGTGGGGGTGTCCCTGGGGCAAATAAAGAAAAGCTGAGAGGTTGGGGTCATTTGGATTTGGGCTGAGTGCTGAGTAGACAGTAAAGCATTTTTGTGCCAGTGCTTCTGAGCAGAACCAGTGCTAGAGCTTAGCGGGCTCCGGTCAACCCCACTCCCACTCCCCAGGCCCGTGCAAGGAGTGTCCTCTCCTTGTGCCCTCAGACCTCCCTGGGGCTGCCCCAGGAACCCCTTTGTTGCCCCGGGGACGTGTGGTGACAGCTGGGGTCCCCTGAAGAACATTTGTCTTTGGAAACAGACTTATTTTCCAGGCCAGCTGGTTTTCCTTGATGAAATGTCCTTACCTGTGTGGTCAGTTGTGCAAAGCCTGCCTGGTGGTCCTTCACAGAGGGCTCGGGGCTCCTGGAACATTCAAGCTGTGATCAGCATTTGGGAGCAAGCCAGCACTGGGAGCCCTTTTTGACCTTTTTTTTTTTTTTTTTTTGAATTCAGGTACTTGGGGGTCTCTATTCAGTGGGAAGGGCCTGGGCAGGGGAGCTGCGAACCTGCTGAACTCCCCGGGGGCCGTGGGGAAGCAGGAGTGAGTGATCTGCTGCCAACCAGGCTGTGAAGTCTCTAATGAGCTCCACAATCAGAAGTCACCCTGGTTTTTTGCATTGTGCCCTTTGGGCAAATGGAAGAAAACATTTTATTTGCCGAGTAGCTCGGAGCTTCTAGTTAATGAGAAACTGCGCCTTGATGTAATTGGCTTTGTTCTCAGAATCCGCATTTGTTATCTGTCAGGCTTGGGGTGGAGGCCTCATCTCAGGGGGTCTCGGGCAGGAAGGTGACCCTCCCTCGTCACCATCCAGCCTGTAGTCCCCGAGCCTTGCCCGCTGCAGGTGGGCCTCTGCACATCCCGGGGGCGGGACACGGGCCCATGCCCCGTGGACACAGTGCCCTCCGAGGACGCACACGGGGAGGCCCGGGGCGACCAGCCTTTATTAAAGGAAAATAAAAGGGGTAGGAACAGACAAGTTCTAACACTGATTCGTCACCAAACAGGAAACAGAAGTGGCCGCCGGTGCTGCGTCCACTTGCCAGAGCTTAGGTGTGAATCCTGTTAGAAGCGGTAGCCAGTGGTCGTAGGGAGTGTTAGAAGTGCTGGTTGTCCCGGTTTAGTGCAGATAATTAGGTCTTCCCAGGAGGAGGACAGAAGACAAGAAGAGCCCAGGGGGATCGTTTTTCTCTCTCTTTTAAATGACCGGTCTTCTCATGATGCCGATGCTGATGCTGGCATCCAGCCGCTCCCTCCCTTGGATGCCCCTGGAGACCAGGCGCAGGGGTGGGGGTCTGCCTCTGCGTGGGAGGGGCTGGCTGCCCTGGGCTGGCACCAGAACCTGTGGCTCCAGTTTCCACCTGAGGGAGGGAGCAGCTCCTCGGCACCCCCGCAACCCCCCGCCCCTGTAGGGACCACCCCACAGGCACCATTGCACTCTGGTGGGCATTTTGCTTTCCATTCAGGGGCCACGTAACCAGAGGGCTAAGAAAGCAAAGCCATGCCAAGCTCAGGTTTGCTGCTTTTTTTTTTTTTTAAAGATTTTATTTATTTATTCATGATAGACATAGGGGGAGAGAGAGGCAGAGACACAGGCAGAGGGAGAAGCAGGCTCCCTGCAGGGAGCCCGATGCGGGACTTGATCCGGGGTCTCCAGGATCGCACCCTGGGCCAAAGGCAGGTGCTAAACCGCTGAGCCACCCAGGGATCCCCTCAGGTTTGCTTTATAATAATTTCATTCTTCATTCCTGATACGTGTTTCACTTGCTCCTGAGGCCAGTTTGGAGTCTTTGCTCCTTGAGTTTGTTCAAAATCAAATTCTCAAAAAAAACCAAAACCAAAAACAAACAAACAAAAACAACCAAAAACCCACCCCCACAACAAATTCTCCACCTTCTTTGAGGTGTTCCCCCCGCCCCCCAGCACAGGTGAGGAGCCGCCCGCTGACTCCCACTGGAGATGGGGGCATCCTTGCTACCTCTCTCTCCTCCATCCCTATCAATCATCAAGTCTCATTGATTCTTTAGAATGTGCCCTGCGTCTGCCCCGTTCTCTCCCCCCACCCCCACCCCCGCCCCGCCCCGCCCCACCTAGAGCTGTGGCTAAGAGCTGGGGCAGAGGTGCTCCATGCAGGTGGAGTTTGGGTGCTGCGGTCTGATGAACAGTGTAATCTGAGGTTCCTCTTTGCCAGCGGGCCCTCCTCCCTGGGAAGTGCTTCCGTACGCGCACGGGACGCGTGGCCGAGGTCTGGAAGAGATGGACTTGTTTGGTTGGTACAGTGTTGACTCCCCATCAGGCTAGCAAACGAGCGCAGGTGCAGGAACATGCCAGCTCCAGAAGAGCCCCTGCAGAAGGGTTCCGGGCAGGACCGCTTGTACTGGAACCTGCATTTTTGGGGGAGTCCCTGAGGCCACCCCAGCCTGCTGCCCGCATGCAGCATGCAGATGCTGGATCTGCTCAGTCCCCAGCAGTAGGGCATGTCTGGCCTGTAGTTCTGGACCTTTCCTTTAGGGGTTGATTAGAAAGCATGTTCCCCTGCATGCACCTGGAACCCATTCTCCAGGAAGAGACAGATTCACTTTTTTTTTTTTTGCATTGGATAAGTTTGACATTGTGCACCTTTACGGTGTGTAACTCTGATCTGTTTCTATATTGCCATGTGGTGCCATTGGGTGGATATTTCTCATATCGCGGACTTACTGTCTGTGTAGAATAAACTACATATTTATTCGACTGCGTGTGGCTGTGTCAGCTCTTGTTACAAGTTTGTGCCCTTAAACGACCTCAGTCTTACCGCCCCGCCCCCCCATCCTCCTTCCCCGGGTCACCACCATTTAATTCTTTTTTAGACAAAAACGGGACCGTACAGTACTTTGTCCATCTGGCTTACTTCACTGAGCACAGTGTCCTCGAGGCCCATCTCTGTTGTTCCTACTGCTAGGATATCCTCCTTTCTCATGGCTGAATAATTGTCCATTGTGCGTACGTTCCACACTTTTTTTTTTTTTTTTAAATCCACTCATCCATTGATGGGCATTGGGGTTGTTTCCGTACCTTGGCTATTGTGAATAACGCTGTGATAAACACGGGGTGCAGCGATTTTCTGGAAATGTTGTTTCCGTGGCCTTTGGGTATACTATACCCTGATGGAGGATTGCTGCCTTGCGTGACAGTTCTATTTTAACTCTTTGGAGGAACGCTCATTTTGTTTCCCATCGCGGTTGAGTCAGTTTACATTCCCACCAAGATCGTATAAGGATTGCCCTTTCCTCCCCGCGGCCTCGCCAGCCCCTGTTTTTCTCTTCTTCTTGATGTTAGCCCTTCCGACAGGTGTGAGGTGAGAGCTCATTGAGGTTTGGATCTGCAGTTCCCTGATGGCTGGCAATTTTCACAATTTTTAGCATCTTCTCATGTGCCTGTTGACCATTATGATGTCCTCTTTGGACAAATGTCTGTTTAGTTCTCCTGCTCATTTTTAAATCAGATTTTTTTCTTTAGGTTGTGTTCATTTTTTTTTTTTTTTTTGAATTCGTGAGAGACACGCAGAGAGAGGCAGAGACACAGGCAGAGAGAGAAGTAGGCTCCCTGCAGGGGCCCGATGGGGAACTCCATCCCAGGTCCCCGGGATGACCACCTGAGCCAAAGGTAGATGCTCAACCACTGAGCCACCCAAGGGTCCCAAGTTGTGTTCATTTGTTACCTACCTCGGATATTAAGCTCTTATCCATTATGTGGTTTGCAGAATTGTTCTCCCATCCTGTAGGCTTTCATTTTGTTTCCTTTGCTGTGCAGAAGCTTTGCAGTTGAATGTAGTCCCGTTAGCTCAGTTCGGCTTTTGTTGGTGGTGCTTTTGGTATCGTGTCCAAAAGATCATCACCAAGATGGATATTAATGAGCTTCTTCCAGTGTTTTCTTCTAGTTTTACTGTGGCAGATCTTATTTTTAAGATTTTGATCCATTTTGAGTTAATTTTTGTGAGCGATGTGAGACAGCGTTGCATCATTGTCCTGCCTGTGTTTCTCCAATTTTCCGAGCACCATTTATCAAGAAGACTGCCCTGTCCGTATTGGGTGCTTGTGGCTTCCTTGTTGAATATTAGTTGACCATAGAAACAGAGTAAAATTAATATAAATGTTGGGAGGGGCCACCTGGGTGGCTCAGTGGTTGAGCGCCTCTGCCTTTGGCTCAGGACGTGACCCTGGGGTCCTGGGATCGAGTCCTGCATCGGGCTCCCCACAGGGAGCCTGCTTTTCCCTCTGACTGTGTCTCTACCTCTCTCTGTGTCTCTCTCATGAATAAATAAATAAAATCTTTTAAAAATATATGCTGGGAGTACTTAAGTGGACAATTCCCAGACTGTAGTGGTTTATTTTAAATTTGACTGAGATGCACCTAGCTCACTCTATACCCGGGGTTCTCAGACTTGGCGCTATTCACATTTGGGGCTGCATAATTCTTTGCCTTGGGAGCTCTCGTATGTGTTGTGGGATGCTGAGCAGCATCCCTGGCCTCTACCCACCGGATGCCAGGAGCAGCCCTGAGTCGTGATGCCCAACACATCCCAGACGCTGCTCAGGGTCCCTGGGGGCACAGCTGCCCCTATGTGAGAATCACTGATCCACACTCAGGGATCCTCTCCCCGACACCCCCACTGTACAGCTACTTGGCCTGTGCTCACCTGAGACTCCCAACCACAGTGGTTGGATGTGTGGGCAGAGGGGCTGAGATCCTCTGGAGCACCTGTTGCCCACATGGGGACGGCGCCTGGGAGTCTTCATCTCAGCCAGCTTTCTGGGTGCTTTTGATATTGTCTGGTTTTGACAACCACTGACCCAAATGGCACATGGTCAGGCCCGTCCTTATGCGACTCAGCCCTCTTTCCTGGATGCACGCTGGGACTTTTGCCCCACGAGGCTAACACAGACCAGGATACGGGGATGCTAACCTGTGAGTACGTGGCTGCACCAGGCTGTGACCTTGGACCAGGGCTGGTGCATCACCTGTGGACGGCCCTGCAGGCCGTAGCCTCTGTGCCACGGCGGCCGGTCTCTGTGTTGAGTGGGAAAGCCGTCACAGCCATGAGGCCTGAACAAAGGAACCAAGGGTGGGCTGTGCACAGTGGTTGGTGTTTCTGAAAACGCTGGACATAGAACTAGCACGTGACCAGCCATCCTAGCCCTGGGTGTCCAGCCCAAAGGGTCAAAAACAGGAACGTGGATGGATATTTGTGCACCAGTGTGCACAGATGTTCAGCGTTATTCACAGTAGCCCAAAGGGGACAACAGCCCGGGTGGCCCTCCTCAGATGACTGGGTACCTAAGATGCGACGTGTTCATACAATGGAATATCATTCAGCCACAAAAAGGAATGAGGTTTGCACACGCACTTCAACACGGCTAAATCACAAACACGTTATGCTGAGATGCTGAGTCAGAAAGAAGCCAGTCACGGAAGGACACACACTGGGTGATTGTACCTATATGAGGTGCGTAGACACGTTCATGCAGACGGCAGGTAGCCCAGGAGTGAGTGAGTGAGAGGAAGGGGCTCCAGTTGAGCGGGGACAGAGTCCCTGCTGGGACGAGGTTTGGGTGTAGAGTGTGGGGATGGTCGCACAGTCCCTTGAGTGCACGCGATGCCTTCGAATTTTACGCTTACCGGTGGTTAAAATAAAAACTCTGTTATGTACATTTTTTAAAGATTTTATTTATTTATTCATGAGAGACACAGAGAAAGAGAGGCAGAGACACAGGCTGATGGAGAAGCAGGCTCCCTGCAGGGAACCCGATGCAAGACTTGATCCCAGGACCCCAGCATCATGCCCTGGGCCAAAGGCAGACGCTAGACCGCTGAGCCACCCGGGGGTCCCATGTTATGTACATTTTACTACAACTAAACTAATGGTTAGAAGAAGGCGGGCAGCAGCCTGCAGACTCCGGCCTCGCTGGCTGACATTCGCCAACATACATGTGGGCTGGGTTCAGGGACACCTGGGCCAGATGGAGTGTCGGCCTTCACGAAGAAGGTGACTGGGGTTCTTCGGATGGATGCTTTGTTACAGCTTCCGTCACACAGAGACTTCTCTTCCCTTGTCCCAGGAGAAGGGGTCGCCAGCGTCACTCGGGGACCCCAGAGGGCAGTGGCTTATGGATGCTCCTGGGTTTTCAGATGATGATTAGGATTTCTCTCCTCCCTGCATATGATAACCCAGGGTGGGGGCACCTGGGTGGCTCAGCGGTTGAGCATCTGCCCCCAGCCCAGGGCGTGATCCTGGAGATCTGGGATCGAGTCCCACGTCCCCGCAGGGAGCCTGCTTCTCCCTCTGCCAGTGCCTCTGCCTCTCTCTGTGTGTCTCTCATGAATAAATAAATAAAATCTTTAAAAAAACAAACAGACCCAGGGTGCACAGAAGTGTCTGGTTAGCTGTAGGGCTGCTGACCTCGAGAGGCCCCAAATGGGATCATGCGAGTGCGTGGGGGTGGTTTTCTCCGGTGGCCCCTGGTCGTGGTGCTTTGTGTCATTGCCTGGCTGAGCCCCGCCCACGTCTCATGTCTCCCAACTTTCTCAGGGAACGTGTGGAGCTTCTGGAAGAAGCCAAGAAGATGGAGATGGCCAAGTTCCGCTATATCCTGCCCGTGTACGGCATTTGCCAGGAGCCCGTGGGCCTGGTCATGGAGTACATGGAGACGGGCTCGCTGGAGAAGCTGCTGGCATCCGAGCCGCTGCCGTGGGATCTGCGCTTCCGCATCATCCACGAGACGGCCGTGGGCATGAACTTCCTGCACTGCATGGCCCCGCCTCTCCTCCACCTGGACCTCAAGCCCGCGAACATCTTGCTGGATGCCCACTACCACGTCAAGGTGGGGCTCGCCCGGCACCACATGCAGGGGTCCAGGCGGCCGGGGTGGCGCAGGGCGGACAGGGGATGGTTCTTGGGGGAAGGCACTCGAAGCAAAGGCCTCCTTCAGCTTAGGGGCTCCAGTGACCCCCAGGCTTGTTGGGGTCGGGAGAAGCCCCATGGAGCATGTCACTGAGACATGGACCTTTATGTGCACGGCTCACTCCTCTAGATCCCAGAGCAGGTGTCTAAATTCGGGGCACCCTGGGAACAAAAGAGCTTATGGGTTTGCGGATCTCGGTCTTGCTGGATGTCGCAGGAAATCCGCTTGGGAGTCAGACCGCGTGGGTGGGCGGTGGGTGGGCTGTCCCTGGGGGGCCTCGGGCCCCATGGTTATGGCTGCGTCCCCATCGGTGGTCTTGGGCATGGCGGTGGTGGGACAGGCAGATGTTCCAAGACGGAGGCTCCACGGAAAGAGGCTCCGAAGGGGCTCATTCTGTCCTCACCATGTGAGGCCTCTGAGATCTGCTCCTTTTTATTATTATTATTTTTTTGGATAAGTTTATAAAACAGAAAAGCATGAGGAATAATAGCTAAAAACCAAGCACCAGCCACGTGGAATTATAAATAGTAAGGTTGTCCGGTTTGTATTTCTTTGAATAAGTCTCTCCTTTGGACTGTTTTTGTGTCCTGAGTCCCGTGGTTGACACCGGTGTGTGTGGGACACATGTCATGTGTTTTCTCCATGTGAGGCACACACACGCTCGCTGGGGAGGCCCAGGGCAGGAGGCCCTTGCCACCTCCCTTCCCCCCACCCAGCCCACGAGTGAGTGAGAAGGACCCACGAGCAGTGGCCTGAATCCCTTCCCCCTGTGGGGGCCGGGAAGGGACTCACCTGGTGCTCCGACACTTGGCTGTTCCCGGGTGGTTGCACAGCACTCGCAGGACCCCCTCCCCCTCTGCTGGGTGAGGGTTAGCAGGGGCCTGAGTTCAGCCCTCCCCAGCCCCCCGGGCTCTGTCCGGAAGGAGAGGTGCGACCAGGTGACACACACCTGCAGGCAGCTCCTTGTGCCGCAGCTCAGCAGCAGGCGCAGCCAACCTGGGGCTGACGGGGAGACCAATTTCCACGTTGGACCCTGACTGCGAATGTCCCTTGAATGGGTGTCGCCCAGAAATCAGGTCGTAGCGGGCAGATGGGAGTCCTCTCCTGCTCACCGCGGGTCTGGTTTGAATGAGTGCCACGGGGTCCCCAGTTTTTTTCCGGCTGTTTGGCTTCCCGCATGGACCTGCTGCCCCCACCGACGCTACAGGGTTGTCAAGGAGTGTGCGGTCCTCTGGGCACTAAGTGAAGAGGGAAGCTTTTAAGCTCGGGCTTGAATACACACAAGGAAGAGGTGGCAACAGCAGACCCTGTGGGTGCTAGAGGTCCCGCCTGCAGATGAGGGCCCCTGCGTGGTGGCCTGGTTCCTGCTAAGCTGCGGCTCAGAGGGGTGAAACCAGCGGCCAGGGTGGCCCAGCTGTAGGTCACCCAGCTGAGGGGACATCTGGGTTCTGTGCTGGGCACGAGATGCTCGCAAACACAGTGGGTGTCACAGGGGTGTCACATGAGGGTGGGAGAGTATCAGGGGGCAGGTGTCCTGCAGGCCACCCGTGGGTGGGGTGGGGGAGGAGTCACTCCAGCTGCCGGTGGGGATGCTGCTGGGTGGGACTGGGTTCTTCGGGGAGGAGCAGGCTTTGCAGCTGTCAGGAGGTGGGGGGGGGGCCACAGACAGAAGAGTCGCGGAAAATTCTAGATTTCTTAGTGGGAGGGAGAGCCGGAGGCTGAGCTAGACTAGGGGAGGTGGTGCTGGAAAGCTGTAGTGCTAGAGGCTGCCGGGAACACACCGTTCTGAGAGAGGGCCACTGGTGGGTGTGCAGGAGGGATGTGGATATTAGGGCACAGCCCCAGCCCCGGCTCCATCACCTGGAGGGTGGGGGGTCGTACCTCTGTGTTGTTGGGAGGGGCCAAAGGTGACGATGAAGTGCCACTGGGGCCATCGGTGTTGGTGCTTCGTGGCCAGATAGCCGTGTTTTGCACACCGGGGACATTGCCCTCCATCCAGGGAGCATCTCGCGTGCTAGATCCACAGTAGACACTCACTGTTTGCTCGCTAGGGAAGCGAGTGCCGCACGACACGCTGGGGACTTGCTTTCTCGGTGGCTCATCCCGCTTTGGCTCTGAGCTCCCTCTCCTTACGCACACCCGGCCCTGCGGCCCTGGCAGCTCATGGCAGTTTTAGGAAACGGGTGAAGATTCCTGGTGAAGAACCCAGTGGGTCTCAAGGAGCCTGGGGCGGCTGAGGAGGGGGCTGTGCTGAAGCCCAGGGACCGGTCTCGGCAGACGGGAAGCGCAGTGACACCCCCAGCGCCCTCAAAGGCCCCGGTGGGGCCCTTTTCTGTGACCCCAAACAAACAGAGAACATACTTCCATCACACATTTCCTTATTCTCAGAGACGGGGCGTGGAGGGCAGTGCTGGGTCCAAGTTGGCTGGAAGCTCCGTGCTGATTGCTCGGCCTCTGGATTCCCGGCCGCTGTGCAGTCTGCGGTTGTTTGGAGCAACGAAACTGTAATCTGGGATCTTGCAATGAGATCCTAAGTCCCTTGGGCCCCTCAGGACTCCCTCTCTGTACGCAGCAAGGGTGAGTGGAGCTCCGCATCTCAGAGCAACCCCCTACTTTGCAAAGTGTATCAAAGAGACTTAATAATAAAGCAATACTTGACGTCAGCATTAACTAAGTTAAATACCAATGGAGTAAAAGCCCATTTCAAGTTGAAAAGGAGCTTAGTTTATTGTAGCTGTATTTTTTTTTTTTTAATAGACGCCACACCCAACCTGGGGCTTGAACTCATGATGGAGATCAAGAGTCCTATACTCCATCTGCTGAGCAGCCAGGCACCCCCACCCCACACCTTCCTCAAAATGGCTTAGTTTAAAATCTCAGGCTGCTTCTGGTCCAGTTCGCCCAGACCAGGCTGGATCCATAGGGACCCTGTTCTGCGGCCAGGCCGGGCCCTTCCTTGGTCTTGTCCAGCTGGGCCTGGAAGGTGAAGGGACCCATGACCCCGGGGGGCACCTGTGAGCACCGTACTGAGGCGGATGCTGAACGCGAAAGCGTGTTTGCAGATTCTAGGGCGTCTGCTGTGTGCGCCGTATCCGCTGGGACTGCCAGGGCCGCAGTGTCCAGATCAGGGCAGGACAAGTGGGAAAGGGCAGGAGGAGAAACCCGGCGGGGCGGAGGGTCAGAGGCCACCAGAGAATTCGGATTTCGGATTTGCATTTTGATGCCGTCGCTTTTATGTGGAATTCAAGCTCTTTTTTTCCCCACATTTTTTTTTTCTAAGATTTTATTTATTTATTCATGAGAGACAGAGAGAGAGGCAGAGACACAGGCAGAGGGAGAAGCAGGATCCCTGCAGGGAGCCCGATGCAGGACTCGATCCCGAGACCCCGGGGTCACGACCTGGGCCAAAGGCAGATGCTCAATTGCTGAGCCACCCAGGGATCCCCCTTTCCCCCACATTTTGAGCCAGCTGGCTGCACCTGCAAACAGCAGACGTGAAGGGAAAGGCTGTGAGCGGGTGGGGGGTGTGGGGTGAGACCCCCGTCTCCCAGTCGGTCTCCACTTCTCGACCTCAAAGTTTGAAGCTGCTGAGTTTGGACAGAAACACTTGCCCTCATCGACTTGTTGGCGGGGTGCCACGCATGGCTCTGTCCCGGCCCCGAGCCGCTTCGTGGATCTGCAGGGCCGGGTGATGCCAGACGGCAGCGCGAGCAGCCGGGTGCCCGGGAACGGCCAGGGCGGCCCTCCTGGCGTGACCTGTGCCGTCCTGGCCGGCCCGCTACAGCGAGGGAGGCCTGGGCCCGTCCTGCGGGCTTTGTCCCGCCAGCTCCCTGCAGCCGTGGCTGGAGAGCCCTGCAAGGACCAGGTCACAGTCATAAAGTCTCCCTATGTCAGCAGTAAGGACATCAGCCTGTGGGCTCCCCTCGAGGGCACGGGGAGCCCAGAAGGCAGCCCCACTCACCCTGGGTCCCTGTCCCTCCATCCTCGGTTTGAGGAGCAGCCCTGGAGTCAAAATGATACCAAAGCCTTGGAACATAAACATAAAGGAGTTTTTCCCCGTGGTTCCCGGGGCCCTTACGGCCCCAGAGCGTGACCTAAGCCTACACACAGCCCTTCCTCCAGCTTCTGAGGATCCCAATTGACCCCAGAGCTGGGGAGCAGTTGAGGGGGGGGTGCCGTGATGCCTTTTCCTCCCTCACCATGGGGCTCGGTGAGCTTCAAGAGCTTTCCGGACCCCTCGGGCCAGAGGCAAGCAGGAGGCAGAGCTGTGGGGCCTGCGGAGCTGGGGTCCAGGTGCTCCTGCAGGTGGGTGGGCCCCGCACACGGAGGAGGTGTGCGTCACACCTCGCGGGGGTGCCTGGTGTTCGGTGAAGGAGCCAGCCAGTGCCTGTTTATCACCGCCGTCCCAGGTGGAAGGCAGATCCCCCTCGAGGTTGCGTGGTGTGTGTTTTGTTTGCTTTAAAGGGCATCTGAAGGCATATTTCCCTTTAAAGAACCTGCTGCCACTTGCCCGCCTCCCCGGCTGGGCCACGGCGTAACCGGTGGCCTTAGCACCGGGCCTCACTTTTCACGTGTCATCTGAAAACCTGTAGACTCCGAGGATCGCTTTTCCCCTTCGGGCCGACTCGGGCCGTCCCCAGTGGCGGAGGTGCCCCCTGCCAGGACTGAGGTTGTAAAACTTCTCCCGGCGAGTTCCTTCCTTGGAGCGTCATCTTTCCCCTGCCCAGCAAGCTCCCCGTGGCCCGGGCTTGGCTCCTCCGAGGCCGGCTGTGCCTCCCTGCCTACCCCCCCTCCACCCCGAGGAGCACAGGACCCGGCTCTCGGGTGCAGGTCCCCGGATGTGGCTGCACAGCAGGGTTGGGACGGAGCCGTGCAACCCGGCAGAGGGGAGGTGTTGCTCCAGCTTCTGGAAGGCAGCCCTCACTCGCTGTGCGTCAGCGGGCGAGGCCCCAGGAAGCCTGCTGAGCCCCGTGTGATTGCTGTGTTGCAGATTTCCGATTTTGGGCTGGCCAAGTGCAACGGGCTGTCCCACTCCCATGACCTCAGCATGGACGGCCTGTTTGGCACCATCGCCTACCTCCCACCAGAGCGCATCCGGGAGAAGAGCCGGCTCTTCGACACCAAGCACGACGTGTACAGGTGTGTGTGAGTGACAGGCGTGCGTGCGGGCCGCGCAGGGGCTCTGCACCTTGATTCTCCGTGCTCCGAGTGGTTCAGTCCAGATGAAAGGGCTTGGGGTCTCTAGCTGGTAGGTGCAGGCCGCCCCGGGTGCACGAGGCAGTTGTCCCCTGCGAGCGCGGCCAGCCGCGGGTGGAGAATGGCAGTGGTTGGGGCCCGTCAGACACAGTGATGGGACCGGGCTGGCAGCCCTGTGCTGGAAGGGCTCCGGGGTTTTTTATGAAATTGGGATTTTCATAGCTCGTCCGCTGCAGGAGCCTGCTGCTCTAAGTGCTCCGTGTCTCTGTACGTGGGTGGACGTGGGCTCCTGACCCAGGCCCCTCCCGCCCAGCCGCTTAGGCCTCCAAAGTCTCTTACGTGTGACCGAGGAGCGCAGACATGCCAGGAGCCGTTCTCAAACGAGCATCAGCGGGATTTTTGTGCTCAAGAATAATCCCCAAGTCATTGGTGCCTGCTTTTTCCGAATTGCAAAAGTCTTAATCACGCAGACCTGTTGGAGGAGAAGAAAGGAGGGCGGAGGGTAGGGGGGGTGTGCAACTAAGCCCCTCATTGTGGCTCTTATGCATGATGACTGTGACCTGAAGCGCAGCGCCTGGCGGCCTGGCAGACTGGTTTGACAGTGACCGTGGTGCGTGCGCTCAGCCGGGCTCTGAGCTGTCCGTCCCTGCCGGGTGGCACTTTGGAGGCCAGTCACGGCTTGTAGGGCTTACGGAGGAGAATAAGGTCGGTCCCATGTTTGTTTTGGAGCTGAGAGCTTCCACTTTTGAACTTGCAGACTTCAGTACATTTTCAACGGAGAAGTCTTGCGTCTCTGTGGGTAGCCGCTCTCCACTCCGTGCGGGGGCAACTCAGTGGGCTCCTGGTTTTGTTTTTTGTTTTTGTTTTTTTCTAATGTATTAGATTGTGCTTTTCCGGGGTGTCTTCAGAGTAACTCTATACACTATAGAGAAAGAGAGAAAGAAAAGAAAGTGAACGTGTAATTTCCAACAACCCTATAAGGGCCTCGGGAAGGTCGGCTGGACCGGCCGGCGTGTCCTCTGCACGGCCTTCTGGGGCATCTCAGCGAGCAAGCACGCAGCCCGCTGGAGCGGGGGGCCCTGCACCTGCCAGCACGCAGGCGCTTCTCCCCGTGAGCTGGGGTCCGGCAGCAGAGGGGCGATCCTTCCCCTTCCCCACCCCCACTCCCCCCGGTGCTGTCTGAGCTTGCACGAGCCTGGGCGGCGGGGTCATGTCTGTTTGTGACATCTCAGCTGCCGCCCTGATGCGCTCCCCACGAGCAGCGCCCGTTTAACGAATCCACAAAAAAACATCTAGGGGTCCCCCGCCCCCTCACGCCCCTTCTTTGGAAGACCCTGGTTTTCTTCAAGCTCGCTGCTGTGTGGGAGAGCGTCCGGCTTTATTGGAGGGTGAGGCTCACAGACACTAACCTGGCCCATTTTCCTTCCAGCTTTGCCATCGTGATCTGGGGTGTGCTGACCCAGAAGAAGCCGTTTGCAGGTGAGTGGGCTTGTCCTTGCGGGTCGAGCATCCGTGTGTCCCGGAGCAGGGGAGGGCGGTATCTGGGGTCCAAGCTGTGCCTGCGATCTGTGTTGCCACGGTGGGCAGGGAGGGGTGGCTCTGGGCCGTGAAGCTGACGGGACCATCCTGCAGGTGGTCCCCACGGAGCCCCTTGCAGCGTCATTCACGCACAAGAAAAGCAGTGTTCTGAAGGGGTCTGTTTAGTGGATTTCTTTCCTTAGGTACCAGCTAATTCTTGCATGTTTGTGATTTTATACACGACATGAAACGAACCCTCGTGTCCATTTAAAGTGTATAATTCGGTGGCATCAAGTGCATCGGCTGTTGTATAGTTGCTACCATTGCCTGGTACCGGCACATTCTCACCCTCCTGCAAGGAAACCCCAGGCCCATGCAGCAGTTCCTCCCCCTTCCCCCCACCCCAGCCCCTGACGACTACCTGGCTCCTTTCCCCTTTTCTGGATTTGCCAACTGTGGATATTTCCAGCCAATTCTTTTTTTCTTTTTTTTAATTTAAATATGGTAAAATATGAAATCGATCATCTTCTCCATATTAAAGCATACAGCTCAGTGGTGTGACGCACATTCACACGGCTGTGCAACCATTCTCCAAGATCTGGGTGGATTTTGGCACAGCTCTGGGCACCCAGGTCACCAGCACCCTGCTCGAGGGCTGTGACGTCTCTTCCTTCTTCATACACCCGCTGTCCTGACGTCTGTCCTCAAAGTGCCAACGCCTTGACCTCTACAGGCATGTGTGGCTCACTCACGCTATTCTGTGGTTTGATCAGAAGAATCTGAAAATTCAGAGCAGAGTCAGTGCGTGGCCCCAGGTCAGGGATCCCTTTCTGGTTGAGGCTCCGAGCGGGAGCCAGCGTGGGTCTGTGTCCCTGTTGGTCTCTCTGGCCCCTCCTCCTCCTCCTCCTCCTCCTCCTCCTCCTCCGTGGAGGCTGCAGTCTGAAGCCTCCGTGGTGTGGCAGCGTGTCGCTCTGACCCGAGATTGTCCCACAGTCCCGGCGCCCGAGGCAGGTACATGACATAAATGTCAAGAGCCGAGGCCAGCGTGTTTTATTGCCGGGGACGTAGGGAGTTCAAGGTACGGGAGTGGAAGGTGTTTTTTTGCATTTTTTCCATCTGTTTGGCAGCAGAAAATCCTCCCGGTGTTTACTTGCCTCTTATTGGGAGGGCCTGCTGGGGTTTGGAAGTCTGTGCTGTGGAAGTCACATGTGGCTCCCTGGGACAGCGGTTGCACAAGACTTAACGGGAAGGCAGGTCGGAGCGACACAGTCGCATCCTGGTGGGCGGCGGGGACTTTGGGCCAAAGTTCCACACCTGCCGACATGTGGCGGCTGCCTCTGCACAGCTCCCTGGCCTGGGTGTGTTGGGAACTGCGGGGCGAGGCGAGGGGCCTGGGAACACGGAGCTCGGGGTCCAGCCCAATGGGGCATTGTGGTGTCAGGCTGAGCCAGGGGAGGGGGGCAAGTCTGCCTCCCAGGGAGTCACCTTGGGCCCCTTGGTCTGTGAGCAAGATGATGATGATGCTGGTCATGGGTCCGTCATGCTTATGAAGGTCGCCAAGGATGACAGGCAGGGCCCCACGTTATGAATTTGCCAGAAAAAAGTCCCCCGTTTACACAGCCCAGGCCTGAGCCCGCGTGGAGGAGGCCAGGCGTCCCTGCCGGTGCAGCGGTGGCCGCTCCCCACTCGGGGCCCCCCGGGGCCTGCGCTTCAGTGTCCAGATCAGAATTTAGGAAGGGTTTTGCGTCATCACAGGGAGCTTTGGGTTCACTTAGAGGCTGCACCACGGGACTTCGTGATTTATACGTGTTGCCTCTCTTTGGCACGCACGGGCCACTTGGGAACATGTCTCATCAGATCCTTTTCTTCTTTGAACCCTGTTTTCCTTTGAGTTTGAGGCCCCGAAAGATCCGCCCTGTGATAGGGCGCACTGGTTCCATTTGGTGCATCGCAGGGCGTTTGTAAAACCCGGAAAAGGGAGCGCGGACGTGCCCCGCAAGGATAAGGGTTAGAGAGAGCTCTGTGCTTTGCAAAGGAAGCGAGGTGGCCCCCCAGGTGACGCTGTGTGGACGGTGTGGGTGACGCGCGCCGCTCCCCCAGAGGGTGAAAACCACGGCCCCCCCACCCACCCCGGCCCCGCGGAGCTGCCCTGACTTACGCGCTTCTCCTTTGCAGATGAGAAGAACATCCTGCACATCATGGTGAAGGTGGTGAAGGGCCACCGCCCGGAGCTGCCGCCCGTGTGCAGAGCCCGGCCGCGGGCCTGCGGGGCCCTCCTGCGCCTCATGCAGAGGTGCTGGCACGGAGATCCCCGGGAGCGGCCCACCTTCCAGGGTGAGTGCCCGGGGGACCTGCTGCTCGACTGTGCCGCTGGGGGCACGGGGGAGGCTTGATGAGCAGGACAGGAGGGGCAGCCGCCCAGATGGGGCAGGCGGTGCAGACACAGGTGCCCGTGGCCCTCCAGCGCCCGGGGCCGGGATGGGCGGCTGGCACTTGGGGGTCGGTGGCAGCGCCCGCCCAGCTCTAGTCCAGGGCCGCCTTGCTCCCCGGAGGAGCGCGTGCTGCAGTCCTGCAAGTTCAGGTATGCCGGTGCCTCGCTGGGGGTCTGAGGAGACCGCTCGCCCGAGGCTGTCTTTGCATCTCCCTTGGGGTCTTGTCCGCCTCGGATGGATGCATCCTCGGGGTAGGAAAGTGATTCTGATGAAATCAGAATTTGTCGTTATATTGAAGACACACGGAGGAGATGATAGGAGCCTCCCCTGCCCTGTGCCAGCCACCCGGGGCCGTCGTGGGCACGGGGCTCCCCCCGGGGAAGGCTTCTCTGGGAAACTGGAATGGTGTGGGCCCTGCCTGGCGTCTGCAAGACACTGCAAATGGTGGCTAACAGGACGCCCCAGAGTGGCCCACGTGGAGGCTACGGGGCATCCTCCGCAAGCGCCGCCGAGCCAGCAGCCTGGGAAGTTGGGTGCTGGCCAGTCCCCTGGGGTGCAGCCGCCCTGGCTGCTGCCTCTTCTGTCCCTGCCTGAGGTCTACACGTGTGAGGAGTGGGTGTGGAGGTCATCGTCCCAGTGACCTGCCCTGTTTTGTTTTCTCCCCGAAAGAAATTACCTGTGAAACCGAGGACCTGTGTGAGAAGCCCGACAGTGACGTGAAGGAGACGGCACAAGATCTGGACACGAAGCAGCCCCCTGAGCCCAAGAGCCCGGTAAGAGCGACCTTCCTGGAGGCCATTTTTTGGGGGGCCCTTCCCCTCCTGTAGACTGGCCTGCCAGCTTGGACCAGGCCCTGGGGTCACCCCCACATGGAGAGAGGCCTGTCCCAGGTCGGTTGGCCTTGTGTCCCAGAGCCAGCCACAGGGTCCTGTGCCCCAGAGCAGGAGGGCAGGTCAGTGGCCAGCTCTCGCAGTGCCAGGTGTCTATCCTGTCCAGCTGCATCCTGTCCCCACCTCCCATCTGTGGTTAGGAGTGGACAGCGTGGGCCCGCTGGCCGGATGCTCTGGGAGCTGGGGGGATGCAAGGCCCATGTGGGCTCTGCTGGTCCAGCTCTCTCTGCTCCCTTGACTCGGGAATCTGGCCGCTTGCTAACCGCTGCCCATAAATGATTTGTTCTGGGAGGGCCACATGGGTTATGTAAGGTGCAATAACTAACTCCAAAGGCTGGGGCTCACCAAGCCCGCGGGGTGACGGGGCTGTGGCAGACGTGCGAGGCGAAGCCCAGTGTGTTACCTGCTATCGGGCGGTTTAGCCCCGGCTGCCGGCCGCGTAAGGCTAGGAGATAAGTCATTGTTTAAGGCGTGCCCGCTGTCTGAACATAAAGGGGTGTGTGTGAGGCTGGGGGGCAAAGGTGCCCGGGGTGAGGAACCTGGTGAGGAAGAGCCAGGCACCCAGTGCACGGGTGTGACTCTGCACCGAGCCACCGAGTCAGAGCGGATCTGCAGTTCCCAAGGAGAAGGGAGGATGGGGGCACGTGGGCTTGGGTCGGGGAGAGTCGGAGGCCACCTGGGGCTTAATCATTCACCAGAAGTCTGCCTTCCTGGAGGCCCGTGAGGGAGGCCCTGGGAGAGGCCGCGTTGGCGCCCATTATATTGGAGTGCCCCTTTGTCGCTGTAGTTGGGCCGCCCCTCATGTGGCCCCCACACAGCCCCCCGGCCCGACTCGCATGGCTAGGAGGAGGGGGCACAGGTGGTTGGCAGGAGGGGGCCCAGCCCCAGTCCCAGTCGCATGTCCTTCCTTCGTTTCTTACCAACAGTGGCCTGCCAGGGTGGGCATGGCCCAGCACTCAGGCTTCACACCCTCCCGGCACCATCACATCCTGCCTGTTGTCTAGGTGATGCTGCTCGTGCCACTCTAGCAATGGGCCAGGGCAGCATGGTGCCAGGCTTCCCATGTTCATCCGGCCAGCATTGGCTCACATGGTTGGCGTTGGCTCATGATAGCCAACGTTGGCTCATGATGACCAGCGTTTGCTCATGATGGTCGGTGCTGGCTCACAATGGCCAGCATTGGCACACTATGGTCGGTGTTGGCTCACTATGGTCGGCGTTGGCTCACAATGGTTAGCGTTGGCTCACGATGGTCAGTGTTGGCTCACGATGGCCAGCATTGGCTTGTGATGGTCAGCGTTGGCTCATGATGGCGGCATTGGCTCACCATGGTCATCCTTGGCTCTCAATGGTCACCGTTGGCTCATGGTGGTCAGCGTTGGCTCGCAATGGCCAGTGTTGACTCGCGATGGTCAGCGTTGGCTCACGATGGCCAGTGTTGGCTTGTGATGCCCAGCGTTGGCTCACAATGGTCGGCATTGGCCCACGATGGTCAGCGTTGGCTCACGATGGTCTGCATTAGCTCATGATGCATCTGTGTCTCCCGGCTTTGGGCTGCCCTGGTGCTGTATCTGTGGCGTTGGACAGAGTGCCCCGTGTGGCTGTCCTGGCACCACACACCCTTTGCCCTCCGCCTGTACCCCCTGTGCCCTGGGTGGGTCTCATCTACCCCACTCTGCTCGGTTTGCAGAAGCCTGTGTGCACACCCCTCAAGCGAGCCTCCGCGCCGACCTTCGACAGTGACTACAGCCTCTCGGAGCTCCTGTCCCAGCTGGACTCGGGTACCTCTCAGACCCTGGACGGCCCGGAGGAGCTGAGCCGCAGCTGCTCAGAATCCAGGCTGCCGTCTGCCAGCAGCGGCAAAAGGCTCTCGGGGGTGTCCTCGGTCGACTCTGCCTTCTCCTCCAGGGGGTCGCTGTCTTTGTCCTTTGAGCGGGAGCCTTCGACGGGAGGTAAGCGAGGCCCCCAAACCCTGGGAAGTGAGGCCCTTAATCATGGGGCTGGGGGGCAGGCAGTGTGTGTAGGAGTCCATGTGTACCCGAAGGGACCGGGCACCCAGCTCCTGGCCCCAATTCTTCATTCCTGTATCGTGTACCCAATTGTTTTGGGGCGTCAGAGCATAGCTAGCTCACTGAGCGCAGGTCCGGAGAGGTGTACTCGCTGAGTGGCCGGCCAAGGGGCTCCGTGCGGTGTCACTTCAGAGTAAGGGGGCCGGGCCGGGCCACCTGGCTGTGCAGGAATAGTCCTACCTGTGCCAACCCTGGGTGGTGGGTCTGACCTCAGGTTTGCAGATTGAAACCCTGAGTTCATCAAGTGAGTCCAGCAGATGAATGGAACCCCACACCTCGAGCTCTCTCTCTATAGAGGCCAGCCCCATAGCCCCTTTCTCCGAACCCCTTTCCCTTTTGTGAACGCCCCCCCCCCCCCCCAGTTTATTTGAGCCACACGTTGTACTGCGTGAGTTATCCCTAGACAATTTAACACACTGGTCCCATCTCTACCACCTGCTGGCGTGGGGTCCTTCTCAGGTCACCTTCTATCTTTATGTTAATTTTGATGGGTTTCCCTTTGGAAGTGGCTTCTTCCCTGCCTGTACCCCAAATGCTGGTCCCTGGGTGCAGCGGCTGGTGCTCGCTGCAGCCCCATGAGGAAAATAGGGATGTTCACGCTCAGGGCAGTGGTGGCAGAGGGGTGGTGAGTGCCAGAGGGCTGTGGGAAGGGTGCAGACGCCAGGAGGAAGGGAAGTTGGCTTTTCCTGGTGGGTCAGGGAATTCCTTCTGGAAAGGAAGCCTCCTACAGGCTGTGAGCCTCCTGGGATTTTTAGAGAGGAATATTTGGGGCAAAAGAGGGCATATTGGGTTAAGGAGACGGCTCAAAAAGACACGTCGGTGGGGAAGGCCCATGTGGACAGCTTGACAGGGCGATGAGATTGAACAGGAAAGAGAAACCCCGTCTCCAGGGAGCAACATGTTCTAGAACTCTCTCTCGGTCTGATGTTCTCAGATGGCCTTGTGCTTGCAGGCGACCCGTTCCTGGCTCAGCTCTGAAGCCTGTGTAGAGACACTCACAGATTGTAGATTGGGAGGATTGTATCTTCTGGAATTCCACCTGTAACCCCCTGCCTCCCAAATGCAAGTCCCCTTGAGAGCATTTCATGTGAGCGAGGGGGTCCTGCTCCATGCAAGCCAGAACCCAGACACTATAGTGTCATCTGTATCAGGTGACTCTTGAGTGATTTCAGGCACATGGCGACCCCGGGGGCCTCCGGGGAGGCGTGGGTCAATGCCGGGCGCCTGCCAGGCCTCGGGAGTGGCCAGCGACCTGATCCCCGCCTCTCTCTCCCCACAGACCTCGGCACGACCGACATCCAGAAGAAGAAGCTCGTGGACGCCATTGTGAGCGGGGACACCAGCAGACTGATGAAGATCCTGCAGCCGCAGGACGTCGACCTGGTCCTGGACGGCGGCGCCAGCCTGCTGCACCTGGCCGTGGAGGCCGGCCAGGAGGAGTGTGTCAAGTGGCTGCTCCTCAATAACGCCAACCCCAACCTGACCAACAGGAAGGGCTCCACCCCCCTGCACGTGGCCGTGGAGAAGAGGGTACGGGGCGTCGTGGAGCTCTTGCTGGCTCGCAAGATCAGCGTCAACGCTGCGGATGAGGACCAGTGGACGGCCCTGCACTTTGCGGCCCAGAACGGGGACGAGTGCAGCACCCGGCTGCTGCTGGAGAAGCACGCCTCCGTGAGCGAGGTGGACTGCGAGGGCCGGACGCCCATGCATGTGGCCTGCCAGCACGGCCAGGAGGGCATCGTGCGCATCCTGCTGCGCCGCGGCGTCGACGTGAGCCTGCGCGGGAAGGATGCCTGGGTGCCGCTGCACTATGCGGCCTGGCAGGGTCACCTGCCCATCGTCAGGCTGCTGGCCAAGCAGCCGGGGGTGAGTGTGAACGCGCAGACGCTGGACGGGAGGACGCCGCTGCACCTGGCCGCCCAGCGGGGGCACTACCGCGTGGCCCGCGTCCTCATCGACCTGCACTCCGACGTCAACGTCTGCAGCCTGCTCTCGCAGACGCCCCTGCACGTGGCCGCGGAGACGGGCCACACGAGCACCGCCAGGCTGCTCCTGCACCGGGGCGCCGACAAGGAGGCCGTGACGGCCGAGGGCTATACCGCCTTGCACCTGGCTTCCCGGAACGGGCACCTGGCGACCGTCAAGCTGCTCGTGGAGGAGAAGGCCGACGTGCTGGCCCGGGGGCCCCGGAACCAGACGGCGCTGCACTTGGCGGCTGCCCGCGGGCACTCGGAGGTGGTGGAGGAGTTGGTCAGTGCCGATGCCCTCGACCTGTCCGACGAGCAGGGGCTCAGCGCACTGCACCTGGCGGCCCAGGGCAAGCATACCAAGACCGTGGAGACGCTGCTCAAACATGGGGCGCATGTCAACCTGCAGAGCCTCAAGTTCCAGGGGGGCCGCAGCCCCGATGCCGCGCTCCTCCGGCGAAGCAAGACCTAGCCCGCTGCCCGTGGGGACGGGGGGCCCGCGTGGGGTTCTTGTTCCGTTGTCGCGTTCTGCTGTGGGGACAGAATGACGCTGTGCTGGTCGGCTCCACTCGCCTGGTCCGCGGCCTGGCGGAACAGTGACCGAGGGCCAGCAAGAGGCAGGTGGCTGCTGACTCTTCGTGCGTGTGGTGTCCGCGTGGGCGTGTTACTCTCCGGAGGCAGTTGGTTAGGATGCACTTGGCCATTGACCCATTCTCCCGATCGGCACGCCTGCTCTCAGAGGGACGATGGGTCGGAATCATTTCTCTGGGCTCCTTGTTCCTGACGTGGACGGGAGCGAGTTCTCCCTGCCATGAGCCACGCCGCCCGTGATGGCCCGGAGCACAGCCGCGTGGGGCAGCAGGTGCGGAAGGGGCTGTGTCTTCTATCTTCGTATCCGGCGGCAGGCTGCAAAAAGCCTGTTTCGGAACATTTTAGTGGAATTCTTGTTTGACAGCGTGTCTTTCATGGATGAACATGGGATCCACAGTTGCTTTAAACTTGTCAAGAACATTCACGTCATTGGGCCGTGTAGTCTGTGAAGATCGAGTGTAAAGTAAGAAGGTTGGTTTTTAAAAGCAAGCGGACGGTCATCCAACCAGTTCTTTTATACCCAAATTTTTTGTCCTCTGGTTCGGTGCTCGTGCAGGGGGCCGCACACATGCCCTGACACCAGTGTCAGCTCTTGCTCACCTCTAGCTTGCCCGAGATGGTTTTTGAACTCCAGAGCAAATGGACTAAGAGTCATTAAAAACCTCAGACTCTGCTCGTTTCAGTTTTGGACGGCCACTCGCGTTCCCAGCCAGATGGGCCACTCCCTGTTGGTCTCCTTCCAGCCCTGAGGTTTGCTGAGGTGCTTATTTGTGCAGAGCGCTGCCATCCTGGGGTTCCGGGGCTTTTCTGAGCTGCCGGACGAGCACCTACTCCGTGGGGGAGCCTTGGGCTTTTGGGGTGTAGCCCCCGGGGCAGCACACTCTTGGATACGAAAGACTGATTTTTACCCCCGTTCCTTCCTTGGCTCGTGTGTCCCGCATGGCGCCCTCTGATGCGGTCCTCTAAGTAGGTTTGCTGCGGGACACGACCCTGTGCGCAGACACACCCCGTGGCCTGGTGTACAATACAGAGATTGATATTAATGTACCGTGTATGTTAATGTGAATCTGTGGACAGGATACTTCTTTTCTATGACAGGAAATATCCACACTGCTTAGAACTGGCTATGTTTTAATATGCCTCGTGCTTTCACTACACTGTACCACCGTTGTATATAGGATGTGTGGAAGACGAATAGTTCTGTTTGATGTCAATAAAACGAAGCCCCCTTCTACCTTTTTGGGAGTCAGCGAGATTTATTATTATTTTTTTTTATGAAAGAATGCGAATAATCTGATTTCTGAAAACCAGAGATTTCGGTCAGTCATGTGGTTGGAGGTGCCCTTCCGGAAGGGTAGTCTGGGGGCACTGAATTAACCTGTGATATGAGGAGGGGATTAAGGTAGGGGAGGGGTGGCCCCAGGCTTCCTGGCCCCTCAGCTAGGACCTTCCCCGTGTGTGAACCAGCAGAGAGATGACCTAACCTTCCCAGAGGAAGCTCCCCACGCCAGTGTTTTTTATGCCTTTTTAAGAGCTTACAATTCTTATTTTACGTGTTAAACTTTGGTTTTGAAATAGTTACAGGATAGTCATAATACATAGATCTGTGGTGTACCTGTTACCTAGCATCCCTGTTCATTTACGTTTACCTCATTAGCCTGATCATTCTCTTTTCTTTCACACCTACCCAAGTACCTATTTATCCATCCATCGTCTGTCTACTCACCTACCTACCCATCTACCCATCCACCCACCTGCCCATCCACCCATCCATTCACCTGCCCATTTACCCATCCACCTATCTTCATCCATTGACTTGTCTGTCCATCCATCCATCCGCCCATCCACCCATCTGTTCACCTGCCCGTTTACCCATCCACCTATCCATCCATTGACTTGTCCATCCATCCATCCATCTATTCATCTATCCATCCATCCTTCCATCCATTCATCCATCCATCCACCTCCCCATTTACTCATTCATACATCGACCTGTCCATCCATCCATCCATGCATCTGTCCATCCACCTACCTGCCCATCCATCCACCGATCCACCTATCCATTCACCTGCCCATTTACTCATTCATCCATTGACCTGTCCACTCACTCACCCATCCATCCATCCATCCATCCATCCATCCATCCATCCATCCATCCATTTGCCCATCCACCCATCTATTCACCTGCCCATTTACCCATCTACCTATCCATCCATTGACTTGTCCATCCATCCATCCATCCATCCATCCATCCATCCATCCATCCACCTATCCATTCACCCACCCATTTACTCATTCTTCCATTGACCTGTCCACTCATTCACCCATCCATCTATCCATCCATCCATCCATCCATCCATCCACCCATCTACCCATCTCCTGTCCACCCATCCATCTGTCTGAGTAGGTTGCACAGAGTATGCCCCATGACCCCTAAATACTTCAATATGTATTTCCCCAAAATAAGGACGGTCTACTATATAGCCATAGTGTATCCATCAGAATCAGGAAATTGACGTTGCTGCAAATACTACCATCTAATCCACAAATCCCTTTCAAATTTTGTTGACTGTCTCAAAAATGTTCTTTTTAGAAAAAAACTACCAACAAGCGAATCTTCCTTTCCCCTCTCTGGCTCAGGACCCCACCGTGTTTTGTTGTCCTGACTCTAGAGTCTTCAGGACTCTGTTCCTCAGTCTTCTTTTATCTTTTATAAATTTGCCTTTTGAGGGGGAAACACAGTCAATTATTCTGTAGAATGCCCTCAATATAGGTTTGCCTTAATTCTCATGATTTGCTTTTGTTATATATTTTTATATAACAATTGTTATATATTTTACAAATAACACAGACATGATATGGGGTATAAAGGGTAGCTGTTCCTTTCCTCTTTAATTTTAATTTATATCAGTGTGCAGTCACGGAGTCCCACTTAATCAGTGGGTTCTAGTCCATTATGGTCATTTATTTTCATGTTCAAATGATTCCCAGTTTGGCCAATTACAGCGCCTCCATGCTGACTCTTATGCCCCTTTCATGCGTCCCCATCGTCCTTTGAGCTTTTCTTCTTTTCTGACACAATGGCAGTTCAGACTCATCTTGTCCTTCCTCCACCCCAGCCTCAGATGCAGCGAGTTCTCCAAGGAAGGTGGTTTCTTTCAGTGAGTGGTGTTTAGATACCAGGATCTGGGGCTTAGCTGGGATCATTGTTCCAGGGGTGTCATTACCTCTGGGCTTCAGCAGACAGATCTGGAAAACAGTGGATGTAACCCACATCCATATATACACACACAGATCTCTGTATCCTATTAGGGAGCATGGTTTCGTGTCAGTGCCTTCAATTCTAATCCAACATCCCCGAGGTTTCATCTGTATTTGTGTCTACTTCCTGGATGGTGAGAAGGTTAGTTCCCATTGTCCTGAACGCATGTGCACTTGTGCTCAGCCCCTGCCTGTGTGACAAACCTCCCTGCCATGCTGGCTGGTGCCTCAGCCTGTGCCCCTTCCCCTGGACTCAGCCAGCCAGGATTCACTCAGCCCCATTCAGAGATGGTGCATCAGCCAAGTTCCCTGGCCCTGCAGAAATGAGGGTTAAAATGAGGATTCCCCCCTTTTTAAAAATTTTATTTATTTATTCATGAGAGACACAGAGAAAGACATAGGCAGAGGGAGAAGCAGGCTCCATGCAGGGAGCCCGATGTGGGACTCGACCCCGGGACTCCAGGATCACACCCTGGGCCGAAGGCAGGCACCAAAACCACTGAGCCATACAGGGATCCCCGGATTCCCCCTTTTTAAAAAATCCATTTGTGAGAGACACAGAGGGGGGTGGAGACATAGGCAGAGGATTCTTTTAAAAGCGTTTTATGCCAGGGATCAAGACTTAGGAACCCTTACTAAGACTGCCACTGGGCTTAACTTTCCTTCCTCTTTTCCCTAGGTGCCCACATCATTTCAGTTCCTGCCTTGAGGTAGTGATAGTTTAACATTACATGTTTCCTTCTTTGCTTCTCTGAGAACCTGAGCATTTTCCCCTCTGTTTCCTCTGATCCCTATTCCATGCTTTTTTATTTAGGAGCTTCTTTCTGTTTGAGGACTGCGTGAATCTTTTAGACCTTCTGCTGTAAGAAGAAGCTACCCCTTTGATGCTGGGAGGACCCAAAGGGGAGTCTTCTATTTCATGTGTTCTGTTGCTCTAGGACCGAGGGTCCCTTAGGGCACCCCCAGCTGGTCCCTCCTGCACCCTACCCCTGAGCAGCATCAGAAACACATGCCAACCTTTCTTCAGCAGCTCTGGGACATGGACATGGTAGTAGGTTCTGGAAGAGAAGCGGTTCGTCCCTGGCTGGAGCAGGTACAGGGCAGCACCCTCATGCCCTGACATTTAGGTTCACAGACTCCCACCCACAGCACCCTGGGATGATGTCAGAACCAGGAGAAGGGGGACAGGGCACCAAATATTTTCTTGTTACTGGCCAAGATATCCAGGTTGGGGACTACCTGGCAAGTGGTAGCAGAGGCCTCAACCCCAGCCTCGGGTTCAGAGCTGCCATGGTTCCCACTCCGCAGAGCCGGGCACAGAGGACCCTAGTCCGAGCACCGCTTTTTTCCCATGCCTGCCCCTGCTCACCTCCAGCAGGATGAGAGGTGCGGGCCTCTGGGCTCAGGTGCATCGTGACTTTCCTGCCAGCGGATCTCCTTTCTTGATGTGCACCTGAAGCCCCGGAGAGGTTGGGCACTTGGCTTCCTCAGCAAACAACTGGCTCACCACTTGCCTGCCCCACTTCCCGGCGTGGATTAGCCAAGTCACCATCTTTATCCAGGTCACTGAACCTGAATCCAGTTCTTCAGGGAACTCTGATTGCCGGAGGCATTTCACCGTGCCCAGCTCTAGCTGCTTATTTCAGAAGCGTGGGTGTGGCGGGCGGTGTTATGAAGGCCTCCTGTTGACACCGCAGCGGAAAGGGAGCAGGCGATTGGAGAAGATGCCATTCAGAGGAGAGAGAATCCTTGCCCCTAAGCTTACACTTTGGTGGCCGGTTCTTGGAAACAGTGGCTCCTAACCCTGGACGGGTTTTCCTCCCCTCCCTCTCCTTGCTTCCTGCCCTCCCTGTCTCCCTACCTCCCTTGATTATTAATTATCATTGTGAAGTCAGGAGTTCACAGGCCCTGCACTGGATGCTCTCAGGTGAGAGAGCTCTAGGCCTTCTGCTTTCTGTGCACTAACATCTGAGAAGAGGCGCACAGGTGACACCAACAGTGATTATGACATGAGGAGAAGCACCGGATGAGCAGTCCCTTCCATGAAATGGCACTAGTCACTGATTTAGGCACCCTGGCAGACAGTGTACTACCTCATGAAAGGCCAGTGTCGGGAATGGCTGGATCCAGATGTTCCCAGAGTCACCTTACCTTGATGTTGGCTTTATTAATGAGCAGAACATGATCTGACGTCTCCAAGCTTGAACAATCTTGGCTCAAGGATTCCAATAGAGAAGCTTTTTCTTCCATAGTTTGGTTTTCCCAAAGCTCGGATGGAACATAATTCCTAGATTCTTAGCCACCCTTCCCCCATCACCCCCATGTTTTAACAACTGTGAGAGATGATGGCTTCTTACACTTGAACTTGGCAGTGTCTTTTCTCCTTTGGAGATGCTTGAGATAATGGTACATTTTACAATTTGTTGGTGTCTCAGAATTTTTGCAATGTGGTGGCCCATCTGCCCTGGCTGTGCCCATCCCTAAACTCCAGCATGGCAGCCAGGGGAAGAGAATGTTCTGGTCAACCGGGTGGGGTGGGTCAGGCTGGTTGGTCTTACCCCTGAACGTGGGGTTGGTAGTTTCATGAAGGAAAATCAGGATGTTCTTACTGGAAAAGGTGGACTGGGGGCTGAGGAGTGACAGCCACATGGGGGGACCCTCTGTGGAGAGTCCACAGAACACCTGGAGCCACCTATGAGTGTTTGGAGTTGTGCGGGGTGTGTGTTTGCATTTTCTCAGGAAAACAGATAGTAGGCTCCCCGATCCAGAGCACTCCCCCTCGGAACCCTGCTACAAGGACAGTGCATGTTCTGGAAAGCTATTTCTGGGAGCCAGGCAGCAGAGCCACTGCCCAATGGCTTTGAAGGTGCAGCAAGTGGGTCAGAGAGAGAGAATCTGGGATCACCTGCTAGATGCATCAGAAATGGGGGAAGAGATCTAGGGGCCAGTGCTCAGGGGAGCCCCCAAATGACATCTAGATGGGGAAGAGAGTTCTCTTTAGCCACTGAGCTCTGCCTGGAAGGGGAGGCACAGAGCCAGGATCCCTGCAGGAGCCAGGCTGCCCAATGGGGGCATGAGTGGCTGGGGGCGGGGGGTGGGGGGTTGTGTTCCCAACCCCAGCAGCACCTAAAAGATCGCCCACCTAACTGGAGGGACAAAGCCACGGAATAAGGGGGAAAGGCTTGTAGGAACAGTTCCCTTGCTCAGGGCAACCACTCTGCCGAGCGCAGGAGGGAAAGAACATTCTGGAGCCTCCTGGGTTGGTAGCTGCCGTGGGCCATGACGATGAAGAGACTAACACAGAGTAAGTTGTCTCCCCGGACAATGCAAAGTGCTAAAATCTATATTAAAAATGCACTAAAAGAAGTAAGCACAAATTTTAAGAAAGTGTTTCGATGCTGGGGGAGGAACCAGGCTGCGGGGCAGAGGTGCTCTCTGCTCGTCACCTCCACGCAGGGCTACGCGCAGTTAAAAAAACGCAGGTAGAGTTGTGTGTGGTTCTTCCTCAAGTGTGAGTGGTGCTGCCCCAGACAGTGGGGCCCCGGGGTTCTGGGAGTACCCCGCTTTTTATATGACAGCATCTAGGTCAGACCTTGCCACTTGGGATGGGGCCTGGAGGTTTCATCAAGCCTCTGTCCCCTCTGTGACAAACAAGAAGACTGAGGTCTCCCTGCAAGTGACCCTCTTCCTCCTCCCTGCCTGGACCAGCTGTGCCACTGGAAAACGAGGCCAAGTGAGGGGGCACCTGGAGGGGACTGCAAGTGGGGTCGGCGCAGAGGTGACCCTTGGGCAGAACGTGGATCACAGGGTGGCTGGGCCACGGGACCTGGTTTTTCTCTTTCTTGGGTGGCTGGGGGAAAGAGGCTGGCACACGGTGGAAGCCCTGCTAATTCATGAGGGCCAACCAGCTCCCCAGGAGAGAGCCCCTGCCCCCCACTCCCACCCTCCCCCACCCCTCCTCCACCTCAAAGCCAGGAGAGGAGGAGGGACTCACTGTGGGGGCTGCCCTGCTTGGGCCTTGGAAGGGCACAGAGTGGGGGGCTCCTCCCTGCCCCCAGGGCAGTGGCAATCCCATGGGGGACGGAGAGGCGTGGAGGGCGGTGTGGCCCCGTGCAAGGTGGTGTGGCCCCAGTGCACTGGCTCTGTGAGCTCAGAGAGGGAGACAGGAGCCAGCCCGAGCTGGACTTTCCACGGCGGGTGGGAAGGGATGGGTGGGGAGCAGAGGCGCTCCTCCTGGAGGTAGGATCGGGGGCGGGAGGAGGGGGAAGCAATGGATACACCTCAAGAAAGGAGCTTCGAAGCACCAGGTGTGTTTTCAACACAAAAGAGACCCATGTGTCTGTCTCGAGAACCACCTGCTCCGCCCAGGGTAGCACATCCCAGCCGGGGCCTGGATGCTGTCACCGGCAGACCCGCCACGGGCCAGGTGACACCACGGGCCAGGCGACGCCACGTGGGAGATGGCACTGATCCATCTGCCGGCGGCGTGGTCTGCAAGCTCGGCCTTCCCAGTCCACAGAGACAGGCCCAGAGCCTGAGAACGAGCACTTAGGAAACGTGGAGCCGGGTGACAGAGCAGTCGTGTGACCGCTGCACCCGGCAAGAGTAGGGGGTCTTCAGGGGTGAGGGCACCGGCTTCTGGAGGCCAAGGAGGAGCCCGGGGCAGGGGTGGGGGCTGCCAACCGGCTGTCGGGGAGCGGTTTACTAGGCCTCTGCCCACCCTGCCCTGCACTACCGCCGCCGGCTCTCTCCCTGCCCGCTCCTAAGATGGGACCAGCTCGAACTGGAGGTGCCTGGACCCGATGACATCTGGAGAGGGGCTGGAGACGGGGCTCGGTGGAGATCAGGTCAGTTCCAGAAGGTGGGGACCCGCCAGCCTGCTCTCCAGCCAGCTCTCCAGCCCTCACCCCTGTCTCAGCACCCAGCTCCTTCCGGGGGAGGTGATTGCAGCTTGGACAAGGTAGAGACCCCGCCCCCACCGTCCTGCAGAGACCAGGACACAGGGTCTCCAGGGCTTCAGTCACTGACTCGCATCTGCCAGATAGGCAGGGAGCTCACTAGACGCAAAGAATGTCCCCTCACAGCAGGAGAGAGACACCACCCCAACCCACCAACAAGCAGGGAGGAAAAAAGTGCAGATGAAGGACCAGGAGAAAAGTTCTTAAAAATCTGCAATGATTTTAGCGAGAAAACAGGACACTTTATTTTAAGATTTATTTATTTATTCATGAGACACACACAGAGAGAGGCAGAGACACAGGCAGAGAGAGAAGCAGGCTCCTCACAGGAAGCCCAATGCAGGACTCGATCCCAGGACCCCTGAGCCGAAGGCAGGTGCCCAACTGCTGAGCCACCCAGGCGCCCCAAAACAGGACACTTTAAACAAATGGCAAGCAGAACGGGAGTTTGCATGTGCACATGTGCCTATCGACATCTACACAACAGAAATGGGAAACTTCGTGAATGTGATGAGAGAAATAAAACTCTTAAAAGAAGGAAGGAAGGTCAGAATCATGCCAGGTGGCCCAACATCCCCGTGGCAGGCGTCCCAGCAACAGAGGGTGAGCTGAAGGTCAGGGGTCCGCAGTGGAGGCGGCAGCAGGTGCACAGAGCGCCACGGGCAAGACAGCGCCTACCACCCACGGTGCCCTGGAACAGCAGGGCGGGGCTCAGGGGCCAACCTGACAGCCCCGGGGGCTGGGGGATAAATCCACTGCGTCAGACTTCTAGACAGAAAAGGACAAGCCAGCAAACAGCCACTGGCGTCATCGACATTCTGAGGACAGTGCTCTAATTTTCTCCTTAAATCTCAGCATCCTGGCCTCATTCCCACCTCCCACCTCCCCGTGCTACTGTCTGCACCGCCGGCCACACAGGAGCCGAACCTTCTCGCCGCTGAGTGGATCTGACCTGGCCGTGAGGAGGCTGCGTCCAATCTGCAGCTAGCCTGCCCACCGGCACTTTTCTCTCAATCCCTGTGGTTTTCATTCCTAAAAGTCCTCAAAAGTTGTCTCCAACTCCCTGTTTTACATCTGTGATCACTATAGACGTGTTTAACCTAAAGCTGAGGATCATCTGACTTCCTGAGATCATCTGACTTCCTGAGATTCTTAGGAATCTCATTTCTCTCTTTACCGGATCTGCAGGGGGATCGTCCTCCTTGCGCGTTGTAATTTTGGATTGTAAGCTCATGTTTGGCAGAGCAGTGCCCGTGGGAACCTGTGGTGCCTGGGCTGAGGATTCGTGGTTGTCAGACTTGGGGTTGTCCTGCCAGCCTGGGATCAGCCTTGTGCTGAGTTCAGGGCTGGGAAGGGGCCAGGCCCAACCCCACCAACTCTCAAGGGGGATTTTTTTTTTTTTCCATTCACAGCACCGGCCAAGATCAATATGCTCTTGGGTGTTGTTCCTTTGCTACTTGGGGGCCCTTTAAGGGTTTCACCACCAGCCATGGGCCAGGCCTTACCTCCTGCCCCTGAGATGCTCAACCCAAGCCCCCTGGTGCAGAGATGGTGCTTGTCTTTATGTCTCTCTTCTCTTGGCCTCTGGAGATTTCGCTCCTTTATGTTTAGCTGGTCCCGTAAAAGGAGACCCACATGTTATCCGACCTTCCTCGCTGTGTGGTAGGAAAGTTCTCATTTGTGCCCATATGGGCAAGGGGCAGGTCTCATCGTATTGACCATCACAGTGATGTACAAACAGTGAATTTTGCTTTCATTGTAAGCGGCGGTATGACTCACCGAGTGGCTGTGGGCATGGGTGAGGTTGTTGTGAACAAGCTAAATCTCCATCTTCCACAGTTGGAAATTAAAGCCTAAAATATCAAACAGGAAAAGCAAACCAACAGAGGGGTAAACGTGATGAACAAGCGCTAGAAGAAACGGGGGCAAGATTTGACCACAGCTGACTACGTGAGAGAGCTGGTGTGGGGTGGGCTAGCCATGAGCAGGGGACACCTTCTCCCTGTGGGGTCTCGATGTACCAGAATCAAGGGGATCTGCTTTCACCTTTTAGGGCAGCTGCCATGACTTTCACCATCCATGCATCGAGCTTTCTCTCACTTCCCCCAGCGCCAACGACTGGGGCAGGCGTGGAGAGCTTCAGCGCTCTTGTGCGGGAGAAGGGAGGGTGCGCAGCCATGACGCCCTCATCGATGTGCATCGCAGTTGACCCCAAGACCTGCCCCATTGATTTAGAACTGGTCGCCTGGTCTTGTGATTAATCCACACCTGCTTTCCCTCTCCCTGCAGATAAGCCTCAAAGGCTCACAGTGGCTTCTTGGGAAGGCAGCATGACCAGGAAACTTTCCTTCTCATCCCTTTAGCCCCGAGTGGGAATAATAGATGTTTACTTGGCGCTGAGTAACTGGGTGGGGCTTCCCTCATAAGCTCGTTCCTCCTGCTTGCCTCCCTCCACCCAGACTCAGGATTAGCCTCCCAAGGAAACACAGGCCTTTGCCTCGGACCATGGGATCCTGCACTCAGGCCCCAACTAGGGCTCTTCCAGTTGCTCTGGCATGTGGGCAAACCCAGCTACTTCACGTGGTCCTTGGTGGGTGGTGGAAGGCCACGGGGCTGGCATTTGATGACATTGCCTGTGGCCGACCTGGTGGCTGTTAGGCCAACCTACTAAGGCAGGTAAAACACACCTCCCATTTCCTTGCACGGGGACCTTTATCATGAAGGTGGCCACCACAGAGAGAGCACGGCGTTCGGTCAGGACAGCTCAGTCTTGGGCCTGGCCCCACCATGCCTGACCGGTGTCCTTGATCAAGTCGTGATGCCTGAAAACTGAGCAGGTCTGAAATTTGATGAAGTGTGAAACACCACTGGTGGTCCGTACCTCGAAAGAATTGCAAATAGGGACTTACATAAGCTCCCGTACACCGTAGCACCACCCACAACAGCCCAGAGGGGGTAACAAGCAGACGTCTATCTGTGGGTGAAGGGATAGACAAATGTGCTCCATCCGTACGCTGGCATATTATCAGCTATAAAAGAAGCGGAGTCCTGCTGAAAGGTCACATATTATACGATTCGACGTACGTGAAATGTCCAGAATGGGCAGATCCGTGAATGGGACCGGGGGCTGGCAGGCACCGGCAGAGGGGGAAGGGGGAGAAACCATTGGATGGGTGGAGGGTGTCACGTTGGGGGATGGAGATGCGGGAGCTAGACGGGGCCGTGGTAGCCCGACGTTGTGAATGTGCTGCCACCGATGGTTCACCTGGAAATGCGGTGTGCATTTCACCTCGATAAATTAAAGAAATGTACGTCGGCTCTCACCAGAGGCAAGTCGGAGGACAGTGGGAACCTGAACACCACGGTTCACGTCTCTCTCGCCAGCCCGCTAACAAAGTGGGTGGTGAAGCGGCTCACCAGGCACGGAGCCCGGGTGCTCCCATTTCTTGCATAGACTTTCTTCTTGTTTTTATGATTTGCCCAGTTGCTTTTACAGGCGTGTTAAAGCCACAGAACCCCAGCTATGCAGGAGGAAGGAGCCGGACTGGAGCGTTCACTCATCATGCATGTCCTCTGTCCTTGGATAGGTGTCTGTTGCACAGGACCGTGTCCCTGTCGAGCACTGTGGGTCATTTCCTGACCTCTTGGTTATAAAGGGCAGCGCCACCGAGCCCCACTGCCTTCCCCGTCCCTCTGTCCACTTTATGAAGGACGGTGGGTGATGGAGAGAGCTGGCCTCAGGGGCGGGGGGCGGAGAGGGGGAGTGAAGGGAGGAAGCCGGAGGTCCCCAACCTGGAGAGTGAGACTTCGGGTGGCCGCTGGCTGGTGGTCCTGGGAGGCCGGCATGCTGGGGTGTGTCAGGGCCAGGCTGTGGGTCTCACCTTGATGCTGGTGGGGAATGGGAGCAGCCTGGGGTCACCCTCAGAGCAGATCCTGGACCCTTCCTGGAGCAGCCAGGCAGTAGCTGAGAACACCGTCCCCTCCTTTGGCTCCAGCATATGAATGGGGTGTCCATGAGGAGGGAGCCTCCCGGCCCTTTCTGGACTCTTCCCAACCGGTCAATAAGCTCCTAGGACCCGGCTTCTCTGGGCTGGAGGGATGGGCTCCCACCAAGGTGGCTGTTCAGGTCTCCCCATCCCCCGCCTGCGCTCCTGCTGTCTCCACCCAGGCAAACTCCACGATGGGACCTTCGTCTCCGGGAAAGGGGGAGTTCAGGTAGTTGTGCCCCAAACCACACCTTTTGTGGGAGTTCTTCTGAAACAGAAAAACAAAAATACTCCCAGGGAAGCAGAGGAGACTGGCACGGAGCCCTGAGGGGGGGGTGGGTGGGAAGCACAGTGTGGCTGCAAGGGGCTTGGTGACGAGGAGCAGCGACAGTCATGGTCCCCACACTCCGGCCGTAGAGATGTTGAGGATGGAGGGCCCTGGCCAATTTGGGGGCGGAAGGAGGGGGTCTTCTGATGCTTGTCACCCACACTGCCGAGGGCGTGGCCTCCCTCCTGGTCGTGGGGGAAGGAGCCGCTCAGCCGGCCTGAGACTCCCTGTTTGTTGGGGATTTCCAAAGAAACAGCACAAGAGTAGATGGATATATAAATATTTAGAGGTTCAGTTTAAGGACTCGGTTCACACAAGTGTGGTGGGTGGCGTGTCCCACAGCTGCAGGGGGAGCCCGCAGTTCAAGTTAAGATCCAGTGCGGGCAGCGTGGCCTCTTCTTCAGGGGAATCAGTTTTAGTGCCATTAAGTCCTTCCACTGATTGGACGAGGCCCACCCACGTTATGGAGGGCAATCTGCTTGACTCAAAGTCCATCAATTTAAATGTTCACCTGTCTCATCCCAAAGCACTCTCGCAGTAACATCCGGAATAACGTCTGACTGAATGTTTGGGCAGTCCAGCCCAGCCAAGCTGACACGTAGGATTAACAGTCCCATTCCCCTGACCCTCAGGAGCAGCCCTGGGTGCTGAGGGTGGCCCGGGATGACTAAATACTCCACCCGGACTCCTCCTGGGCATCCCCCTCCCCACCACTGGATGAACGTCGTTGTCCTCACTTGGCATCCTGGTGAGCTCAGGAGACCAAGGGGACCAAGGGGGCCAAGGGGGCCGGCTGCCTCAGGGACGTGGGGTGACTGGGTGGCCCCAATTGGTGCTGGGCCACACCTCCCACCTGCGGGGGAGCATTAGGAGGGAGGAGTGGATGCTGATAACCACGCAGCTGCTGAGGATGCAAGTCACCAGAACCGCTTCTACTTATCTGGGCACATTTTTCCGTCATTTATCAAAGCTGGCGGTGGCCTGTTGGGACCTGTCACAGGAAGCTGTCACCCCAGCCTACCCAAGCAAGGCTTTCCTGGGGCGGGCCGGCCTCAACCTTCTGGTGGCCTCCCCAGCATCCTCACGGCCAGCCTCTCTGCACTGTCCACCGAGGGGGAGGGCTCCCCAAGGTCCCACCTCCCCTGGAGGGAAGCTTCTGAGCTCCCGCCAGAGTCAGGGCAGCCCAGCCGGGGAGCACCTTGCCCTGACGCCCGTGCCGCCCCTCGTCCCCTGGGAGGGCGCCCTGTCTGACCCCACCTGGGAGGCTGAGTGTGCCTCGGCTCCTCACACACGGGGAGGACTGCGGTCAAGGGCATGGGGCCGGGTGCTGGGGAGCCTCGGGGCTACTCCCACGCGGCACACGGGACCCCGTGGAGGGCCATCCACTGTGCTGGTCGCCCCCGCCTCCCTTCCCCGCACACCTGCCTCTTCCTCCCCGCCCAGGCTAGGACCCCTGCAACCTCCCTCGGCCTCGCCCTCCTGCCCCTCTGAGGCTTAACTTCTGGCACCAGCCCTCGGCTTTCCGCCAGGCCTTCTCTAGGGCCTGGAATCTCACTCTGCTTCTTGTCGTGGTTACATTTGGAAAGAAAGAAAGGAAACAGAGGAAAGGGAAGAGAAGAAGCAGCGAGCGGGGGGGGGGGGGGGGCGGGGGGGGAGGCAGGGAGATGGAGGGAGGGAAAGGAGAGGGGAGCGGGGAGGGGAGGCATGGGGCTGTTTCATTCTTGGAATTGGGGGGACAGACGCAACCTTGTCATCACGGCAGGTCCTCTGGGCTCCCAGCTCCGCTCTCAGGTGGGGGCCCTTCTGCCCCTGAGGAGGGGAGCGACTCCTCTGGGGAGGCCCTGGCTGGGCCGCTGAGGACCCTGCTCTGTGCAGGGAGGGAGGCCCACGGAGCCCCGACACCTGGCCGCCGGGCAGCCCTGGCCTAGAGACGTCCCCGTCCTCCACAATGCCTCTGACGTGGCCAGTTCAACACGGGTTTTTAGGGAAACTGAGGAAAGCAATTCTGAGCTCCAGAAGCCTCTGGAAAGAAGAGCACGCATCACAAGGAAGGGTGCTGGGTTGGAAAACAGACTCAGACTGGCCGTGAGCCGTGGCCGGCATGCTAGACATTTGGTCACAGAAAGAAGCACCCCCCGCCCCGAAGGGACAGGACCCGCTGGTGTCTCCCCAGCATCAAGACGTGGCACGTCCGGGGCTGCCTCCCCCTGGGGTGCACAGCTCCACCTCATACACTTCTCCCATTGGGACAGTTCCTGACCGATCTGCATGTGGGGGATGCAGATGGGAGTGTGGGGAGCGAGCCTGGGAGGGAACTGGTGCCCCCACCTTAGAGGTGCTGACACCAAGGCCAGAGAAGAGTGAGGCCAAAGCCCAAGGCCCAGAGCCTGGACAGAGCTCTGTCCACCTCCACCAGCCGACCACCACTCTCCAGTGGCGTCGTCCAGCACGTGGCCACTGGATCGTCTTGCACACCCCATGGGAATGTGTGAGCGGCAGGTGGCAAGACGCACCCGGTCCTTACAAAGGGCAGGCCCGTCCCCACGCATCCCTGGCCTGGTAAAGCTCCTTGGGGGCCGAGCAAATAAAAACACAGGACGGGAAAGAGTACAGGGTGCCCGGTTTACGTTTGAATTTCGGGTAAATGATGAATCATTTTTTAGTTGTACGTATGTCCTACATGTTGCATAAGACAATATCAGAAAGTCATGCATAAAAATAGTTCATTAATTTTTATTAAAACTGAAAACTCTTGTTTCTACTAACATCTTATCTGAAATTTGTCCTAAAAATTATTCATAATTTTAAGCATAAGTATATCCCCGATGTTGCGTGGGACTTCTCAAAGTCTCTGACTAGTTTATGAGTATTCAGAGTTTATACCTGTACTTTATTATTTATGAATGCTCATGCTGACAATCGTTTTTTTATCCGAAATTCATGTTTAACTGGGCGCCTCGTGGTTTATCTGGCAACCTTATTTATACAACATGTTCGCAGCAACGCTTGGTGATTTGAAAAATATTAACGCTTTGTTTTTAAGTGCTCCAGAATGTGGATTTCTTCCAAGGAGGTTTATGCTACAGGCTTCGCCGTAACCCACACACCTAGGATAACTGTGTGAGCACAGAAGTTACGTTACCTACATTACGAGGAATGCATTCTTCGTTACTTGCAAAAATGGGCATAAAGTGAGGGGATCAGGATTCTTTCCAAAATGTTAAGTCTCGGGGCGCCTGGGTGGCTCGGTTGGTTAAGCATTTGCCTGTGGCTCGGCTCATGGTCCCCAGGGTCCTGGGATCCTGCCCAGCGGGAGCCTGCTTCTCCCTCTCCCTGCCTTCCCCGTCCCCGCTCACTCTCTCTCTCTCTCTCTCTCTCTCAAATAAATAAATCTTAAAAAAAAAAAAAAAAGGCTAAGTCCCTTAGCGGCTTGTTCCTGTCTTTGGCCACCCCGGGCTGAGGACTCTGGGGGTGCTGTCCATACGATGGGGTCTGAGGAGACGCGGCCCCTGTGTGCAGAGGCTGCCAGAGATCACTGGGAAGGGCCCCCGGGCCTGAGCCTGACCACGTAGCCGATGGGCCAGGAGAGGCCGAGAGGAGGTGAGGATGGACACCCCCAGGGTGTCGTCAGGGTTCCTTGGGGTCCTGGGTACGAAGTGTGCTGGATAACATAAGCCAGCAGCGAGCACTCGGCTCCTGTTAGCTGCTGGCCAGGGGCATCTGCTTGGGGCCCTGCGGGAACTCGGCTCCTGAGGGTGTCAGGACGGTCCCTCGGAGAGGTTCACGGGCTCTGTCTCGCCCCTCTGGGTCCATCACCCCTGCCCCACAGTGACCAGAAGACCCTAAGGGAACTGGACTCTTGCTCCCAGGCCCGAGGCCCCCGCAAACCTCTTTGCCCCGTGAAGGCCCCCTTGCTCTAACCTGCCCCCTGGTCACTGTCCCAGCCCTCCATCCCAGCCCCGGGGTGGGGGACAGTTCCCACATCCGTCCCCTCCTCCTGGTGCATCCGGCCCGGCCTGCAGCCCCGCCCGCCTTCCTCCTGGACCGGCACGGCCACTTTCTCCAGGAAGCCTCCCCACCCCATGCCCAGGTGTGTCCTGTCCCCACCTCGGACCCTATAGGAGGCTCTACTTGGTCACCTGATTGCACTTTCCCACATGTCTGCGCCGGAGGAACCAGCGAGTCGTCCTCCGGGACATCTCTCCCCCAAAGCACCAAAGAATCCCACAGTGGGGCCACCTCCCAGCGGGAGACGGGTCTCTTTCTTTCCGGCAGGTGCCAGGCAGACGGAGGTATCAGGTGGCCGGGGCCTGGGGGGAGAGCCAGGGCAGGGGACGTTCACGCAGACTGCTTTGAGCAGGTCTTCCGATAATAAACTTTCACATTCGTTGAGGAGCGGGAAGGGAGGATGCTGTGTGTGTGCCTGTGCGTGCGTACGCGCGTGTGTGTTTGGCGCTTCCTAAAAAATTCTAACCCTCCAGAACTCGAAGCCCTCCTGCTCGCCGGCCAGCTAGTCCCAGAGCCCCTGCTGGACATTCAAGCCCTTTAAAGAAATAGGAGCAGGGTTGGGGGCTCCCTGAAGCTCCAGTGTCTGCAGTGAACATCCCAGAAACGTCCTCTAAGCCCAGGAGCCCGAGATGTGGGCTGCGGAGGGTTCGGTGCATTTCTGTCCCGTTTTGTTCCCTTGGGTATAGCAGGGTCAGCTATAGAAAATCAGAAGTGTCCCCAGTTCCCGCCGGGGGCCCCACCCCAGTTCCGGTGGGAGGGGTGTGGGACCTTGAGGAGCTGGGCAGGGGCCCTCCCTGTGGAGGGTCCTGGAGGGGACGCCAGAGTGGCCAGTGGGTGGGTGGGTGGGGATGCGTCTGGCTGCAGAAACAGTCTAGGCTAGGTTTGCACGTGACCCCGGTGACCGTGACCAACAGTGCCCTGCGAGGTGGCCTTGGAAAGGTGGGTGCAGACAGAACCAGGGGGTGGGGCTCGCTCCCCGCTCACAGACCAGTCTCAGACCCGGGGCACAGCGTGACCCCACGAGCCCTGGAGCGGCTGGCAGCACGGCCTGACCTCTCTGATCCCTGTGGGTGCCAGGTCCTCATGGGGCCCCCGAGGCCTCCCACGAGGGTTAATTATTCACGTGGCCCTGGGACCCACAGCTGCCAAAGTCCACCCCCCGCCCCCGCCCCCAAGCCCACAGACGCTGCCCTTTGAGACTCCGGAGCCAAGGAGGAGGGAGCAGCTGGTCCTGTAACCTCCGGTTAGCCACCGCAGGCAAGGACCAAGGAGGAAGTGAAAAGGACCTGCAAGCCCACTAACGGGAGACAAAAGCCATTAATGTTCCACGTGTGTGAGTGTCCAGCGTCCCCACGAGGACGTCGAGGCCTCTCTCCATGTTCAGCACGTGGTGCGGTTCATGCGTTTCCTGACGGCCCAAGAGCAAGCAGCAGAAGCAGCGGCTGTAAGACGCCAGGGGCAGCTTAGGACATCTAGTTATGTGTGAATTCCAGATCAACCACGAAGAGTGGGGTTTATTTTATTTATTTATTCATGAGAGACACAGAAGGAGAGGCAGAAACATAGGCAGAGGGAGAAGCAGGCTCCCTGCGGGGAGCCCGATGCGGGACTCGATCCCAGGACCCCGGGGTCACGCCCTGGGCTGAAGGCAGACGCTCATCCGCTGAGCCACCTGGGCGCCCCAGGAGTATTTTAGTATAAGTATATCCCACTCAATACTCAATACTCAATATCTGAAACTCAAGCTCAAATGTAAGGGGGCATCGTTCTCCCTCCATAAATCTGGCCACGCGAGGTGGAGAGGAGCCCAGGGACAGCATCCCCAGGGGACCCACATAGAGCTCACACACGCACGGACGCGTGCACATACGTAGAGTGCACACGGTCCACACACACACGAGCATCCGTCTGGAGCATTCCCCCTGTGGGTCCTGGCAGGTGTTGACAGGGCACAGAGAACCAGGTCAAGGCTCCGTCTGCTGCTGTGAGAAAAAAGACAGCCCTGCGTGCAGAACCGGCCCCGCGCTGCCCGGCTCCGTGGGCTTCGTGAGATGCCAGGCCCCGAGCCCCGGTGTCTTCCTCCAAAATTGGGGCTAGCAAACGTCTACATTGCAGGGGTTCTGGGGGCACGAGTGGAATTCTGGGTGAGGAGTCTTGGGCCCCGAGCAGGTGCATAATGGTGCATATTCTTTGTAACCACGGGCCGCGTGGGTGCTCGTTCCGGAGAGCTGAGTGGGAAGCTCCTCTCATGGAAGGTCAGGGGGTCAGTCAATGACTCCGGGGCACGGGCCTGGGTCATCTGTGGCCTCAGGGAGGGATGATTCCGCTCAGCCGAGTCATCTGGGGCACTGGCGAGCAGGGGGTGCTGCTGTAGGGGCCCCTGGGGGGAGGGGGCGGGCAAGAGGCCGTCGCTGTCAGCCCGAAGTGACCAGCTGCTGTCCTGGGTGGTGCCGGTCAGGACGGCGAGGGACCCCAAGGTGCAACAGGAAGGAGCCCCCGGTGCAGATGCAGATGGTGGAGGGGGAAGACCCAGTGAGAGCAGCGGGCTGGGGTGAGTGGGGTGCTGGTCGACTTTTACGCACCCGGGGTGCAGTGTCCCATCACCCACATTGCTCCTGGGTGGCTTGTGGTTGAGCTCAGGTCACGACCCCGTTGTCCTGGGATCGAGTCCTGCATCGGGCTCCCTGCATGGAGCCTGCTTCTCCCCCTGCCTGTGTCTCTGCCTCTCTCTGAGTGTCTCTCAGGAATAAATAAATAAAATCTTAAAGAAAAAAAAAGACATAATTAAAAAAAAAAAAAGAACTTGTCTTGCAAAAGAAAGAACCTCTTTGCAGATCACCTGGATACACTTATTTTATCTATATTGTCACCGGCTTGCTTTGCTCAGAAACAACAAACTCATGTTCATTGTTTAAATGTTACAGCATTTAAAAAAAAAATGCATGAGGTCAGTCCCTGTCCCAGGACTTGGTTGCGACCATAGCCTTGGCCGCCCTTGCTCTGGGAGCCACCGTGTGAGTTCTGGTGCCTACCACCCAGTTTTCAAAGTTTCCTTCTGCCCCCGGGGTGGAGGGGGCTGCTTGGGGCGAGCGAGGACGGAACAAAGATCTGCGTTGTCAGCCTGGGCCGATGCCTGGTGTGGAAAACATGACGGTGTCCACGCTGGCTGCAGGGTGGGAGTATTTTTAGCAGTTGGGGTTAGGAGGCAAGAGACTCCCCCCGGGGGGGCAGGTTCCATGGAGGCTGGGGTGGGGGGAAGCCCTCCAGGGAGGAACGAGCACCCACACTGCGGCTGGCATCTCCCTCTGCAGCTGGAATTCCGTGCGAGTGCTCCCTGCTGGGCACTGAGTCCCCTCCCTGCGTGCGCGTGGGAAACACCCTGGGGGCCGTGGAGACCGGAAGAGAGCACGGAGGTTTGGAGCCAGCCCTGCTGTCATCCCACAGGGCAGATGGCCCACACCTTGGAGAAGATGGTTCTGGCCTGGCTGGTGCTGGGCTCTGAGCCCCGAGGAGGCCTCAAGGCAGGCGGTGAGGGGCCACACCTCCTTCAAGGGGGTCACGCGCAGCGGGGACCCAGTGCCCTAGGCCACGTGTGACTGGCCAGCCAGCGTTCGCCGTTCTGATGGGGCCACTGTGCCCTGGCTGGCCGCAGGCACTGTCCCCAGGCCTGGCCTCAGCATCCCTCCCCTCTCCTAGAGGGCGCGGACCCACAAATGGCCCACCCTGCTTCCCCCTTTGGGGGGCTGCAGGAGAGGCCGAGTGTGAAAGCGGAGAGGAGGTGGCCGTCTTCAAAGAGACCTAAATGCCCAGCCCGAAGACCACTTCCCGGAGTCACCCGCAGGGAGGACGTGGGCCCTAAGCGCCCCCGGGTCACCGACTACCTCACCGAGGGGCTCCACATCATCCCCGGAGGTTCGCCAAAGCCTGTCACTCGGAAAAGGGTTTGGAGAACGAATCGTCTTGGTTAAACGGTCTGCGGGACCGCCCCGGGCCTTGGCCGTGCCCACGCGCTCAGGGCCTCGGTAGCCGTGAGCATTTCCCGGGTGGATCTGACTTCAACTTATTTTTAAGAGTCAGGTTTACGGAGACGTAATTCACGCCGAGCCGGACTCCTTCTCTTCAGTGTCCTGCTCTGTGAGGTTTGACGGAGGCACGTTCTGGAGAACCGCTCCCTCCGGCTAGACACAGAAGCCAGCTCCCAGCCCCAGAGTGCCCCCACCCCGCTGTGCCCCAGCCCCCGGCAGCCACCGATTGGTTCCCGGTCTCCACCACTGTGCCTTTTCCAGAATGACGTCTCAACAGAGTCGTATAGTGTCTGGCCTCTTTCATTCAGCCACACGCGTCGGAGTTTCATCCACGCTGTTGTGCGTACCTGTAGCTTGTTGCTTCCTGCTGAATAATATCCATCACTGGAATTACCGTAGTCCCTTAATTCAGCTACCGGTTCACGGGTATATGGGTTGTCTCCAGTTGGGGGCGATTATGAGTATAGCTGCCATAGGCACTTGGCTACACGTTTTGGCATAAACATTAGTTCGGATTTCTCGGGTCAATGCCTAGGATTAGAATTTCTGGGTCATTCAGTTAAATATATGTTCAGCTTTGTAAGAAGCTGCCAACCTGTTGTCCGACGGGGCTGTGCCACTTTGCGTTCTTACTGGCGAGTCATTCATTTGCTCTGCTTCCTCACCAGTGCTTGGATTTGTGAGATGATTTTTCTCCTTCTTCTTCTTCTTCTTCTTCTTCTTCTTCTTCTTCTTCTTCTTCTTCTTCTTCTTCTTCTTCTTCTTCTTCTTCTTCTTCTTCTCTTTCTTCTTCTTCTTCTTCCTCCTCCTCCTCCTCCTTCTTCTTCTTCCTTCTTTTTCTTTGTCTTCGTCTTCATCTTCTTCCTATTATTATTTTAGCCACTCTGTTGGGTGTGTAGTAGGATCTCACTGTGGTTTTAATTTGAATTTCTCTAATAATTACTGATTGAGCGTCTTTTCCTGAGCCTCTTTGCTGCTTGTTCATCTTTTCCAGGAGCACCTGTTTTGCTTTTTTTGTTTTTGTTTTTTTTTGCTGGAGTATCCCATGGAAAATGTTTTCCTCACCCAGTCTCTTCACTTTAAAGATGAAGAGGAAAGTCAGGTCCGGAGAGGTCATGTCACGTGTTAGAAGTTGCTCAGTAGCAGCGCAGCTGGGTTGAGAACTCACTCTCAGCTCTGGTAGGAGGCTCTCTTCCTTGAACAGAGAGGAAGAATAAAACCCAAAGTAACAAAAAAAAAAAAAAAAAAAAAAAAAACCAAAGTAACTGAGTGAGATTGCTCTTTCTCCTCAACTCAAGATATGAAGTATCCCCACTTTCGAGGAAACAGATTAGCTCCATGTCCCTTGATCTTTCTTGGGCTTCAGGTTAAACATGGTAGATGGAATGTATACATTGGTTTCTGATCCTTCAAAAGAAATCCTGTAAAACACCAGCACTAGAAAAGTCAGAAGTCAATTCATCAGAACAAAGGGAAGGGAGAGGAGGCAACAGGCAAGGGCTGTCCATGAAAATTCCTATAGTCAGGACTACCAACCTGTGATAGACCACACCAATGGCCTCCCCAAACTCCCTCTTCCTCCTTGCTTACAGCATCCCAATTTCAGTAGGGGCGGTAGTGTTCTAATTAACTTGTTTCCCTCCACTCCTTGTGCTTAAGGATGTCCACATGACTCCATGTAAACAGAAGTCTGCTGGAGACTCTAGGAAAATCCTATTCCTGATATTGGGGTGGGGGGGTGTGTCACTCCTTTTTCTTTCTTTCTTTCTTTCTTTCTTTCTTTCTTTCTTTCTTTCTTTCTTTCTTTCTTTCTCTTTCTTTTCTTTCTTCTCTTTCTTCTTTCTTTCTTTCTTTCTTTCTTTCTTTCTTTCTTTCTTTCTCTTGACTTGGTATGTGGACAAGAGGCTGGAGTGGAGGGAGCTGTCTTGTGACCATGAAACAACTCTGAGGATGGGAGTCACCTAAGAAGCATGGTAGAGAAGAAAGATAGAAGGAGCTCAGGACAGTGCTAACATCATGGGCCTCTGTAATAGCCATGGTTTGCTTATTTTTGGTAAGACAATTAAAATGCTGTTTGGTTGAGCCATTGATAGGGTGTCGCTACTCACAATCAAACAAAGATGTTTGGAGGTAGATGAGATTTAAAATTTCTACCCTGCATGTATCCTTTTCCAGGAAGTTCCTGGAGGATATTCTCCACTTGAGCAAGAAAGTAAATCCAGAAAGAAAAAGACAAAGGGCACAGGACATGCTATATCTAACATGGAAAAGTAAAAAAAAAGTTCTTGCTAAAGTTGAAGGGAGTTCTGAGGGGGGGGCGCTGTGTGCCACAAGCTAAGAGATGAACCAGTCCAGATACATACAGGAGGCCAGAGGTCTCCAGAGGGGATATCTCTATGGGAAAAACAAAAAACAAAAAACCAAAACTGAATGATTACCTGATGTGTGTGACTTTGTTGAGAGGAGCTTTTCAGATTTATCAAATAATTTCTGGGAATAATTGGTAAGTAGTACATAAATAGTCAAGTGTATGAAAAAAAATGAAGCAATAGTGAAGTCCAGGAAAAACAAAAAGGTTGCACAAGAAAGGAAAAGGCCATTTGAGTGTCCTAACTGGCTGATTCACAGCAATATTTATGGAGTCACAGTCATTCCGACACTAATTGTTGATTTGGTCAAAGATTGTGATATAAGTAAATTATGAAGATGGTGGACAGGGTGAAGGAGGTTGAGAGTGTGTGTGGAGGGTGGTGAAAGTGAATTTAAACTAAAAAACCAAGAAATCATAGGCTAAGTATGTTAGGCTAAGTTAGTTAAAAATGCAGGGGTAAAGATTTAAAAGACAACTGTCAAAAGACTTGAAAGGAGAGACTCAAAGGTGAAGTGACAGGAGGTGGGAAGGTGTGCTGTGATAACCGCTATTTATTATCACAAGCTTTGCAACACGCTTTGACTTTTGAGACTATTAAATTTTAAAAAGAAAGAATGATAATCCGGTAAAAGTTGTGTACACTCCCTTCCAGAGAAAATCAGCATGAGCACACCAGGCACTCCCTCTGAGTTGGTTTTAGGAACCCCAAGCCCAGCGGTGTGGACCTTGAGGCAGGCAACATAGTGGCCTGAGATTCTCCTCTTTGCTCTGCCCAGTGGCTCCAAAGAGGGTGGAGCCTCAGCTCCAAGCTGAGCACAGGCTCATGTGACAAATTCAGAATCATCTCTGGCCTTTGGCAGACTTATAAGTCAGTACAGCTGGATTTATTGCTATGCCACCAGCCACCAGTTAATAAATGAGGAATCCCAAGGTGTCCTAATAGCAACACAGACAGTGGGGACAATAGAAACTGTCCGTCCAACACTGTTCTTCCTTTCCTCACTGTCTTCTTCAGAGTCTGCTTGTTTTTCCTCCTGGTGGACCCCAAATACTAGTGATTCAAGCAGCAAAGGAGCTTGGGAGCTTTCTCCAGCCAGTTGATGGGTTTCCTGCTTGTCATTTCTTGTCCTGTTCGGATACTCTGATGTGCCTTCTTTGGACACTGGATGGGGGAGTCTCCCATGGCAGGGCCCCTAGAGGTTCCTCAGGTTCCTGCTGCCCTAGGGGAGAATGCGGAAGGGAAAGTGGCCTGCCCTATGTCAGGCTCATCCCTCGCTCAGACTACAAGAGCACATCTGATTGTGTGTCCAACACCGAGAAATCAGAGCTGAGCTGTTTACCCTCTGCATTAGTTTCCTGTGGCTGTTCTAACAAATGATTTGGAGGCTTAAACAACAGAAAAGAAATATCTCACAGTTCTGGAGGCTAGAAGTTTGAAATCAAGGTGCTGGTAGGACCTTGTTTGAAGGCTTTGGGGGAGGATCCTTCTGTGCTCCTCTATTAGCTTTTGGAGGTTGCCAGCAATCCTTGGTGTTCCTTGGCCTGTAGACAGCTCACCAAACTCCTGGCCTCCACCTTCACATGGCATTAGCCTCTTTGTGTCTCTTCATCGTCCTCCCCTGTGTGTACCTGTGTCCAAATTCCCTTTATCTTCTAGCGGCACCAGTCATGTGAGTCATGCGAGCCCACTGCCTCTTGAACAACCTCATCTTAACTTGGTTACACCTGCAAAGACCCTACTTCCAATAAGGTCATGTTCATGGATACTGGGGGGGTGGGGCTAGGAAATGGATATATCTTTTGAGGGGATGCATCTCAACACCCTCCCAGCTAGTGCCACCCTCTTGGCCACTTAGAACATTCCCATCCTGAAAAACTCCATCTTGAACATGATGACCTGGAAGCCATATGCCTGTTGCTGTCCTTCGTCCCTTGTCACCAAACTTCTTTAAAAAGTTCTTTCTTTATTTTTTTTTAAATTTTATTTATTCATTTATTTGAGAGAGAGAAAGAGCGAGAGAGCACCAGCAGGTGGAGGGGTAGAGGGAGGAGAAGAGACTCCCCACTGACCAGGGAGCCTGACTTGGGGTGTGACCCCAGGACACTGGGACCATGACCTGAGCTGAAGGCAGATGCTTAACCCGCTGAGCCACCCAGGAGCCCCTAAAAAGTCCTTTATATCCCCGCTTTCTCATTAGCACTGTCTCTCTAACCCACGTTTCCCCTTGCTCACACCCCGGCACCCCGTGCACACTGTACATACTTTTGACAGCAGCCTCCCGTTGACAGCACTCTCGAGGGCACACACCTCTGTGACCTCTGCACACTCATCCAGGGCAGAGCAGACCATAGAAAGCCCGATCTAGCCAACTCAATGCAGACAAGTACTTCTAGAGCCATTATTTGGGGTGGGGGCTCCATCTGGGTCAGATGTCACAGCTGTTGTCAGAAGGATGCCCGGAGGCTCTCCACGGGAGCTTTCCTTCTAGAGTGCCACAGGTAACTGCTGTACCCATCACTAAAGAGTGCCACTTTTTTTTTTTTAAGTTGTACTTTTTAACTAACAACATCATCTCGCTGCATCACCCACTTCCCTTGGTTCTGAACAGTTTTGTCTACTTCCAAAATCTATCGCACTCTCAAAGGGCAGAGGTCAAACCAATGTGCTAGAGACGGAGAAGGGGCCACAGAAGGACTTCCCATCTGCCTGACCCATGTGGGGCAGGTCATCTGCCCTTTTGAAACCTTGGCACCCTCACCTGGAGTGGGAGTCCAGAGCATTCCCCGTTGGGTGACCTTAGGGATTAAGTTATGATAAGCAAAATGCTCTGGTGCAGCGCATGGCATGTAACAGGAACGCGACATAGAGTAACTATAATTCTTCATTCAATTTACCTTTCCAATAAGTGGTGGCTCCACAAAGCTCCCCAGTGAGCTTCTCAGTGTGTGATTGGGGTCAATTCCTGAGTTGAAGGGCACACCTGCTATTACTCACCCGCTGCAGGGGCTATCCTGGGGTCAGGCCGCACCTCCCTGGGCCTGTGACAATGGTGATCCCTGGCCAAATGGAGACAAACAAGTTGACACTGTCGGCCAGGCTCAGCCGGGGCTTTCCAAGAAGTGCCTGTGCTCCATGCCCCGCAAAGGCCACTACGGGTGCTTCGGCCACAGGGTCCAATGGAAGATCAGCTTGGAATTGGAACTGCAGGCCAATTGGACTGGGAAGTGGAAACAGCCAGGTCTCGCAGGGGGCCTAGACTCCGTCCTCCCTCTTCCCTCTTCCTCCTCCCTCCTCCCACCCCCGAACTATGGGGTGCTATGGGGGCAGCCTCAAGGCCACCATCCCCACCTTTGCCGTCCCTGTGGCCATCCTGCCTCCTGGCTCTCTCTGCTCTGGGAGACGCGCTGGCGATACATGACTGGACATTCACGCAGGCGTCGGGGTTTGATGGATGATCCCTCCTAGGAATGCTGTGTGTTTTTATGGTGGTAAAATATACATAACATAAAATTCACCATCTTGATCATTTCTAAGGGTCCAGGTCAGTGGCGTTAAGCACACTCATGCTGTGGTGCGATCACCTCCACTGTCCACCTCCAGAATGCTTCATCTTTCCAACCTGCAACTCCGTCCCCTGTAAATACTGATTCCCATTCCTCACCCCCCAACCCCAGGCCCTTCATTCTACCTCTGTCTCTGTGGGTCTGATTCTCTGGCTGCTCCTGTGAGGAGAGCCACATAGCGTCCATCCCTTTGTGTCTGGCTGATGTCACTGAGAGTGATGTCCTCGAGGTTCATCCACGATGGAGCAAGTGTCAGGATGGCCTTGAAGACTGACTACGACTCCATTGTCTGTATGTTCAACATTTTGCTTATCTGCACATCCATCCAGGGATGCTCAGGGTGCTTCCTTTCTTCGGGTCTGTGAGCTACAGACACCTCTTTGAGGCCCTGGTTTCAATTCTTTCGGGTGTATGCCCAGGTGGGATTGCTGGTCATATGGCAATCTATGCTTAATCTTTTAAGAAATTGTGAATGTTGCCTTTCAAAGCAGAGATTTAGGAATATGGGGTCAAAAGTAAGACACTTAGGGCACAATGCAAAAAGGGTCTGGATCGCGTCAACCCGACAGAAAGGCAGATCTCTGGCTCTTTGATCATGGCCAAACTATTTCACTTTTCTGAGCTTTGGTTTCCTCGTCTGTGAAATGAGAGTGACACCATCCACCTCGTGTTGTGTGGGGTCTTGAGTGACTCAGAGCTGGGGTCAAAAAGCCATACCCCGGCACCTGTTTTTGTGCCACAGAAAGTCAGGAATAGTTTTTTATATTTTTTATTTTTTTATTTATATTTATTTATTTATTTATTTATTTATTTATTTATTTATTTATTTATTTTTAGGAAGAGTTTTTACATGTTTTGAGGATTGTTAACATTTTTTTTTAAATGAAGAATATGCAATAGAGTCCCTATGTGGCATACGAGGCCTAAAATATTGACTCCATGGCCTTTTATAGGAAAAAGCTTGAGATGCCCCATTTAGAGAACGGCCTCTGGTTTCAGGGCTCAGGGTCAGTCTTTACTGAGCAATGAGCCTCAAGACCTTGACCAAATTATTCCATTCGTCTCAGTCTTCCCATCTGTAAAGTGAGGATAATGCGTCCTCGCCCTGAACTCCAGGGCTCGCTGTCTACCTCCATCACGTCTCTGCTCAACACAGCCATGTTTGGCTCTTTCCAGTCCATCCTATGCGCATGCCTTCTGGTTCCTGTGTGGTCTGTCTTCTGAGCTGAGTGTCAGGGTCACAGGGCAGAGATTTTTGTATGCTCTGCACACTGATGTGTCCCCAGCACATAGAACACACTTTGCGGAGAACAGGCACTCGGCAAGTGTTTGCTGAATGAATTCTGACCCACAGGTGGGGTTTTGAGAGAACAAAGTGAGTTTGCACACAGAACACAGTGAGACTGGGCTGGAAGGGGAAACACGCCCAGTGCGGAGTCCAGGCCGATGTAGCACAAGACCCCTGGGCACATGGAGGGCACCTTCCCACAAGGCAGGTTCTCAGGGGTGTCTTCTCTGGGCACCACCTCCGCCCAGCACAACCCAGTAGAGAAAACAGGAAGCACGGTAGAGAAGTCCGGAGTGCCTTCTGGAGGCTGACACATGGGGTGTGGTGCCAGCAGGCTGTGGACCAGCCCAGTGATCCCGGGCAAACACGGTCAGCTTCCTGGGGACCTGCCCAACAAGTCTCCACACCTTCTTGAGCATCACCCAGGAGCCGGCCAAAGATGGTGAAATGACAGGGCCTGTTGCTGCGATGTGTTTGGGGAGTTGGAGCCACCCTCGGCCGCAGCCCGTCTCTGCTGAGTTGACAAAGCGGAACTCCTCTCTGTCCTATGGCCCCAGGTGACGACCGATCCCATGTCATAGGTGAGGCATGGAGGGCTCACTGCTGCCCTGTGACATTGCCAGGACTGGGCCTCAGGATGGATGGGATGCCATCGGGGCCTCTAGGATGCGGAGGATGGGTGTGTTGAAGATGTGCACAGAATCCCCGACTTTCTGGAGAAGCAGGGAAAGCAGATCACCTCTCCTGACATGGCCATTTAGCCAACCATGACTCTTCGTGCGCCGAGGTAGTGACAGGAGTGCTGACTCTGCACTGATCACCTGCTGCTGAAAACCTGGAGAGAGATGTGCTCTGACTCATGGGAGGCTCCCTGACTCTGACCCTGGAGATGGTTCCCCAGGACCCCGGCCTTCACATATCAAACCCAACAGTGAGACCTCTGTGAAACCCATGGTCTTTCATCTTGGCTCCTCGGAGACTGATTCAACCTTACAAATGTGCTCACCTGATTTTTGTCACTTGGCCCCGGTTCATTTTCTGTGGTTCTCTCCAGGGCAGGCCACGCTCGCAGCACCCAGGCAGCAGCCAGGCTGGGCAGCACACAGGGCAGGAAGGGAGGAGGGTGGAGGAGCAGATATACATGACTTTTTTTTTTTTTTATATACATGGCTTTGTTGACAGATAAGTAAACTGATGTCAGGGAACAAGTGTCTCCCTCAACAGGAAATGCAAGATGAGTGACATGCCTGAGGTTTAAGAATGATTGCTGGCGAGCAATCCGCTAAGACAGGCTAACAGAACAGCCCCCGGGCTCCAGGGCAGCAAAGGAGGCAGGTCAGGGAGGCCCATGGTCTGGGGCAGAGAAACCTCCTGGTGTCTTTTCTGCTGGCTCAGAGAAGCAGCGAGGTTGCGAGGAGGAGGAGCCAGAAAAGGAACAGCTTCCCAGGGTCAAGAGCACCGTCTTCATGTCACAGCACGGTCACACTTGGACCATGCAGACATACTGTGACCCCAGACTTTCTCCTCAGTCACCCGGTACAGCAAATGAGATGAGATTAGGGTCTTTTGTGCAGATGAGGCACTCTAAACAAGCAAAGACGAGCTGCCAGTAGAGCGAGGGGCCGGCTGGTGGGGCTCCTTGTCAGCTCCAGGCTGCACGGCCTCACTTCCAGATGCGTTTCTGGCCAGGCTTTCCCTGGAGGATGCAGCAAACTGCCCGAAGAAACGAGTGTTCCTCGAGTGTGTGCTAGAGCCCTGGGGCCCACCCAGTCCTGCAGGTGCATTGCCTCAGTGGGCCTTCTCCAATCCCCAGAGCCATGAGTTTCTGTAGGGAGAAGAAGCAGAGGACAGAGAAGAAGCTTGTTCGTGTGGCAGTCAGAGGCAGAGGGGGGACCCCAAATTCACTCTGTTTAAAGCCGAAGTCGCTACATGTGCTGTTGGGAGATGTTGAAATACGGGTGATTTCTAATTTGCTTTTGGATTTGGAGCCTCGGCTACTGCTATGCTCACAGCGAAGGCAAGCTCTGGAGCTCTGCCCTCAGCCTGGCCTCTGCAAGTCTCAGAGCAATGGGCTCATCGTTCTGCTCAGAGGTTCAGGGGCACCAACGGTGGGCATGTCATACCCATTATCGATGGATATGGTAGTGGCCGACCCGGCTCGGGGAGCTGGTCAGTGACAGGAACCGAGGCCCGACTGGTGCAGACATGAGCTAACGTGGAAGAGACCGGTATATCCAAGTACACCAGGTGTGCCACGTGGACACTTCCTCTGCAGGAGCCAAAGGCCAGAGCCAGGCTTTGCACAAGCAGAGGGTGACCGGAAGATGGGAAGACAACGGTACAAGGGGACTTGGGTGAAAGAGAAAGGAAAGCCTGTCCATTGCCACCAGTGCCAGCTGAGTTTGAGCCATTTGGGAAGATGGAGATCGCCTACCTCTTAGCCCTGGGCAGCCGGCGTGCCGGGACAGAGGACGGAGAAAGGGGACCCTTTGTGGTGAGTGCAGTCTTCTTTGAAGGACTTGCATACCCAGGTGAGACTTGTCAACTCCCCTCCTCCTAATGGTGTCCCAACTAGTGGCTGATTGTCAGGTCCCAGATCCGCCCATCTGCCCTGACCTCTCCTCCTTATGCTAGTGTCCATGTTGACCTCACTATTTCTCATCGAGGCCATCACTTGGGATAAACTCATCTTGCGTTCGATCACTCCTGCCTCTGGGCTGCATCCCTGGCTCTGACTGTGGACAAGTTACTTAAACTCCAGCGTGTACCTCATTTCCCTCACTGGGTGGTCATGAGGCTTGAGGGGATATGTGTGTGCAAAGGGCCCCCGAGCAGAGCCTGGCACCACAGAAAGCACCCGTTTATGATTGCTGGGGTTTCCCCTGCCACTCTGGAGCCAGAAAGCTGTTTAAAACACAGCTAATCATGTCACCTTCTGCTTTTAAATCCATAGAGAATTATTCTTTAAATAGTGCTGCACAGGATCAGGTCAGACCATCTCCGATAACTTAGACCCAAATAGTCTGCCTATGGATGTAAGAGATAAGTGGAAGAATCACAATGATTTCCCAAAAGAAGGGAGAGAAACTATTTAACTGACCTCAGTTCTGGGGAGGAATCGTTGGCGTAGAATGAACAGAAGGAATCGTCAACAAAGGTGTAAGTGTGTTTGTCTACATAAAATAAAAATCTCCTGGGATGCAAATGATGCAAAGCCAAAATAAATGGAAAATGTTGCAAAAATATCAGCATAAATATGGCAAGCAAAGGGCCGGACTCCTTAATATACAGCAGAACTCTTACCAACTAATACGAAAAACACATTCCACTAAAAAAAAAAAAAAAAAAGAAAAGAAAAAAAAGGTCAAAAAGCATGCAATTTGAACATAAAACATTATGGTCTAAGAACTCAGAAAACGCTGATAACATGGGTAATGTTTCTAGAGGACCCCGGCCCCAGATGCCCGGCTAGGTGTTTTGCGTATGCGTTGATTTGGTCCTCGCAAGGGCTCCATGAGGTGGGCCCAGGCTGACCCCTGGTTTGTTAATGCACATGGAGGCCAGAATTTCCCCCAGGCTCCTAGGTTCTAATCAGCAGAGCCAGGAATTGAACCCATCTTGGACTCTGAAGACTTTAACCACTATGCTATGAAAACGAATTTTAAAAATAAGCTAATTTTTAAAGACATAATCTCACCAAGAGTCAAAGAAAAGCAAATCAAAACACAGAAGTAGCGTCTTCAGCTCCGGGACTGACATAGGGTTTTGAAACAGTGACATCCACTCTGGGTGGGACAGGCAAGCCTACACACCGGTGCCTGAGCACAGATTGTATAATCTGTTTGGAAAGCACTTCTGAAATATGTATGAAGAGCCTTAAAAAATATTCTTCCTAGGTGCCTAGGGGCACCTGGGTGGCTCAGTGGGCTAAGTGACTGACTCTTGGTTTCAGCTCAGGCCATGATCTCAGGGTCATGAGATCAAGCCCTCTGTCGGGCTCTGCACTGGGTGTGGGGTCACCTTGAGATTCTTTTTCGCCTTCTCCCTCTGCCCTCACCCTCTGCCCTTCTCCCAACCCCACTTGTGCACTTATATGCACACACTTTAAATAAATAAATAAATAAATAAATAAATAAATAAATAAATAAATAAATAAATAAAATCTTTTAAAAATATTCTTCCTCTTTGACTTAGAGATTTTATTTCTAGAAATCTGTCGTAAAGAAACAGAGATATGATTAAAGATTGTGAATGAGAAGGCTTATAATAGCGTCACTTAAATACAAATGCTGGTAACAACCCAAGTACTCCCAAACCAAGGACTGATGAAATAAATTATGGTGCGCCCATAGGGGAATATTATGCATCTGTTAAAAAAGTGCATTTTTGAAGGACCCAGGAAGAGCCAACAGAATTGTGGGAGCAAACAGATGGTGCTGTGAGATTCAGAAATGAAGATGTTTAAACTAAAATTTTGAGCAATAAGGGGTTAGTTCCCAAGCAAAGGTGGAGGTAAGAATGCTCCAGACAGAATTCAAGGTTAGCAAGGACCAGAGGTTTGAGAAAGCCCGGTGTCCTGGGTTGCATGGAGGTCCTCCAGGAGGCCAGCCACCAGGGTAGTAGTGGGTGGTGGTCACAGAGGAGATGGTTAGGATGCTGCAGAAGGGGCTCGGGAACCAGCCAAGCTTTTTGGCAGTAAGGAAACACTGAGGAGTTTTTGAAAATCCCCCCACCCCCCATAAATTCTGCAGGTGGGCGATCTGGAAACTATAGCAGGTAATAAATGAGAAGAAACACGTTGCTCTCATCTGACACACATTGTGAAAGTGCTTACCACCCTAGAACATTCAGTGCTAGGACTTAGATGCATGGGCAGATATTTTACAAAAGAAATAACTGGGGTTTTTAAAATAACAACAATAATCCTTATGATTCTGTTTTCCCCTAGGCTAGTGTGGACAACTCAGAATTAGGAGCCGTGTCATGCTGAACTTCAGATTCCAAGCACTGGGCATGATCCCTGTGGGTGGATGGGTGGATGGATGGGTAGGACTTTCTTCTGTGAAGTCATACTGATGCAATCCCAGCCACCCCCCATAAACGGCCCTGCCACCCACCGATGGGCAGCTTGGTGGAAACCAAAAGGCCTTGGTTTCTTCATACTGGAAATGGCGAGAGCTTGTATTTACAGACAGATGTGGGGACCCACTCAGGACCCCAGAGCTGGCATAAAGATTATTCTAAGCTAAGGCATTTGAGATTCAGCAGAGGTGGAACAAAACCTCCTTGGAGCTTCCCTTAGCTGACTAAAGGCGGCAACTTCTGAGAAACGAGGCTGCCATAAATCCCATCTCTGAGGATTTTCATCCCTGAAGAAGACACAAAGACCATTTGTATCTGTTTAAATAACCATTATCACAAAGTCTCTCCTGTCTGTTCTCCTAAAAACTCATTTGTCTTTCCTAAAGAAACCTATCTTTTTTTTTTTTTTCCCACAGAAAAAGAAGCCTGGAGAAGCTGTTTCTTCCCCTCCCTTGTCCCTACTAAGTTAGATGTGTCCGCCTTTGACTGTAAGCATTTAATGAGTCAGCTGCTTCTTGTGCTGGCTCCCACATGCATATGCAGGAAACTTTTTTCTCCTGTTGATGACTTGAGTCAATTTAATATGCAGGCCCCAATACCAGAACCTAAGAGGGTAGAGAAAAATTTTTCCTTCCCCACACAGACAATGGCCAGACCACACAGGGCAAGAGAATGAGCCACAACCTTTGCAGCAATCAGCCCGGAATGGTCAGGACTTGGTCAGCGAGTGTCATCTTCCCTACCTTTGGTCCTCACTTCTAATTTAGGACCAATCACAGAAAGTCAAATATGCTCCCCTAAGCAATCATATAGGATGTCCCACTTCTAGGGAGCCTGCCTCATCATCCCCCTGATGACAGCTTCCACCCAGGGCACATCTGCAGCTTGTCTTGCTTTCCGCCATAAAGTGCTCCAGTCCCCTATATGCCTTTGAGTCTCTGCTGAACTCACGTGATGGTGACTGACCCCCCCTCGTCGGCAAGCCCTGAATATGTAGCCTTTCTGTGTTCTCTTTTTTTTTTTTTAATTTTTTTAATTTTTTTTATTTTTTAAAGATTTTATTTATTTATTTATGATAGTCACACAGAGAGAGACAGAGAGGCAGAGACACAGGCAGAGGGAGAAGCAGGCTCCATGCAGGGAGCCCGACGTGGGATTCGATCCCGGGTCTCCAGGATCGCGCCCCGGGCCAAAGGCAGGCGCCAAATAGCTGCGCCACCCAGGGATCCCCCTTTCTGTGTTCTCATTTGGGAAGTCTTCATTATTCTTACAATGAGAACGATAATCACTTCACGCAGCATGTCAGGCTGTGGCAGTAACTGCTGCTCTGCTTTGGGGCAAGAAGACTTCCCAAAGGCACCCGTCCACCCCCTGGACCCATTGGATAAACTGGAGAAGGTTTGGCAGATGTAAATATTCTTCTAAATGCTCTTTCCCCCGGCGGCTGCTCAACAGAAAAACAGTGAGGAAAAAGGGCAAGAAAACACTACATCTGGGAGTTGAAAGATGCTAATAATTTGGTAGGAAGGTATGAGGTGGTTTTTACACGCTTGGACTCTGGATCCAGAGCTGGGTTCAAATCCTAGCTGTGCCAAGCAATAGCTTTGCTGGATGCTTCCCTTGTCACTAACACAGGCTTGGGATGAGTGCCTGCCTCTCGATCCGTCTGGACTTGAAGAAGAATGCAGGCGAAGGCTTGGCCCAGCACCAGGAGGGCTGTGCACATGCAGGCAGTTGCTACTCACTATTCCCGGGTCTGGGGGAACCCCTCATCTGGCATCCTCCCTGGGCCAGCCCATGGCTCCAGGCTAGGGCTGAGCCTGGGAAAGGCATTTCCAAAGTGGCATCCAAAGGCCAGGTGGGAGTGGGGAGTGAAGATCAGAATGCTCACCTGCCCACATCAGCGGAAGGAGAGAGGCTGCCAACTACTGCTGGAGGGATGGGATAAGGGAAGAGGTAGGATAGGGTCCTCGAGAGGCTCAAGACGCCTGAGCAGAGCCTCACCTCTGCCTTACATGGGCCAGAGGGCTCGAGGGGGAATGTCCTTTGAGGAAAAGTGACAAGAGTTGGTTTTGAGGCTTCCCTGGAGCAGCTGCGGTTTAAACCTCTGGCCTGCACCTCCGGCCTGGCTGGATGCAGAACTTTTCTGGATCTCAGGCTTGCCTTCCACAAGAGAAGGGATAATCACTGCCCTGCTGCCCTGCAGTGAGCTGGAGGGTATAGAGCAATGGAAAATCATAGTGTGAAATGGCATATGGGTGTGAAATTCCTTTAAAAAAAGATTTATTTATTTTAGAGAGAGCGATGGGGAAGAGGGCCAGAGGGAGAGAATCCAAGCAGACTCCAAACTGAGCATGCAGCTCGACACGGGGCTTGATCCCAAGATCCATAAGATCATCATCTCAGCCGAACCGAAGAGTCAGATACTTAACTGACTGAGCCACCCAGATGCCCCTGGGTATGAAATTCTTGTTGAAGTCCAGACTGGTCGCCTTTGCTCTCCAGCGATGTGAAAGAAGCATATCAGAGACTAAGGGGTGCAGAGAGTCCTGAGCTGGCATTGAGGGGCTCCCATTGGCCCCATCTCCCTTGTTTTTTTTTTTTGTTTTTTTTTTTTTTGCAAAACTCCCCTTTGGAGAGACAAGGAGGCCCCCTCCAGCTATTATCTGAATTTGTATCCAGCCAGGAGCCACCGAGAAGGTCCTGTGATGCTCTCGCTGCAGTACAGGTGAGGTCCCCGGGTGTGAGGAGTCAGGTTACCTTGTCTACAACTTCATCATCAGCCAAGGGGAAATACGGTTCCAAACCCAGGTGGAGATGATCCACAGCCTTGCCTTCAGATGAAACCTGACCTCTGTTAACACTCAGTGTTGGGAGCACGACCACTGTTTTTTGTTTCCTGTGACGCTGTAACAAATACCACACATCCAGTGGCTCCAACAGCACCGTGGGTTCTCTTACGGTTCTAGAGGTCCAAAATGAGTGTGCAAGGGGCCACATGAAGGTGTTGGCAGGGCTGGCTCCTGGGGGCTCCGGGAGAAGTGCTGCCTCTCCCAGCTTCCCGCGGCTCCTGGCCACACCTCTCTGACTGTGAATGTGTTACATTGCCTCTCCCCTAGCTTGGCCCTCCTACCTCCCTTCCTCTTACAAGGACCCTGGAGATGACATTGGGTCCACCTGGATAATCCAGGAAACCCTCCCCATCTAAGGTGTTTAATTTAATCCAGTCTGTAACGTCCCTGTTGCCAGGTAAGGGAACATATTCATAGGTCTGGGGATAGGGTCATGGACTTTTGGGGGGGGTGGGTGTCATTATTCTCTCTACTACACTCATAAAGTAGGGAGAAAAGTAACAGGACTGCCTTTAGGGTGTAGCTAAAGGAATGGAGGTGCACCCATGAGCCATGGCATCTGCTGGCACCCGCAGGTCCCAGAAATAGCTCTTCAGAAGTGGGAACTTAGGCCGCAAGAGTTTCAAACCTGAATCATCTGATGAAAGATACCACCCAAGTCTGATTGTAGGAACAAACTTTTTCCTAGAACTGAATCCAAGCGCAAATCTGTCACCCTGGAGCAACAGAAAGCACACATCTGTCTACATTTCCCAGCTGCAGAAGCACGGGCCCAGCGTGGGTCAGAGTGCACAGAGGGCGGGCATCTCTGCAGGTGTGACGCAGCACCCTCCAGGTGGTTGGCTTTCTCAACATCCAACCTGGCTGAGGGGCGGAATTTGGAGGACGTTTGCTGGCATCTGTCGGTGGTCTCCTCCTGGGACCCGCCATCCTAGGTAGACCTGTGTCAGGGCTGTCCTGAGATTGTTGCAGGCTGGAGGTGTCTCTCCAAGAAGTGTTCTCATGGGCCGCAGGGAGCAGCTGCTTCAAGCTTGGTAAGAAATATGTGGTTCTTGGTGGACACGGGGGCTGCCCCAGTTCACTGGTCATCGTGGGTGTTTTTCTAGTAGCAGAGGTGCACTTGTCCTGGTCTGGTCACACTCTGACATAGCAGGAAGCGGACACGGCCTTCCAACCTGGGTTGGTACACATCTCTGGCCAGGAAACGAAGTGGAGACCTGACCCTCCATGCCCTCCATGGGGTGCAGCGTGAGGCAACACAGAAGAAAACAGAGAGGAGGAAAGGAAACGGGTCGGTGGGAGCTGTGCGAGATGACCTGCCCCCCAGAACAATCCAATGGCTCTCCTGCATTTAAAGTATCTGGGCTGGGCAGCCCTGGTGGCTCAGGGTTTAGCGCAACCTTCGGCCCAGGGCGTGATCCTGGAGTCCTGGGATCGAGTCCCGCATCGGGCTCCCTGCGTGGAGCCTGCTTCTCCCTCTGCCTGTGTCCCTCCACACCCCCGCCATGTCTCTCATGAATAAATAAATAAAATCTTAAAAAAAAAAAAAAAAGTACCTGGGCTGTGGCAGTACTCGCTACCTGTCCGTTAGGAGGCTGCCCTATTCTTATTACACCAGAGAGAGTTCATTGTAAAAGGGGAAAAGGAATAAAAGAGGAAAGCAGAAATGTGCGAGTGTTGACCACAGCTGCCTCGGCAGGACGCCTCAACAGCTACTGTCACGCCAGCTGCTCAGAAGATGCTGTTAGAACCTCGGCATCCAATGGGAGGTAGCCACGAGAGGGAGACGGGGGTGATTCACCCTCATTTCATCCAACGGAAGCCTTTTAGAGTTATTTTTTAAGACACCAGCTACTTACTTCATAGGCAGTCAGGTGGGTGATTCCAGGAGTAGCGATCCCTGTCATTAGCTTTGTCACAGGAACCCGTCACATCTGCCATAAGACGGACATTTGGCCTGCCAGGATGGCACCTCTGACACGGGCCATCTTCTCCCACGGGCTCCTCGGGGCTCTGGGCACGGCCACACCCTGCAGATAATTAGCCCTGGGAGGAGGCAGAGTGAGCGAGGCCGCACCAGGGAAAGGGCAGGGACTTTCCAGGAGGGCCAGGTGGGGGTCAGCAGGCGTCAGTCCTGCTCTCACGGGCGCCATGTTTGCTTTGCCCAGGTGGAGTTCCTGGGGGTCCAGATGATGTCACTGGTCACCTTCTCTTGGCTTGACTCCCCCCCTTCTTTGAGACAGAGAACAAAAGAGAATGAGAGAGCACAAGTAAGGGGGGGGGGAGGAGCGGATGGAGAGGGAGAGAGAATCTCAAGCAGGCCCCAAGCCCAGAGTGGAGCCCAATGCAGGGCTCGATCTCATGACCCTGAATCATGACCAGAACTAAGCTCAAGAGCTGGATGCCCAACAAACTGAGCCACATAGACGCCCCTCAAGATTAAAAAAAAAAAAATTAGCAATTGGATGTTCTTGTGCACATGTCTCCACCTCGCTGGAGTCAAATACCTACCTTCTCCGTTTGTCTCTCCAGCATCCCCAGAGTCCCGCCAGCACATCCCACTCACTGGCCCTATCACTGGGACCATGAATGCATTTCTTTCTTTAAGACAAGATGAAAACCCTTTGTCTTTGAATCTGAAATCCTAAATAAACAGAAAAGCTTTTTCCGTACCTCATTCGATGGCTAAATCTGACCTGAAACGTGACTCATTTGGCAGGAGTTTCTGACCTGAAATGACTATAAAAATATCATTTATGCCACTTATCAATCCCTCTCGGGGCACCTGGGTGGCTCAGCGGTTGAGCGTCTGCCTTTGGCTCAGGATGTGATTACAAGGTCCTGGGATCGAGTCCCGCATTGGGCTCCCTGCAGGGAGCCTGCTTCTCCCTCTGCCTGTGTCTCTGCCTCTCTGTGTGTCTCTCATGAATAAATAAATAAAATCTAAAATCAATCAATCACATGCCAGTTTTAATTCTTATTGTTTTTTTTAAAGATTTTATTTATTTATTCATGATCTGAGCCAAAGGCTCAGCCACTGAGTCACCAAGGTGCCCTCTTATTGGTGTTTTTAATATATAATATTCTTCATGGGTTTTAAGTTCCCCTCTGTCCGCCCTCCCCCCGCTCCCCCTCCCTCCTCTTGTCCCCCCTTCCCTTCTCTGTAGAGGAGGCACTGGGCTTAGAGGCAGACCTATGCCGAGATGTTCACCGTCCCCGTGGTGACTTATCTTCAGTGGGTGTCGGAAATAGCGCTGGACACCAGCCGAAGTGGGAAGGACAGATTTAATCAGAAACGCCTCCTGCAGCAGGGAGGAGGGTCCCAAGAATGCTACCCCAGGAGGGGGGGGCAGTGTGTGTGGAGGTGGAGGGGGGCGAGCTGGCTCAGTGGGTCAGGGGGGTGCAAACCTCGGGATAGTGGGCAGGGCTGGGCCTTGGGACCTCTCGCGGGCTTGCTCACCGGCTGGCGCAGGGGCCCCGTCCTGGGAGCTGGCTGGAGCCAACAGCGAATTCTCCTGGCAGCCTTAGGTCTCCCCCGGCAGGCCCTGTGAGGGGCCAGGCTGTCCCTCCGCGGCCCTTAGCGCTCAGGCCTAAGGGCCTCTGTCCAAGTCCACGGTCCAGTCCTGGCGGGGACGAGGGCTCAGAGGAGCCCAGCTACTTTGGACGGGGAGAGAATCCCTGTCACGGGCATTCAGTAGCCTAGAAATGGGAAAAATCACAGAGAGCCTTTGGGACCCCCCCCCCCCACCGGTGTTGTCCCCAGAGTGGGCGTGTGGTTGGGCGCAGGAGGTGACGTGCAGGCGTAACTCCCCCCAGACTAATCCATTTGACTACCGATAGGCCAGGTACGTACTTGGCCCCCGCTTCGGGGAGGAGGTCACGGTGGGGCTCTGACAAGGCGTCGGTCAGGGTCAGGCAAAAGCGTCCGTGCACCTGTGCCGCAGAATCCGGACCCCTCCGCCCACCTGCCAGCGGCCGATTGTGGCGCAGAGGAGCCAGATGGTGGACCCCGTCCCCGTGCTCTGGGCTCCCAGGGTCTGTTGTGGGCGCCTCCGGACACCAGCTGATGGCCCTCAGGGATGGGACCTGTCCTGAGGCTGGTCCCCCCTGACAAGGGCGCAGCGGTTGGGGCAGACTCTGCTTCAGCTCCTACCCCAGTCCACGGTCTTCCCGGCCAGGGAGCCACCTCGCAGGTGCCCATGCCTGTCTCACGGCCGCCTGTCCTGGCCCCGACGCCAGCTCAGTCAGGACCACGGGCATCAGATTGTGAGGAGGGTCCAGGGTGGTATCAAGATGCCAGGTGTGTGTACGGGAGAGACGTCCAGGCACAGGGGACAGGAAGTGCTGAAGCAGCCCCCTGGTTGGTGGGTGGGGTCCTAGGGAGGTGTCGAGGCCGTCCTGGCAGCGAGCAGAGCAGGGCGGGGGGCCAGCTGGTCAAGAGCAATAGGAGGTGGGGGGGAGCATGAGGGAGGAGGTGGAGGGAGGCATCCAGGGGGAGGTGGGAGGAAGACATGGCGGAGGAGGTGGGGGAGGGATGGAGGAGGTGGGGGAGGGATGGAGGAGTAGAGTAAGTGGGGGGGGCATGAAGAGGGAGGGGAGGTGCAGAGGGGGGTGGGGAAGGGATGGAGGAGTAAGTGGGGGGCATGGAGGGGGAGGGGGAGGTGCAGAGGGAGGAGGTGGGGGGAAGTGAGGGAGGGAAAGGGGCGGAGGGAGGAGGCGGGTGCGGGGGAGGTGCAGAGGGGGGAGCTGTCATTTGGGAGGTGTGCTGGGAAGCAGGGAAATGCCAAGGGCCTGGGGCTGGCCGGGGGGGGGGGGGGGGGGGGGGGGTGTGCTCCATGGCCTAGAAAAGCCTGGAGCAGGCAGGAGGCCTGGTGAGCATTGGGGAGCCAGGGATCGAGCCTGGAGAAGCGGGGCCCTTGGCAGGGGCACAGGCTCCGGGTGGGTGGGGGGCCCGGCACCCCGGGGTGCACGGGATGGTCTCTTAAGACGGTGGGTGAGGACCGAGTGTGCGGGGTGAGAGGACGCCGTTGGGCTCCAGCCCAAAGGCCCCTCAACCCCGCCCCAGACTCAGGTTGGGCCCTGCGGGCGGCCCGCTGGCTAAATGTCACCCCGGAGACAGCTTCATCCTGACCCCTGGCCCTGTGAGCGTGACCTTGTGTGGCAAGAAGAGGGCTTTGCCGGGATGATGAAGCTAAAAGTCTGAGCTAGGCGGGTGATCCCCGGCCCTACGGGGGACCCTAGATGCCAACACACCTGACCCCAGCGGAGCCGGTGGCCTCGTGACCAGGGAGGCAGAGCCTGGAGCGACGAGGCCACAGGCCCAGGAGCAGGTGCAGCCCCAAGCTGGACCCGCAACGGAAGGGTCCTCCCCTGGAGCCTCTGGACGGAGCCAGCCGTGCGGTCACCTTGACCTTAGTCCCTTAAGACACCTTTTGGACCTTCAGCCTCCAGGACTTCAACAAGAGAACATATTTCTGTTGTTGAGTTTGCCATTAATTTTTTTTTTTTTTTGGCTGGAGCTGATATGCAATGTCACGTCAGTTTCAGGGGTGCAACATGGTGACTCAACTTCCCTGTAGGTCATGTGCGCTCAAGGTAAGTGCAGCTACCATCCGCCGGCGAACTGGCTACCGCAGGCGCCATCGGCTGTAGTCCCCGTGCTGTGCCTTTCACCCCGAGACTTACCCCCTCCAGACCCAGAAGGGGGACCTCCCACCCCCTCCACCCATCTTGCCCATCCCCCCCATGCCTCTCCCCTCCCACAACCACCAGTTTGTTCTCTGTCGATAGGTCTGATTCTGCTTTCTGTTTGTTCGTTTGTTTTTGTTTTTGTCTTTTTTTTTCATTCCACCTATAAGTGAGGTCATTGGTATTGGTCTTTCTCTGCCTGACTTGTTTCACTTAGCATGCTACCCTCTGGAGGTCCATCCGTGTGGCAAATGGCACGTTCTCATCATTTTTTAGGGCTGGGTAATATTCCTGCGTGTGTGTGTGTGTGTGTGTGTGTGTATGCATGTGTCCGTGCACACTACACCTTCTTATCTATTCACCTATTGATGGACACGTGGGTTGCGTCCCTATCTCGGCGACCCTAAATAATGCTGCTGCAAACATAGCGACATTTCTTTTGTTTTAAGCCAGTGAATTTGTGGCATTTGTTACAACAGCCCCAAGAAACCTGTAGTCCCAGGGGGGGCAACGGCTGAGCTCCTGCCAGGCCTCGGGGACCCCAGATGGCAGTCGGAGGTGACCAGGGCACAGTCAGCCCAAAGTCCCTCCCTTGCAGCATCTCAGGAACAGAAAATGCGTGGGAAACATTGCGGGGGTGGTGGGGTGGAGTGAGTCTCCCTCTTTCCACGTGTGCCTTCCTGTAGTGCTTGGACCTTCTGCCAGTGTTTTTATTTTTTCATTTTTTATTTTATTAAAAAAATTTATTTTATTTTAAAAAAATTTTTTTAAAAGATTTTATTTATTTATTCATGAGACACAGAGAGAGAGAGAAAGAGAGAGAGAGAGAGAGGCAGAGACACAGGCAGAGGGAGAAGCAAGCTCCATGCAGGGAGCCCGACGTGGGACTCGATCCCGGGACTCCAGGATCACGCCCTGGGCCGAAGGTAGACGCTAAACCACTGGGCCACCCAGGGATCCCCAAATGCTTTTATTTTTTAGAAATGTTCATTTATTTTAGAGAGAACGAAAAGAGCCTGCACGAGCCGGGGTGGGGGAGTTGGAGGGGCAAGAGGGAGACAGAGAATCCCAAGCGGACTCCTCGCTGAGCGTGGAGCCCAACGCAGGGCTTGATCTCAGGATCCTGAGACAAAATCAAGAGTCAGATGCTCAAATGACTGAGCCACCCAGGCGCTGCCTCCCCGCCCCCGGCCAATATTTTTAGTTTTCCAAGTGTCATTAGGGATTATCCATCAGGGGAGATTTTGAATGGCCTTGTTTGTACTTGTCTCTGCTAAAAGAATAACTGGGAATCCCACCACCTAGTGAATGTGGTATTTGTAAGAGGCTTGCTCCGTCCTGGGGCATTTCACATCGTCCCCGCCCCCCTTCCCGCCCCCCCTCCCTCCTGCCATCCCTCCCCTTCCCCAAACCACCTCTGCTCTGCTCGGTGCCTGAGGTACCACCTTCCCGTCTGTGGGCCCCAGGCCCCCAGGGGTCCTTCTAACGGTGCACTTCCCAAACAAAGATGATTCCTTTTCCAAGCAGAATATCTGCCTCCTGGGACCCCCGGGGGGCTCAGCAGTAGAGCGTCTGCCTTTGGCTCAGGGCATGACCCTGAGGTCCCGGGATCGAGTCCCGCATCGGGCTCCCTGCATGGAGCCTGCTTCTCCCTCTGCCTGTGTCTCTGCCTCTCTCTCTGGGTCTCTCAGGAATAAATAAATAAATTCTTAAAAAAAAAAAAAAATACCTGCCTCCTGGTCACTTGGCGCGTTTTCACCTTACTGTGTACATGCGTTGCCCACTTATTGGGACCATGCAGTGTGTTCAGGGCTTTAAAATACGGACCGTGAGGGGCCTTCAATGTTACGTTCTTCAGCCTAAAAGAGTCTCCGCTGTGTGAAAACCTGAAGCAAATATGATAAAACCTGGTGTGCCTGCTGTATGGGCTTGCCACACAGGTGTGGACATGTGTGTATATGTCGTGAGTGTGCACGTGCATGTGTGTGTGTAGCTGTGTGCCCTGTGTGCTGTGCATATGTGTGTGCTATGTGTATGTGTGTGAGTGCATGTGTATATGTATGTGGTGTGTGTGCACGTGTGCTGTGCATATGTGTCTGCATGTGTATGTGTGTGCCTGTGTGCTTTGCACACATGTGTATATGTGTGTGTATGTGATGTGTGTGCCCTGTGTGCTATGTGCACATGTGTATATGTGTGTATGGTGTCCTGTGTGCACCTGTGTGCATGTGTATGTGTGTGTTTTCTGTGTGTGTGCCCTGTGTGCACATGTGTGTGCTAAGTGTATGTGTGTGGGGGGGCATGTGCCCTGTGTGCTGTGTGTACACGTGTGTGTTAGATGTGTGTCCTCGGGCTACTTGCCCTCAGTCCCCAGCTCGGCTCCAGCGCCTTATGGATGGACAGACAGAGTGAGCAGGGCGGCGACACCTGGGGTGCAGGGTGCCGTCGCCTGACTCAGGTGAGCAGCCAGGTGAGGATGGCTTCCAGCTTGTCGCCAGCCTCCAGTGGACCCCGTTTCTCACTCATCCCACTGGCAAGTACTGGGTGCCTTCGGAGGGCAGCACAGGGCCAAGCGCCTGCTCGGAGGCGTGCTCCCCACCCCAGCCCCTGCCACCGCCAAGCAAACCGGAGACTGAGGTGCACCCTCAGAAGGTAAGACTACAAAACCCACACCTGTCCGAGCAGAGCTCAAGCTCCTGCACACCAGATGGCTCCTGTCCCCTCGGCAGCCCGATGTGCCAGACCCAAGGTGTTAGCGCAGCGGGCAAAGGTCATTCCAGCCTGGAGGGCAGGTCTGGGGGCCTCCAAATGAGAAGGCAAGACAAAGGAGTGTTCCAGAACAGATGCAGGGAGCACTGGCCAGGTAGGAGGCCTGGGAGTCACAACCGCTAGCCCCCTGGGTGGGGATACACAGCCCTCTGCCCCGTGCTCTCCCTCCCTGTGCGGGGGAGGCACCTGCTTCCCTGACAGCTTGCCCGTCCGTAGGTGAAGACAGTGTGGGGGGCCACCCTGAGCTGCCCGACGTTGGGTTTTCTCACCCCAGGAAGCAGATTCCTGGCTTTTCCTCCATCTCTGTGGGTGTGTCTGGGCCAAGATCTTCTTCATCTGAGTCAGAATTAGACCCATTTTGCAGATAAGGCATCAGAGGCTCTAAGTGAGTTAGCGTGCCCCGGCTCGTTGGTGAAGCTGGAGTGGGGGCCTGGGCAGTCGGAGTCCCGAGTCCCGCTCCCGAGTGGCGCGGGTCGGCTGCCCAAATCAGGCGAGCTTACGCGTCCGAGCTTGCCTGACGGGTGAGCGTAAGGCTCTCTGTGGGGCCTGCCGCTCTCAGGAGCTCGCAGTCCAGTGAAGGAGCCAGACGTGTGAGCGGGTCATACTCCAGCTGGGGTCAGGGCAGGGTTACAGGGGGGCGGTCAGCAGGGGACAGTGACTGTCAGCATTTCCCAGAAGCCCCATGGGAAGCAGGTGTTGGGAGTTTGGGGTGTGGGTGAGTACAGAGGGGCCTTCCTGGCCTTAGGTGCATGATGGTCCCTGTTGGGAGGTGGGGACGGGGCGGTGTGGGGTGAGGGGGAGGGTGGGGCTGGCTCACGAGGAGCCTGCGAGCCTCCTTGTGAGCATCAAACGATGGCCTGGGTGGCCACGGGATCTGATCATGTTCCAGAGTGTTCTCCAGCTGGTGAAGATAATAGATGGGCAGGAAAGTTCTCGGTCCCTGGCTTACGCCATCACAAATAAAGAGAAGCAGCAAGTGCACAGGATGGAAGGGCCTTCATGTCTTGGGGCGATCCCCAGGAAGGGAAGTGGGTGCAGATGTCCCTCAGAGCTCGTCGGCTGCAGAGCCTAGAGCTGGGCCCTGAGCCTGAGAGCAGAGGCTTCCAGGGTGGGGTGGGGATGCGGTGGGGGCGGGGGGCTGCCTCCCTTACAACTCCGCGTGGCCTCACAGCTGCCCTGGGCCTGGTCCCCAAAGTACCCACACCGGCCTCTCCATCCGTACTGGGCCCAGAGGAACTGGCTCTACTGGTTCCGTGAGATCAGGTGATGGAAGCAGGAGAGTCTAAATCAGACCTGGAGCTCTGACCCACAGCGAGGCCCACTCTGCCTCAGCTCAGTGGGCGAGGGGGACAGAAGGTGAGGGAGATGTGGGGCAGTGGGAGCTTCGCGCCCTCTGTGTCTCTCTTCCCCGTGTACTTAATTATGGTTTTTTGTTTAATTTTTTAAATTTTGCCTTTTTATTTCTATATTTAAATTCAACCTGCCAACATAGAGTCTAATCCCCAGTGCTCATCCCAACACGTGCCCTCCTCAGTGCCTGTCACCCAGTCAACCCCCTGCCTATCTCCCCTTCCACAGTCCTTTGTTTGTTTCCCAGAGTTAGTAGTCGCTTGTGGTTTGTCTCCCTCTCTGATTTTCCCCACTCAGTTCCCCTCCTTTCCCCTATAGTCCCTTTCACTATTTCTTGTACTCCCTGTATGAGTGAGACCATGTGATGATTATCTTCTTCTGACTTACTTCACTCAGCATAATACCCTCCAGTTCCATCCACGGTGAAGCAGTTGGTGGGCATTTGTCCTTTCTGATGGCGGAGGAATATTCCATTGTGTCTATAGACCACGTCTTCTTTATCCAGTCATGGATATCCAGTCATGGACATCTGGGTTTTTCCCACAGTGTGGCTATTGTGGACAGGCTGCTGTGAACACTGGGGTACGGGTGCTCCCCAGAGCAACGTACACACTCGATGCAATCCCTATCCAAATACCACGGGCTTTCTTCACAAGCCTGGAGCAAATAATCCTAAGATCTGTATGGAACCAGAAAAGACGCTGAGTATCTAGGGAAATGTTGAGAAAGAAAAACAAAGCTGGGGGCATCCCAATGCCGGACCTCAAGCTCTATCCCAAAGCTGTGATCATCAGGACAGTGTGGTCCTGGCACATAAACAGACATAGATCATGGAACGGAACAGGAAACCCAGAAATGGGCCCTCAACTCCATGGTCAACTCATCTCCGACAAGGCAGGAAAGAATTTCCACTGGAAAAACAGTCTCTCCAACAAATGGTGCTGGGGAAACTGGACAGCCCCATGCAGAAGAATGAAACCGGACCATTCTCTTACACCAGACCCAAGGATACACTCAAAATTCTGGAAAGATCTTACTTATGTTTTAAATAGCACTTACGTGACATTTGGTGCGTGAGGTGGGTGTCATTCCTCCTGCCGCCTTACAGACAGGACCCGAGGCGGGGCGAGGCTCGGTGCATGGGCACGGGAGCCCAGAGCCGCACTGCAAAGCCAGGCCCGTCTGGCCCCAGAGATGCACTTGTCTCCGCTGAGCCGGTGGTTCTCAAGGTGGGGTCCCCGGCCAGCGGCAGCACCTGGACACTTGTGACAAACGCGAGTTCTCAGGTCCTACCCAGACCCATGAATCTGGGGGCAGGGGCGATCAGCCATCTGGGTTCGAATGCTCCCCCACTGGGGGTTTGGGCCTCCCCCAGGGGTTTCTTCACTTAGTTGCCACCTTTGCTGAGCACCTACTCACTAAGCCACCTGCCACCGTGATGGGCCCCACAGGCATCCCCTGCCTTCTCGGAGCCTGGGATGAAGAGCCCTGGCCTTACAGCAAAGCATCTGTGGTCAGGGGCAGTTTCGGGGTGTTCTCTGCATCCAGAGGAGTGGCAGGAGCCCTGCAGACGGGTGGGGAGCCGCCGGTTCAAGGGGACTGAATCCAAGGGACAGACGTGGGCGCTTCAGGTTGGGGTCGGCTGGCTGGCTGAGCATGCCTGTAAGTACCCTTTATGTATATTTTTCTGGAGACTTGTTTCTAAGATTTTCTTTATTTATGTGACAGAGGAGAGAGAGAGAGAGAGAGAGAGAGAGAGATCACGAGCAGGAGGAGGGGCAGAGGGAGAGGGAGAAGCAGGTTCCTCGCTGAGCAGGGAGCCTGAAGGAGGCCTCGATCCCAGGACCCCGGGACCACGATCTGAGCTGAAGGCAGACGCTTCACGGGCTGAGCCCCCCGGGTGCCCCTCCTGGGACTTGTTTTTAAAACTTAAAGGCAATTAGGAGGAGGCCATATGTCTTTGCTTCAGCATTTTGGCTACTGGACAAGTTTAGGAACAAAACAGAATTTTTCCAGTGGCCCAAAGCCCTGATGTGCAAGCTGCAGGCCAGCTGCCACTATGGGGCCGAGAGCCTGGGGCTCGTGTAGTGACGGGCTTCTCGCAGCGTCTCCGAGGCCAGCTGGGCCGCCTCCCCCTCCTCGCTACTTAGACGGGGTTCCGGGAGACCCAAAGGGAAGTGCAGACCCTCAGCTACAAAAACGATCACCTTTTGCACAGAGTAGGGATGAGCTGAATGTAACCAAGCAAACAGCCCTAAACACCCCAACTGCCCTTGTCCCAGAGAGAGGCCCACCCCTAGCCCTGCCCCCCAACGCCCTCTCAGACCCCGCCGCCCCCTTTCCATAGGAGGGGAAGGGGGTCCTCAGGGCCTTCCTTAGCTGCTGCCTCGTCGGGCACAGGGGCTGGACCTGGAGACCCCACCAGTTCTACTCAGTAACCCGAGGACACCTGTGGGGCAGTGGGTTCCGCCCCCCCCAGGAATCTGTCTCCGTGGGACAGACAGCCTGACAGCGTCCCTCGTGTCCCCCCAGAGCCCCTGCCTTCCAGGCAACATTCCTATGTGGGAAGAGATGGTCTATGCAGGTTGTCCTTTGGGCCGTGTCCTCTCGCCTCTGCTAAGTCCTCGCGGGGCTGACCAGGGCTCGCCGGGGGGGCGGGGGGGCTCCCCTGGGGCTCACGGCCCCCCCGCAGACACCGCTCGGCCTGCTGCCATTCTGCTTGCCTCAGCGAGTCACAGGCCTAGACGGATTCCCAGCGTGTGGCCTAGACCCGGCCCGGGGTTGCAGAGCTGCAGGGTCACGTCACCAAAGGGTGTGGATCCGAAAAGGGGAGTCACTGCAGCCCCTTTTGCAGACAATCTCCTGCATGGGGGCGCGGGGGGGGGGGGACTGTTGCATTTAGTTCTCAGAGCAGCCCGGTTGGGGCAGAGGGGGAAACTGAGGCAGGGAGCAGTGAAGTTTCCTTGTTCCCACCAGGAAGTGACAGGGCTGGGACATAAGTACAGAGCCCGGGCTCTCACTCCCTAGGCCGTGGGCCTGGGCTGTGTGCTGGGGAGCCCCCGTTCTGGGCCCTGGCCTCACCTCCCAGGTACCGACGTCATCCTTGGGCACCCCGAAGATGCTGAGAGGCGGGAGTGGATGTGCCCCGGGGAAGCGGCCATGCAGCCCTCCTCCAGTGGCCTTCGTCTCTGGCCCTCCCGGGTCCTGCTCGGGTGTGGGGCCGCCGACAGGCTGTTCCCTGGGTCCTGGCCAGGTCCCCGTCCGCGTGTACAGGAGGCTCATTAATAATTCCGGCTGGCAATCATCCAGGGAGAAAGCAAGCCCCCCCACCCCGCGCTTGCAGCCGGGACAGACCGTGACAAGAGCCAGGCTGCGTCAGGGTGCGGGTCGAGGAGCAGGCCTGCAGCAGTTCACGAAAACAGGCCAGCGCTGCCCGGTGGGCTGGGGACCACCCTGAGGGAGCCCGGGGCACCCCGGCCACCCCAGCCCTTGCCCCGGCGCTGTCCCCGCAGAGGATGGCAAGCTAGCCCTCCCCACGCCAGCCTCCGCTCGGCTGGACGGAACGCGCCTGCACATCTGCGGCAGCCACCTGTGACTTGGAAAGAGAGCCAAGAAGTGGCGAGACGCTGGCCAGGTGGGCCCGCGAGCCCCTCGCGGGGACACCCCCAGTCTTCCTGTGCTGGGGGAGGACAGGCCCCATTGCTGGCGGCTTGCTCCGTCACTGGCAGCAACAGCAGGCGTGATTGGCAGGGGCCCGACCCGTCTTTCCCTGCTCGTGCTGACGGGGCCGTGTCCTGGGCCGTGTCCTGGCCTGGTCCTTCAGCTGCCCTGGCCACCTTCTCCTCTGCCGTGTCCCCTCCAGGTCCCCCCTTAGGGACCTAGTTAGCCATCAAGTAGCCATCTAGAATGCCTCCCTCCCACTGACCGCCGGCAGCGCCTGCACGAGAACCAGGGCTCCAGTGTGGCACACAAGCAGGCACGATGTTTTGTAGAGAACTGCATGTCCCTAAGGCTCTGGGCATGGGGTGCGAACCTCCGTGTGGGCCTTTCTCATCCTCAAGCCCAATTCAGAATCAACTTCTTCCACTGGCCAGGGATCTACCTGCTGGAGCTGAGAGCATCTCCCACCTAGTGTGTGCCCGTGAGCCTGCCTGGCACCCTCCCCGTCACCCAGGAGCTCAGGGTGCAGTGGGGGCGGGGGCGCAGGGTGCCTCCACGCAGATGCAGTGTGACTCTGGGACCTCTGGGTGTGTTACCTGGCCTCACTCACCTGCTCCCTCATCGCTAAAGCAGGTGCTTACCTGGTCGGGGTGCTGGGAGGTGTGCTCGTGTGGCACAGGGTCTAGGCACCATGACCGTCAGCTGCTGTAACCCTATACGTCTTCCTTTTTAGGCGTCACAGCCCCGTTGTGGGACAGCCACAGTCCTCTGCCTGCATTACACCTACGTGTACCAGTTTTTCTTCTCTTCTAGGGGCAGGCACCTGATTGCGAGCAGGGTTCTCAGTGAAGTGCCCAGGGGAGAGGCGCGCGGTCGGCGTGGTCTCTCCAGGCGGCCTGACCGCCTCCTCCCGCTCCTTGCTTCCCCATTCGTTCATTGCTGCAGCCGTCTGCTCATGCATCGTGTTTGTCCGACGCCTCCCCTGCGCCAGCAAGCCCACTCCCTTTGATCCAGAGCTCCCCCCATCCAGACTCCCGTCCCCCGACTGCATTAGGAAGAGTCATTTTAATCTGTGCCAGACGCCCGAGAATAACCAGCAGCAACAAAGATAAGCTTGCTTTCGAACAGTTAATGTGCCGGCTCATAATCCGTCCCCTGTGGATCAAAGGGAGCCCCCCCCCGCCTCCACCGTGTCCCCCGCGAGCTGCAGGTGATTGATCCAGCCCTCCCCATCACGTCACCACCCCCAGCCTGGAGGACTCCAGGAGTTTGTTTGGGTCCCGCATCCGCCTCTGAAGGACCGATGAGCTTGGATCTACGCCGCCCGATGACACACGAGACGTGGAGCTCCTTCTGGAACACCATCAGACGCAGCCAAACATCCCTGCAGACAAAATGCCATCGCTTTGAACTTCTCGTTTTGAAGCTGACTGTTGTCTCAAAGAGGCAGCGGAGGCTCCACAGCGCTGCCCCAAGGAGGTGCCCCACGCACCCTGACGCCCGCCAGCGTGGCCGTGCGCCCGCCTCACTCTGTTGTTGAGATCCTCACAGGCTGGGGGACTGGATTCTCGGCACAGGGTGGTGCCCCAGATCTTGACCCCCTCCCCAGACAGGTCCCAGCCCTGCTACTCTGTCTCTGACCCAGCGACCTCCTCTGCCCCAGCCGGGGTCTGGGGCTAGTTCCCTCCACGCCTCACAGCCTTGCCAATGACGTATGCTCCTTTGGGGGCATGGTTAAGGCTTACAGTTGGCAGTGAATTAATTACACTAAATTATAAAATGACCTTTTTTATTTTATTTTATTTTATTTTATTTTAACGTCTTTAAAAGATGTATTTATTTATTTATTGGCGAGAATGGGGGGGGGTCAGAGGGAGTGGGAGAGAATCTCAAGCAGACTCCTTGCTGAGCGCGGAGCCTCAATGCCAAGCTCAATCTCAGGACCCCGAGATCATGACCTGAGCCGAAATCAAGAGTCAGACACTTAACCAACTGTGCCACCCAGGTGCCCCTAGAAGAGCCTTCAAATGGGTTACCCACTTGCTTAGCCAGTGGGCAAGTGGCCATGTGCAGCAGGTGATGGGGGCAGGGAGTGGGGTGATTTTCTTGTGAGAGTTAGTGAGTGATTAGTTCTCTTTCCAGAAAGAGCTGATCAGCTGGTCAGATCTGGCGGAAAGAGTAATGACCACTTATGGAGATATTGCTGGGCTCATTCGTTATTAAAATAATTTTAATCACTCAATCTTTCAAATCCCTACTTAGGCTGGAGGGTATCTCTGCTCTACAGGAGGTAAAGGGGGCCTCAGGCGTCTGTCACCCGACAGCGAGCATCCTCACTTTCCTCCGGAGAGCATCCCCGCCCCCGCCTCAGCTCTGGGTTTGGGGAGGTGTCACCTCCGCGCCCGGGAGTCCCGTCTGTGACCTGGACTACATCTGTGTTTACTCCCAAAGCGAAGGACGTGAAACCGTTAATCGCCCCGTTGTTTTCCCCACCTGCCTCGTGAGGACCAGGTACCTCCCCACCCAGGCTCCCGGGACCCTCTAGGATCTGGGTCTGTATTTCCAGACTTCTCTGTCCATGTGCTCTGTTCCCAGGGGCCAAGACGCCCAGATGGGAACGGCGTTTCTGCCTTTTAAGTCTTTGTTTTGCCTCAATTCCTCAGGACTGTGCAAGGCCCTCTTCATTCTTATCTCCACCCACCGAAGCACAAGCCCAGTTTGTAGACCGCCTCCTCCAGGAAGGCTTCTGTTCGACTCTAACCTCAGCACTCGGTTTGCAGGGAGACACAGCCCCCTGCAGGGTTCTCGGCGGTCACATCTGTGTGCACGCCCCCGGCCCCCACTCCTCGAGCGCACTCCGGGGAGGGGCTGGGACTGTCACTTGGTCATCTTGTCCCCTCCTTGAGGCCTTTGGATGTAGATTTGAATAAACAAGCCTAAACAGATGCTGGTTGGATGAATAAAGTTTGGCATCTCGGAGGAGCTGGAAGGATGAGAAAAAGAGCCGTTTAGCCGCTTACAAAGTAGTTGGACGAAGGCCCCCAGAGACCTGCATGCACACTGGGTTCATTCAGTGCCAAAGGACGGGATATGTCAAATAAGAAAACACCCAGCCAGAACCAGCTCCAGAGGAAAAATATATTTGCTTACACAAGCAGGAAAAATCATCCTCCTCCACAGCTCGGCTTTGCAGGAGGGCGGTCACCTCAGGGGCTCGGCAGCGTCCACACGGGACCAGGTTCACTCCATTTCTGCTTTCTAGCCCTGCGGTTGGCTTGTCTTTTTTTGTCGGGACCCCCCCCCCCCCAGCCGATGCCAAGACAGCAGCTGCTGTTCTCAGCATCACACACAGACCATAATGTTCAGAGTAGAAGAGGAACTTCCCTTCTTGTGTTCCTTTTCAAGAATGAGGGAAAATAGTCTCCCAGAAGCCCCCAGCAGGTCTCTCTTTATGTCTCATTGGCCAGAACTGATCACCTGCCCCTGCCTCTGTTGATTAACTTTGTTAGTTTAGTTGTTTCGTTTTAAAAAAATTCTCACACATAGACTGCAACATTAATTTTACCCTTGTGAACCAACAAGATAATTTTATTTAAAATGATAAATAAAGATTCAGTGCTTACCAGGACTCTGCACCTTGGTTTTGGTCTTTTTTCTTTGCTCTCTTCTCTAATGAAGTATTTTATTTTTTTATTTTTTTATTTTTTTAATATTTTTTTATTTTTTATTTTTATTTATTTATGATAGTCACAGAGAGAGAGAGAGAGAGAGAGAGAGAGGCAGAGACACAGGCAGAGGGAGAAGCAGGCTCCATGCACCGGGAGCCCGATGTGGGATTCGATCCCAGGTCTCCAGGATCGTGCCCTGGGCCAAAGGCAGGTGCCAAACCGCTGCGCCACCCAGGGATCCCGAAGTATTTTATTTTTTATTTTTTTATTTTTTTGTATATTTTTATTATTTATTTTATTTTATTTTTATTATTTTTTTAAAAAAGATTTTATGTATTTGTTTCTCAGATCAGGAGTCTCTCTCATAGTTTGTCTCCCTCTTTAATTTTTCCCCACTCAGTTCCCCTCCTTTCCCTTATTGTCCCTTTCACTATTTCTTATATTCCTCGTATTAGTGAAACCATATGTAAGCTAATTGGAGAAGGGCAATCACCTATGCTATCAATTTGAATTTAAATATAATAAATAAATACCCAGTACTGAAATTGCTGGGTCGTAGGGCAGTTCTATTTTTAACTCTTTGAGGAACCTCCACACAGTTTTCCAGAGTGGCTGCACCAGGTCACATTCCCACCAACAGTGCAGGAGGGTTCCCTTTTCTCCACATCCTCTCCAACATTTGTTGTTTCCTGTCTTGTTAATTTTCCCCATTCTCACTGGTGTGAGGTGGGATCTCACTGTGGTTTCGATTTGTATTTCCCTGATGGCAAGTGATGCGGAGCATTTTCTCATGTGCATGTTGGCCATGTGCAGATCTTCTTTGGAGAAATGTCTGTTCATGTATTCTGCCCATTTCTTGACTGGATTGTTTGTTTCTTGGGTGTTGCGTTTGATAAAGTTCTTTATAGATCTTAGATACTAGCCCTTTTTCTGATATATCATTTTCAAATATCTTCTCCTATTCTGTAGGTTGTCTTTTAGTTTTGTTGACAGTTTCCTTTACTGTGCAGAAGCTTTTTATCTTGATGGAGTCCCAACAGATCATTTTTCTGAATAATTATTCTTGACAAAAGTTCACATTCTTTAGTTTTTAACTTTATGTGACTTAATACCATGTTAGTGGTATCTTTCACAAGGATCTATTAATTTCAAAATTGCCTCATTACTTTTTTTTTTAAGTTTTCCTTATTTATTTGAAGAGGGTATAAATCATGAGCAGGGGGGAGGAGCAAAGGGAGAGGGAGAAGCAGATTCCTTGTTGAGCAGGAAGCCCAACTAAGGGGCTCGATCCCAGAACCCCAAGATCATAACCTGAGCCCAAGGCAGATGCTTAACCCACTAAACCACTCAGGTGCCCCTTGCCTCATTACTTTTAATTTTTCATAAAATTGCCTGGGATTCTCTTCAAAAAGACATTTTGTGGCTGATATAGCTGAATTTGCTGATGAGTTACATGGAGCCTTCTCTGCAAACCCCCGTGTGGCCAGATGGCAAGCAGTCTGTGCAGGTGCCGTCTGAGCCAGCTCTGTTCAAAGAACCGTCTCAGCGTCTCAGTATTTCAGCCCAGATACTTTCACAGGCTCTGGGTTTTGGCTTCCACCCAGAGAATCTTTCATAAATGTTATCATTTGGCAAAATGTGCCAAAGGCTCTTTTTAAAAAAATATCTTGTCAAATGTATATACTGACAACCATAGACCTGCTCAATTTTATTTCCACTCTGAGTCTATATATACATTTACAGATATATGTGTGTGTATATATCTCCAATTAAAATGAGCTCTATCAAACATTCACCTCATCGACGGTGCTGTTCCAAAGAGCAATTTCAGAATCCCAAACTCATTCTCACACACCTTGTAGGGAAGCGTCGCGCAACATATTCATTTCCTCTGCTTCTCTTGTGGCGATAAATTTAAATAGTCTTTCTGTCTGCTGTCTTTTTTTTTTCAATAATTGCAAAACATTTCAAAATAAGATGTTTTTGATTGTCTCTGTGTCGGATACTTTGATTAAAGATGTCCAACCAATTTTGAACAAAATGCAACCAGAGCCTAGCGGGCCCAGTAACACGCACACACAAATCTAGCAGTGCTGTAAGCCATCCATGGTGACTTGTGAACAGCTTTTCAAAGGTGCCACGATAAAAAAAAAAAAAAAAAAAAAAAAACACAAAATAAACACACACACACAAAGGTGCCACATTTCTAAAATCTGGCGGATGATGGGCCTCCAGGGGGAAAGCACACACCTCTGGACAAAGGGCTTCTTGTTTGTGATCTATATTAGCTGGGTCACTGAGAGTTTAGAGTTCTTTTACTGAAACTGTATATTATGAAGATTTGCAAGTTTTGACACCTGCTGGTTTTATTTCAATTAAAGGTAAATTGCAGCTTGCTAAGACTCATTTATGAATTATGTGTTCATTACAAATAGTTCCAGCTGCATCTCTGCTCCACGCTTTCTTAATTTAATAATAGCGCCTGTTTACATAATGCTGCGTGACGTCAACATTAGCATTGATATTAGCACAACACAAACAAATGGTGTCATCAATAGTGAATATTTAACTGTATTTGCCTTTATATCTTCCACTTTTAAAGACGTCCAATGACATATCTTCCGCGGAATAAATGTTCGGAGCTTTACTTTTATTTAATGGTTTGAATAAAAATTAAGCAATTATTCAAATGAACTTAATTGGCTTTTCTTTTTGAAGCATCTGATAACACGTATATTAAGCCGTCATCACTTAGCTGCAAAATTCCGCCCGTGGAGCCAAGGCCATCACGGCGATTGCCTCCCGTAAGTACGTTAAGAAACACAGAAAAGGAATAAAATTAGTAAAAAAAAAATTTAAAAAAAAGGAATAAAATTAGTTAGAATTGTCATTCGCACCAAGTAAAGCTGTGCCTCACAGACACCAGCCGCACCGGCTGCCTGTGCCGAGTCTTGGTGTGTCGCCAGCCGTGAAAGGATTTCTGACTTTTTTTTTTTTTAAAGATTTTATTTATTTATTTATTTATTCATGAGAGACAGAGACAGAGAGAGAGGCAGAGACACAGGCAGAGGGAGAAGCAGGCTCCATGCAGGGAGCCCGATGTGGGACTCGATCCCGGGACTCCAGGATCACGCCCTGGGCCAAAGGCAGGCGCTAAACCGCTGAGCCACCCAGGGATCCCCCGGATTTCTGACTTTGAGGTGAGGGCTGGTTTACTTAGCAGGCCTGGGTCCTGGGCTTTCACAGTCGGTGGTATCACGGCCCTCGCAGCAGCTAAGTTTGGACAATTTGTGTGAGTCGGGCATTCGTATCAACTTTCTGGAGAAACACAAATCGGGCAGTTTAACATTTTGATTGAACGTGCACTTTGATTTTTTTTTTAAAGCTCATCGTGGCCCAAAGGGCTTTAATATAACCCCATGCTGCCCAACCATGAAATCCTTGGTGGCGGAGTTACACCGTAAAATGCACAACAGCCCCCTCGTGGCAGCCGTCTGACCATGGCCTGGGGGCCGTGCCAGAGCCGGGTCTCCATTTCCTGAACCCCCGTCCCAGCCCCCCACCTATCACTCCTGGCCGCTTCCCATCAACCTTGCCCGTAGGGGCCCGTGGCTCTCTGCACCCTGTTCTGGCTCAGGCTGCTCACTGGACCCGGAGCAGCAGGGGCCCAAATGCTTCTCCCGCCCACCCCGGCCCCAAGTCTGGAAGGGGTCGCCCCCTCCCACCCGGCCAGCTGGGCCTGCGTCCTGCATGCGCTTTATCAGGGATCTCTTCCTCTTGTCCCTGAAAAAGAAGTTTTAGTTACAGAAGCAGGGAAATGGGTCACAGCTGGTCCTTGCCCAGGTCCAACCCTGTTTTCGCTCGCGGTCGCGTCTCCCTGGCTGGCAGGAGGTGGCAGGAGGCTGGCAGGGCCCAAGTGCTTGGTGACGGCCAGCATGCACGGACACGGGGCCCAGAGAGCACGAGGGTGAGGCCAGCCTTCTAGGTCCCACTCACGTGTCACCTGCCGAGGCTTGTTGCATTTCTGTTACTTCCTGAAGCTCTGACAATTCAACCCCTTTACTTTTATCAGCTCAATTCCCTGCAGGGAGGAACTTACCCACATCAGCGAGGGTTCCTTTTTGACCTGACACCCAGCTCCTCTGGGCAAAGTAATATAAGTGCTATTTTCAGGGTGTGTGTGTCTGTGTGTGTGTGTGTGGTAGGGTGTGCCTGAGTGGTGGGGAGGAGTGTGTGTGTAGTAACGTGTGTATGGATGGTAGGGAGGGTGTGAGTGTGCACACGCGTGTAGTAGCGTGTGCATGGATGGCAGGGTGTGAGTGCACACGTGTGTAGTAGTATGTGCATGGATGGCAGGGTGTGAGTGTGCATGCGTGTGTAGTAGCGTGTGCGGGGATGGTAGGGTGTGAGTGTGCATGGACGCCCCGCTGCTGGCAGCCCTGCAGACCAGGCCAGGCACAAGGATGCCCGAGCCACATCCTTCTGGTAGGTGGGCTGGTCCAGGAGCCCCTGGGGTGGCCTTGGAAACGGGGTTCACCCTCTGTGAACCCACAGCGCCATGTCCCCGGGCGTCTGGGGCCTGCCCCCAGCACCCCGTCCACAGGTCCACACGGCTGTTCCCTTAGAAAAGCCCTGTGGGTGTCACGGCTGCTGCAAACCCCACATCTGAGCTCTGCTCTTGGCTTTAACCCCTTCCTGCCCTGAGCAAGTCTTTCAACCTTCCCGTGCCTCAGTTTCCTTAACGCTAATGGCCAATTAATCCCTCCCCGCTCCTGCCCAGACCTCAGGAGGATTTGGCACGAGCACGGAGGCGAGGTGTGCACGGTGCTCGCGGCTCACAGACGGATGCTCTATAAACCCAGGCCGTCATTATAATAAAACGCTGGCCTCCACAGCAGGGGCCTAATTATAGGATCTCCGAACGTTGATAGACAGGGGCGGGTCTGTAGCTCGGGAGACTGCTGGCTGCCACCTGCGGGGCCAGCTTCCCTGTCACCTGGCAGGCTGGCCCGACGTGCTTCTGAGGCTCTTCTGGTTTTGCTGTGGCTTCGCCGGGTGCACCGCGGGTCCCTTTGCTCGTGATCCCAGGCCCTGGTGCCCCAGAGACTGGGCCTGCTGTCCTGGTGCCTCCCCCTATTTAGGGGGAGAATTGATGTGATGCCTTCCCATCCCCCAGGATGGTCTCGGGGAGGAGGTGGGGACAATGTCCCAGCTGCTGAGTGGGGTCCAGAGCTTTCCTCTGTCCTGCTGCCCAGCTGTGCCTGACTGGTGGCGTGTCCCCAGGCTCCCTGCATCGGGGCCCTGCACTTTACCATGACATTCAGACAGGACGTCCCCCTGGGGCAAATGCTGGTTCTTTTCCTAAAAAAAGTCTCAAAAGGAACTGGACTTTTCTGGGAATGACCAGCTCTCATTGAAGGGCACTTTCATTCCTTTTTTTTTTTTTTTTTTTTTATGTAAGGGCAATTTCAATCATGTTTTCTCAAAAAAGCGAAGAGGAAAAAAGAATTTAAGGGAAGAGAGACACGGAAAAATGCACAGCTGACCGCCAGCTCCCAGCCAGGGGCTTCTCGGGGTGCCAGCGCCACCGCTGTGGCCCTGCCCCCCACCATCGCTGCCTGCACCCCTCCCTCGCAGCCCGCCTTAGTCCCTGTCCCGAGGGCTCCCGGCAGGCCTGCCGAGCTGATGAGCCAACCGGACCCCGTGGGTCCCCCCTACCCAGTGGGAGAAAGGCTCTTCCTCACCCCCTCTGCCTTCCATCCCCTGCTGCCGAAAGGGAGGCCTGTCCACACGGCGGTGACACACTTGCGCTTCCTCCAGCCTCCTTAGGAAGAGATGCTCAGGGTCCCTGGGCTTCCAGAGGCTTCCGGCGCACTGCTGTGGGCCTGGTTTGAGAAGCGCAGGTGAAAGCAGAGGACAGACCCGGAGCTTGGCCCCAGCCCGGTGTCCCCAGATATGCAAGGGGCGCTGGTGCATCAGTAAAGGATACTCAGTGCCTCCCCACCCCCGGAGACAGATCCCTACCGATACCTGTGCTGTGGTAGGAACCTATTCCAGCCCCTCTACGGAAGCCGTGGTTACCCGCAGCCTCCGTGGGTGAGATCACGGCTGGGGTGAGGGTGGCTGGTGCCCAGCCCCGAGCCCAGCCCTGCTGCGACAGGCCAGAGACTGTCAGTTCAACACCATGACCCCGTGCGGTCGCAAATTCTTTGTTTGGGGCCGTCTTGTGCCTCAACATCCCTGGTCCTATCCACCAGATGCTGAGAGCAGCCCCCATCAGGGTGTGACAACCAAAGATGTCTAGACACCAGACACTGCTCATGTCCCCTGGGGGCCAGACTGGCCCCCTGTGGTGGATGAATCACTGTCTCAGTTTGAGCCTCAGTTTCCCCTTTAGTGAAATGATAGGAAGGACCGTTCCCTGTCATATGTCGGGGGGGGGGGGTGTATGGGGGCTCAGAGATGCTGTGCCTACGCTGGAAAAATGCACAGCACTCGCCCTGGGAAAGTGGTGTTTCCGGGAGCCCGAGCGCTCGGGACGGAGCCGGCACGGACGGGGACGGGAACCTCCCGACTGCTGCTGCCCCAACCTGGCAGGTGGCAGTGGTCATTGGTGCTGGGGACTTGCAGGCTAATGGGGGAGACAAGGGGGGCACCCGGGTGGGAGAGCTCAGGAGGGAGACGGTGGGCTGCGGAGCACGGGGGCCGCAGTCCCTGCACCAGCTGCCGGCACCCAGTGCAGGCCCGGCCCACGGTGACATCCCAACACATACGCCAGGGGTGCCAGGTGAGGGACACAGTCAGAGGGGCGGTCCCGAGAGGTCTCCAGGCCTCAGCCCCCAGGACCACACTCGTCCGCCCAGCAGGCCTCAACAGACGCCCTGAAGCTCTCACAGGCCCTCCTCGTGGACTGCAGGCCTGGAAGGCTTCCTGGAGGAAGTGGGGGAAGTCTCCCGTTGAAGGATGTGTAGCGCTCTGCTGGGGGACTGTTGTGGGGTGTGTTGTGTCCTGCCCCAAATTCCTGTGTTGAAGCCCACATCCCCTCCCCACCCTTGGCCTTCAGAATGTGACCGTTTGTGGACCTAGGGTCTTTACAGAGGTAATCAAGGTAAAATGAGGTCACTGGTGGGGGCGGGGAGGAGGGGGTGATACAATCTGACTGGTGTCCTCAGAAGAAAAGGAGAGGACGAGGACACAGATGCCGCAGAGGGAGGACAGCGTGAGGACGCAGGGAGGAGCCAGCCCTGGGGGGACCTCCAGCCTCCAGCTGGGGGGAGTGGACTTCTGTGGGAAAAGCCCAGCCCGGAGTCCTTTGTTATGTGGCCCCAACACAGAGCAGAGCTGCCTTCTGGGTACCCCCCCAGGGGGGCCTTATCAGTAGGGCCTGCCTGCCGGGGCCTGCCTGGAGGTACCCCAGGGAACCCGCAGCTGGGCCAGGAGGGTGGGGATGGGGGGGGAGGGAGAGCCGGTCCCCCAGACCTTGGGGTTTTCCTCTCACAACACCCCCATCATCCTTGGGTCCGAGAAGTGCCTGCCGGGAGTGACAGATATGGCAGTGTGACCCCACAGGGTCTCCAGGGGGGCCTCTGAGACCCCTACTCACATGTTGGATGTGGGACCAACTGTTTCCCTAAAGATGCCCCCATGGGAGGACTGTCTCGGGGTGAGAGGGCCGGAGTGGCCCTGCGCATGGCCCTGGTGCGCAGGTGGACCCCTGGGAAAGCGGGGTGCTCGGCCCGTTCCCCAGAGCCTCGCCGTGTCCTGACCCTCGCTGCTGGGCCGGGTGGGCGGAGGGCCCGTCGAGCTTAGTGCTCCCCAGGAACGTTCTGGTCGGGGCTGCAGAGAACGCGGGTCTGAAAGCCCCCAGGGCCAGAGCCAGTGGGGTGGGCGGTCACCTCGGGGGGCTGGGGGCGGGCGCGGGGCCCCACACCTTCCCTGTGAGGTAAGTGTTATTACGCCCCGTTTCCAGGTCCAACAAGACAGGACAGGCTGGGAGGCCTCATAAACCAGACCACGGGCCGCCTGCCCGGGCCAAGCCGCTGGGGGTGGGGGACGGAGTCTGGGTGACAGCAGCAGTGACAGCGGCTCCGAGCGCTGGCCCCAGCAGGCTCCTCCTCGCTCCCTTCACGCCATGCCCTGAAGACCCCCTACGTGGCTGGGAGCGTGGGGGCCACCCTGCGGGGCATGGGGTGCTATAGGCGGCACTGGTCAGTGTTGGTGGGGTTTGAAGACACAGTGAAATGGGGTAGGTTGGGGGCGCCTGGGGGGCTCAGCAGTCGGGCGTCTGCCTTCGGCTCAGGTCATGACCCCGGGGTCCTGGGATCGAGTCCCGCAGGGAGCTTGCTTCTCCCTCTGCCTGTGTCTCTGCCTCTCTCATGAATAAATAAATAAAATCTTTCAAAAACAGGATGGACTGAGTGGGGCCTGGGTGGGGTCCCCCAGCTGGCCACCAGGGTTTACTGGGCAAATGCAGTCACGCCTTGCCTGGGGCGCTTTCCTAGGAAAAGAGCCCGAAGCCTTTGGAGGACGTTTTCAGAAGCTGGATGTTGCCCCCCCAGCTTAGAGCCAGCTTCAGGCACGGGGCGTCCAGGCCCCTGCCCGGCTTCGGTTGGCTTCGGTGGACCAGGTTTATCCCTGTCTGGAACACCTGCGGGACTGACCCACTCCAGACCCTCCCCGTTGCCCTGGACACACTCAGGCAGGGAGCTGACCCCAGTGGGCTCGCTCGGGACAAGAATGGGAGGGACTAGGAGTCAAGGGTTCTGGGTTCGAGTCTAGATCCTGGCCCTGAACTGTCACTTTTTCACTCTGGGCCTTGGATTCCTCCCTGGGACAACCGGGAAGGTACCGAATGGTCTCGGGGGTCCCCCTCCCACCCCGTCTTCCACTCAGTAGGATTCCTACCGTCTCCTAATTCTGTTAGGGCCACCCCCACCCCGTGCCCCCGACGGCCAGGCTCCAGGGTGTGTGTGGGATAGCCTCGCTGCTCCTCACACCCCTGACCTTTGATGAGGCCCGTCGACCCCACCCCTGTACACAAGCTCTTCACTTTAGAAAACAAAAATTCCAGACAGATCCGTGAAATCCCATTTTCACAAAATAGCCTCCGAATGAAATTCAGAATGCTCTCACTTCGAGTGTAAACAGCGCTCCTCAGCGGCACTGGCGGGGCCTGAGCCCCTGTCCCCGGCGGCCCTGGGCCCGGTGCACACCACATCCCGCGAGCCCCTGCCTGCTTCCAAACCCCCTTCACGTGCCTCGCCGCGTGGAAATGACGGTGTGACCAGGCTCGAGGCCTGGTCTTACAGTGAAGTGAGCTCGCAGGGAGGCAGGTACCGTGATCTGCGACGTGGGTTGTTCTCCTTTTTTTAAAAAAAAAAAAAATTTTTTTAAAGATTTTATTTATTCATGAGAGACACAGAGAAAGAGGCAGAGACACCGGCGGAGGGAGAGAGGTGTTCCCTTCTGGTTTCCCCTGGCATCCTGCGTGTCCCCTCAACAGGGCCCTCCTAGGGGCATCTGTGGCCTAGAAAGGGCTCCCCCCACCCCACCCCCCTGCAGACAGCCTCTTCCGGTGGAGGCGGCCCCCTCCTCTCTGGGCCAGCCCGTCCCACAGCTCCCGGTGACCCCCGTGTCTTCCCGGGCCCAGCTCCGGCTGCCCGTTTCCACAGAGCACGGCTCTCTACCCACCCACCCCGGGAAATCCAGACCTTCCGTGAGCCACCCCACCTGCACCCCCCCCTTATCTGACTTATCGGGTACCCGTCCCCAAGCAAAGCCATATTTCATACCGAAGGTGTCTGATGAATGCTTAGCAGCCGACAGCCAGAAGCTGGTTGGGACCAGAGGTTCCTGGGAGGGCCTGGTGGGCTGGTCCTATTCTTTCCCCACAGGGATTCCCTTTCCCCTTCTAGAATGGGAGGCCCAGCCCAGTCTTCTCGGCTCACCGGTAGCGGCAGGGGGTGAGGTCATCCTTGGAGCTCCCCAAGAAGAGGATGGAGAAGGTGCTATTATGACCTTATCAGATCCTCTGTGTCGGGATGCCGGAAGGAACCCCCTGCGCCCACACCCCTCGCGCCCCCCACGCCGGAGTCTTACCTCCCTACCGCCCGCAGGAGGTCGGTGGAGGGGCAGCCAGGAGCATTCGTCCCCTCCAACTCCCGGGGGGCAGCCCCAGCAGTGAGAGACGCCCTCTGGGCCCCCAAAGGGGTGGCTTTCCTGTCAACAGTCTGTCTGATGTCAGGGGTGTCAGAGGCGAGCACAGGTGTTCCAGGGCATTTCAGTGGGGGGGGGTATGGGGGTGCAGCATGGACCACAGAGAGGGAAGCAAAGCTTTGGGGTCTGTGGATCTCCACCCCAGCCTGGAATGGCCGGTTCCTTGGCCTTGCTGAGCATCAGGCCTTGAGCACATCAGCAGGGGGCAGTGCCCTCCGGTGGGGGAAGCCCCCAGCCCGCGCGGCTGGCCCGGGCAGGGACACCTGGGACCCCAGCAGATTGGTCCTGATGATGCTGGAGCTGTGCTCACGGCCAGCCGGGCCCAGGCCGGCCACTGGGGCCCCCAGGACTCGGGACGATCAGCCCTCTGCCCCTGGGATCGAGCCTGCCTGGTGACGGGTCCCTGAGGTCGTCGGCGATGCTCATCAACACGAGACACTTGCCTGCGGGGGGGGCCTCCTGTGACGGGCTGAGGGGGCGCCCCACCCCAGAGGAGCTGGGGCTGCCTCTGGTGCACAAGGACAGGCTTGCTGCTAGAACAGCTCGGGCAGCCGCCCCGGGACCTCTGGCTGCAGGTCAAGTTGCAAGAGGCCCCCAAAGCAGGTGTTCCTCAGACGTGAACCCACCGGAAGGAACCCCGGGGGCCCAGCAGCAACCTGCGTTCCTGATCCGTGGAGGGATGGGGACGCAACCCCCCCAGGGGCTCCCAGGCGAGGCATTTTGGGGGTTCCTACTCAAAAGACAGGGGACCCCGTTGATGCCTCCAGCCCCAGCGTATGGCCGAGGTCCTGCTCGCAGCATCCCTGGCCCTTTGGGCAGAAAGTCACAGAAAGTCCGCAGGGGACCTCGGAGGCGCAGGGAAGCCAGAGGCCACTGGTTCCTTTTCAGCCGTTCCAGCTGCCTCTCCGTTAGAGGAGCCCAGGGGGACGCCGAGTGGGTGGTACGATACACCCAAATGTTTACCATCTGAATGTTTTCATGCCTCCAAATTCATATGCTGGAGTCCTAACCCCCCAGTCCAAGGGCATTAGGATGGAGGCCTGGGAGGGGGTGAGGTCTCAGGCGTGGAGCCCCAGGCATGGGATCAGTGCCCTGGGAGGAGACCCCAGCGAGCTCCCTCGCCCCTTCCTGCAGGAGCCGACACAGGGAGAACTGAGCCTTCACCAAACACCCAATTAGCCGGTGGTCTACACGGCTCCTGAGGGTGCAGTTCAGCCAAGGGTGCTCACGTTGTGCGTGCATCTCCAGAACGTCATCTTGCACAACCTGAGCTCTATGCCCAGTAAATAACAGCCACCTCGCCGCCTCCCCCAGCCCCTGGAGCCTCTCCCCCACCCCCACCCCCCCCCCACCCCCACCCCACCCCCAGGAACTTGCAGTGACTTCAGTCGTTCTGCAGGATAATGACATGGAGAACATGGGTTGCATGTCCGATGTCAAGGTCTGCGCAGCTGCCTCGGGGGACCGGCCCCTAAACCACCCCCGGGGCTCTGAGTGTCACCGCAACGGACCCGTGGCACCTGGAATCCCGTCATGGGAGCCTCGGTTTCTAAACCAAGGAGTAGGGCAGCCTGAGTGGCTCGGAGGTTTAGCACCACCTTCAGCCCAGGGTGTGATCCTGAGGACCCGGGATCGAGTCCCCCGTCGGGCTCCCTGCATGGGGCCTTCTTCTCCCTCTGCCTGTGTCTCTGCCTCTCTCTCCGTGTATGTCTCTCATGAATAAATAAAATCCTAAAAAAAAAGAAAAAGAAAAAAACAAGGAGTGGAATAAAGGGTTGCAGAAGGGGAGGTGGGTGGGGGAATGGGTTGACTGGGCGACGGGCACTGGGGAGAGGGCACGTGATGGGATGAACACTGGGGATTAGACTATATGTCGGCAAGTTGAATTTAAATAAAAAATGAAATAATAATAATCAAGGGCTGATGTAATGACCCCCCTCAGGCCACTCCCCTTCCCTCTGCTCCGCAGCTGGGCCTGCGCCTCCCACCTGCCTGAGGACGCCGCCCGCCCCGTGCCCGCTCGGCTCCCTTCCTCCAGACCCCTGCTCCGGACGTGGCTCATCCTCAGCGCAGGCGCAGGCGCAGGGCCCAGCCCTCCCCTCAGTGTGGCCGGTGAGGCCAGCGGTCATCACTAGGGAGCACGGAGAGAGAGGGTCAAGAACGCAGACCAATCTCTCAAGTCTCACCTGGAAGCCAGGTGACGTGTCTGAGGCATCCGGGCCTTTTTGGACAGATAGAGACACAGGATGTCAGGGGTCGGGCCTGGGGGGCTTTTAGCCACAGAGCAGCCAGGTAGCTGCTGCTTCCTTTGGTAAGCCTAAGCCGGCTTCAGATGAGACCCCTTCCCTCCTTCCTTCCCTCCCTCCCTCCTTCCCTCCCTCCCTCCCTCCCTTCCTCCTTGCTTCCTTCCTTCCATCCTTTCCTCCCTCTCTCTGTCCTCCCTCCCTCCCTCCTTCCTTCCTTCCTCCTCCCTCTGTCCTCCCTCCCTCCCTCCCTCCCTCCCTCCTTCCTTCCTTCCTTCCTTCCTTCCTTCCTTCCTTCCATCCCTTCCTCCTATTTTCTGGTCACTGTACTCACTGCTTTTACATATATCCCCTCTCCTAATTCTCAAAGCTGCTTTTTAAACAGTTTCCAAATGACAGGTAAGGAGTTTTGGAGAGACGAAATCCCCGCCTGAACTTGAACTCAGGCCCGTCGGACACCAGGACCCACCTCCCTGACAACCAGGCTCTGCTCCTTGCCCCCCAGGCACCTGGCCATGGGGCCCACCTGCACGTGGCTGCCCCAGGGACGTGGAGCTGACCGGGAGAGGGGGCTCCACCGAGCAGAGCTCCCGAGATGCCCACCCAGCGCAGGGAACGGGATTAAGGCCCATGTCACATCCCATATAAAGCTCCTTTTGTTGAATTCCTTGGCTCGGGCCAACATTCCAGTCCCGTATCAGACTTGCGATAAGGAGACATTCAGGTCCCTCTTTGTGCTTTGTTTTTCTCCTTGGAAGGAGAGACGGGGTTTGAAAGAAGCCCATTGATCTGCACACTGGGCTCTGAGGGGGGAGCCCCAAAGCGCGGGGTGAGGTTTTGGGGAGAGTCACGGGACTTGGGGAGAGCAGATTTCCCCCCAGTCCCTCCGCTGGCACATTCTGCCCCCTGCTCACGCCGTGACCCAGCTCCCCGCCTGCGGGTTGGCTTTCCTCCTTAAGCCCCTCTTCTGACAACACCAAGCATCACGCCGAGGGGAGCCCCGACCCCCAGGCTGAAGCCAGGAGGCTTCAGGGAGGCTCCGGGGCCTGAGCACTTGCCGTGCCTGCCTCTGCTGGCAGCTCCACCCTCTGTAGGAGGCTCTCTGGGCCTGTCCAGGGGCCCGGGGCAAAATCCCAGCTGCTGTGACACTTGGCATCTGCTGCTGGGGGTGACGGAGGGCCGGGGAGGCCGGGTCCTGCTCTCCGGGGGTCCCCACGTGCCGATGCTGAGCATCACCAGCTGCAGACGCTCCGCGGGCCGGGCCAGCCCCGGGACCCAGACTCGGGGGCGCTCCAGGCGGCACCCCCCCCGCCCCCCAGCATCCGCTCAAGGGAATGCAGCAGCTACATGGACCCCGACATCGGGACAACGTCGTGCCGTGAGCAAGAAAAGCAGAAAAGCAAATGGCAGAGCGGTTGGCCGTGGATATGCTCAGTTTGGAAAGAGCCCCCAGAAGCCCCGGCGCTGGCATGCACCCGGGGGGGGGTGCCGAAGTGGGGGTGCCTGTAGACCGCTCACTGACGGCAGTGGGGGCAAGGCCGGCAGCTCCGTGGCTTTCCGTGTTTCTCGACTGCCCGGACATCTAAGAACAAATTCGCACCCCTTCTGAAGTCTTTGAAAGTCGCGAAACAAGCAGGAGCTTCTGGGGTGACTCTGCCAATGGACTCGGTTCAGAAATGACCACCTCACACCCCGGGATGTGGGCCTGGTCAAGGGGGGCCCCTGGGCCGTCAGACAGGAGGACAGAGGGCGGGTGCTTGGTCGAATTTGCAGCCTGGAGGTGTGTGTGCGGCATCTGCCCGGCCCGTGTCCCCGCAGCCTGGGCCTCCCTGGCAGATGGAATGAGGACAGGGACACGTGGCCGTTGTAAGGCCCACACGTGGTGACAACAGCTTCGAGGAGGAGAACTGACCACCTCAGATCTGTTCCCCACTTAGGGGGCTGCCCGGAAGGGCGTCCTGTCACCCGCGGCAGGTGGAGCGGGAGCACCAGGCCTGGGGCTGAGGGTGGCAGTGTGCTGAGTGGACCCGTGGAGCAAGAAGCGGCTGGTTCTCGGGACACCTTGCCATTCAGGGGTGGGGCCACACCCTACAAAGGTTCCAGAACCCGTCCCATTGGTGCATCTTTTAGGATGACCTGGGACCTGCCAGCTTCATCCCTGCAAAGCAAAGGCCCCTCCTGCCATGAAGTCAAAAGCACAAGGCTTGGTCGGCCTCTCTGGGTTCTGGGGCAGCTCTGCACCCTGCACCCTGGGGTGCACGCTGCCAGGTCAGAGGGGGACCCGAGGAAAGAATGCAGGCTAGACGGCGGTGCAAGCAGTCCTGTCCCGGGGTCATGTGCCTCGGCGAATTCCCTGTGACTAGAGGTGGGTGAGGGAGCCAAGGATGTCAGGCGAGCCTCCCGCCAGAGGGGGGTCCAGGGCAGACCCCCAGAGTCCTAGAGCCAGGGCGTTCCAGCTGCATCAGGGAGCTGCTTGTGATTCAAAGGGCAGGCGGCTGGGCCTCGGGACAATCAGGACATGCCCATGGGACACCACCCCGGGCACGGGGCGCAGAACGAAGTCCTGACACTGCCACAACATGGTCATCCAAGATCCACAGGACATGATGCTCAGGGAGGGAACCCAGCTAGAAAAGGCCACATACCATTAATAGGGACCGTGCAACTCTTTTGCAGAGAGGAGGCAGCCTGCTGGTGGCCTCGGCCTGTGGGGAAGGCAGGCGGGAGCGGAGGGGACGGCCAAAGGTGGTGCACGTTTCTTTCTGAGGTGATGCGAAGGTTCTAAAATTGCACAGGTGATGGGACTCCTGGGTGGCTTAGCAGTTGAGTCCCTCCCTTTGGCTCAGGGCGTGATCCCGGGGTCCTGGGATCGAGCCCTGCATCGGGCTCCCTGCATGGAACCTGCTTCTCCCTCTGCCTGTGTCTCTGCCTCTCTCTCTGTGTGACTATCATAAATAATAAATAAAAATTAAAAAAAAACATATTACCTGGTTAACTGTATGGAATGTGAGTTATAGCAGCTCGATGAGTTTAAAAAGATGTTGTGTTAGAAAACATGACAATAGTAACAACCACGAAACCTGCACGCTAATGTGCTAATAGGGATGCCGCAGCTCAGGTACGGGTTGTGTTCTGTCCTTGACCGGTTCCCGACTTGACTCTGCGCTGCCAGGAGGCCAGGACTCCCCACTGCCTGGAACCCGGGCCTGGGAACGACCCCCCAGCTGCCTCTCTCCCTGTGGAGTCTACCTCCGACCTTTTTCTCTCCATCCCACTGACTGTTCTGCATCCACCCGGGGGAACTGGAAGGACAGGATTCCAGCCCTGTTCCTGGGCTGCTGGCTGTGTGACTTTGGGCCAGTTACTCCGCCTTTCTGGTCCGTCCTGTCCTTCTTCACCATAAATTACTGGCCGTGCCCGAGGTCCAAGGCCATCATATTTGACTTTATGGCTTTAGCCACTTATAAATCTGAGCTTTGTCTGTGGGTCTGTTAGGAAATAATGAGAAAGTATTATGAAAATGCCATTGCTCTTTGCTTTTAGGATTTCTGGCTTATAAATTGATAAGATGTTTACCAACTCCAATCTCTCAAGTTTGAACGACGACTGAGAGTGACTTTCGAGGACCCCACTGAAGAAATGAGCCGTGCCCAAGAGCAGCAGCCAACAGGACAGCTTCCCTCAGCCTCCGTGTGCAGAGAGGGACAGTGTCCGGGCCTGCGGGGAGCCTGCCCAGCTCCAGCCTGAGCCCCCGGGCTGCAGAGGGGTCTGCAGGGTGCAGCCCTGACTCTTCACCCCATTCCCCGGCTGCAGGCCCCAGAGCGCTCACAGAGGGAGAGGAAAAGAAAGCTTGACATTGTAAAGTATTTTGAAGTCAACACGGAATGATCATGTTTATCCCTTGTTGCATTTCAGAAATACAGCTGGATCGGAAGAGCTGAGAGCAGTTTCTCTTTTGGCATTTTGCTAAATAGAACACAAGGCCCCGTCCCTTTCTGGAGCCCTGGAGCCCGGAAGGCAGGATGCAGGGCTGAAGGGACACGCCCTCTACATGCCCCAGACCTGTTCCCCGAGCTACTCCATTGTTCCCCTCTTACCTCCTTCAGCTACTCCAAGGCTGTTTCCTTTTAACACACCTCACCCTTGAAGAATTTATGACAAAATTAATGCACAGGGAGCCAGGCTGACGGGGGTGGCGGGTGAGAGCAGCTACAGAACTTGCAGAGCGGGGTGCAAAGTAAAAATGCGGGGTTCCTTGTTCAACACGTATTAAGAACTTCAAGAGGTCCATAGCGGAGCTTTAAACCACGCGCGGGGCCTGGGTGCGGGCGCCCCGGGGGCAGGTTGTAGGGCTGTCGGCCTTCGGAGCAGAGGGAACAGGACAGAGGACGTGCGTGTCTGTGTGTGGCCCCTACCTGGGGACATGCGCTCGTGCACGGGAGGAAGGTGCTGCATTTCCTGTCCACCCGCTCACCGGTGCTCGTCGCCCCCTGGAGAGGACACGGACACGCCTCCGGGCCCTGTGAGCAGCACCAAGCCACAGGCACGAGAAGAGCGCAGGCCAAACCTCACTGGAAGTTTGCACGGAGCTGGGCTGCGGGCATGATTCAAAGCCTATTAACGAGTCTTACACCGAGTCACCAGCCCTTCCTGCTTGGCTTCAATGGGATAAGCAGGTTTTAGAAAGCACAATAAAAACAGATTTTTTTTCCCCCCTGACAATGCAACACCAAAATATGAGGAGTGGAGACAAAGTGAGTCCAACACGTTCCATAAATAAATCCATTAAAAAGTGGGTGGAGGGCAGCCCACGTGGCTCAGCGGTTTGGTGCCACCTTCAGCCCAGGGCCTGATCCTGGAGACCCGGGATCGAGTCCCATGTCGGGCTCCCCGCGTGGAACCTGCTTCTCCCTCTGCCTGTGTCTCTGCCTCTCTCTGTGTGTCTCTCATGAGTAAATAAATAAATAAAATCTTTAAAAAGTGGGCCGAGGGATCCCTGGGTGGCGCAGCGGTTTGGCACCTGCCTCTGGCCCAGGGCGCGATCCTGGAAACCCGGGATCGAATCCCACGTCAGGCTCCCGGTGCATGGAGCCTGCTTCTCCCTCTGCCTGTGTCTCTGCCTCTCTCTCTCTCTCTGTGTGACTATCATGAATAATAAAAATTAAAAAAAAAATAAAAATAAAAAGTGGGCCGAGGGCCAGAGTTGACATCTTGCCAAAGGAGACAGACGGTGGCCAACAGACGCATGAAAAGGTGCTCAGCATCACTGATCATCAGGGAAATGCTCATCCAAGCCACCATCCCCTCACACTGGACAGAATGGCTGGTATTAAAAAGACAAGAGCTGGCAAGTGCTGGCGAGGATGCGGAGAGAGGGGAGCCCTCGTGCCCTGTGGGTGGGAGTGCAAGCTGGTGCAGCCGCTGGGGAGAACAGGGCGGAGGGTCCTCAAAATGTCAAAAACAGAACTCCCAGGGGACCCAGCAATTCTACTGCTGGGTGTTTACAAAAACATACAAATCCAAAAGGTGTTGCAGTCCCGTGCTCATGGCAGCATTATTTATAATCGTCAAGATACGGAAGCTGCCCAAGTGTCCGTCCATGGACGAGTGGATAAAGAAGGTGTGGGGTAGCTATAGAGATGAACACGTACAACGGAACATCACTCAAGCGCTAAAAAAAATAACGGATTCTTACATTTGCGACAACATGGGTGGGCCTAGAGGGTACGGTGCTAAGTGCAATAAGTCAGGCAGAGAAAGACAAACGCTGGGGGATTCCATTCATATGTGGAATCTGCAAATAAACACAAAATGAGCCAGGAGTGGACGCATAGATGCGCAGACCAAACTGGTGGTTGCAGGGGGCAGGGGGGCCGGGGCATCGATGAGACAGGGGGATGGGGATTAAGAATACGATCTTCCAGGTATAAAATAAGTCAGACGTGGAGGTGTAGAGTAGGGCCAAGAAGAGAGAGTCAATCACGTCATGGCAACCATGCATGGTGACAGGTGGTAACTAGCCTGTCCGGTCACGGGTCTGACCGTTGAATTACCATGTTGTACATCGGAAACTAGTATAATATTGCACGTCACCTGTACTTCAGTTAAAACACACAGACAAAAGCCCCAGGCCAAGCCCCAGTCCCTGGACGCTGAGGGGCCACAGAAGAGAGCTTCCCTTGCAGCTCCCTGACCTGCTGGCTGAGCTCGCCCACAGCTTGCCCTTCCGCCTGCGGAGAAGGCCTGGAGCCAGGAGGAGCGGCCCACCACCCCCGCTGACGTCAACTGACACCGAGGGCCGTGCTCAGGGTCAAGTACATAGTTAGTGGCCGAGGCAGGGGGAAATATCCAAGTCTCCTGAATCCACAGCAGACGTCCTGCCGTCATCCTGCAAGTGCCGGATGGTGTGGAAACCCCACGCTTCTTGGAAATCCCATGATCAGGAGCCTCAACCGCGTACCCCACGTGTGGCTGAGATCTCACTGTCCAGCTGAACAAAGCTCTCCCGGCTCCGCTGGTTTCTATCAGACTCAGTTGAGAGCGTGTCTGGGGAAAATTAATGGGTGAACCTTGATGCAAACAGGGTTTTCAGGGGGCGCCTGGGTGGCTCAGTGGGTTAAACCTTTGCCTTGAGCTCAGGTCCATGATCCCAAGCCCCACCATCCGTCTGTCTGCTCAGTGGGGAGCCTTCTTCTCCCTCTCCTGCTGCCCTCTCTCCAGCTAATAAATAAATAAATAAATAAATAAATAAATAAATAATCTTTAAAAAATATATATTTTTAAATTCATGAGAGACACACACAGAGAGGTAGAGACACAGGCAAAGGGAGAAGCAGGCTCCCTGCAGGGACCCCAATGTGGGACTCAATCCCACGACCCGGGGTCATGACCTGAGCCAAAGGCAGATGCTCAATCACTGAACCACCCAGGTGCCCCAGGTTTTTTTCTTTTTTAATTATTTTCTTGTGATTGATCTTTATTGGTAAATCTTTTTTGTTATTGTTGCTTAAAATGTAGCTTTTAAAAACTACCAATAAGTGTTTATACAAAATTTGGATCATGCTGTACATAAAGCTTTTTGTCACAGACCATGAACATTTTTCTGTATTAAATATCCTTCTGTATCATTTTTTTAACTAGAATATTTTTTTTAAAAATGAGAAGAAAATAAATAAATAAATATTCTTCTGCATCCTTTTTAACGGCGACAAACTATTGTATTATATGGATTTATAATTTATTTAATCAGAGTCTAATTAGTGGTTCTCAATTCTTTACAACTTTTTTTATTATAAACTGGGTTTTTTTTGTCTCTTTTTTTTTTACTTTTTCTAAAAACATTTATTTATTCATGAGAGACACAGAGACAGGCAGAGACACAGGCAGAAGGAGAAGCAGGCTCCACGCAAAGAGCCCGATGCAGGACTTGATCCCAGGACCCAGGGATCACGCCCGGAGCCTGAGGCAGGTGCCCAACCACTGCACCACCCAGGCCTCCCAAGTAAACTGTTTTATTTTAATTCATTGCTGAATGAGGTTCCTTAACTTGGAACTTCTGCAAAATGAAGGAATTTTAGGGGAAAAGATAATATTTTGGCTGAACTGAATATAGGATTACATAATAACAAAGGGTCCCATCTATGAGTAGTTCAGGTACTGACAGTACAGGCTGGTCTTGTGACATCATGGTTCCCTTTCCACTTACACTTGGGAAATGCTCCAGTTGAAGGAGGGACAGAGGGATCCCTGGGTGACTCAGTGGTTGACCATCTGCCTTCGGCTCAGGGCATGACCCCAGAGTCCTGGGATCGAGTCCTGCATCGGGCTCCTTGCGTGGAGCCTGCTTCTCCTTCTGCCTGTGTCTCTGCCTCTGTGTGTATGTGTGTCTCTCATGAATGAGTGAATGAAATCTTTAAAAAAAAAAAAAAGGAGGAGGGACAGGGAAACCCTGGCACTTGGGGTCTTTCTCCTGGACACTGGGGTCTTCCTTCTCAATCCCTCCTCTTCCCCCCAGTGCTCAGCTGCTCATTTGTCATCCTGAAGGGCAAACGTTCATCTCCTGCTCCACCATTGCTACTGCTGTTCCCCATCTCCTGGCCTCAGACATCCATGGAGACGTCACCCTATGTTTGCATCGTTTTATCTTAAATTTTCATCCACTGATGTGGTGGATGACATAACCTCAGTGTTGTTAATGTTCAGCCAGACAAAGCCATATGAACATGCCGGATCCAAGGGGAGACCATGTGAACACCCACATGCACCATGGCCTGCCACTGACATCCACAACCAGACCTTGGTCGCAGGAATCGGAGTCGGGCCATCTCTGTCTTTGCTCTACATGGCTGTATGCCCAGAGGAAGAAGAGAAGGGACAGGGGAGGTGAGGGCTCCGTCTGGACAGAAGTGGGTCTCCATTCCCCGGGCGCTGGGGTGCCACTGCATGGCTCAGTGTGGCTGCCTGCGAATCGGGAAAATCAGACCCGGAGTCCAAGCTGAAAATCTGCAGTTAATAATCAACTTTGTCTTCTTGGAGGAGAACCTCAGTCTGTCCAGGAAGGTCAAGTTATTATTTTTATTTAACAAGACTTTTTTTTTAATACTGGGAAGACTTAGAATTTAGTGTGGAACTGATGGGGTGAATCAACCACAAATACTAGTATTTCGGGATTAGGTTCACAACAAAAATACTGGGCATGTTTGGTATTTATTTTGGTATTTAAAGAGTTTGGAATATTAAGAGGATTTGGCACATTATAGTAACCATTGGATCAGCCCTGTGATTGGGCTTAAATTGTCATTAAGTAGTTGGTTTTAGGTGTGTGATTTCATTGGAAAAGCATAAGAGCATTTTGCTAAATCTATACCTGATATTGGGACAGTCAAGGACGGGTGTTCACCTCGTTCAAACTCTGTTAGATTTAGTGGAGTGGCCTCTACTTGGGGAGCTTTAGTTTCTTCAAGCCATCAGAAGTAATGTAAAAAGAAAAAAAAAAAAGTTTACAATGCAAATTAAAATGCTTAAGGGAATTGGATTTATTAAGTTTGTAAATACAATTGATTACGTTAGGGAGTTTGGGAGTTCAAACCGAGTTGTTCAAATATTTGATCAGATTAAGCCTCCCTCCCCCCGAGGGTGATATTAAAATCTGAATTTACAGTAAAATGATTGGATCTGTAGATTGAACTTCAAAACCCAAGGAAAACTGGATGTCAAAATGTGAAATAATATATTTGATATTAATCTAAAATTTAAAAAAACACAAAAATGGTCTTTCTAGCCACAAAATCATCTCTCAAGGACCCCCAACGCCTCACTGATGGATGGTTTTCCTCTGCCTGTGGTTGTTGGACCTCAGCCCACAGGACCCATCATCCCAGGGGGCACCCTGCTCGTGCCCTTCCCACCATCTCTCCACCATGTCACCTCTCACCCAAGGGAATTCCATGTGCATTGGATAGTTGCCCTGTGGTTTTGGGTGGAAAATATGGCTTTCTGGTCGGATTCCTTTAAGACTGTTCTATGAGAGGGGCCCCTGGGTGGCTCAGTCAGTTGAGCATCTGGTTTTGGCTCCGATTGTGACCCCAGGGTCCTGGGACCGAGTCCCACATCGGGCTCCCTGCTCAGCGGGGAGCCTGCTTCTCCCTCTCCCTCTGCCTCTCCCCCTGCTCATGTTTGCTCTCTCTCTCTCTCAAATAAATAAATAAAATCTTAAAAAAAAAAAAAAAAAAAGAAGACTGCTCTATGAGAAAATAGACATTTTCCTCTGAATCTGACCTGTTCCTGATGCATCCATCCGTACCTGGAAGTCTGGCCACCTGGAGAAGCATTAGTAACTCTGTCCTGCACATGAGCACAAGGAATGAGGTGTGGGAAGGTCCTCTCTAGGGGTAAAGCTGACGAGGTTATTAAATAAAACTCAGGAAAGTTTGCCACTAAGTGACTCTCTTGGGTGTTTTTTTTTACTGAGCTATTTATTGCCCACTGCAGTCGAGTTTTAGAATGTGGGGACTGTCTTTATTCGTATTGAAGGAGAAGACAGCGGCAAACACAAGTTCAACGAACAAACACGTGTGCTGCCTTGCTTGTTGTGTGCGAGTGACGAACTCCGAGGGAGGCCGGACCCGAGAATACTGTGTTCCCGCTGGTCCTACCCGAGCATCCCCATGGAGGACAGGAGGTCGACCAGTTCACCTTGGGGTTTCTGGGAAGACCCATGTGTTCTCCACTCCCACGATGGAGCTGTGAGAAGCCCCTGGAACTCTTGCCTTTTGCGATTTCCTCCTGCATCCCCCACCACCGATTCCCGAGGCGACGGCTTCTCTCCTTCAACATCTTCATTACCTCTGCTGAAAAGACAGATCCGGTGCGAGCCTGTCTTGCTCTGTTGCCCCAAATATTAGCACCTACCGCCGTGAGATTCCCCCAGAGAAGCATCCTCCCCAACCCCGAGCCCGGCCTTGCCCAGGGGGAAGGCCAAGATCTGGCTCCAGCGAGCCACTGGGCCATGCCAAGTGCTGGAACCTTCCATGCATAGTTGGTCTTGAACTGCTCTTTGGAAGCGATGAACTTTGTGCAAAGGAAAGCGGATAAAAATTGCATTTTCGGGCAAGGGTGTTTCAAGTGCTGCTCCCCACCCCCGCCAGCCCAGGCACTTCTTTGCCAGATCATTCCTTTGGGGTTCACCTTTGCTTTCTCCTTGTGGGCATGTCCCAGGAGTGAGTGAGGCCAACAGGGAGCTGCTGAGTCTGGGTCTGGCTCGTCCTCTCTGGCCATGTGACCTCAGCTCGGCTTAGCTTACCCAGCCTAGATTTCTCTTCTGTAACCAGAGACAGTAACAGCCAACACCCAGGGACTGGATCTCAGCCACATTGGCACACTGGGTCCCCGTCTCCCATCTCTGGCGGCGGAGCAGGGTCTCACAAGCCAGCCCGAGGACTACCCAGCGACATGCCGGCCATCCCAGGAACCCCAGGGGCATGGGTCCACTGTTTTGGTGATTTTATATTGATCGGGGTGGGGTTCATGTTAATGGACAGCGAGCTGAATAATTCTGATGGCAGCACAACTGGATTTTGTCCTGCAGAGATGCTAATCGCTTGTCCACCGATAGACCACGGCCCAACAGGGACTGTGTGACGCCGTGTAGGGTCCTAGGCCATGTGGTCCGTCCTTCACAGATTACTGTCCTGCGTCTCTTCTGTACTCTTGGAACCGGCGTCACCACCCCCCGGGCCTCCTCATGCTTGGGACCGATAAATCGTTGACAGGTGCCCACTCTCTCCAAGAGTCACGCTTTTGACTTCTCAACAATCCTCCTTCACTGAGGGCGAGGGCGTCATCCTCTGCTCGCACCCCTGCCCACCGGCCGTGCCTCCTCGGTCCGGGCTCGTACCCTCCTCACCACCCTGCCTCCTTCTCTCGCCTGCCCTCATCCCCTCACCGATTCCCCCAGTCCCAGGCTTGATGTGTCTATTTGCAACCCAAGACTCACCTCTCCAGGGTCAACCTCTCTCCCCTGAATTCTCATCCTGCACATCTGCCCCATGCCTCACGAGCATCCCGAGGGTAACGGGGCCAAACCAAAGCCCTGATTACCCACCAAACCCTGAACTTGTTTCTTCTCTAACTGAGCATGTGGCAACTCCATCCTCTGGTTGTTCAAGCCAAGAGGAAGCGGAGGGAAGCCCAACCCTGAAATGCCGCAGCCCAAAATGTTGCATTCACTCGTTCACTCCATCTCACTGACTCCGGACTGCTCTCTGTTCTCGAACACCAGACGCAGGACCACCTGCCTCAGGGTCCTCCATCTCACTCACAGCACACACTCAACTGAACTTTGCTGGGACCCCTGCTGGCTCCACCTTCAAGCCTCAGGACCTTTGCACTTGCTCGTCTCCAGCCAGAATTTTTCTTCCCCTACTAACTGCTTGGGGTCCTCCCTCACCAATTCATGTCTCTGCTCAAATCTCACCTGAACATCCGATTGAAAAGTGTGGTCCTCCCCATCAGCCCCTCTCATCTCCAGTTTTTTTTTCAAAAAACTTTTTTTTGAAGTTTTTTGAAAGGACTCTTTTTCAAAGGACTTCCTCTGTCCAACATACTCCGATTCCCTGCTTGTCTGTGTGTCAGTCTCCCGCGTGAGAATGTGAGTTCCGTGAGGTGCAGCCCTTCTCAAGGCACAGTAGGCACACAGCAAGGAAATATTTTGGGGAGAAAGGAAGGCAGAGTGAGCTCACAGGCTGTTATATGAAACAACTGGGCCAGTTGACCCGGTTATGGTGGAAGCCCCGTAATTTAAAGTCCCTGATCTATAGATTCCCTTGTCTACAAGCAAGGCAAACAGCAGAGGAGCTGACCGGGGAGGCAGATGAAAAGCAAGGAAGGGCCAGAGGAGGGGCTAGAGCACTGAGGCCCTAACTGGGTGGCCAGGCCCCACACCCCGGCCCTCGTCCTGAGTAATGGAAAAGGCCATCTCCCTGTCCTTTGCAAATCCAAGCCTTCTCTATCCCACTGGCTTGTGCACCCTTGATAGCAAGAAGAGGAAACCCACAGCCAGCAGGATCAAGGGCTTCCTCACAGCCCACAGATCTCTGCCATGCAGGCAAGGCCCGGCCCCAGGGGGTTCAGGGGCTTCGGGACATCCCAGGAGAGTGTCAAGCACACACTTCCGGAGCTGCAGTTCTCAAACACTTAGCACAAGGAGTCCCTGAGAATTTGTTCACGCTGATGCCTGGGCTGTCTCAGGTCCTCATTCAGAAGGGCTGGGCCCAGGTGTGTGTGTACGCTGCACAAGCTCCTGGGGGATTCTATTTTATTTTTATTTTATTTTTTAAAAGATTCTATTTATTTATTCATGAGAGACACACTGAGAGAGAGACAGAGACGTAGGGAGAAGCAGGTTCCCTGCACGGAGCCTGATGCAGGACCCAATCCCGGACCCCGGGATCACAATCCTAGCCGAAGGCAGATAGATGCTCAACCCCTGAGCCACTCAGACGTCCCAACTCCTGGGGAACTCTGAAGCTGGTATTCCCTGGACCACCCTTTGAGCTCAGGGAGTCCTTCAGAACCCACAGCCTACAGCTGGTGAGGAGCCAGCAGGACTTCCAGGTCCTCTGCTCACCCTCCACTGGCTTGATCTCCCTTTTTATGAAACTGATCCTAGCTTTGGATTCTTCCTCCAGGGCCCAGACATGACTGTCTGTACCGCTCCCCCCAACAGAGATTGTCCAAAAACCAGAGGGGTGCAGAAAGCGGCCTTGGGGTCATCTCCTTGTTCCCCAACATCCTCACCCCTGTAGAGGAGCAAATGGAGTATAGATCAAAGCAATGAGAATGAAGAAAGTCCTCTTGGGGATGTGTAGGGCAGGACAGGGGGCTCCCTGTGAGAAGCCAGGGCACTGTCCCACATTTATTTTACCAGGAGAGTCCTGTGCTCTGCCTCTTGGCTGGGAACTGGAGGGTGGTCTGAGTTCATCCGGGTGACCCCCAGGACTTAACATGGACCTTGAAAAGTCAGCACTGGGTGGGGATAGATGGATAGATGAGTGAATGGATGGGTGGGTGAATGGATTGGTGGGCGAGTGGGTGGATGGATGGATATGTGAATAGATTGATGAATGAGTGAATGGGTGGATGGATGGATGGATGGATGGATGGATGGATGGATAAACAGCCTTTATTTCTCTGGCTTGAGCTTTGGATTCAATACTCCCCAGGGGCCTTGCCAGTCCTACTTGTCTGGTTTCCATCACTTCAGAGGCAGAACAGTCATCGCGGAGGCTCCTAAGCTAGGAAGGGAAGCGTGAGCATAACTTTCCGGCGAGACAAGAATGAGAAAGGGGTTGTGGGGGTGAGAAGGGGAAGCAATAGCCAAGTGGAGAGGGTGAAGAGATTGGAGGAGACAGAGAAACGAGGTGAAGTAAACTGAGTCTGGCAGCTTTGAAGATCTACCCAATTGCAGGCCCAATTACTTCTAATAACACCTTGTGGCTCCGCGGCGCCTTTCTCCTCGGATCTCAAAGACTTTTACTGACACTGTGAAGCTGCACACATGCCATCGAGGGAGATACTATTATTAGCTTCCTCACCGCCTCAGAGGCAGGAGGGCGAGACCCAGAGAAGGGGAGCCACTGGCCCCGGGTCGCGGGCAGCTCCCGCGGGGCCCCGCCGGTGCACACAGGGCATCATTCCCTCCGTTGCAGCCGCCTCCCTGGCGAGGCGTGTGGTGTGCCCTGCCTTGCCCAAGCTCTCAGAGAGTGTCCCAACTTGCCTCTGTAAGAAGTAGTAAGTCACCGGCTCTCACAACGCACCGGGAGGTCCCAGGGGCTGCCAGCCTCGCTTCCGGGCAGGGAGCCGTGCCTCCTGAGCCCCTCCGTGCGTCAGGCTGTACGGGGATGGGGACACTCTCAGGATTTGGAGCACACGCTTTATCCTTGGGTAGAAGAAAACCAGGGGCAAAGCAGGGCCCCCGAAGATCTGCGGGCTCGCTGCCACCCCCTCCCTGCACTGCTCACTACTGGGGTGTCAAGCCACCCCGCTCCCCCTCAGTCCCTCCCTCTGCCGCGGTGGGCTTCCCTCCCTGCAGCTGCCTTTCCACGGTGCTCCCTGCCCCAGATGCTCAATCCAGCGCCTGTTGTCACCGGGCAGGGCCCAGGGGTCTGTGGGTCAGGCGGTGGGCAGGGCGACATTCCTCGGGCTTGAGTCACTGCGGGGAATTTGTCAAATAAAGCGGCCCTCTCCGGCCCTCTCCCTCAGAAAAACACTTTCTAGCACAGCAGCCAAGAATGTACCCGAAAGGGCGTGATTTCTTGGCTTTCTCACTCCAGAAGTACCCTTTGTACCTTTATTGAAATGAGAAAAATGCAGAGCATTCTGGAGCTGCCGTGGCCTCAGGGGAAGTCCTGTGCAGACAGCAGGGGTGAGGCTGCTAATCACCGTTGCCTGGGGCAGGGAGTCCTCCTCCGGCAGGTTCCCAGGCTTTGGAGGAGGGAGGGGGCAGCCCTGGTGGAGGGGGCCGCCCTACTTTGAATGCAGAGCTACTGAGAAACACGACTAAGAGCCCAGGAATGAAGGTGGAGGTGGGGGGTGGGGGGACCAGGCCAGAGCTGCGCCCTGCTTTTGACACTGCCTGTCGCACACACTCCCTGTGCTTTCTTAGTACGAGGGCCCCACGGCAGTAGGAGTCTGTTCTTGAAAGCTTTGTAACTCCCAGGGCGAGCACAGCTCCTGGCCCCTTAGCAGGCGCTCAAGACTTTCCTAGGAGATGAATAGATGATTTATGGTGGATAAGGGATGGAAGGATGGACAGATGGATGAATGATGAAAAGTGGATGGATGACGAATGGATGATAGATAATGAGGGATGAATGATGAATGTTTAGTGAATGGATGGTTGGATGGGTGGATGGATGGATGGATGATAGTAGGTAGATGGATAGATGGTTGGGTGGATGGATAGATGAGTGATAGTGGATGGATGGATGGGTGGGTGGGTGGGTGGATGATGGATGGATGGGTGGGTAGTTGGAGGATAGTGGATGGATAGATGGATGGATGAGTGATAGTGGATGGATGGATGGGTGGGTGGGTGGGTGGATGGATGATGAATGGATGGATGGATAGTTGGGGGATAGTGGATGGATGGATGGATGGATGGATGGATGGATGGATGGATGGGTGGATGGATGATGGATGGATGGGTGGATAGTTGGGGGATAGTGGATGGATGGATGGATGATAGTAGATGGATGGATGGATGGATGGATGGATGGGTGGGTGGGTGGATAGAAAAATGAACAGGATTATGAGATATAAGGAACAGCTGTGGGATCCTGCCAAAGTCCCCATTGTCACAGGCTATTCAATAGTACGATAAAAGGGCCAAGTTTAAATGTGTGGTGTATAGGGAGGAGCCGCACTTGCTGCCACACACAAGCAGTCCACCCAGGACTCTTGGGCCAACCTGTGCCTTTGGGAGTCATAGGGTGTGGACAGACAGGTGCAGGGCTGGGGAGAGGAAGAACCAAGAGAGAAAGGGGAAGCTCTGCTCCACCCTTCCCCCCAAATCAGGCCAGGTTTGCCGTCCTGGGGAGAGTCTATCCTGGGGCCTGGCTCTGCCCCTTTGATGGGGCTTCAGGTGGCCCCATTCCACCTGTCCTTATACTGGCATCTTTCCTCTGGCTAAATCATAACAGAGGGCTGTGATTATTACATTTCCATCTTAAGAAGGACGTAAAACCGAAGCATTGAGAGCATGCCTTTCAAGCTGCGGCATGACTTTACAAGCTGCCAGTGAAGCTCTCCGAGCTGGGGCAAAGGGGGTACTAATTGCAGGTTGGTGCTGGGGGAAAGCCCCCTTTCTGGGGGTTGGTTCTCTGTGGGGTGCACAGGGAGCAGGAGGCTGAGAGGTGCAAGGGGAGCATGGCGACCACTGTCCAGCTGGGCCAGGTTCCCAGGACGGTGACCTCCAACGATAGGCGGTGCCAGGGTGCCGCTTCTTCCTTTCTGTTGAGGCTCTGATACTCACCGCACTCCCACCCCCTTTCCTGTCCGCCTGGCCGAGAAGCATCATTTTGTAGGCTGAGGGGCTTTAGCTGGAATCGAATGAGCTTGAGCCCCCAGGGCTCCCATCTGCACAGCCCCCGGGAGGGTGCAGGGGTCCTGGGAGCCATAGGGTGTTGTAGGCAGGGAGGAAAGTCCAGGGTGCGTTGTGAAGAGGCCGCTTTTAGACAACAGGCTTGCACGATGGAAACTTGATCAAGGCGAAAGGGCCCACGGCGACCACCTGGCTGAACACAGACAAGCCCATCGGGTGACCCACCTGGAAATATCCATAGGCCCTAAGTGACCAACAGGCTACTTACAACCGAAAATAGGAACGTTCCCTATGTTCCCAAACCTCTGCACCTTCTCTCTTCAAATACAGCCCCGACCCACGGCCTCGCGGGGGACAGTGTCTCCTCTGCTGTCCTGCCCCTGCCCCTTTGCGATGCATTCAATAAACTCTCTCCTTTATCCTGCATTGGGTGAATGCTTTCCCTGCCCGCACCACCCGCTCCCACCTGATCATCGGCCCCCATTTGGGGGCCCTCTCCCCCCGCTGCCATCTGATCAAAAGAGACACCACCACGCATTCTAGGTAGGCGCTTCCGCAAATCGCCTAAAGAGATTACAGAGGGAAGGCATCCGAATGCCCACAGCCCCAACAATCTCTTGCGATTTGTTGCTGTTCTAAACACGAACTCATATTTGCGCCTCATTCGGATTTACTACTTTTGTACGCTTTTCCTTAAAGGGCACCCCCAATCTGTGTAGACTTCAGTCCTACAAAGCCTGGAGGGTGGTTAGGGTGGGCCTAGGTCCCATGACCCGCGCCTGTGCGTGCAGGAACAGGGAAAAGTGGGCACAGACACACAGGGAGAAGCTGTGCAAGGGCAGAGGCGGGGACGGGGTGCCACGGGGACCAGCCAAGGAGCGCCCCGACTGCCGCGCACACCAGCAGCTGGGGGAGGCCTGGGATGGACTTGCCCTCAGAGCCGCCAGGAGGAAGCCACTCTGCAGACCCCTGACTTCTGGCCCCCGGAGCTGAAGGAGCACCCCTCTCTGCTCCTTTGAGCCACCGGTTTGGGGCAGTTTTGCAGCAGCCCTAGGAATCAACCACCTTTTTAGGGGAGGGAAGGAGGGATCTATAAAAATGAAATAAAATCCCAGTGTCCGGGGGTGGGGCGGGGGATGATGTAGACTGTCAACAACGGACAGGGCGCTAGCAGCGGGGTGGATGACTCTGACCCTCACACTGCGGTCGGACACGGTGGCCGGCACGATTTTTTGGCTCGTGATGACACAGCCCTTCCCATCCCTAGCAGGGAATGGCTGAGATCGCGCCAACACAGCCTCCAGCCCTTCGTGCTTTGGCTTCTCCGGCAGTCGTGGATGATGGAAAAGGTTTTGTTTTGTTTTGTTTTGTTTTGTTTTGTTTTGTTTTTTTCTCTTTAATCATAGCGGCCCGGCTTGCTCATCATTTCTTAGATGGTCTGTGAAGGGAGCGAACACGTTGCCTCCCCACGTTCTCAGGAGTCCTGTAAAGAGCTTCATGAGTCACTGGAGGGTTTTTAAAGATGAATGGCTGGTGAGCCGGCTTCTCAGGAAGATTAGCTGTAAGTCACGGCTGTGCCTGTCAGGCCCGGGCCGCTGCAGCCCTGATTCACGGTGGGGGGCGGGGGAAGGCAGGGAGACAGCCTGGCACGGCCCAGAAGGCCCCCAGGCCGCTGTCTTCCGTGGGTGGGGGGCATTTCTCCATTTGGCCATTTCTTTTTGTTGTTGTTTAAAGTGTAGCCCTATAGAAATAGGGAAGTTCTTTTTTATTTTTTTCAAGATTTTATTTATTTACTCAGGAGAGACACACAGAGAGAGGCAGAGACACAGGCAGAGGGAGAAGCAGGCTCCATGCAGGGAGCCTGAAGCGGGACTCGATTCCAGAACCCCAGGATCACGCCTGGGCCGAAGGCAGATGCTCACCCCCTGAGCCACCCGGGTGCCCCCAAATAGGGATGTTCTATATGCACGTATATGTCGTTGTGTACCTCTGGCTCTCTCTACATCTCTCTCTCTATATATATACACACACACACAATAGGTGGGTGTTCCATTCATTGCCTATACGATAGACATAGTATAATGACTGGGAATAGCCCAGTGGTTTTCAGATTTTTAAACCTGGAGAAACTTCTTTATTGTGAAATATGACCTACATAGAAGAACATGCAAAAGAAAAAAAAAACCCAAAAAACAAAAAAGCTCGGCTCCCCGGAAGATCACAAAGTAGAGTGAAGCCTCTGTGACCCTCACACAGCGGCTCCTGTGGGAACCCACCACCCACAGTGCCCTGGGCAGGAAACACCTGCTATTTAGGGAGGTGTGCTTAGGTGGTAATTATGACCAGGAGGTTGTTACCGGGTGGTAGATGGGTGGTAGAAGGGAGGAAAGGGTCTGGTGGTGGTGGGGAGCTCGGGGCGGGGGAAGGGCAGCGGCAGCCGGGACTGTGCCCCCGTGCCCCCGTGCCCCCCGCGATCTGTCCGTGGTGTTGTGTGCAGCAGTACTGCGTCCCTTTCCGTGGCCATACAGTATGCCTCTGCATGCATGGATCACACTGTATCTGTTCTACTAACATTTCTGGGCTATTTGACGTTTTGCACTGTTACTAATAGATGGCTGTGAACAGTCTGTCCTCTTCTGTCCTTGTCGTACCGGGGACTACGTGATGGCCAATGCATTCCTGCTTTTTCCCTTTCTTCTTTCTTTCCTTGCCGCCTCCTCCACTTTTTCTCTCTCTCTCCAGCTTTTTCTCTCTCTTCCGCCCTCCTTCCACTCTGGGCACCCCGTACGACTACGACAAGGGCAAGGACCAGCCTGCTCGGTCTTGTGAATGCCCTTGGTGGTGGTCCTTGCTCTGTGCCTTCTCTCCTAACCTCCTGAGGGTATACTTTATACCAAATTTCCAGCCCTGGCTACTGGATCCCCACTTCCAGAAAGCATATGCTTTATGCAATTTGTAGGGTGCAGCCTATGATCTCAAGGTCCATAAAGGGCCCAGTTTTTGCTTGGGCAGATTCTTACTTGGAGATGACCAGCTTCCCTCCCCTTCTACTCTTCCAGACCCTGTGAATCCCAGTTATACCCTCCCATAACCCATCTCCTCCCGGAAGCCTACAAGGTATGCCCTAAACCTCTGAATCCTCCCTCATGTGCACCCAGCACCCTGAGATTCATATCTCAGTCTCCACTTTGTGTGTGCAAGAATGGCAGGTGACTGCCTCAAGCTTTCTGGATGGCATTTTGTTCTATTTCTCTCAAAAATAAACACGCTCATGCTCTCTGGCTGGAGAGTCTCGTTCCTGGAAACTATGCTACAGAAATGCTACCCAAAGTGCCTCAAGATAAACGGATGGGAATATGCATCCCAGTGCAGATCGTGAGCACAGAGCATCAGAAATCATCTAAATGTCCATGAGCAAGAGAGCAATGGTACATACAGCCAATAGAATATCCAGCAGCCATTAAAAATCTGGGGAAGATGTCCAGGGAACGTAGTTCAGGGTGGGGGGTAAGCCACTTTCAAGGCGTCATGTCTAGGACAACACTGTTTAGAAACCCCCAGACCAGCACATGTGCAACCCCGGGAGGCTGTGTTCACTTCCCCTGGGAAAGCAGGATGTCAATGGGGGACCTCCCATGGCTTCCTTGATATGGTCTGTATTGTTCCAACTTGGGGTGAAGCCAGGCAATTGTTTTTGGCATTAAGAGAAATAATAATAATACACCTCCTTTGATTTTATTTTTTACATTTTTAAAATCTAAATTCAATTTGCCAACATATAATAATACATTTTAAAGCGAAGCAATGAAACAAATGGTCACAACTCACAGAAGGTACAGTATCAAGAGTGAACCGTCTTTGAAGACCATCCGGCCTCCATCAAGGCTACTCAGATCTTCTAATATATGCAAACGTGGCCACAGGCCCTCCGTGAGTGAGCGAGCAGGTGTGTTCCAGTTAAACTGTTTATAAAAGCGGGCGGTGGGGCCAGAGCTGCGTCTGCCGGCCCCCTGGTGCAGAAGCATGAGAAGGATCCTCAGGCCAGATTGAGGAGAAAGCTGAGAAGTTGCCCACTCGCCCGGGATGGGCTGGCAAAGCCTGAAAACAGGGTGTTTCTTTTCTTGCCCTTGCACGTGGCTTTTACCAGCATCGAAATGATTCTGGAGATTGATTTAATGTAGGTTCAGGTTCACGCAGTCTGACCCCCAAGAGCAGAGGGTCACCCATAGCTGGAGACATGGCAGGAAGGGGGTGGACAAGGGGTGACCATTTAGCCAAAAGAGCTTCTCCAACACCAACTGCCCCACCCTCTGCTTCCGAAGGCCCCACACATCCCTGGCTCGGCGCCTGCTTTCTTTCTCTGAAGGAAATGGGGTCGTGAGCATCAGCTAAAGTAGCCATGGCTCTCATTTCACAAGAATGATGAACAAGAGAAATTTCACAAAACACTCTTGGCAAAGGGTGAGGCCATGGGGGGGGCAGGGAGGAGGACGGTGGGTGGTCTAGCCCCGAGCTACAGCTCTGCCCCAGAGCCTGACAGTGCAGGAACAGATCTGGCCATGCAGGGAATTTGTCCCCTCTGGTCGGGTGGGTCTGACCGTGAAGGCCCCACCCCTACACTGACCCTGTGCAGTCCCCTCAGCCACCCTCTGAATTAGGACGGCATTTCCATTTTGAAGAAGAGGGTCACGAGGCTCAGGGAGATCGAGTAACTTTTCAAGAAAAGATTGCTTCAAAACTGCTGCAGGCTGGAGCTGACCGGAGACGCAGCCTGTCCCCTGGCCCCTGCTCAAGGTCAGCACCTCGAGCGCTAAGCCCGGCGAGAGCCTGTCTGCCATCACATCACAGCAATCTCGGGAAGGTGTGTTTGTGGTTTTGTCAGGCTCAGGCCGAGTGGCGTTGGTCAATGTTCCCAGGCAATATTCTGGGGTGGGGGCCTCCGTAGGGGTGACGTGAATGTCTACCCATCTCTGTTTCCTTCCTCTTCCTCTCCTGGCGGCTGTGCCCATGTCCATGTGCGTGTTATGCCAGCTGTGACTTACCATGTACGTGTGCGTGTCACCACCCCACGGGCGGGCCTGACTCAGCTCCCACGCCTGCTGAGCTGCGAGGAAGACCAGAGGGACTTTCCCCGGGCCTGACTCAGACCCGACGTGCAGGGAAGGGCTGCTCGGAAGGCAGTGCTGGCGAGGGGCTGATGGTGGAAGGCTCATTGTCACCTGTGTCAGTTCAGCCCATGAGTGCCATCTCTCACACGGTCACCTTCCTGAGAGAGCCGGGCCCGCGGTGGCTATGCCTGTTCCAGGTAGGCGGAGTAGACGGCAGTCCCCCATGTGGAGCGCATCACTCCACAGGGTGCTCAGCACTTGTCTGCTGCACAGAAGAAATGTGTCTAGGACCCGTGTCACTTGTATCTAATCCACCACCTGGGCGCTGGGATGAGTAGCGTGCCCCAAGAACTCATGTCCACCCAGGAGCTCCAAATATGACCATAATAGGAAATGGTGTCTTTGCAGATGTAAGCAGTTAAATTAAAATGAGGTCATAGTGCATTTAACGTGACTAGTGTCCTTACAAAATGTCACACACACACACACACAGAGGGAAACCGCCCATGTGATGGCGGAGGCAGAAGTCAGACTCCCAGGGATGTGTTTCAAGCCAAAGTTCTCCACACAAGGCTGGAGCCTCCAGGAGCTGGGCACAGTGGGAAGGGTCCTCCCCAGAGCCTTCAGAGGGAATGCGGCCCTGACCACACCTTGATCTCAGAATTCACGCCTCCAGACTGTGAGAGAGGAAATTTCTGTGATGTCAAGCCCCCTAGGGTGTGGTCATACGCACAGCAGCCCCATGACACCAATGCAACATATATCACAGTCTCCCCTCAGAGCCCAGGTCACAGGTAGTGATGAATTAACCCTGCAGGTTCCGTTTTCCCTCCCTCTCACTTCATTACAACTGGCCAAGTGACTGTGAAAGAGAACAGGGACCTGATGATGGTGATAGTGGTGGTGATGATGGTGATGTTGGTGATGGTGATGGTGATGATGGTGATGATGATGGTGATGGTGGTGATGGTGATGGTGATGATGGTGGTGATGGTGATGATGGTGGTGATGGTGATGGTGGTGATGGTGATGGTGATGATGGTGATGGTGATGATGATGGTGATGGTGATGATGGTCTTGATGGTGATGATGATGGTGATGATGGTGGTGATGGTGGTGATGGTGGTGGTGATGATGGTGATGTTGGTGATGTTGGTGATGGTGATGGTGCTGATGGTGATGGTGGTGATGATGATGATGATGATGATGATGGTGATGATGGTGATGGTGGTGGTGATGGTGATAATGGTAATGATGATGGTGATGGTGATGATGGTGATGGTCATGGTGGTGATGGTGATGATGATGGTGATGGTGGTGATGGTGATGATGGTGATGGTGGTGATGATGATGATGGTGGTGATGATGATGATGATGGTGATGATGGTGGTGATGGTGATGGTGATGGTGGTGATGGTGATGGTGATGATGGTGGTGATGAATAGCCCTCCTGGCCCTGGGATAAATTGAAGTGACAGTCTTTGCTGCCATGTGGGAAAAGATCTGCTGTCACAGAAGTCCAGCCAGTAATGTTCAGGAGAAATTCCTCCTTCTGAATGTCCTCGTGTGCTTGTGAAAATAGCTTCAGCCTTTCAATGGGATGAGTCTGGGCTGTGGAATTCTATGAGTGTCTGAACAAGCCCCTGGGGGCAGCAGCTCTGGGCAAAGAGTCCAATGGGGAGGGATAGGATGGGGTTGTACACATGGATTGACCACCGGAGGAGACCTGGGCCCAATCCCACCATCCCCAGTTCATCAGCTCTCATAACTCAGGGACAAGGACAGCCACTTTCCCTAGGCTGTAAGTCTTCCAGTTACCCTAGAGATCATCCCTGAGTGAGAGACCATTTTCAGAAGATTCTTCAAGAATCTGAGTGTGACTCAGATTTGGGCAATAATTTTAAAATCTTCCTTTTCCTAATCTCATGGTGGATTTCTTAAAGGAGTTTGAAAGCCAGGCTGCAGGACACAGATGAGAGCAGCGAGTCATGTTGCTCCTCGCTTGCTGAAATGGCCCTCAGGTTAACATTTCTTTGTTGATTTTGGATATCTGAGTAGACAGACCACCAACCTCAAGCTGCTTCCTCCACCACCCCATCTCCCCAAGTGGGCCCTGCAGACATCACAAACACTAAAAGGAGGTAGAAAGGCCCCAGATATTGGCAAAGGGAGCCATCGGTAGCCTCAGTGGCCTGGAAGCTGATGATCAAGGAATCTCAGAGATTTTCTCCAAGCCCCCCAGAACAGAAACAGCAGCCCTGGGGTGTGAATGCCCATCACAAGGCTCTTCCCATCATGTCACTTGCAATAATGTTTGCAGAAGCTCAGTGTCAAGGTCAGAATCAGCCCTCCACCCTTCCTCCTGGTTTTCCCCAGAAAAGGACAGAGAGGGTGGACTCTGCCCCCTGGCAGGACAGGAGGAAGGCAGAGGAGCAGGTCTCCTTGTTCAGACACTCCTCTGCCTATCCTCTCCTGGGACGTGTGGTGTGGGTCAGTGTCACCGGCAATGGGCAGGTGCGAGCTGTCTTAGAGCTTCCACAGCTGGTGGATTTCCTAGGACGTCCCCCTGCTCCAAGCAAAACTCATGGGGCATTGCCCCATTGCCCCCTTCCCCTGGTTGGCCTTATGTTAGGGAGCTCTGGGGGGGGCCAATCAGATAGGTTGGAGAGAGGTGTTCCTCTGATTTGGAAACTACCATGGAAACTACCATGCTTTCAGCACCCCTCAACCAAGTTCAAGAAAAAGCACTGAACTTGGGTGTCACAAATGCCCTGGGGACACAAGCCCCTCAAAGGCATGTGTGCACACCATTCTTGCCCTCTGTGCAAGCAGTGAAGGCTCAGACAGGATGGGACAGCAGGCTGAGGACTCAAGGCACCACACCCAGGACACCGGGTGGGGCAGGCAGGGTAGATACCAGGACCTTCGTGGATGTCTACATGGGGAGAGATGAGGCTGGATGCAGGATAATGTCATGGCAGCAACCACAGGGTAATTCAGGGGTGCACTTTCAGGAGTGGCCTCCAATCATTCATGTGTTGGTTCATTCATGCTTGCACTCATTCATTCATTCATTCACTCATTCACTTTTCCCTCTGCCTGGAACTGTCCCCTCCTGGAAAGTCTCATTCTCTCACACAGTTTTGGATTTTTGCCCAGGTACTCCCCGACAGAGATGCCTTTGCCGTGGCCCCCCCTCCTGCCTGTGGCCTGTGACCCCGACTGGCAGCTAATATCCCACAAGGGGTTGGGTGGATGGCCCAAGAGAAAGGACACCTGTTCCTCTACTGGCTACAGGGCGTCTACACCTCCTGTCCCGCCTGCCAGAAGAGTCCTGCCTCTCTGTCCTTCTCTCGGGTGGGAAGGGTGGAGGAGGGCTGATGCTAACTCTGAAACCACTCACCCCATTTCACTAGCAACCCCAACCTTACTCTTCGGCATGGGGGCCAACAGCTTTCCACCCCAGCTCATGTGGCACCCTGTACCCCTCATCGTCTGTGTATCCAGGAAAGTATCCACCTGTGGGGGCGGAGCCCGTGTCACCAGCCCCTGGAATGATGCCTGGCACCCTGTGTGCACTATTAAAAATTTAATTAAAAAAATAATTGTGAAAAAAAAAGAAAAAAATTAATTGTGGTTTCTCACCACCACAGAGTGGAAAGATCCGGCACATTTGTCCTGTAAGTGTGTACAAATTAACCTCATTGTTTCAGGGGTTGTGTCCTTTTCCATTGTGTAGAGGTGCCATAATTTATGCAATTATACCTTCGCTGATAAAAATGTGGGCCGTTCTCAGATTTGGCTCTTAACACACGTGTTGCAATAAATATCCAGCATGCACACTTTTGTGGCCTTGGGTAAGCGACAGATACACTTCAAGAGCTGAGTCAACATGTATGAAAGGTTCACATTTTGTTAGACTTTGCCCAGTGGCCCTTCTCAAGGCTACGCCGGTTTACAATCCTTCCAAGTGTGTACGAGAGTGTGACTCTGCTCACATCTGCACCAGGAATGTTATCACCAGAGATGCTTTCAAATCTTTATTTATGGGGCACCTGGGTGGCTCAGTGGTTGAGCATCTGCCTTCGGCTCAGGGTGTGACCCCAAGGTCCTGGGATCGAGTCCCGCATCGGGCTCCCTGCAGGGAGCCTGCTTCTCCTTCTGCCTGTGTCTCTGCCTCTCTCTGTGTGTGTCTTATGAATAAATAAATAAAATATTTTTTAAAAAAGACCCAAATCTTTATTTACAAGACCTTGAGCACACTGTTTCAGAGGCAGGTTGACCTCGTGGTGCCATCTTAATTGTGTGCTTTCATTCTGATGTTTACAAGCATGTGTGTGCAAACCCGTATGTGTGCGTGCGTGTGGCATGTGCACATGTTCTTGTATGTTTTCACGTGTCATGTTGCATACATGCTGGATTATCTGAATGACCACTAACTTGCCAGCCACCGCATGACCCTGTCATCTAGCTACACGGTTTTATAATGACAACCACATTGGCATCTGGTCCCAGTGTATGAACGAAGGCTTTCTAGCTTACCACATGGAGCAAGCCCAAGTCACCTTGACGCAGACCCAAGGAGCAATGCTCACGCCAAGAGCCTGCCCTGCATTCTAGCATCGAGGACCGTCCTCATGCTCGGGATGGGCAGACTGGAGGGTTCTCCCCTTACAGAAACTCCAGCAGTTCACTAGCACTTAGTATAGTAGAAAAAACAAACAAAAGCCACAGTGTAGACTTTCTCATTACAAGTTAATTTTTTGTTCTATTTTGGAGTAGACTCTTAACGTGTTTAGCATCATCAAAATGTGGATTGGAGTTTAGACCAAGTTCTTTAAGAAAAAAAAAAGTAATAATTTTAACAAACAAAACTCATAAGAGGGACAGGGAGACCAGGGACTCACTAGAGCCAGCCAGGGCACTGTGGGCTCCTGGAATGATCCTGCCTGACCACAGAAGGACTATAAAGAGAAAGTGAGGCAGGACCCCAGAACACACTGTTGGGGGGTGGAAGTTGCTCTCAAAGAGAGGAGGGCAGTGACTCAGGGGCCGTTCTAGCCCTCAGAGCTGACCTGAGAGCTCTCTGCCTTGGTCTGCAGGGCTCAGGCCTGGGTATGTTATAGGGGCCACAGCAGACTGTCCCTGGAGGCTGGGAGGTAGGACCACATGGGACAGTCATTGGCCATGCAACCCTGGATGGGCATGTGGGTTGTTTCCACTCATCAAGACCTTGAATAACATAGGAGCTCTTTTTTATTTTTTTAAGATTTTATTTATTTATTCATGAGAGACACACAGAGAGAGGCAGAGACACAGGCAGAGGGAGAAGCAGGATCCCTGCAAGGAGCCTGATGCAGGACTCGATCCCGGATCCTGAGGTCACTCCCCGAGCTGAAGGCAGATGCTCAACTGCCGAACCACCCAGGCATCCCAATATATGAGCTCTTAGAATTCTCCAGGCCCAGAAAATTCTACTCACTGGGGAGCAGACCTGTGGGCTCCTAATGAAATGCCCATCCTATCACTCAGACAGATTCAAGTCTGTTGAGGGGATCTTTTGGTCTTTCCCACTGGCAAGCTGCCCGCTGCATGGGAGGGGTGGCCTGCGTGTGCGCGAGGCCTGCACCGGCTCTTCTACGTCCGGTCTTCTCATGCAGTCATCTCATCTGTTAACTGGAGCATTTGGTTTTCTCTTCAAAGAGCAACACAAAATATGGAATCGGCCTCCTTGGGTTAGGCTGATTGATTTCTAGGTCCGACGTCGGTTGGATGGCCTACCATCCATGCTGAGTTTTCAAATTTCATACTGTTTCAAGTGAAGACTCTTCAGGAAAGCAGCAGACTCTTCTCGCTCTGCCCTACCCCAAAAAGGAACACTTCACGGAGGAATAAGGTGAGGCTGGGCGCTTGGCATCGCTCCAGAGCCAGCGGAAGAGCATTTCCCAATCTCCTGCCAAACCAGAGGAGAAAGGGATGGCGCTGCATATGAAGGTTCACGCGATGTGGCCTCCCTGGGCTGGCAGCAGTCTCAAGGCAGGATGCGTGCACCCCGGGGAGGTGCACCCGGGGACGGCATGGGGTCGCTGGGGAGGGTTTGCAGTGCAGGGCAAGCCGGTCTTTCCATCAGAGCTACAAATGCATATGTATCTTTTGACCCAATAATTTAACTTCTGGAATCTACTGCACACCCCTACTTGTGTGCAAAGTGATATTATGTACCAGATTATTCATCACCATGTTTTTTAATAATGATGCAAGTTTGGAAAACAGCTATAAATGCATCCCGTTACAGAAGAGTGAGGGGAGCCTGGGTGGCTCAGCGGTTGAGCAACTGCCTTCAGCTCAGGGCGTGACCCCAGGGTCCTGGGGTCGAGTTCTGCATCGGGCTCCCAACAGGGAGCCTGCTTCTCCCTCTGCCTGTGTCTCTGCCTCTTTCTGTGTGTCTCATGAATAAATAAATAAAATCTATTTTAAAAAAACCAGAAGAGTGAGTACATATATTTACAGAATTTCTCTGCAATGGAAGCTCTCTTATCTGTGAAAAGAAAAGGAATAATGGGGCTCTCTGGGTACGATAGGCGGAATGATGGTCCCCCAAAATATGCGTGTCCTGATCCCTGGACCCTGTGACTGTTTCACTTTGCACAGCAAGGGACTGTGCACATATGATCAGGTTGAGGACATGGAGATGAGATTATCCAGGCAGATCCAGGTGGGCTCAGTGGCATCACCAGGGTCCTTGATTGATGCCTGAGGCAGTGGGACCTGGAAGCAGGTCTGAATAAAGAAGAAAGAAAAGAAGGGAAAGAAGGAAAGAGGGATGGGGGGAGGGAGAGAGCAGGAGGAGATAAAGCAGGTGCTTTGCTGGCAGTAGCAGGGAGCACTGAGGCTCAGATCATTTTCTGTGTACACGGCTGACCGGGCCCAGTAACCCAACCTCCCGGGGCCCGGGTTCTTCATCTGTTAAATGGAATCAATAATTTATTTGCTGCCCGATGTTGTCTTGAAGCCTAAATTACTTATACAGGAAAGCACATAGAGCCAGGCCTAGCACGTGAAGGCAGCCAGCACCACAACAGCGCGCTGTCGGCTGTGCAAAAAGACCGGGAAATAAGAATGTCTGTTTTTTTTTTTTAATTTTTTAAAAATATTTTATTTATTTATTCATGAGAGACACAGAGAGAGAGGCAGAGACACAGGCAGAGAGAGAAGCAGGATCCCTGTGGGGAGCCCAATGCAGGACTCGATCCCAGGACCCTGGAATCACGACCTGAGCTGACGGCAGATGCTCAGCGGCTGAGCCACCCACGTGCCCCAGGTCCTCGTATGTTTAAAGCCCCTTGTGATGTGGGGCCCACCTGGGTCACCCAGGACGAGCTCCCTGTGTTAGGGTCAGTTAGTTGGTCAACAAACCAGTTCTGCCTGCGACCCGAACTCCCCCTCGCTGTGTGACACGGTGTTTTCACGTGTTACAGGGGTTTGGGCGTAGGCTCTCTGGGGGGTCATTCCTCTGGCTGCACACAGGGTCTCTGGGGACTGGGAGAAACCAGATTCTTCCCCTTGGGGTCTCTGTTGTCCTCTGCCAGGACAGCGTCTCCATTCCGTGCATTGCTCCTTCTGTGATGCCAGGCCTGGGCTCCCTGGGGCGCCGTCCCCCTGCCCAGCCCGAGGGGTGGGGGGTCCCCCCCGGCTGCTTGTCCTTCAAGCCTCTTGCTGCAGCTCCTGGCGCTGTTACTTGTTCATCGTCTTGCTTGCTGGACCGTGTGCTTCAGAGGCAGGGACCATGCCCAGCACAGCCTCGGACGCATCCAGCCCTGAACAGGCCACCTGGTCAGACCTCATGTCCACACAGCGCATCCGAACTTAACCCAGTGTCACCTGCTACCTCATTTCCAGTCCATTAGGCCATCTTAGTATCCTCCGACCATGGAGGCCGGGCAGCTTTTCATCCCTCCCTCTCCCACTCCTGCTGACCTGCCTCTGTCTCAACTTGGACTCCGTCTCCTGGGGACTTAACTAATCACATGCCTTTCCCTCCCTTATACTATTACTCATGAGATCAGAACTGAAAATGACAACATTGTAAACAAAATAATAAATTTTGTTTTAAACTCACTTTACATTTATAAAAAAAAACATTGTATTTTTATATTACATAGTATAAAAGTATTATATTTTATTAAAGTAATTTAAATAAACAGAAATATTTTTTTAAATAGTTTTGCTATAGAGCATACGACCTCTATGATTTCCTTGCTGTCTGAGGATCTTATATATAATCTCACAATTACATCATTCCCTTAAAGACTTTTTTTCCATTCCCTTATACTTTCTCCCCTGAATTCTTACCATCCACCCCAAAATAAGTTTGTCCATCCCTCAGTAAGAAAAAGAAATTTACTAACAGCAGCAAAAAGGCCCACGAGAGTATCTGAGGTATGATGCCAGGCAGGAAGGGCTGAGCCCTCTGCTGGGCGCACAGGACCCCCTTGTCCCTTTACAGAAACGGCTTTAGATTTCTAAGTTTTCTATCAATATTTACTTCTGTTTTCTAGTGTAGCACTATTCAGACTTGTAATACTGGTTTCAGAGCATTTTTCAGAACACCCAGGGGTAGTTCTTTCAAAGTGCATTGAAGAAAATATATCATGCAAAGTTCTATTTTGATCTTTTTTTTTGGTTAAAGATTTTATTTATTTATTCATGAGACACACAGAGGGAGGCAGAGACACAGGCAGAGGGAGAAGCAGGCTCCCTGCGGGGACCCCAATGCGGAACTCGAAACTGGGACCCCGGGATCATGCCCTGGGCTGAAGGCAGACGCTCAACTGCTGAGCCACCGAGGCTCCACTCACTCCTCTGTTCTAATGCATATATAGCTGTTTTCCAAACTTGCATCATTATTAAAAACATGGTGATGAATAATCTGGTACATAATATCCCTTTGCACACAAGTAGGGGTGTACAGTAGATTCCAGAAGTCAGATTACTGGGTGAAAATATACATATGGTGTTGCCACTCGGGCGCCCCCATTTTGATCTTTTTTTAAAAATTTTTTTGAACTGTTTTTTGAAGTGATAGACCTTTTTTTCTAAATTTTTAATTTTTGTACTTATAAAGATATATTTTGTATATATCAAGTAGTCTATTTATTTAACAGACGTGCATAAGCTACTTAAATAGAACCGAGAAAGAGAGTTGACATTCAACATATGCTGAAGGGATGACTTTTTTGATGCCTGTGGAGACCCTAGTCGTAGTCTAATCAAGTGTCCATTTCCTGCCACGTCCTATGTTATCAGGGAAAAGCAAATTAAAACAATAATCCAGATGCGACTCTGCACCTACTAGCATAGCCTGAATCCAGAATTCAGACGGCGACAGAGCGACGAGAGCGCTCATTCACGGCTGGCGGGGAAGCAGAATGGGACAAGCACCTTGGAAGACAGTTTGGTGGTTTCTTCCAAAACTAAACCCACTCTTGCCATATGATCCAGCAATAATCATGCTTCTTGGTGTTCCCCCAAAGGCATTGAAGACTTATGTCCATATGGAAACCTGCACACAGACGTTTCTAGCAGGTTTATGCATAACTGCCAAGACTTGGAAGCAACCCAGCTGCCCTTCCAGTGGGTGAACGGATGAATAAATTGAGGTCCATCCAGTCAATGGGAGAGTGTGCAGCGCTAAAAGGGAATGAGCCATCACTCCGTGAGGAGGCCAGGGAGGATCTTAGGTGCCTATCACTAAGTGGAAGCAGCCCCCAACCTGAAAAGGTGGCAGGCTGTAGGATTCCAGCTTTTATGACGTTATGGGAAAGGCAAAACCACGGAGACGGTCAAAATCAGGGGTTGAGGGTGAGGAAGAGACACAGGCAGAGCAGAGAGGCTATTTCGGGCAGTGGAAACCCCCTATACGATGCTATCACAGTGGACGCATGTCACCATATCCTTGTACAAACCCACGGAACATAGAGCACCAAGAGGCAACCATGCAAACCATGGAGTCTGGGTGAGTATGATGCGTCAACGTAGGGTCGTCCTTGGCGAAAAAGGCACCTTTGGGTGAGTGATGTCGGTAACAGGGAGTCTGCAAATGCGGCGGCGAGGGTCCGTGGAAAATTCTTCTGGCTTGCTCTCAATTTTATCATAACCCCAAAATGGCTCCAAAAAATATATATAAAATATTAAATGAAAAAAAAAGTTCCATCCCCAGGGATGTTGCGTCACCGTGGTCTACCAACTGCCCAAAGTCTCCCCTCTGGGCCCCCGTTTGTCACAGTCTTCCGGGTGAGGCTCTGAGGACTCATCCAGGCAGAGGCCCGGATGGAAGGATGCCTTTTCCATCCCAGCATGAAGCATGCCCCCCGGGGGGTGGGGGGAGGGGAGGATTCGATGTGTTTGGTGGATGGGTGACTGCATGAGCGGCCAGCAGGCACGGGCTCATTGGCCACAGGGGACGGGGAGCCAGGAGCGTGCGTTCTGTGACCTCGTGGGAACGCACGGGCGCTCTCTGAGCATCCAGGCCGGAAGCCAGGACGGGTTTGCACCTGGATGTCTGGAGCCCCCCCCACCCCAGTGAGATTGGGGTGCCTCTGGCTGTCCTCGCGGCGCCTGCGCCCAGCACCGCAGGGGAGGGCGAGGGCTGGGATGCCGGGGCTTGTTCCCAGCCCGAGCCACAGAGCTTCCCACACTGCGCTCGGGACCCAGATCAAAGCCCCGGCCAGGCCCTCCGGCTAGAGTTGCTGGAGGCGGGCGCACATTCCTGCGTCTTGGCAGGAGGCGTCCTGGCAGAGGGCAGGCAGGGATCCGGGAGGCTCTGCCTTTGTTTCGAGGACGCTTTCTGAACCCAGATGCACAGATGCTCTCCTAGAGGCTGAGGCCTGGCCTGGCGGGATGGCCTGAGTGCAAGGCCGTGGGCCACATGGGGCTGCAAGGCTGTGGGCCACACTGCCACGGTGCCCCCGCTGTGGTTCCACCTGATGTCCCCATCCTTCCCGCCTGTGCCCGCGTGTGGGGGCCCCCATCACTCAGACCCTCTGCTCCCCGGCGCGCCACCCCTAGAGGACTCGGCCCGCCGTCCTTGGTTTGCCCACGCTCAGCGAAGCTTCAGCAATGACGGGAAGCCTAGAGCTCCAGCAACTGGATTCAGGGCATTTAGCAGGAACCGGTTTTGCTAAAAAAATAAGAGCCAAAGCCTCTTTCATCGTTGCGGCGCTCAAGACAAGGGCAGGGAGCCTTCGGATCGCCTTCCTGAATGCCCCAGAATCCAGAGCAGGTGTTTGCAAAGGGACAAGAGGGGGGCTTCACTTCAGGATTTCCACTGCCTCTCCACCCCCATTTCCTGGGGACGGGTGCTTCTTTTCGCCCAGCACCCTGCGTTTCTGGGGCTGGGTAAGCCCAGGCATCTGGGAGAGTCTGGGCGAGGCTGGCTGAGTCAAGGCAAGGGCTAGAGCTCCCTCGTCTGGGAGCTGCAGCTTCCTGGACCCAGGTGTGTGCTCTGCTCAGGTTCAGCCAGGGTCCAGCAAACAGGAGTCCCAGACAGCCTTCGGCGCACAGGACCGGCTTGTCTGTGCACGACACGTGTCGGGTGGAGGCCCAGAAGCTGGGCTGTGTCCCTGGTCCCGAGGGGCTGATGCTGGTGCCACGCCGCCTTTCTGGCCCGGGGACCGCCTGGCTGCCCACCCTCCACTGAGCCCCTGTCGTGCGGGGTCCAGATGCGCCTCACTGGCCGGCGGCTTAGGGCAAGACCTTGCCATCTCTGTGCCACATGGGTGCTGTTCAGTGATGTAGCCTTTCACTGCATTCCCCCTTCTCATAAAAATTAGAGGCAATTGAACAATCAAGGTGATATAAAACCCGGTGCAATAAACCACAATGTCTCTAGATGTAACCCGCGCGAGGCAAGCGTGGAAGCCGCTAGGCAGGAGAAAGCGGATCCCGGGCCCTGGAGAGGGGGACCCCTGGAACCCCAGGACCCCTGGACCCCAGGGCTGACGGTGCTGGTGGGAAGGGAAGCCAGAATGGAAGAAGAGGCTCAGGATGAGAGAAATGTGTCTGAGACAATCATACCCAAAGGGGCTGGGCAGGTGTTTTATTATCTTTTAACTCGCTGGACCTGGGATCCCACATTTGCACCTTCGCGCCCAGGGGATTCGTTGGTCACAGAGTGGGAACGTTTCGACCAGGCGAGCCTCGGGGCGGCCCACAAACCCCGCAGGGAAACGCCAGGAGAGGAAGGCGTCTTCCAAAGCCGACGTTTGCGACGCTGACTTGAGAAATTAAAAGCAGGCAAACAGGTGTAAATGAAAGTAAACAGACAAACCCCAGAGAAGGTTCTGGGATGTCCCGGTAGAGCAACAGGAGCAGTCCTGGGCCTTGACTTCCTTCCCCCTGGACACCTTCTAGAGACGTGGAGTGACTCTTAGACCTTAGTCCTTGAAGAGACGCACGATATTTATCAATATCTAATTTATCAATATTTAATTCAAGACCTAATTTATCAGTATCTAATTACACGATATTTATCAATATCTAATTTATCAATACTTAATTCATCAAGACCTAATTTATCAATATCTAATTACACGATATTTATCAATTATCTAATTTACAATTTATCCCTCGTACCTTAATTCTCCCGAGCGCATGACCCCGGGCTGGTGGTTTCCCGCTGCTCCTGGCTCACCTCTCCTCTCCAACATCGTGCTCCCGCTGCCGCAGTCTGCCCGTGACCATTCCTCAGCGCGTTCCTATCATTTGACCTGGACTCCATTCATTTTGAAACAAGGAATCGAGGCTTTTTAGAAAATGAATTTAGGGTACCCCGGGTTGGGGGCTCAGTGGTTTAGCGCCACCTTCGGCCCAGGGCATGATCCTGGAGTCCTGGGATCGAGTCCTGCGTCGGGCTCCCTGCATGGAGCCTGCTTCTCCCTCTGCCTGTGTCTCTGCCTCTCTCTCTCTGTGTCTCTAGTGAATAAATAAATAAAATCTTTATTTAAAAGAAAATGAATTTACATCATCTCAAGCCCCTGTGATCCCTCCAGACCATCCGTGGTGGCCTCCAAGAAAGCAGCAGAAGCACAGCCCCAGGTACAGCCTGACCCTTCTCAGGAAAGGGCCGATCATTGGCACAGGTCAGGGTGCAGGTCGCCGGGGAGCCCAGGGGAGAAGGCACGTGCCACCCTGCCCCCTGCTGGCCAGAGAGCACCAAGTCCCGTCCCCCCCCCACCTGCCGCCTGCATCCTAACAGCTGGAGGGGGGGCATGAGTGGGTGGGAGGTAATCACAGACTGCCCTTGACACGTCCCCATCCCCAGGCCTCTGGGGAGCCAGTGAGCTTGCACAGGCTCAGCCCAGTGGAAAGAGAGGGGAAAAAGTGGGCCTTTTGCTCCTTGGCAAGGGGGAGGAAGGCTCCCCACTGTCCCCATGGGCCATCACGACCTAAGGCGCTTTAATGAGCGACCCCTGCCCCCTGGCCCAGTCTGGACAATGCACCCCAGTGTGAAACCTCTGGAACTTACGCTGCAAGTCTCAGGCCCCAGCAAGGTGACCTCTTGCCTTCATGGAAGCCGGGGAGCCAGGGGGGTGCATAGCGGCCAAGGTGAGGCCTCCCTTCCTACCTGGGTCAAGCGCATCAGGAAACTCCGTCTGGCCTGGCGGAAATACAATGCTGGCCGCGATCGGGCGCCGCGGGTGTGGTGGTAGGCTTGCCGGGAGCCGCATTGGCAAAGGTTAAAAGAAACAGGTAAAATTAATTCCAATCGTATGATTTAACCCCACGTATCCAAAATACTATGGTTTCACCATGTAATGGTACAAACGTTAATAAGGACACATTTTACCTTGTCTGCGCTGTCTCCGAAGGCCAGTGAGCGCTTGGCCCCACGGCACCTCCTCCGAGCAGCCTCGCGGCCGGCCGCTGGGTCCGAGGGGACACAGAGCTCCAGACAGAAGGAGCCGCAGATGCCACAGTCCCACCCCTCCCCGCCAAATAAACTTCATGCCACAGCATTCGACTCAGCTTCGAGCTGAAAACAAGGAGTGTGACTTTCCTTTGTCCGAGAATTTAACTCAGATCTGCCAAAAAGCCTGGGTACCATGGCACGGGTGAGGGATGCGGGGCGGCACCCGGGGAGCTGTAATCACGGGGCTTTCGGTTGGGGGGGGCTGATTTAGATTCAGCACCAAAGAGCAACGCCGGGACAGATCGGGCGCCCGGGACGGCGACACAAAGGGCCACAACATGCTGGAAGCAACAGAAATGTGTTCTCACCACCGTGGGGGCCAGAATTCGAACTCGGCATGTGGGCAGGGCTGGTCCCTTCTGGAGGCCCCGAGACAGAGTCTGCTCCACCTCCCCCCTCCCTGCCCCGGCCAGGGCTTCTGGGGCTGCCGCAACTCTGGGGTAGCTGCTGGGCTCGCACACCCGGCACTCAGCCGCCTGCCTCTGTTCTCACATGTCCTGTCTCTCCTCCCTCTTCTGTGGACACCCGGGATTCCTCGGGTCGTGGGTGTCCCCCCTCCAGCCTCCAGCCCTGCCTTCGCACAGCTGTCCCTCTGTGACCTCTCCCCCTCCAATAAGGACACCGGTCACGGGGGGCAGGGCCCACCTGCTAATACAGGAGGAGCTCATCCATGGGTTGCACACAGGCCGCGTCCAGAGCTCTTTCCTTTTTTTTTTTTTTAAGATTTTATTTATTTATTCACAGGAGACACAGAGAGAGAGAGGCAGAGACACAGGCAGAGGGAGAAGCAGGCTCCATGCAGGGAGCTCGATGTGAGACTCGATCCTAGGTCTCCAGGATCATACCCCGGGCTGAAGGCGGCGCTAACCGCTGAGCCACCCGGGCTGCTTGAGCTCTTTCCTTTTACTAATATCACCTACTTGGATGGTGGAGACAAGCATTGACAGCGCAGGTCGTGCAGTGAGACCGGAAAGGGCTGGCCTGCCTTTATTAGCTTTGCCCCTTGTGTGTGGCAGCTGGCAGAGGCTGCGTCTGCCGGGACTGTGTGATGCGCGTATCAACTCAACCTGGCTTTAATATGAGACTCCATGGCTCTCACTCCCGGGAAGTCTGGGAATCCCGGGGTGGTTTGATCCACACGCTCAACAGTGGCATTGAGAACTTGTGGACATAGTCTCTGCCTGCCTCAAGGGGCCTCCCTCATGGTGACAAAGAGGCTGCTGCAGTTCCAAGTATCCCACCTTCATACGGTACCACCCAGGAGAAAAGAACTCTCGCTTCCAGAATGTGTCTCAAAAAGCTTTTTGTTCTCTCAGGCCTCAATGGGGACAAATGTCACCCGTATCTTCACAGCAGTGAGCTGCCTGCAGGCTCATTTCTGAAGCATCTGTCTGGTCATGGGAATTCTGTGTACTGATAACCTTAGGTCAGGGTCGCCGACTAATCCCTGGGCTCTCAGACAGACTCATCTGGCTGCGTTCGACTGACCGAGGCCTCCGTCCTCAAACCTGTGACCGTGACGTGACTTGAGGGAGCTCAGGAGGCTGCAAGTATCTCCCTGCAGGAACCCTGTGTGGCGGTGGCATCTGACCTGACTTTATTTCTAGAAATGATCCTAAGGAAACCCCCGGAAATATAGGATGCGTGATTTATGCATGAAGATGTTCATTTTGGATTACATTTATTTATTTGTTTGTTTGTTTATAAATATTTTATTTATTTATTCATGAGAGACACAGAGAGAGAGGCAGAGACACAGGCAGAGGGAGAAGCAGGCTCCATGCAGGGAGCCCGACATGGGACTCGATCCCAGGTCTCCAGGATCACGCCCTGGGCTGAAGGCAGGCGCCAAACCGCCGAGCCACCCAGGCTGCCCTTGGATTACTTTTAAATTGCAAACAGTTGGAAGCAATCTAAATAAAATCGGTTAGCTGTTTGATGGGATATTATAGACCCATTTCAAGGAATATTTAATTACACAGAAAAATGGTGATGATATTTCAAAGGAAAAGTGCACAGTCTAAACCCAGCTTGGTACCCATGGCAAAAAAAAAAAAAAAAAAAAAAGGAAGAGGACCATCTCTGAGAGGTAGGGTCTTTCCCAATAAGGTCACATTCTGAGGTCCTAGAGGTTAGGACTGGAACATATGGCTTCTAAGGGGACACAGTACAGCCCATAACTGTCTGCATATATATGTTTAGACACACACACATTTTTTAGAAAGATAATAATGAAATAGAAAAAAGTGCCTTTTCTCGGCCAGTGTAGAAGGATGCCCGCTGGCCCCGCCAGTCTCTGTCCCACTCCCGGCCTCCCCTCTCCCTCCTTCCCCGCAGGCCCGGCCCCAGCTGGCGATGCCGGCCCCCACATCCCCCCTGCCCCTTGCCCTTCTGACTCCGTCTCTGGTGGCAGCCTGCTTTCCTCTGTCCTCCGGTTGAGGACCTGCAGACCAAAGTCACCATTATTCACTGACGCACAGCAACTCGAGGCCAAGAGAAGACCCCGCCTTGGGAGGATGTGGACCGCGGAAGAGGGTTGGCTCCCGGCCGGTTGCGGAGGCCGGTCTGCTCACCTCACTTCCACGGAGCTCCCTCCAGAACGAGCCCCGGGCTGAGCAGGGGCGCAGGTGCAGAACCACAGTCCCCGCCTGCGGGGAGGTCCCTGTGGGCAGCACGGGACACAGGTGCACAGACACCAGCGTCAAGGCTCCTTCTGCAATGCGGGGGCTTCCCAGGAGGTTTCCTGGGGGAGGCAACGTAATAACGGGGTGTCCAGACCTCGAGAGCAGGCTAAAGGGAGTGAGAGGGCACAGATGGGCAGGAAGGCATCAGTCAGGCTGGGCACACAGTGTCCCTTGGGAGCCTAGCGGGAGGCGGCACTGGGCAAGGGCTGGAGCAGGGCTTTACCCTGGATGCCACTGGCAGGGCTGTGTAGGGCTGAGGAGGGGTAGGGGAGGGGTCATAGGATGAAGGACCCGTGTGGCCAGGAGGGGCTATGGGAGTAAGGGGGCAGCTCCGGGGCCTCGGGGGGAGAACCTCACCCCTTCTGACCTTGGAGGTGGCCCAGGACAGAGAACAGAGCTGGGCCGGGTTTGAGCAGCAGAGGGGAGCTTGCTTCCAGGAGCCGTGGAGCTTGAGCAGACTCCGGGACAGTGTGCTGGAAATTTCCAGCAGGTGTGGGAAGAGGGTGCAGATTCTGGGCTGGGGGACAGACGCCCCCAGTCCAGGGTGTAGCCGGGAGAGCCCCAGTCCCGGGGACACCTGGACTTAGGGACGCCCTGGCAGGATAGGGGCTGGTGGAAGGACGGCTTCCATTCTAGGGCCTTCTGCGTGGACGTGGTCAGCTGGGCCTATCGGCGGGGGATTGCGTAGCCTGCAGGGTCCAGGTAATCCGGGGTTGGCCCTCCCTGCCTCCCCCTGCACCCACGGCTCTTTCTGCAGGAGGCCCAGGCCCTGCCCTCCAGCGTGGCTCTCCCTTCTCTATTGCACTTTCCTTCCGAGCTGGCATAGGGCCACCGTGGCCTGGGAGAGCTCCTGCCCTCCATGGGGTCGCAGCAATGCCACATGGGGGTGGGGGAAGCACCGCAGTCGGCCGGAGGAGGTGGGGCCACATCGGGGCATGTGTCCCCTGCGGAAGTCCGCACGCTGGGACTGGAGGCTGGAAGCCAGAGAGGGAGGCGCCTGCGGAGGGCCATGCTCTCTCCAGAGGCCCCAGGGCAGAGTGATTCCCGGCCACTGTCCCAGCTGCTGGGGTGGCTGGGGACTCTCGGCATCCTTTGGCTTGTAGACGCGTCGCCCCCGCCTCCGCCCGTGTCCTGGTGCATCTCTCCGCCTGTGTCTCTTTAATCCAGGACACCATCGTTGGATTTGGGGCCCAGCCTTGTCCAGACCGGCCGCCTCATACCTTGGTTACGTCTCCCCGATTCCGAACGAGGGCGCATCCGCAGGCGCCCGGGGCTGGCACCTAGCCCCAGCTCTCTGCGGGACGCGGGGAAGCCCCCGCGACGGGAGAGAAGCCCACATGCCGCAATGCGGGCCTCGCGCTTTGCCCCTCGGGCCCTGGGGAGCTAGCCGTCCAACGAGAAAGGCTCCCCAGGGACCGGGGCGTGGTGAGGGAGTAGCTGAGAAACCTCAAGAATGCAGAGCCCCAAACTTCCTTAACCTGAGACAGTGAGAGTCCCGGATCAAAGCATCCCCAGAACAATGCCCCGGGCCGCGGTGTCTTCCCCCCGTGTCTCGTGTCAGGCTCCCACCCGCTTTTAACCCCGGCCAGCACCGCGTGCGCCCGGCCTCCGGCTCCCTGGGGCTCCCCACCGAAGTCACCAGGCAGGCAGGGGCTGGGGCTCCGGGGCTGCGAGCCACCTGCCCAGCTCCTCCCCGGCCGGGGGCACCTGTGCCCACAGGCAGCGGCTTTGACTTAGGTCCTTCTCAAGCCCTTGGGACCTGCTCCCCGAGCCCCTGAGCCCCTGCGCTCCTGCAGCCTGAGCCCCGGACGGGCTGAGCTGGGCGTCAGGAGCCTGCGGGTTGGGGTCCTGGCCCGCCTCTGCGCACTCCGGGGGCGGGGGGGGGCGGGGGGGTGCGGGACTGGCACGTCCCCGCAGCTGGAAGTCCTGCTCCAGGCTCGGGATCAACCTGTCTCCCAGATTCCAGCCCAGCTCTGCCTGTGCGGCCTCAGGGACTTGGCAAAGGTGCTCAGCCCTGGGTGGCTCGCTCTCCTGTAAAGTGGGCCAGTGCGAGCACCGCCCCCAGGGCCGTGCGGGGTGGCCGGCACCGTGCCCTTCATGCTGCAGCGCGGGGCCTGGCGCTCGCTCGGAGGGTCCCCGCTCACCTGTCACTCTGGGCCTTCCTTTCCTCGCATAACGAGTGACATAACTCCCGGGGTCCCTTCCAGGGTGGGCGCCAGGCACACTCTAGCCCCTGCCTGAAAAGATAAATGGGGACATAGTAACAACTCCAAGAGCCTGCTTATTTGACTGGGGCAGTGCCAAGCAGGGGTGCTGGGGGCGCACCCCCGACAGAGGCCAGGAGAAAGATTTATGCAAAGTGAGGAGACGAAAATGAAATGGTTTGCTGGCTGCAGCGTGAAGCCTAGGTGGCTGCGGTGATTGGATGTCCTTAGAGCTTTGGCTTGGCGACCTTGAGGCATCTGCAGACTCAGTTTGCGTTCTGCTTAGGCAGGCCCCAGCACTGGAGTCACCTCAGTGTGACGGCCTCCTTGTTTACTTAATTCACACCCTTAATTCACAGTCCCCAAGGCAACCCTGCCCCCTTCTGCACGGTGAGGACCACGTGGGTTCCCTAGACCAAGCCTCTGGCCAGGCCGACCTCACAGGCTGTGACCTTGGCAATCTCACAGGGTGGAACTCACTGGGCCCTGAGGTCAAAAGACCTGAGGTCTGCAGCTCACAGGGCTCCAGGGTCCCAGGGCCCCAGGGTCCCAGGGTCCCAGGGTCCCAGGGTCCCAGGGCTCCAGTATCCCCAGCTCGTAGGTCCCCAGCCCACAGGTTTTCTAGCTCACAGAGTCCCAGGGTCACAGAGTCCCCAGCTCACAGGGTCCCAGCTCACAGGGTCCCAGCTTAAAGGGTCTCAGGGCCCCAGTATCCCCAGCTCACAAGTCCCCAGCCCACAGGGTTCCAGGGTCCCAGGATCCCAGGGTCCAGGGTCTCCAGCTCACAGGGTGCCAGCTCACAGGGTCTCCAGTTCACAGGGTCCCAGCTCACAGGGTCTCCAGCTCACAGGGTCCCCAGCTCACAGAGTTCCAGGGTTCCAGGGTCCCACGGTCCCAGGGTCTCCAGCCCACAGGGTCCCAGCTCACAGGGTCTCCAGCTAACAGGGTCCCCAGCTCACAGGGTTCCAGGGTCTCAGGGTCCCAGTTCACAGGGTCTCCAGCTCACAGGGTTCCAGGGTCCCAGGGTCCCAGCTCACAGGGTCTCTAGCTCACAGGGTCTCCAGCTCACAGGGTCCCCAGCTTATAGGGTCCCAGCTCACAGGGTCTCCAGCTCACAGGGTCCCCAGCTCACAGGGTCTCCAGCTCACAGGGTCCCCAGCTCACAGGGTTCCAGGGTCCCAGGGTCCCAGCTCACAGGGTCCACAGCTCACAGGGTCTCCAGTTCACAGGGTCCCCAGCTTATAGGGTCCCAGCTCACAGGGTCTCCAGCTCACAGGGTCCCCAGCTCACAGATCCCCAGCTCACAGGATCCCCAGCTCACAGATCCCCAGCTCACAGGGTCTCCAGCTCACAGGGTCCCCAGCTCACAGGGTTCCAGGGTATCAGGGTCCCAGTTCACAGGGTCTCCAGCTCACAGGGTCCCAGCTCACAGGGTCTCTAGCTCACAGGGTCTCCAGCTCACAGGGTCCCCAGCTCACAGGGTTCCAAGGTCCCAGGGTCCCAGCTCACAGGGTCTCTAGCTCACAGGATCTCCAGCTCACAGGGTCCCCAGCTTATAGGGTCCCAGCTCACAGGTCCCCAGCTCACAGGGTCCCCAGCTCATAGGGTTTCAAGGTCCCAGGGTCCCAGCTCACAGGGTCCCCAGCTCACAGGGTCTCCAGCTCACAGGGTTCCCAGCTCACAGGGTCCCCAGCTCACAGGGTCTCCAGCTCACAGGGTTCCAGGGTCCCAGGGTCCCAGCTCACAGGGTCCACAGCTCACAGGGTCTCCAGCTCACAGGGTCCCCAGCTTATAGGGTCCCAGCTCACAGGGTCCCCAGCTCACAGATCCCCAGCTCACAGGGTCTCCAGCTCACAGGGTCCCCAGCTCACAGGGTTCCAGGGTCTCAGGGTCCCAGTTCACAGGGTCTCCAGCTCACAGGGTCCCAGCTCACAGGGTCCCCAGCTCACAGGGTCCCCAGCTCACAGGGTTCCAAGGTCCCAGGGTCCCAGCTCACAGGGTCTCTAGCTCACAGGGTCTCCAGCTCACAGGGTCCCCAGCTCACAGGGTCCCAGCTCACAGGGTCCCCAGCTCACAGGGTCCCCAGCTCACAGGGTCTCCAGCTCATAGGTCTCCAGCTCACAGGGTCCCCAGCTCATAGGGTTTCAAGGTCCCAGGGTCCCAGCTCACAGGGTCCCCAGTTCACAGGGTCCCCAGCTCACAGGGTCCACAGCTCACAGGGTTCCCAGCTCATAGGGTCCCCAGCTCACAGGGTCTCTAGCTCACAGGGTCTCCAGCTCACAGGGTCCCCAGCTTATAGGGTCCCAGCTCACAGGGTCCCCAGCTCACAGGGTCTCCAGCTCACAGGGTCCCCAGCTTATAGGGTCCCAGCTCACAGGATCCCCAGCTCACAGATCCCCAGCTCACCGGGTCTCCAGCTCACAGGGTCCCCAGCTCACAGGGTTCCAGGGTCTCAGGGTCCCAGTTCACAGGGTCTCCAGCTCACAGGGTCCCAGCTCACAGGGTCCCCAGCTCACAGGGTCCCCAGCTCACAGGGTTCCAAGGTCCCAGGGTCCCAGCTCACAGGGTCTCTAGCTCACAGGGTCTCCAGCTCACAGGGTCCCCAGCTTATAGGGTCCCAGCTCACAGGGTCCACAGCTCACAGGGTCTCCAGCTCATAGGTCTCCAGCTCACAGGGTCCCCAGCTCATAGGGTTTCAAGGTCCCAGGGTCCCAGCTCACAGGGTCCCCAGTTCACAGGGTCCCCAGCTCACAGGTCCCCAGCTCACAGGGTCCACAGCTCACAGGGTCCACAGCTCACAGGGTCCCAGGGCCCCAGGGTCCCCAGCTCATGGGGCCCCAGCTCACAGGGTTCCCAGGGTCACAGAGCCCTGGCCTCAGAAGGGTCTGTCCTCAGAGGGCCCCTTGCCGGGCTCAGTACTATGCCCCTGCCACTCAGAAGGTCTCATTACTACTTGAACAAAGGCCTTGCATGTTCATGTTGCCCCGGGTCCCTTCAAAGCATGTGGCCCTGCTGCCCCCTCTAAAGGGACCCTTGAGCTTCCCTCTCGCAGACTCAGGCTGCATCAGAGCAGGTATGTGACCTCTGAACCTGCAGGAGAGGGGAGTACCTGGGTGTAAACCCCCACACCAGACGGACCCCAGAATCTGGGCTGCTGATCCGTGTTCGCATGAGTGGGGGTGGGCACCAGAGAAGGGGCAGAAATCTCATCGGAGGAGCCTGGCTGGGGGCCGGGGGCCGGGCTGTGGGGGCTCCTGGGGACAGGGAGGAGGGTCCCCACTAAGGATGGGGAGGACTGAGTGTGTGTAGGGCCATCAGGACAGGGAGGGGAGGACAGAGGAGAGAGTCCCAGAGCGAGGCCGGGGAGCACAGTGGGGGTGGGGGGCAAAGGAGGAGCTCCCCATCTCCCTGCTCCTCTCGGAGGCTGGGCCGAGCCTGGATGACGGAAAGCCCGGTGGCCCCACCGGCTGGGCCTCTCTGCGCAGGGAGCGAGGGCCTCTCTTGCTGTGGGCCAGCACTGAGACGGCGGCGACCACCGTGGGGGATGCGACACCTCCTGGCCCAGAGCAGAGGGTGGCAGGTGGTGGGGTCAGCATGTTGGCCCGTCGAGGCTGGTGGAGCCAGAAAGCGTGAAGGCTCAGTGCTTCCTGCCTGTGAGCCTGCAGGGTTTTACCAGGAGGGTGGGAAGGAGCGAGGGGCCGGGGCCAGGGGCTGGGGGGGCTGCAGGTACAGGTGCTATCAGCCCCGGCCTGCGAGGTAAAAGGACAGGGGACGGGGCTGCTGGGCAGGGGCACCTGAGAGCCAGAAGGACGAGGGGTCACAGCTTGCAACGCTCAGCATGGCCTTGCCCAGACCATGCCTGGCCTCAGCAGGCGGCCGCTGGGGGGTATCCAGGTGCCCCGGAGTGCCAGGTGCCTTGTGTCTCTGTGGGCCTGGGGGCTTGGGGCCTCCCCGAATGGCCTGTGTGTCCCTGGAGGCCTCCAGCCCACCGTCATAGGAAGTAGCCCATGGAGGTGGAGACCGAGCGTCTCTTCCAGAAGCTCTCTGGTTGGCATCGGCTGGCGGGCCCGGCCTGGTCGGCTCATCCGGGAGCAAGAGTGTGGCCGGGAGAAGCCAGTGTCTCCTGACGCTGCCCCAGGAGATGGGACGGCGCGAGGCTTGCGTGGGCACAACCGGATAGTGAGCCCTCCCTGCTGGAGCACATGCACCTCTGCAGCCCAAAGAGGCGGGTGGGGTCTTGCACTGTGGAGCACAGGTCTCAGGGGAGGGGCGCAGGGGCTCTGCACCCCCATATGATGGGCAGGGACCCCAAGGACCAACATTCGTTTTCTGGGGTGACCGTAAGGAACGGCCACGAACCAGGAGCATAAATAGCCGAATCGTGTTCCCTCGCAGTCTGGAGGCCAGAGTCAGAAACCGGGGTGTCAGCGTGCCTGTGTTCTCTCTGAGAGCTGCAGGGGGGGGGTCATTCCTCCCTGCCCCCCCTCCTCGCTCCAGCCTCAGTGGTCACGTGGCCTCCTCATGCATCTGTGTGTCTCTAGCTCTTTCCAAGGACTCCAGTCATTGGCCCAGGGCCTCCCCCCGTTCCCCCACCGATCCTGGGGGACCTCATGGGAAGCTTGATCACACCTGCAAAAACCTTAATTTCAAATAAGGTCACTTGAGAGTGACCAGCGTGTGTTTTGGGAGGACGTGATTCATGGCACACCTGGGACTCTGCTTCTCTTTCAAGACAGTGCGTGCTCCCATCTGTTTACCCCTCCCCTCTCCCCCCTGCCCCTGCCACCTCCCACCCCTCTCCACCCGCTGCCCCAGGACTTCCTCCAGGACTTGGCTTCCCTGCCCTGAGCACCCCCTGCCCCCACCAGGAGGTCACCTTCCCCAACTCCCACACTCAGCGGGCTTCACCTCTGCAAGCCTGGCCTTGACCCCCTTCTGCAGGCCTGTCCCTTTCTGTCCCGCCCCCTCCCTGCCAGAGCCTAGAAGGAGCACAGGCTGCAGAGTCCGAATTCCATGGATGGTGCAACCGGGTGGTGCTGGAACCTGGGGCGGTCACCACGCTCATTTGGCGACTCCTTAAAGGGAAATGCAGACCAGATGGTGCACGAAGACCATCGCGGCAGGGCGGGCTCAGGAAGGCCCCCACGGTGGAATGCACCCCGTGGTCCCACCACCATCCCGCCCGTCCCTCCCAGCCATCCTGTTCTGAGTGGCCTCCCACCCTGGCTCATAAGTAACCCCTGTGTCCTCCACAGTAGACTCAAGGGGTCTCATCCATCCCTCCCTGCCTGAGCACCCCACCCCCTGCCGAGCCCAGAGTCCTCGCCCCCATGGGGCCCTGCAGCCTGGCCTGTGCTCTGCTCACCCCACGCTCCCCTCAGCCACAGCCATCCACTTCAGCCACTATCATCGCCGCACGATCAGTGATGTACTAACTTTTATGGAGTCTGTTCTCAATACAAAATTAATATAGTCTCATGCTAATTTTTTTTGTGTGTGTGCAAATTCCAGGGGGAAAAACAAAAGCTTAAAGCAACCTGTATTCTCACCATCCAGAAAAGAAAAAAAAAATCACTTGTAACCTGTTGGGGTCTTTCCAGCACTTCCTGTAGGTAAGTGCTAGGGCTGGAATGTTTGCGTGCCCCCAAAATTCAAATCTTGAAACCCTGATGTCTGGGGTGAGATTAGGGGGCGGGGCCCTCAGGAGGTGCTGGGGTGAGGAGGGTGGGGCTCGTGAAAGAGACCCCAGAGGGACCCCTGGGGCTACATTTGGCTCAGGGCGTGATCCCAGGGTCCCAGGATCAAGTCCTGCATCAGGCTCCCCGCAGGGAGCCTGCTTCTCCCTCTGCCTGTGGCTCTGCCTCTCATGAATAAATAAATAAAATCTTCAAAAAAAATTTTTTTTTAATGAAAGAGACCCCAGAGAGCTCCCCGTTTCCTTCCCCTGTGCGGATGCAGTGGGAAGAGCACTCTCACCCCGCCATGCAGGCAACCTGCAGAAGTGTGGGAGGCGCATTCCTATGGTTTGTGAGCCCCCCAGAGCATGGTATTGGGGTACAACAGCCCCAACGGGCTGAGCCAGTCAGTTCTAAAGCAGAAGTTGAAAGGGTAAGGTTTTGGGTCCTGCTTCGTGGCCTTGATAGCACAGCACCCACAGCCCTGTGCCACCCCGGGGCCTCGGTGTGTTTGTGGGCTCAGCCCAGGGAGGCTGGGAGCCAAACTGGGGGGCTGTTGGGCCCAAGAGGGAGGGCGGGGGCGCTCCGGCTCCCCTGCCCCACTGCCGGCGGGACAGCATCTTGCTTTCGGTGTGGGGGCCACTGTGCAATATGTTTAAATGTTCAAAGAAGCCTTTTAGTGCTAAACTCTGGGGGGACCACTGTTTAGTGCCCCCTCCTGGGGTCCTACACGGCGAATACATCTGACGCTAGTTAGTGGCTCTCTATGGAGACACGTGTTGGGGACTTTGATCACTGTTCCAACGCAGGGGACCTCATGGCTTTGGAGGTAGCTCCTCGTGCCTCCCATGAGAAAGGCCGCTGGCAGGTGGAGGCCACCACCGACCCCCCACGGACGTGCCCCCTCACTGGACACCGGTGTGTCCAAGTGCACTTGCAGCCGCGGCGAGTGGACTGGAAACCCAACAGTCAGGGCCGTGTGACTCTGAGGCTTTAGAGTCCAAGTGCCAACATCTGAAGTCACCTTTAGGGTAATAAATAGGACATAAAAAGAGGGAGAGAGGGAATCAGGGGGGAAGCGAGCTGGGCAAGCTAGCACAGGGTGGAAGAGAAATTTATCTGGGTTTGGAAGCAGAGGGGGAGGTGAGGAGGGGGAGAAAGGCAAAGTGGGGGCAGCCCGGGTGGCTCAGCGGTTTAGCATCACCTTCAACCCAAGGCCTGATCCTGGAGACCCGGGATCGAGTCCCCGCAGGGAGCCTGCTTCTCCCTCTGCCTGTGTGTCTGCCTCTCTCTCTCTGTGCCTCTCAGGAATCAATAAATAAAATCTTCTAAAAAATAAAATAAATAGAATCAAATCAAATCAAATCAAAATCCACTGCGGGGCCAGGGGCCCAGCAGTCAGGAGCGGGACGCACGCTGGGAGCTGTCCTGGTTCGCTGCTGAGGGACACTGCCCTGCGGGTCCGCGCCTCTCCCGAGGCCCCCTCCTGGGGGGCGTGCGGCACAGCCGGCATGGAAACCAGGGTTTTCTTACTTCAAATATTCAGCTAGACCATGCAGGCTCCAGTAACGAGCCGCCAGGCCCGAGCCTGGGCCCTGCCCACTGTCACCCCCCCACCCCCACCCCCACCCCCGTCTGTCCCTGGCCAGTTGACCTTGTACCGGACAGGGACGTCTTCTCTTATTTGATAAAAGGGTTCTCGGGGCCGTGAGTGGGGTGAGGACAGGGTACTCCGGGCCTTTGCACACCAGGTATTCTCAAACTGGGTGCGACTAGCACAGGGGTGACCTCTGGGTGGCTGGACGGCCCACTGAGGCCAGATCACCCCCCCAATCCCCCACCGCTGCGATCGGTGGCAGGTACGCCTCCCCCAGGCTGCCGCTTTGGCATAAGGATTCTTTTGAGATTAGGGTGCCTGAAACCCAGCCTGTGAAGACAGGCTCTCCGGGTCCCCTTCCTTCCTAAGAGCAGGGGAGCAAAGTCCCACAGGAATGGTGCCCTCTCTGTGCCGGGAAGAAGGGCGCCTTCCCGTCACCAGAGGCAGGAAGTTCCACACAAACAGCCCCTGTTAAAATAACTCCGACCTCTGCCCTCCCAGCCCGCCCGCCATATATTATAGCGACGTCCACATTCCCCTCTCAGCTCAACTTGCTGTAAATGCACTTAGGTGGTGCCCGTTCTTGGGGTCATTTCCTTATGAAGGCTCGCACGCCCCATGGAACCTGCAATAAATGAGAGTGTGCTTTGCTCCTGTCCTCTGCCCTATGTCCGCTGAATTCTGGGGCCCAGCTGGAGAGCTTGAGGGGGAGAGAGAGCTCGGCCCCCCACCGCTGCATGGCACTAGGCACGGATCCATCAGATGGACTCTGGCCGTGGTGTAGAGCAGGGCCCTGGGGACCCCCTGAGCCAGGGCTTACCTCTTTGGAGAGGACTCCACTTGGAGGGTCTTGGGGAAGCAGCTAGACTAGGACCGGACTTGCTTCAGGGACACGAGGCACAGCCCTGCAGGTGCATCCAGCTGAGCACTGTCTCCACCCTCAGCTCTGCACACACTGCCCCCCCAGCTCTCTGTGCTCCCCATCACCCATTCTGCAGACACCGTGGGGCCTTATCGTTTCCTAAGAGTAGGACTGGCTCTTGCTTTCACCTGTGATCCCCTACATGCACCTTGTATGTGGTCGGGGTTCATAAGCGTGGGGTGAGTTGAAGAAATGTGTTTGTTGACTGAATGAACAACTCTGCAGGCACGAAGAGGGCATGACCGTATATGGTTACGTTAGCTATTGCTGCGTAACAAATTGACCCAGGGTGCTTGGATCACTTATCACCTCACAGCTTTCATGAGTCAGGAATCCGGGAACGGCTTGGCTGAGTGTCCCTTCTCCAGAGCCCCTCCTAAGGTTGTGCAGCAAGGTCGCCTGGGGCCTCGATCATCCTAAGGCTCAGCTGGGCCCGCTCACTCAGCAGACATCAGCGGGATTCGGCTCCTTGAAGCCGGGCTGTTGGTCAGAGGCTCCCCTCAGATCCCGGCATGGGGGCTCGGGCCTCTGGGACAGGGCTGCTCGCCTCCTTGGAGCGTGCAGGCAGGGCAGGCCATCGAGAGAGGGCCCCGCAGGGTGCAAGTTGGTGCTGAAAATAATTGTGGACGTGATGCTCCATCACTCTTGCTTTCCGTCCATGAGAAGCAAGTCAGTAGGACCGGCCCCGGCTCCAGGGGAAGGGACGGTGCAGGAGGTGAGCACCCCAAGGTGGCATCACCGAGGGCCGGCCTGCCTGGAGCCCGCCGGCCGCCCAGCGCTGAGCACTGGGGTGGAGCCGACTGGAAGCAGCAGCAGCAACAGCAGGGACAAGTGACACTCGCCTCCTGCTAATTATGTGCCCGCCCCCGGCCCAGGGCTTTATGTGAAACACCTGCGGCTCCCCAGCCCCATCGTGTTGGTGTCCTCAACTATCATCTGATAACACGGAGACTCAGGCGGTGAGTGGCTTTCCCACGGTGATCCATGAGGGACGGAGCCGGCCACCAGCCCGGATCGCCTTGGCTACAAGGGTTCAATCCCACTGAGTCTCCATCTCAGCCTTTCTCACCCGTGAATGATCTCCTCTAAGCAGGCTTCCCGGAGGAGGTGGCACCGGGTTCAATAGTGAAGGTGGCAAAAGCCTGTAGCTGGATGACACAGTTGGAGGAAATGCCAAAGTGCCGAGGCTAGGTCCCCCCGACCTCCGCGGCCGGAGTCTGCTGCTGGGGATGAGGAAGCAAAAAAGCATGTCCTCGGGCTACTAATTTCACTGCGTGTTCTGGAACCTGCTACCATATGAAGTGCGCTGCTGCCCTGACATTCCTGACAACACCCTGTTGCCACCAGCCAAGGTTTACTCTTGGCAAAAGGACACGCGTGGCCTGGGTTTACAGGTGACCAAGCACCAAACAACGACCAAGCTGCTGTGCCAACGCTCCAGTGATCCTCTCGTCTTGGGGCCTCACAGAGGCATCGGCGCGAGGCCCGCTGCTTGCGGGGCTGCTCTGCACACGGGCGTGATGAGCCACAAAGGCAAGACAAATAATTGCACAAGGACGGGGAGGCAAGAGGCTAACAGCAGCCCAGGCCCGCCCCGGAGGAGGTCCGGCCCTCGCCTCGGCCGAAGCGGCCCCGCTGAAGCCCCGGATGGCCTGTCACTTCCAGGAACGGACACAGAGCGGGAGCGCCACCTGTCCCCGGGGCCCCAAATCCATGAGACCTTTTCTGGGCTGCAGGCCCGTCTGTCCAGTGTTACAGGTTGAAGGGGCTGCACACTGCAGGTGAATGAAGGTGTCCTTACAGGTCGGGTGGCCCTGGATCAACATGCAGGAAAAAAAAAAGGAGACGGTGTTTGGGGTCAGTAGCGCTGTGGGGTGGCCTCGGCCGTGGTCACATCTGCAGCACTTATCTTGCAGGCTGTATGTTCTGTGGGGCTCCTTGTGTGGCGCCCGAGTGTCCTGGTGCGGAACCCTCAGGGTATGGGACGGAGGGGAGCTCCCCCGGGGGCGGCTGGAGGAAAGCACGACACACAGATGGCTCGGAAGCACAGGAGTCGACTCTCTCACGGTTCTGGGGACCGGAAGGCGGAGACCTGTGTCACCAGACAGTCAACAGACTGTCGCTCTGTTCCTTGCCTCTTGCAGCTTCTGGTGGCAGCCAGAAATCCCTGGCTGGTGGCTGCTTCGCTGTGTTCACGTGGCTTCCTCCTGTCCGGTGTGTGAAACCTCTGCCTTTCTTTCACAAGGACATGCAATGACATTTAGGGCCTTTCTGGATGACCCAGGACAATCTCCCCATCTCAAGGTCTTTAATCACACCTGCAAAGCCATTATTATTATTATTATTATTATTATTATTATTATTATTATTTGCCTTTTCAGGCCACATTCATAGGTTCCAGGAATAGGGCTGGGTTCCTTGGGGAAGCACCGCCTTCCACAGACGGTGACCGCGGGGTGGAGGGGTTGTCCCACGAGGCTCGGGCGCCTCTGGCCACTGCCTCTCCACCCCACGGGGCAGCAGGTCTGTATCGCAAACAAGGTTTTTTTTTTGGGTGGGGGGGCAAAAAAACAAAACCAAAAACAAAACCAGGAAACCAATTTAGAGCAACGGCACGACCAGAACTTCGTCAGAAGCACAAGCAAACTGCCTCCCACCTCACACAGTGCAGAGAAAGGTGTTTGCTTTTCTTTTTTAAGTGTACCGAAGTCTGAACAGTGGTTCTCTAGGGAGTGGGAATGTGGATGACTTCTCTTTTCTCTTTCCTTTTTTATGGGGGTTTTTGACCTGCAGGATGGAAGGAAACCCGGCGGCTTGTCCTGTGGCACCGAGCAAAGACAACGCTGGCCCTCTCTCGAGTCTGGGACCCTGAGCTTTGTGAAAGCACCCTGTCTCCTTTGTGTGGACAAGTGGGGGGGGGGCGTATTCTTTGTATTTGTTTTTTGGGGGGTTTTGTTTGTTTTTTGTTTTTTTTTTTTTTGTTTTTTGTTTTGGTGCCAGTTTACCGTGGGAGGAGAGCCGCAGCCAGACTGCCTTTCCCAAGGGCATACCTTAAAGTTTCCGAGATACTTGAGTCTCAGGATAAGCAAACGCTTATCTAGGATTATTTGCCTGGTGATCGAAGTGACTCCTCGAAAAGCCTTTCCCCGCGCTGTGTCAACAGTAACTCTGAGCTAGATGTAAATGATTAACACGTTCTTATGGAGAAAAAGATGCAGAATGCCCATTATGGTGTGTCAGGGTTGCCTACCCCATCTTATTTAGTAGGTGCTCAATATATTTACAAAGCCTAAAGGCTATATAAACGTCCGGGGAGGCAGGCCAGGAAATCTCTCTCGTTTGCATGGCAGCTTTACAGATTAGAAAGCAAATGGAATGGATCATATTTCAAAGAGTTTTCTTAACACCTATTGTCCGCTGGCCCAAGGAATCTCGCCTGGTTTGGGAAGAAAGCTTCTTTCGGAGACAAAAAAAAAAATCTGGCACCTGTCAGACCCCTTCCCAGAGGGGGGCTAGAAGCCTCCCTTTCTGCCCACCTCCACCCACCCACCCCCGCCCCTGGGTGGCTTTAGACAACTCGTTTTTCTTTAAGGAGGACTGTCGCCTCCACAGTCTGTGTGCTAATAATCCACCAGGGTTAAGTGTCACAGGAGTGGGACCGAATAGTGTCCAAGGACGTCATCGCCCTTCTCCGGTTGCTAGGCAACACCTCCTTCACCAGAGGTGGACAAAACAGGTTGGAGGAGATACCAGAAAAGCAGCCTTCTCCCAGGTCACGGCCCCACTGCCCGCTGGAAAGGGACAAGACAGAGGAGCCTCTCTCGAGGCCACCCACTCAGTTCTCCTCTCCTCCAGAGCCCTGCAGTCAATGGAATGATCTCGAAGCCCCTGGGTGCGGTCGGTGTGTGTTACCAAGTGGGCTCCCTGGGGGCACTGGGCCTGCCCGCTGTCTCATCGGCCGCCTCGCCACGACTGCGCCAGCACTGAGTGCGGGGGCTCACGGGCTCCACCTGTTCCCTGGATGCCAGCGTTGCGCAGCCATGGGGAGGCTCACGAACCCCAGGTTCGGCGAGGGCAGGTTTCAAACGGTCACATGTTTGCAGTGGCTGTCAGCAGGGTGGGACACGACCGCAGTCCCCTCTCCATTTCCCGTCTCCGAGAGTCCCCTGAGCGGGAGGCGATGTGGGAGTTCCCAGTGGGGACCAGCTTTTGGGATCGCACCTCTGGTTGTAGACACCTGCTCAGCTAGGAACTGACTGCCGCCTCTGGGCAACGAGTCTTTAAGAGTCTGCTGATGCTTGCTTTAAAAAGTGGATATTTCGGGACACCTGGGTGGCTCAGTGGTTGAGCATCTGCCTTTGGCTCAGGTCGTGATAGCCGGGTCTTGGGATCGAGTCTCAAGTCCCTGTGGGGAGCCTGCCTCTCCCTCTGCCTGTATCTCTCATGAATAAATAAAATCTTTTTTAAAAAGTGGATATTTCTCCCAGGAATCAGCCCAGCAGGAGTGCTTGCACAAAGATATGCGTGTTTAGATTCACAGTGTTTGCCGTAGCAACAGTAACAGCCAAACAGACAAGAGGAAGACCATTAATGGAGGCATAATGTTATTTTAGCATCTCTGAATAAGGAGACGCTACACAGTCACTAAAAAGAGCAGGGTAGATCTAGGTGTGTGGGTGTGGAAGAGGTCCTTGATGTTTTACCCAGAGGAGCAAATTGACGGATAAGCACCATATAAAACTCTATGTGTGGATAGATGCGTGTCTAGTCTATTTATGTAACATATATCCTGGGAGCATGTAGACGCATTGAAACACTAGCCTATAAACAGTGGAAAACTAATACCTAGTTCAGTGGGATTCCTGTGGTGTCCCCTGGTGGAAGCAGTCCCCGTTCGGGAACTGGGACCTCTAAATCCGTAGAGCTCACAGTGGTTGGGGGTTGGCGCACACAAATTCCCCAACCGGGTCACTGGGTGAAATGGTAAGTAGGGACCCTCCTACTTTCCATCCCTTGGTTTCCAGACTCCTGCTTTCTACCTATTGTGGACCATATAAAGGCCACTGATGTGGAGGGTCTGATGATGTTCTGGAGGATGGTGCACCCTCCTCATGAGATGTCACCTCCAAAATGGTCTTCAACAGGTCATATCCAGTGGTATTGGGCTGACAGCCTTGGGACGGTGTGGTATGTGATGTGGCCAACGGGTCCCACGGCCATGTACCCATTCATCCATCCCGTTTGTTGAATGCTGAGTCCCCTGGTCCAAATGCAATGCAGGTAATGCCGGTGGATCAAGTGCTCTATGGACTCAGAGACGGTGGTTCTGGCTGAGCTTCTGCAGTCAGGAATTCCCAACCCAGGCCCAGAATATATGCCTATTTTTGTTAAATGTATTATTACCTCTCCCAGTGTCTAGTGCAGTCAACTTAGCCTCTGTGGCTGACTGGTCTCCTTGAGGAGTTGTGTCCGAGCAAGGATCACTCGTGGTTTCTATTGCTGGAAGGCTTGGCACTCAGCAGCAGTAGACAGCTAGGTCAGTCTCAGGAAAGAGGAAGTACCTGCAGTTGCATAGCCTCCTGCACTCACGCATCCTCTGGGCTGGCCTCAGAGACTGGCTAGCCACTGCTGGCCCTGTAGTTTTGTCTACCTGACTGTGTAGCGCCTCTTCATGGGAGCTGTTCTCTGAGTCCTGGTAGTCTGGTCCAGCATGGAAGAAGCTTGAAAGTCACCATTCTGTCCCAACAAAAAGTAAATAGCAGAATTGAAAAGTCAGTCATTCTTCTTAGATCTGTAAGAGAAGTGAGGTCACAGGGCAAACCACTGCCCTTCAAAGTGGAGGCACCCACAGATGAATACGGAGAATTACAGTTTGCTGGGGCTGTGGCCAGGGCTAGGAGACCCCGACTGTAATTCCCAAACTGCTGGAGGCTCAGTGTAGACAAGCCTGAGAGATCGAGAACTTCAGGGGACCCAGTCATGAGGGATGGTCTCTGCACTTTTGTGAGTTTTACCTCCTAGAACTCTTGGTGTCAGAGGAAAATCCCCTCATGCTTCTGGCAGGGTGAAGGGATAAAAGAAACACCTTGAAATACAGTAGAGAATTCTTAATGAGGCTCCCTCACAAAAAAATATTCACCAGGGCTTAACCACATAGGTTTTTATCAGCCTCACTGACCTATGGAAAGGAAAATACACAACTCAGCCCCTCTAGTCAACCTGTCTCATGTAAGGGGGGAGGCCTGAGAAACTCTTGAGAAGAGGCATTGGCTCACTGGAAGCCTGAGCCCTGATCAGAGGACTACAGAACGCGTCCCTCCCCACCAACACCTCACCACCATGGTACTAAAGGTTATTTACAGCAGTTCCTTCGACTCAGGTCATCATGTCTGGCTATCGAGAAAAAAAAAAAATCACAAGGCAAAAGGCTAAAAAACACATTTGCAGCCAGAGCAAGAGACAGAAGCAGACATGGCCAACATGTTGGAATGATCAGACCATGAATTCAGAACCACTCTGACACATGTGCAAGGGCTCCAATGGGTAAAGCAGACAGCAGGCAAGAACAGATGGGAAAACGTAAACAGAGAGATGGAAAGAACCAGAAAGAGACAGAAATGAAGAATGCCTTTGATGGGTGTCCTAGTAGACTGGACACGGGTGAGAAAGTATCTCTGATGCTCTCTGATTTATTGGCAGAAACCCACAAAACTGAAATGCAAAGGGAACAAAGACAAAACACCAGAACAGGACACCTGAGGACTGTGGGATGACACGGGGGACATACCCTCTGTGAGGTGGGAACAGCAGAAGAGAAGAGCAAGAGGAGCAGAAATAATGACTGAGGCTTCCCCTAAACTACTGTCAGACACCAAACCACAGACCAGGAGGCTCAGAGAGCACCACCCAGGTCAGTGCAATAATCAGTACATCCAGGCACATCATTTCCAAACTGCAGACAATAAGAGATGAAGGAAAAATCCTGAATGAGGCCAAAGAAAAGAAACACCTTACCTACACAGGGCCACAGGCAAGGATTACACCGGCTTTTCCTCAGAAGCCATGTAAGCAAGGAAAGAAGAGAGAGAGAGATTTAAAGTGTGTTGAGAGGGGAAAAAAAAAAACCCATCACCTGAGAATCCTATACCCTGCAAAATTCTCCCTCAAAAATGAAGGGAAAAATAAAGACTTTCTGAGACAAATCATACTAAAGGATTTTCTTTCTTTCTTTTTTTTTTTTTTTGCCAGTAAACCTGCTTTGCAAGAAGATTTTTAGAGCAAAGGAAGTGATATAGGTCAGAAATTTTGGTCTATATAGAGTAAGGCAGCATAATGAAGGAATAAGTGGAGATGAAAAGAACAATTTTTATTTTTCCTATTTTTAATTGATTTGGCATAAGGGTTTGTTCACGATGATAATACCCACATATCGTTGATTATGTATACTTATGCATATATTATATATGTACACATAAGCATACACATTGTGCTTATTTACATATGTAATACATAAGCATATATAGAAACATATATATAGGAAATAATTAACTGCAGTTTTATATTTAAAGTGGGATTTCTGGTAGATAGCAGATAGTTGGATCATGCTTTCTTATCCAATTTAAAAATCTCTGCCTTTTGATTCTGATATTTAGGCCTTTCGCATTTAGTGGAAGTTGTTGATATACTTAAAGGTAAAATGCCATCTCGCTGGTCGTGTTCTATTTGTGCCATCTGTTCTTTTTTCTCTTTTTTAATTATCCCATTTCATCTCTATTCTTGGCCTCATTAGTCACACATCTTTTCAAAGTGGATTGGTCCACTCTGGAGAGTTCATAATTTACACCTTTAATAGAACACAATCTACCCCCAGATGCTATTTTGCTGTTCACCTGTAGAGCCGGGACTCTACAGCCGTGTCCTTTCACATCACATTGTCTGAGTGAGTGTTGTCTCGCTTATGTCTACACATGTGAAGAACCCCCATTACAGTGTTTGCTCCAGACAGTCAATTATCTTATAAAGCTTTTTGGGTTTAATTTCTCTCTAGAATCATTTCTAGAGCTGTTTTTTTCTCTTGTGTACATCCCAGGTTCTCTCTGCTCTCAGAATCACTAGCTTGAAGAAATTTTCTGAATATTTCTGGCAGTGTATGTCTTTGGCTAAGTTTTGTTTATCTGAGCAAGTGTTTGTTTCATTTTAATTTTTAAAGATGTTATCTTAAAAGTTTCATAGGGTTGACGGATTTTTCGTTTAGTATTTTATTTTTTAAAAAAGATTTTATTTTATTTATTTATTCATGAGAGACACACAGAGAGAGGCAGAGACACAGGCAGAGGGGGAAACAGGCTCCCTGTGGGGAGCCTGAAGGGGGACTCGATCCCAGGACCCTGGGAGCATGTGCTGAGCCAAAGGCAGATGCTCAACTGCTGAGCCACCCAGGCGTCCTTCTTTTAGTATTTTAAAGATGTCTTTCCATTGTCTTTTGAATTGTATCATTTCTAGTTAGACTCTGAAGAAATTCTTATGTTTGTTCTGTATGGAGCATGTCTTTTTCATGAGGATGCCTTCAAGATTTCTTCTTTTCTTTTGGTTTTATAGTCAGACTTTTAATGATGGGCTCAGGTCATTGTTTTTTGTAGGAGTGGAGGGCTGATATTTTTATCCTACTTGGGGTGCTCTGAGCTTGTGGGATCTATAATTTTATGACTTTTGTTATTTTTAGAAAGTTAATGATAATTTTGAAGAAATTAAATATTTCTTCTGCCTTATTGTCTCCCCTATTTCTAGGGCTTTAATTACAGACATTAGTGATGACTTAAGACTGTCCTAGAGCTCTTTGAGGTTTTATTCTTATTTTTTCCCCTACTGTTTTTTCCTTGTGTTTTAGTACTGGGAATATCTATTAACTTATCTTTAAATTTTATTTTATTTTATATTTTAAAAAAGATTTTATTCATTTATTCATGAGAGACACAGAGAGAGGCAGAGACACAGGCAGAGGGAGAAAGCAGGCTCCATGCAGGGAGCCTGATGTGGGACTCGATCCCAGGACCCCAGGATCACACCCTGGGCCCAAGGCAGGTTCTAAGCCGCTGAGCCTCAGGGATCCCTTATCTTTAAATTTTAATGATTCCACACTTGGCTGTGTCAAGTCTACTGATGAGCCCACTGAAGGAATTTATTTTTGATATTGCATTTTGGTTTTTACATAATCTTTTTGACTCTTTCGTATAGTGCGCAACTCTCTGCCAAAATTCTCCATCAGTTCATATATGGAATCCATGTTTTACTCCTGATTATTTAACATATTAATCTTAGTTATTTTACTTATTTATTTGAAGCTTTACATCTCCCACATGATTCAATGCTTCAGTTCATCCTGAATATAACTGTTATTCTCAATTTAACATTTATCATTCCCATGCTTTTATTTATGAATTTACCACACATATCCCTCCTAATAATTTAGTCCATCTCTTAACCTCTCTTACATATTTGCTACTTTTTAAACTCTTTTTGCTGCATTTGGAATATTTTCTTTGGATCTGCCTTCTGATTTCTCTAATTCTCTCTTCAGCTGAGTCTAATATTCTGTTTAGGTTGTTCACTAAATTTTTAATTTTCATTACTTGATTTTTTTTATTTCTAGAAGTTGTCTTTGTTTCCCTCACATCTGTTTGTTTCTTCTTCTTTAATAGGTTCTCACTCTGTTTTCATATTTATAGTTCTGTCTTTTATTTCTTTAAACATATTAACTTGGTGTTTTCCTTTTATAGAGATGCTGTACATTACATTCCCTAATTCATTTGTCTTATAATTGGAAGTTTGTAACCTTTGGCCACCTTCACCCATTTCACTCACCCCTTGCCCCCACCTCTGAAATTCTCTCTCTCTCTTTTTTTTTTTTTTTGATTCCACATATAAGTGAGATCCTACAGCACTGTTGACTCTTTTTTTTTTAATTTTTTTAATCTTTATTTATTTATGATAGTCACAGAGAGAGAAAGAGAGAGAGGCAGAGACACAGGCAGAGGGAGAAGCAGGCTCCATGCACCGGGAGCCCGATGTGGGACTCGATCCTGGGTCTCCAGGATCGCACCCCGGGCCAAAGGCAGGCGCCAAACCGCTGCACCACCCAGGGATCCCAGCACTGTTGACTCTTGAACAACATGAGTCTGAATGGCCTGGATTAAAAAAATATATATAGCATAGTACTGTAAAAGTATTTTCTCTTCCTTATGGATTTTAAAGATTAAAAAAATTTTTTTTTATTCATAGAGACACAGAGAGAAAGAGAGGCAGAGACACAGGCAGAGGGAGAAGCAAGCTCCACACAGGGAGTCCAATGCGGGACTCGATCCCGGGACTCCAGGATCACATCTTGGACTGAAGACGGCGCTAAACCACTGAGCCACCCAGGCTGTCCTGTCTTCTCATTTTTGATTGAATATCAGATATCATGTGCTAAGTGTTTCTTCCTGGAAATGGGTGGGTCTCTCCAGTCAGGTTATGTGTGTGATGGGGGGGAAGTTTGGATCAACCTGCTCAGATGTTGACCTTGGTTTGGGTTTTATTGTTATTGTGATGACCTTCAAGGTACCTAAGAGTTTAGATTCCTTTATGGTGGGTTTCCAGGGCCGTGTGCTTAGGGCAAGGGCTGGAGGCACAGTGTTCTTGCTCTGCCCTGAGTTTTCTCCTGCCCTCGTGTGTCTGGCACGTGGAGGGGACCTCTACACATGCCTGCCTCCCCCTCCAATGACTGATCCTCCTCCTGCAGCTCTACCAGCCAGGCTGAGTTGGACCAGGAGGGCTCTGTTGTCCTGGCCCAGGGTCAGTCTTGAGCAGGCCTATGTGCCTGGGTCGTGGAGGGTGAGGCTTTCTCACTTCCTACTGCTTCTCCCTGCAAAACAGGCCAGACTCCACTTTGTAGTTGGGGAGGGTTTGTGTGAGCTTCCCCTGCCCCCCCCGCCTTTTGCAGCGCTCTGATTCCCGGCCCCTGTTCAGTAGGGGTAGCTCGTCCTCTGCCCTTCCCCATCTATAAAGTGAGTCTCGGGTGCTGGGTGTGCACCTTCCCCCTGCACCCTCCAAGCCCCCCTCCCCACCCCCAGCTGAGCTGTTGGAGAAAGGGCTCCTTGAGGAGGGGCTGTTGTACTTACACTTATATATGTCTTTGAGATAAGAACTTCAAAATATGTGAAAATAAACTAGAGGGACAAGCTGCATCAGGAAGGCACAATTTATTTGGCTCACATAGGGTTGGTTCCCCGCTGGAGACAGAAGCCCCTGGAAAACCAGGGCTTCCCAGGGGTGGGGGGCACACTTCCCAGGGTCACAGAAGGATCCAGATCATCCTGCTCCATCCTTGTCACTGGCTTCAGAGGATCTGCTGGGCATGTTCTTCATCTGCCCCGTGCAGAACCTGGAGACCCACCGAAGTCTTGTTCCAGGAAGGGTACAGGTGTGGCCCCCATGCCTTGGGAGTGGCTGGGCAGGAGGCTCATGGTCAGAAGCAGGTCGGGGTGCTACAGGAGACGGGCCTGCAGACCAGGGTGGGGCGGGAGGGCTGGCAGGACCCAGGGGACTGGCAGGAGGAGGTCACAAACACCAGGGGCTTGCAGCTCACGGGCAGGCACACGGAGGACTGGGAGGAGGGGACGACATACACGGAGGGCCGGCAGCTCACGGGCACGGACACGGCAGGCTGGCAGCTCACGGGCACGGACACAGAGGGCCGGCAGCTCACGGGCACGGACACGGAGGGCCGGCAGCTCACGGGCACGTAGCAGGACGCCTGGCAGGGGCTGGAGGTGAAGCAGGAAGCCTGGCAGCCCGGAGAGCAGCTGGTGTGGCACATGTTGGCGTGGAGCTGGGCTGGTGTCAGGGAGGAGGGTGGAGGTGTCTGGAGGGTGCTCCCGGGGCGGCCTTTATACCCCGGCTGGAGCGTCCTGGAGCATGACTGCCTGTTGACTTCCTCAGTTGTTTCCAGCACGCTTCCCCCCACATCCTGTCGCGGGTGTGCTCTCCTGTGTCAGGCTCCACCATAAATAGGTTTAGCGTAGAGGCCAATTTCTTCTTCTGTAAACAGGTTGTTCTGGTTTGACTTTGCGTGGGGTTGGGGTGATCTCTCCAGGCCCGCACTGTGCACACAGCACCACTGGCTCCACTCCGGACTGCATCCTTCATCCCTTCTTGCCTCATGCCGTCTGGGGGCACTTTGGGGCAGTGATGCATTCTGAGCTTTTGTTCTGCACAGAGAACATTAAAGTGGGGATCCCTATGCTGGGAAGCAGGGAAGTCTGTGGGACAAGTCGGGCCTCTGCTTGTTTTGTAAATAAAGTTTTATTGGAAACAGTCATGCTCGTTTGCTTCCGTGTTGTCTGGGGCTTGCTCTGTAATGCGGGGTGCTTATCGAGAGCAGGCCACTGCCAGCCTGAAATAGTTACTCTCCTCCCTTTATGGAGAGGTGACCCCTTCTGCCTCCTAGTAATCTATGCAACAGCTGGTTTGTTCGTGCAACACATATGTATTGTGTGCCGGCCACAGAGACGTGCTGGCCCCGTGAGCCTTGCGGGCGAGGAATGAACGAGTGTGTGAAAGTTAATGCGTGAAATGATTCCAGAGCAGGCCAAGTCCCAGAAAGAAAAACAGGTTCAGCAGGTAGAGAAAAATGAAGGTGCTGGTGGGTGGTTTGGGGCCCCCCCGGGGGGAGGCGATGCCGAGCTGGCATGCAGGTGACGTGGCGGGGGCAGGGTTCCAAGCAGAGGCAGTTGTGGGGGTGTGAGGACGCTGCCGCAGAAAGAGGCACGTTCCTGGAACAGCGGGCGATCCTGTAGAGGGGGTGCTGGGCTGCAGGGGGCCAGGCTCAGCCCACACGCTTGAGGTCCAGGCATTGCACACCCGGGCCCATGGGATGTGAAAGACTGTCCACGGGAAGACACGTGAGTGGGAAAGACCCAATGTGAAGAAGAGAAAACAGAATTAAGACACACGAAGAGTGACTAGGGGACCATATCAGGAAGTCTAACAACGAGCGATCCCAACCCAAGGAGGAGCAGAGAATGATATTGAGACGTAAATAGTGGACCAAAGTCCCCGATGGTTTTTCAAGTAGGCTCCATGCCCAGCGTGGATCCCAACGGGGGGCTTGAGCTCACCACCCTGAGGTCAAGAGCTGAGCTGAGATCAAGAGTCGGATCTTTAACCAGTGAGCCACCCAGGACTCCCCCCACAAATTTGTTTTTATTTAAATTCTAATTTACAGATCCAAGAGTCTCAGAAAACCCCTAAAGTCCCACATAATCTGGCACCGAGGTCGAGGCCCCGGACTCCAGGGTGCAACCGAGCAGCTTCAGATCCCTGCTGCTTCCCCTGGTGGTGAGAAGGCCCACACGTCAGGGACTCTGACTGCACCTTCGTGTAAGTGGGGTCCCCCCCACCCCTTGGATGGTGACAGGGATTGGTGACTAATCAGGGATGAGCGGATCCATGTGCAAGGGTCCCGCACGGCACCTGGCGCAGGGCTGGGACAGTGTGACATGTGTGACGTGGCCATGGCCGCCGGCCACGAGGAGTCCTGCTGCTCGGCTCTGGTCTGTCGGGAAGATTCTGGATCACGGAATTTCCGAATCGATCCCGGTCTGGTGAGGGGGACGGTGCTTGTGTGGATGGAGGATGGTGTATCAGCTCAGGGAGGCCCCCCAACATCCCGATGTGGGGGTCCCCTGTCCCCAGCTGATGGTCCCTCACCATCCTACCCGGGCTCTGAATCCAGAACTCCCGGGGCCGCTGGGTCATGGCAAGCCTGCAGCTGACACGGGGTTTCCTGAACTGAGTCACTCGCACCAGGAACTCCGGGGAGAGACGTGGAGGAGGAGGAGGAAAACCATCAGGCAACTGCAGGAAGGGACGCCACAGCTGGGTATAAAGGCCACCGGGGAGGAGCCTCCAGACCAGCCTGTCCTCGTCCCTGACTCCACTCCAGCCCCACTCCACCATGTGCCACACCAGCTGCTCCGAGGGCTGCCAGCCGGCCTGCTGCGTGCCCAGCTCCTGCCAGGTGTCCAGCTGTGTGCCCAGCCTCTGCCAGGTGTCCAGCTGCTTGCTCAGACCCTGCCAGGTGTCCATCTGCGTGCCCAGTTCCTGCCAGGTGTCCAGCTGTGTGCCCAGCCCCTGCCAGGTGTCCAGCTGCATGCCCAGCTCCTGCCAGGTGTCCAGCTGCATGCCCAGCTCCTGCCAGGTGTCCAGCTGCGTGCCCAGCCCCTGTCAGGTGTCCAGCTGTGTGCCCAGCCCCTGCCAGGTGTCCAGCTGCGTGCCCAGCTCCTGCCAGGTGTCCAGCTGCGTGCCCAGCTCCTGCCAGGTGTCCAGCTGTGTGCCCAGCCCCTGCCAGGTGTCCAGCTGCTTGCTCAGACCCTGCCAGGTGTCCATCTGCGTGCCCAGCTCCTGCCAGGTGTCCAGCTGTGTGCCCAGCCCCTGCCAGGTGTCCAGCTGTGTGCCCAGCTCCTGCCAGGTGTCCAGCTGCGTGCCCAGCTCCTGCCAGGTGTCCAGCTGCGTGCCCAGCCCCTGTCAGGCTGTCCAGCTGTGTGCCCAGCCCCTGCCAGGTGTCCAGCTGTGTGCCCAGCTCCTGCCAGGTGTCCAGCTGCATGCCCAGCTCCTGCCAGGTATCCAGCTGTGTGCCCAACCCCTGCCAGGTGTCCAGCTGCGTGCCCAGCTCCTGCCAGGTGTCCAGCTGTGTGCCCGTGAGCTACAGGCCAGTTGTGTGCTTTCCAGTGAGCTACAAGCCTGCCGTGTGCCTGCCCGTGAGCTGCAAGCCCATCGTGTATGTGGCCTCCTCCTGTCAGTCCTCTGGCTGCTGCCAGCCCTCCCGCCCCACCCTGGTCTGCACCCCTGGTCCCTGCGGCACCCCTAACTGCTGCTGAGCTGTGGCCTCCTAGGACCCCCTCCTCCCTGCAATCAGAAGTAGCTGCTCTGAGCTCCTACCAGGCAGCCCAGGCATCATCCATCTCAGACCTTCTGGACCCAACTGGATCATCTTCCAGCAAAGCCGCTTGATCCTCATTAACCAGGCAGAGCGGGTCGCCCACTGGGTCCCCCGGCCTGGGTCACCCACACAGCACCCAGCTGGCTGGTGCAAGTGCCCAGGCTCTGCAGCTGCCCCCACGAGAGTCTAATAAATCCCAGAGCGTGTGCAAAGCCCCCAAGTGTGCGGCGTGTCTCCTTTAGTGCCTTTCTCGAAACTGCTTTCTCCAGGTGGCTCCCCAGGATCCAGGAGTGCTCCCTCTGCCGAGGCGCCCCGGTTACTAGATGGCCATGCCCAGGCGGCGAGGGGGCGAGTGGGCCTCCTGCTCAGCCTGAGGCGCCCCCGGGGCTTCCTTTGGTCCCACTTTGTCCCTCGAACCACCGAGGTTCGTTCTTGCTCTGCTGGGAGGGACTGAGGGTGCGTCTCCAACCTTCCCACCTGCCTTTTAGGTACAAAGGTCCCCACTCAGCCACTGACATACGAGGCCAACCTGGTCGAAAACCGGGACGTGTATGCTCCGGGGAAGAGCACAGCTCCTCCTTCGTCCACGGGGACAGGGCTCTGGGGGTAACTCCCCCCCGGAGTCGCCAGCGTCCCCCTCCCCAGGACCGGTCAATACAGCCCTGCAGGCGAGGCGGCTCCGCAGACGGGCGACCTGAGGCTCGTGCACTGGGAGGTGGGCCGGGTGGGCCGGGTGGGCCCTCGTCATCCACGGACTCGCGAGAAGATAGATGGGCAGGGGGCACGGAAGAGGAGGCCGTGGGAAACGGGATGCTGCGCTGCGGGCTTGGAGCACAGAGTGGGGAGCATGGAGCGCGGAGCACGGAGCACCGAGCAGGGAACACCGAGCAGGGTGCAGGGAGCACTGAGCAAGGAGCACCACACAGAGAGACGGAGCAAGGAGCACCGAGCAAGGAGCATGAAACAGGGAGCAGGAACAGAGCAGGGTGCAGGGAGCACTAAGCAGGGAGCACCACACACGGAGCACGGAGCAGGGAGCCCCGCTCACAGAGCAGGGAGCACCGAGCAGGGAGCACCGTGCACGAAGCAACGTGCACAGAGCACGGAGCAGGGATCCCCCGAGCAGGGAGCACCGAGCAGGGTGCAAGGAGCATTGAGCAGGGAGCATCACGCACAGAGCACGGAGCAGGGAGCAACGAGCAGGGAGCACCGGGCAGGGAGGACCGAGCAGGGTGCAGGGAGCACCGAGCAAGGTTCAGGGAGCCCCGCACAGGGAGCACCGAGCAGGGAGCCCTGAGCAGGGTGCAGGGAGCACGGAGCAGGGAGCCCCGAGCAGGGAGCACGCAGCAGGGAGCCCCGCGCGGGGACGGCGCTGCGCCCGGGGGCCGGGGGACTGGTGTGCGGGCGCTCCGCAAGGACCGGGCCCCCCAGAGCGTGGCCGCCGGGACCTGAGCGTCCGCCGGGGTCGGTGCTCCCGCAGCGCCGGTGCGTGCGTCCCCGTGGCCCCCGCGGCCCCCGCGCAGACTCAGCCCCTGCGTCGCCAGCCTCGACGCCCGCCGTCCGCGCTCCCGCGTGGGGCCCGCGTGGCTCGGGGTGGGGACCCCCGACCCGCCAACCCGCCCTGCCCCGACGCGCCTGCGCCCCTTGCGGGGGACCGCGGACACCCTCGGGCTGACTCCCCGGGCCGGGGCGCGGGCCGCCGGGGACACACGAGGGCAGGGCAGCGCCAGGGGAGCCGGGGTCAGCGGGGGGGCGGGGGGGGCGGGGGGCGCCTGAACCAGGACGTGGTCCCCGGGGAGCTCCCGCGGGGTCCTGACCGCGCCGGGACCGCGCACCCACGGTTCTGGGAGCGCCCGGCACCCCCAGGCCTCGGGTCGCGAGCATGTGAGGGTCGGGCCGGGGCGCCTGCGGGGCTCCCTCCTCCCGGCCCGAGAGCCCCACCGCGTGTCCAGCTGGGGCCCCTCCCCCCGGGCGCCCCCCAGGCTTGCCACAGGCAGCGCGCAGGCCCCGCCCGGGGGATGCCCTTGAGGGGTGGGAGGGGGACCGCGCTGCTCCCGGGTGCACCAGGCCGCCGCCCGCAGAGGGGCTCCCCGGGGTCGGGGTGGGGGGCTGGGGGGCTCGGAGGGTGGGGGCGGTGGGGGCTTTGAGGCTGGGGGTGGTGGGGCTCGGAGGGGGGGGGCTCGGAGGGGGGTGGGGGTTCGGAGGGTGGGGGGGTGGGGGCTCTGAGCGCTGAGCCATGTCTCTGCAGCGGAACAGGCATCGTGGACGCTGACACCTCCGATGCATTCTCTCCTTGGGCAACCGGGGCTGGCTGGTCGTGTAGACGCCCTGTCTGGGAGCAGTCTGGCTGACTGTGTAGATGCCCCGTCTGTGAGCAGTCTGGATGACCGTGTAGACGCCTCAACTATGAGCAGCGTGGCTGACTGTGTAGAGGCCCCTGCATGAGCACACTGCCTGGCCGTGTAGACACCCCACCTGTGAGCAGCCAGGCTGACTGTGTAGATGCCCAATCTGTGATCAGTCAGGCTGACCGTATAGATGCCCTGTCTGGGAGCAGCCAGCTGACTGTGTAGACATCCTATCTGTGAGCAGTTGGTTGGCTGTGTAGATGCCCTAACTGTGAGCAGTCTGGCTGACCTTGTAGATGCCCCATCTGGGAGCAACCAGGCTGACTGTGTAGACGTCCTATCTGTGAGCAGTCCAGCTGACTGTGTAGACGCCCTGTCTAGGAGCAGCTGGGCTGACCGTGTACATGTCCCATCTGTAAGCAGTCTGGCTGGCTGTGTAGACACCCCATCTGTGAGCAGTCCAGCTGACCGTGTAGATACCATCTATAAGTGGCTGGGTTGGCCATGTAGACGCCCCGTCTGGAAGCAGTCCAGCCGACCGTGTAGACACCCCAGCCAGGAGCCGTTGGCCGCAGGCAGGCTGGCCAGGCCTTTGCAGGGTAACTGAGCCTCCTGCAGGAACCGTCAGGTGGTCCGGGGTGTCGAGCCGCCAGCCCAGGGCAGGGGTGCCTCTTGCAGGGCCCCACCCAACCCTCCCGCACACTATTTTGGCACCGTTGTGGGCCGCTGGTTTCCTCAGGAGTCAACATCTGTGCCCTTCACAGGCCCTGGGGTCTGGGGTGTGGAGCCTCCCTTCGCCTCGGGGTGCGGAATCCACCCGGGTCTCCGCCTTTATCTGTGCAGATGGTCTGGTTTTCTTAAAATTTAAATGAACAAGTAACGGGCACAAGTTTTGAATCAATTCAGGTGAACTGAGGGGTTTAAGAGCCCAGCCCCTTTCCCTTTCGAGGCCCCTTGGCTCTGGGTCCTCCCCCGGGGTAGAGCCCGCCTGGGGCCAGGGGAGCCAGCCTCTGAGGGGGCGCCTGTCCTCTCCCGCCTGCCGCGCCTCTGCTCTTCTGCCCCCGGGCCTCTCCCCCCTGTTCCTGGTACAAGACATAAGGGGGGCCTGATGCCGGCCTGGTTGGTCTGCCTGGTGCCCGCCTGGCCCCCCAGCGCTGTGGTCCCCTGAGACTGCAGGCCCGTCCTCCCCCGCTGTCCCAAGGGTTTGTCCACAAGGCACCTTTTTGCCCCCATCTCCTTAATCAGGCCTCGAAGCCTTGAGTAGAGTGGATGATGCCTGACCCACCCTGCACCCCTCTCAGGGCCTAAGGGGATTTGCGGGGCTCAGAGCACCAGCCCTTGTGCCCACCCAGCAAGCGGCCGCTCCCCTGTGTGGGGACCCCTCCCCAGGGGAGTCAGCACGGTGCTGGGTACTGAGCCTCGGGGTCCCGCCGGTTAGGGTCCTGCAGCTCCCCTTCACCTGCAAGGGCAGGGGGCCGGGTGGGCCAGGAGCCCGAAGGCCACTCAGGGTGCGGGCCTTCTGCGGCCCTGCTCACCTCCCGGGCCCAGGCTGGGAGGGCTCCGCACCGTGGGTGGGTGTGGGTGTGTGTGGGTGTGGGTGTGGGTGTGGGGGGGTCCTGGGAGGGGAAGGGCCAGGTGCGTGCAGGTGACATCCACATTCTCTCAGATGCTTTGAGCTTGGACGTGAGACTGTGTCTTCACTGTTTGCGGCCCCACCCACAGCAGCCACGGCTCCAACCCGGGGGCTCTCAGGCTCGGAGGAGGAGGGACAGACACACGCCCATCTCTACTTCACGACACAAACGCTTTATTGATTACGGCGATTGGCCTTCGTCACACGGATTACAAGCCACGGCTCATGCAGACGAGGGCCTCGGGGCCGCAGGTCGCCCCTGCTGAGGGCTGCGGGCCGTCTCCCCAGAGAGGGGCGGGCGGCCTGTTCAGGTTCCCAGTTGGCAGCAGCCGCATGTCCACCGGGGGCAGGGGGTCCCGGGGTTGGGGGACCGGGGGCTCAGCAGCTGAGATGGCAGCTCCCGGGGCAGTTCAGGCTGCTCAGCTGCAGGCGGGGCGGCGGCAGGCCTGGCGGGAGCACACGGGGCGGCACAGCAGGGACACACTGGAGGCCTGGGGGCGGCAGCTGGACTGGCAGGGGGAGGGGGAGGCGCAGCAGGCGGGCCTGCACACGGGGCGGCAGAGGAGGGACACGCAGGAGGAGGGTCTGCAGGGGCTGGGCTGGCAGCAGGGGGAGGCCTGGCAGCAGACAGGCTTGCAGCAGACAGGGGTGCAGCAGATGGGGGTGCAGCACACGGGCTTGCAGCAGACAGGGGTGCAGCACACGGGCTTGCAGCAGACAGACCCACAGCTGTCTTCCTGGCAGGGGGAGGAGCTGCAGCAGGAGGGCTGGCAGCTAGACTGCTGGCAGCAGGGGGAGGCTGAGCAAGGGGATGCCTCACAGCACACGGGCTTGCAGCAGACAGGGGTGCAGCAGACAGGGGTGCAGCACACGGGCTTGCAGCAGACAGACACACAGCTGTCTTCCTGGCAGGGGGAGGAGCTGCAGCAAGAGGGCTGGCAGCTAGACTGCTGACAGCAGGGGGAAGCCTCACAGCAGACAGGCTTGCAGCAGACAGGGGTGCAGCAGACGGGGGTGCAGCACACGGGCTTGCAGCAGACGGGGGTGCAGCAGACGGGCTTGCAGCAGACAGACACACAGCTGTCTTCCTGGCACGGGGAGGAGCTGCAGCAGGAGGGCTGGCAGCTAGACTGCTGGCAGCAGGGGGAGGCTGAGCAAGGGGATGCCTCACAGCAGACGGGCTTGCAGCAGACAGGGGTGCAGCAGACGGGCTTGTAGCAGACGGGGGTGCAGCAGACGGGCTTGCAGCAGACGGGGGTGCAGCACACGGGCTTGCAGCAGACAGACACACCGCAGCCCTCCTGGCAGGGGGAGCAGCTGCCGCACGAGGGCTGGCAGGAGCCGGGGCAGGCTGGTGGGCAGGGGCTGGACCCGCAGCTCGCAGGGGTGCAGAGGAGGGTCAGGCAGGAGGCCGGGGCGCAGCAGGGGGGCTCGCAGTAGCTCTCGGGACAGTCGTCCACATGCCAGGAGGGGTCGGGGCAGGAGTCGCCGGAGCCGGGCAGGCAGGCGCGGCCGCCGTAGCTCAGGTCGCTGGAGCAGACAGGACAGGGTGGAGGCGGCCATGGTGTGGGTGCTGGGGTGGGTGTGGGTGTGTGTGGGTGCGGGTGTGAGTGTGTGAGTGTGAGGTGCTTGAGCCATCTGTCAGCTTTTATACCCTCCAGGCGTGTGTGTTGGCCCGGGCTCCCCACGCCTCCCTTCCGTGTTGGCCCAGCGCTGGTCGCAGGGGACCCCTCATTAGCGCCACTTTATTTTCTACAATTAGTTTTTACTCATTAAACCAGCGAGTGGGTTGCAGGAGGCTGTTTTCCAGAGTCTGCGCTTTGTTTGGCTCCACACAACTTGTGGAAACTACTGGAGGCGGGGTTGGCAGAGTGGCCGCCAGGGTCTCTAAGGTCACCCTCACGCGGGGGCTCGCTGTGCCTTCGGGACCCGCGCACGGGCCGCGCCAGCGTGTGAACACGGGGGAGAGACTCCCAGCACCGCTGCAGGCCCAACTGTGAAGCGCCTCCAAGCAACGTAAAGAGGGTGAGACACGCACAGAACAGGACGACTTGACCAAAGACCCCGGGCAGTGCGTGCCCACCGGGTCAGAAACACAGGGCGGCGGCGTCTTCTACTTGCCACCCCCCCACCCATCCGTCTTCACTGGTGTCATTTCAATCAAAGCCCAAAGGGAATCTCTTTGGCACATAAATTGAAGATACTGAACGGCCCGAAAATATTGGCAGGATGCACGGTGGGCGAAAGGTTAGTATGATTTTAAAAATCCTCACAACCGGGGCAGGAGAAGGTACGAAAGAATCAAATACAAGATTCGAATCCTTCAGATTCCCAGTTAGCGGTGGAATTGCCGGGTCCCGTGGTAACTCAGTGTGAACGTTCGAGGAACTTCCAGAAGACTGCTGTCCTCAGCCCCTGTGCCTTTTTACTTTCCACCGGCAAGGTTTCTCCACATGCTCCCCAATGCTGCTTCTGTTCTGTTCTTTTTATTTATTTCTAATTTTTAAAAAGGTTTTATTTATTTATTCATGAGAGAGGGGCAGGGATACAGGCAGAGGAAGAAGCAGGCTCCCGGCGGGGACCCCGATGTGGGACTCGATCTCAGGACCCTGGGGTCATGACCTGAGCTGAAGGCAGACGCTCAACCACTGGGCCACCCAGATGCCCTGATTCTGTTCTTTTTTCTTTCTTTCTTTTTTCTTTTTTAAATTGCAATCACCCTAGTGGGGCTGATGTGGCATTTTATTGTGATTTCGATTTTCCCTGATGCCCAGTGGATATTGGGCTTCCTCTCAAGTGCTTGTCGGACGTCGGCGTATCTTCTTCAGAGAAATGTCCATCAAAGTGTTTAGCTCATTTTTAATTGGGTTGTTTGTCTCTTGGCTGTGGACACTAGACCCTTATCAGAGTGACGATTTGCAAGTATCTCCCCCATTCTCTGGGCTGGCTGTTCACTCTCTGGAGAGCATGCTTGGTTCGATACATAAACCTTCTAGATTTTGGTGAAATCCAATTAATGTACTTTTGTTGTTGTTGTTGCCTGTGCTTTTGGTGTCACATCTAAGAAACCGTTGCCAACTCTAAGGTCATGCAGGTTCACCCCTACGGTTTCTTTCTAGTGCGTGATAGCATTAGCTCTTATATTTAGGTCTTTGATCCACTTTGAGATGATTTTTTAGATATGGTGTGAGAAAGGGCTCAACCACTGGTCTTTCTGTTCTCTGACTTTTGGCAGCTCTTAAATATTAGGGATATGGCACATTTTCTATGGTACTGGCTCTGAATATTATTTCCTATCTTGTTTTTTTGTCTTACACTTTCCTTATGGCATTTTCATTCCCTATCTATCTATCTATCTATCGTCTATACATCTTAATATAGAATAAAGGCAACATAGGGACACCTGGGAGACTCAGCGGTTGAGCGTCTGCCTTTGGCTCAGGTCATGATCCTGGGGTCCTGGGATCGAGTTCCGCATCGGGCTCCCTACAGGGACCCTGCTTCTCCCTCTGCCTGTGTCTCTGCCTCTCTGTGTGTATCTCTCATGAATAAATAAATAAAATCTAAACAAAAAACAAAAAACAAGGGGAGCATCAGATAATCGAAAAATTCTACAGTTCTCTGGTGGTTCAGTCTTTTCCATCTTAATTCCAATTTCTTCATCGTACGACCAAACCCTTTACCCAGTAGTTGGGTGTAGTGAAAAGAGTGTGTGAATATTAGTGAAGAGAAACTTCGCTAAATGGAGTAGAGGGGCATGCAGCGGGGAGCTGAGGGCCCTACAGCTCCTCTTCAATCCCAAAGCCAGCGGGAAGAGAGGGGCCCTGCTCTTGCTCTTGCTGCAGCTTTACTCCCCCCAGGAGGAGGACGTTTTCTTCTGCTCATGGCAACAGCCCCGCCAATGAGAAAAGCCTGGACGCTTCCAGCTCCCAGTTTACGCCGCCAAAGGGCTTTCAGTTGACAACAGTCTCCCCAAACCACCGCCCGCCCCCACTCCTCTATCAAAGAGCCTCCTCTCTTCTATTCTCACTTGTCCCAGATTGCAATTCTCCATCATCCCAAATGCACCCATCTTTCGCTGGTAAAACAACTAGCAGTTTTATTTTTAAGGTTAGCAAGTGAAAAATATAAGTAATCGATCACAGAATGGATAAATGCAACGAGTGCTTTATTTTTTTAAAAAATCTTATTTATTTATTCATGAGAGACAGAGAGAGGCAGAGACAGAGGCAGAGGGAGAAGCAGGCTCCCTGCGGGGACCCCAATGCGGGACTTGATCCCAGGACCCCTGGGTCAGGCCCTGAGCCAAAGGCAGATGCTCAACTGCTGGGCCACCCGGGTGCTCTGGAAGTGCTTTCTTTAGAGTCAGAGAGCCCGTTTCTGGGTCCTCCCAGTGTCCCCCTGGGGACCATAATCGCTCTCCGTGTGTTTCCGGTAGTCCATCGGTGTAGGAGGGTAATAAGGCCCATTGCGGCCAATCCCACTGGTGCTGCCCCCAGATGCTCTCCGGCCTGTCACCCACCACACCTGCCCCCGTGAGGGTCTGCTACTGACAGCACCCCCCCCACCCAGGGCTCTGTGGGGGCACTGCTGTCACCACCCAGCTGGGGATTTACGGTCACCCACGCACCCCCACCCCAGCTTCCTTACGCTGAGATCCTCCCCCTGGGATCAGGCTGGAACGAACTTGACCTGAAGCCACACATCTTGTCTACCTTCTTATTCCAGTTCCCTGGGCTGCCTGCCCCGCTCCTGGGCTTGTGCACGTGTCCTCGTCACTGGCTCGGCTCCTGGGAGAATTGCGTCACTCCCAGGGCCGCGATGGGGACGAGAGGTGACAGCGTGCGGAGCGCTCCGTGCCTGCGGGGTGTCGCGTACAGGTGAGCACCCCTCCCACAGTGGCTGCTGCTGCGGTCGTCTGGCCGGCCGTGCCCCCGCCACCCTCGGCCCCCTCTCCGTGCCACAGCGGGGTGCTCCCACGACTTCACTACCTGGCCTCCCCTTTCACCCCTGAGCTTCTCCTTTCAGGGTTCAGTAGCTTCGTGTTCTTTTCAAACCTTCCCCCGTCTCCCTTAGCACCGGCTGGCACTTCTTTCTGAATCCCAGTGCCATCTGTCCCCTGGGCCAAACCATGGAGTTCATAATGGTGAAGTGTCTTGGTTTTTATTTTTATCTATTTTTAAATTTTTTTAATGTCCAGTAATTTTATATTATGCATATATATCCCACATTTAGGATATATATTACATTATTACAACATCCAATAAATTTATTATTATTTCACTTAGGGATTTTTCTCTTTAAGGAAGTCTAATAATTTTGCTAGGATATGTCTTGGAGTTGATTGTTGAAGTTCAATTTTCCCAAGTACTTGATGGACTTGTAAAATATGAAGAATCAGATCCTTTTTTATTTCTGGAAACTTTTCTTTTCTTGTGTGTGTGTGTTTTATTCTTTTTTTAATTTTTTTAAAGATCTTATTTATTTATTCATGACAGAGAGAGAGAGAGAGGCAGAGACACAGGCAGAGGGAGAAGCAGGCTCCATGCAGGGAGCCCGACGTGGGACTCGATCCTGGGACTCCAGTATCACATCCTGGGCCAAAGGCAGGCGCTAAACCACTGAGCCACCCGGGCTGCCCCTGTGTATGTTTTAAAATCAAGATTTTTAAGTACCATATACATTTAAATACAGGTTGTGTTTCTTTCTCTTTTTTTTTTTTTTTGTATTTTTTTATTGGAGTTCAATTTGCCAACATATAGCATATCACCCAGTGTTCATCCCGTCAAGTGCCCCCCTCAGTGCCTGTCACCAGTCACCTCCACCCCCCGCCCTCCTCCCCTTCCCCCACCCCTTGTTCGTTTCCCAGAGTCAGGAGTCTCTCATGTTCTGTCTCCCTTTCTGATATTTCTCACTCATTTTCCCTCCTTTCCCCTATGATCCCTTTCACTATTTTTATATTCCCCGAATGAATGAGACCATATAATATTTATCCTTCTCCAATTGACTTACTTCACTCAGCATAATACCCTCCAGTTCCATCCTCATTGAAGCAAATGGTGGGTCTTCATCGTTTCTGATGGCTGAGGAATATTCCACAGTATACAGAGACCACAGCTTCTTTATCCATCATCTGTCGATGGGCACCGAGGCTCCTTCCACAGTTTGGCTATTGTGGACATTGCTGCTAGAAACATCGGGGTGCAGGTGTCTCGGTTTTTAAATTCATTTCATGCATATAAATCTGGTCTCTCCAAACGGCAGCACAAGCCAAGTCAAGATAAATAACTATTTTTTTAAAGATTTTATTTATTTATTTATTCATGAGAGACAGAGAGAGAGAGAGAGAGAGAGAGAGAGAGGCAGGGACACAGGCAGAGGGAGAAGCAGGCTCCATGCAGGGAGTCCGATGAGGGACTCGATCCTGGGTCTCCAGGATCACACCCTGGGCTGAAGGCGGCGCTAAACCGCTGAGCCACCCAAGGTAAATAACTATTTCATGGACTCCAGGCCACGTTCATTGACTCCAGGCCTCCGAAAAGGGAGATGTCTCTCAGGTGATGACATAGCACAGTTTGTCTAGCTGGAAGCTGTTCTATTTTGCTGAGAGGTACGTAAAATCATGAGGCATCTTTACGATTGGATGAGATCTGAGTCTTTTTTTTTTTTTTAAAGATTTTATTTATTTATTCCTGAGAGATGCAGAGAGAGAGAGAGAGAGAGAGGCAGAGTGACAGAGGAGAAGCAGGCTCCCTGCAGGGAGCCTGACGTGGGACTCGATCCCAGGACCCCGGGGTCACACCCTGAGCTGAAGTCAGACGCTCAACCGCTGAGCCACCCGGGTGCCCCAAGATCTGAGTCTCGATAAAATGTGGATGTAGGATGTGTGTATCCTCGGTACTCTGCGGCAGAGTCTCCTCCATGTACCCCCTGCCCCGGCAAGACTGTGCCAGCAACAGTCGAGGCACAGGAGTAATAGAAGTAAGAAGCACTGATGCTAAGTAGGAGGGGCAGGTGAGAGGGCCTCCCAGAGCGGGCAGCCAGCACACGTGTCTTACAGCAGTGACCGGGCTTAGTGTCCCTGGGCGGCCCCTGGGGAGCCCAGAGCAGCTCTTCCTGCGGGAGGCAGAGGGACACCTCACCCTGTGACCTGTGTCCTGTGTCCTTTGTCCTGCTGCTCCGTCAGTTCACGGAATGCAGCCGGATGGGTCTGGCCTGAGATGGAGTGTTTGCAGAGCGAGGGCCGTGGGGACAGAAACACTCTGTGGTTTCTCAGCAGGCTCACCCAGCAAGTGGGGGTCAAGGGCCTTGCGTGGCTGCCCTCGGGAGCCCCCAGCCACCCCCATCTCGGGCGGGGCATCCTTTCCCGTACACATGCCGGCACCTGCACTGATCCAGCAGACGTGAGAGCAACATTAAGTCACCTGGAATGTAAATATTTGGGTGTGGGGGTGACCGAGTTCATACCAACCCCATTATATACTTTGTGTACATTCTTGTAAAACAGGAAGGAAAACAAAACACTTCTCTGATAAAAATAGTTCTGTTTTATGTGGAAACACTTTCCTGCTGACACCCCAACAGTACATGGTCGTTCATCAGAATCAGGAAAGGTCTTCCAGGGAAATCTCTCTCTGTCCCTCCCCACCCCCACCTACTGGCCCCCTTGCCCCCGAGGCCAGGTGAGGGAAGGCCACCAGCAGAAGAAGCTCTAACCTATAGGAAGAACGAATAGAGCCAATCCAGCAAACAGAAGCTGAGGTCCAGGGAAGCGGAGATTTTGCCTTTGTGCCGTACACCTTAGTGGTGGACCCCGTAGAACTCGCGGCCCAGACATGCATCCAGCCACGTGTGCGGGGCTCTGGGGGCAGGCGGGGCCCCCCAACACTTCAGCAGTCATTGCTCATCCCAGGGGTCCCCTTCGGTGTCCTGCCATGTGCCTCCTGTGTCCTTGTGAGCAACAATACAGGGGAGGCCAACACGTCCTCCTGACTCCAGCCCCCGTCTATCCCGATCCTACTATAAACCTCATAGGAGCTCTGGGTCACCTGCCAATAACATGCGCCCTGACTAACCCAGGTCCCGCTCTGGGGCAGTGGCCCCACGGTGCCATCAGGGACCCGCACCCCTTCCAGCGCCCTCCCCTACCATCCCCGATGATGATGGTCCTTCCTCAGACCATTGCTCTGTGATCACAGACGGCGCCCGCTGCTCCAGGTGCTCCTGCCGTGGTCCAAGGAGGAAGGAGGAAGGGGAGAAGGAGGTGCCTGTTTCAGGGAAGGACGTGTTCCCCGAAGCCCCAGCAGGTCCCTGCTGACGTCTTGTTTGCCAGAAGTGTCCTGCGGCCACCCCGAGCTTCGAGAGAGTGAATTGCCAGTCCTTTCCCCAGGAGCCTTATCTGGCCTGTTCGTTGGGATGTGGCAGGGGGATGGATGGATGTTGGGCTGGCTGCCACCTGTGTCTGCCCCTGGCGGGGGTGGGGGGGGGCGGGTGGTGGTGAGTGAGGAAACCAGAATCCTGCCCCACGAGGTGGGGGGTAAGTGTGGGGAGGGGCGGGCACATGCCAGCAGGCCACGTTCCCTTGCGAAAATCACAGGGTCCTATTGCCCATTTCTCCCTACTTTTTGGGGCATGTTAATAGAATTCTCACCTTAAAGGACTAAGATCGCTGGATGCTAGTGCATTGCAGCCAAACCAACTTCCCTTCCGGTGGCGCAGAGAATCCCACGCGCCGGGACAAGCTTGAGGGAAAGGAAGGGGCGGCTCTGGACGGTGCGGGAGGCCCCTGGACAGGGCAGAGGGGCTGGGCACCCGTGGCCCCGCTGTGCCAGCCCCAGCCTGCTTTGTGGGATTTTCACCTCGGACCCTCGGCGCCCCGGCCACGGTCAGTGGGGAAACCTGAACGCCCTTCAGAACAACATTATTCTGGATCCAACTTCCCTGACCCACTTTTTCACCCTGGAGAGTAAACCTGAGTCCAGGGGTGTTAACTGTTTTTGAAAAAAAAAAAAATGCAAGAAAAAATGGCAAATATTGACACAGGCCTGGTACTGCACCAGTCACCGCCCAGGGGGCCGCACCTGCCCCACGTGCACCATCCCCATGCCCTTGAGGAGAAAGCAAGGTTGTCCCCGATCTCCAGCGGATGGTCGAGTGGGCTGCCCCGAGTCCCAGTTCACACCCGTGCATGTTCCCCAGAGAGGATGTGTGAGTGGCCAGAGTCCCACCGGGACAGGTGTCACCTGCATCCCCCCGTGGGCATCTCTGGGTCTGAGGTCCCTGCCCCCATCCATCTCCGTGCGCCTCAGCCCCCGGGGCGCTGCACCCCCGCAGGGGACCCCACAGCCTGGCCGCCCTCCCCCGGCTTCCCCTGGAGTCCTGCCCGCCCCTGGGGAGACGGATGCTCCCCTGCTCACACGCCGGGAACGGCATCCCCACTCAGAGAAACCAGGGATGACGGGCCTTTTGTCCCACTGTCCTGGATGGGAAGAGGGGAGGCCCCAGATCCGGGGACCCCTCCACCCAGCGAGCCTGCTGGCTGACGCAGCCCAGGTACAGCCTGGCACCTGCACAGGCAGCGAGCAGCCCCCGGGCCCAGGTGCCGGTCCCCTCCCACCCTGGCACCTCCACGGTCCCACCTGTCCTGTGCCCACCCTCGGGGTCACCACTGCCAGCCCTGGCCCCTTCCTCCATCATCCTGGGCTCTGGCTCCTGCCCCCCTCCCCATTCTCTGTGAGGGCCTGGTTCAAAACCAAGACACAGCCTGCTGCTCCCAGGACGTCAGGCAGGATTCAAGGCCCTGAGGAGGCCAGGAAATAGCCCTGATCGTTGGGCTGTGCAGGCCCCGCGGGTGGAACTGGCCTCGAAGGAGTAGAGGCTGGGGCTCAGCCTCCTCTCAGGCCGACAGGCGGCCCCTCCGGGGGTGTGGGCCCCTGGGCCCCACCGCAGCCCCGTCACCCCTCTCCTGCTATCTCTGCCCCTTTCCCTGGCTCCACCTTTATCTCTGTGCACTGTGGATGCCGGCAAGCCTGTGAGCCCTCGGAGCAAGGTAGGTAGGTAAACAGAGCTCCGCGGCCTGCCCGGGGGAGCCTGGCACTTCCCCACGGTGCCAGGCAGCGCGGGTCACGGGCGGGCACCACGCAGCCCAGAAAGTACACACCGGCCACTCACTGGCCCTTGGGCAGCCCGCCCAGCGCTGCTCTTTGTCGGGTGGCTTGGCCCCTAGTGCCAGTTCTCTGACGGAGCCTCGTCCCTGCAGAGAGACGGGGACAGTTACCCCTGCCCCTCGGCCTGTCACTCCTCGCCTCTTCTGTGGCCGCCCCCCCCTCCTCCTGCCCAGGGCCCCAGCACCCGGCACAGACTCCGAGACAGGGTTCCTCAGTGACGGCAAACATCTCCCGGTGGGGTTCGGCCCAAGGCCACGGACGGTACAGAGTCCGTCCCTTGTCACTCTGGTTTGGGGACCTGCATATAGATGCTCCCTGGGATTCATTATGCGGGGCTGTGTCCCAGCCACTATCCTGAGTGGGAGGAGGACCCTGTAGGGTGTGGGGAGGCTCCCTCAGTTCCAGATCCAAAGCCTGGAACAGAGTGCGACGTGATGGTTGGCTTCCATCCGAAATCAACGTGAAGAATAATGCAGGTGACTTTCCAGGAGGCCCCGGGTGCGGCACCTGCGGACGGGGTGTGGAGGGAACCCCTGGCCCCGGCCAGCCCCGACTGCTGCGGGAGGCAGAGCACGTTTGCAGCCCAGCCCGTCGCTCTGTCCTTCCCAGGGGCGACCTGTGTGCTCTGTTTGGTCTGCACCTGGTGAGTCACCGGCCGAGGGCTCGGGAAGGTGAGGAACTGGGTCACTGTCGGTATACCAGGGGACAGGGGGACAGCTGTCAGGAACCAGAGTTCTTTGCGGCCAAGTGCAGTCTCCCACTCCACAGATAAAGAAACTGAGGCCAGCTCTGACCAGGCCCTTCTCCCCTGCTGTTCCTCCAATGTGTCCACGGGGCAGCAGTCCTCTGCCTAGTCCCCAAGGAGGACACCCGGCTCCTCTTTGCTTCCACGGCCCCGCCAGGCAGTCCCACCCCAAGACCCCAATGCCTGCCCGTGTCGAAGGCAGGTGGTCCTCTGGCTTCCCATAACCCCGAATACCTACTAGTCTGCTCTTGGGGAAATCCGGAGATCCCAGCACCCGTGGGAGCAAACCTCCTGGGGACTTAGGTTACTGTTGGGATGGCCTTCAGGAGCTGGAGAGGCAAGGGCAGTGCCCCGTCTGACGTGAGGAGGGACAGCCTAAAAGCCATTGAGGCGGCACCCGGCCGGATTCCATCACCCGATTGCTGGGTTTGCTGAGCCCAGTCATCTTTGCCAGCGTGTTACCCTAAATCACGTCCTCAGGAAAGTCAGCGGCAGGCAGGCCATCACTCCCAGACCTGGTCCCTGCAAACCCCGACACCCTAACTGTCCCACCTCCCCTGTGGCCACCCCCGGAGGAATTGCCTGCGAGTGGACAATCGGTAATGTTGGCCTTTGTTGGTCGATTCTGCAAACTATGCATCAGACCTCCTTTCCAGCCCTGACGGGATGACAGTGAATTCAATGCACAAAGTCCCTGATGTTATGGGGCCTCCATTTTAGGGAAACAGGTGCCCTGGCTGGTGGTGCAATGGAGCAGATGTGTCTCAGCAGGGTTTTTTTTTGGGGGGGGTGGGGGGGTATTGTTTTGTTTTTTTAAAGAATAAGCAAAAATAAAATAAAAAAGAAAAGAATAAGCAGCTGGTGGAGAAACTTGCTGTGGCCATGAGATCACGTCCCATCATCAGAGACATACTCTTCACCACCGTTGGTGGAGGTTAACTGTGCCACCACTGTGACTGCAGTAGCCCACACCCTACGGCAGAGGCGTACGCGGCTACATTTGCGTTACGACCCCTCTCTTCAAACATCGGGGTGCATTTTCACTTCCACAGACGTAACTGCAACTGCTTATTCAGACCCCCCATCTGTCTGTGTGCTTTTCTCATTTGAAATAAATAACCCCACTTCCTGTTGTTGGAAGATGTGCAGCTTATGAAGAGTTATCTTGAGTGGATCCCAAAGAATACAAATGAGCCACTGGTGCGGTGCGAGTCGTAAATTAACACTTCGGTCTTTGAGTTTATTAAAGCAAATGGCTGTGGATCGAGTAAACTGAGACATAAATATTTGGAGTGTGGAGAACTACAGTTTGACCGAGACTCCGAAGGCTATCTTAAGGAAAAGAGAGCATATGATAACTTGCGTTTGTTCGTCAGGGTTTTGAGTGAGTTCCACTTCTGCGTATTTGGACTGAGTAGAGAGTTTAGACCAACAACCCCAGTGAAAGCAACTGGGTAAACTGTTTTTTAAAACAGTTTAAAGTGGGGATCCCTGAGTGGCTCAGCGGTTTCGCACCTGCTTTTGGCCCAGGGCGCGATCCTGGAGTCCCGGGATCGAGTCCCACGTCGGGCTCCCTGCATGAGGCCAGCTTCTCCCTCTGCCTGTGTCTCTGCCTCTCTCTTTCTCTCTCTCTATGTCTATCATAAATAAATAAAAATAAATCTTAAATGAATGAATAAATAAATAAATAATAAAACAGTTTAAAGCAATTGGAGCCCTAACAAGGCAGTAAAATGGTATGGACATAGATTCAGAAGAAGATGGAAATCTGGAGAGGGATGGTCAGCATTGGATGCTGCCTCTGTGCTGAGGGTGTCTGTGGATTCACAAAGAGAAGGCCAAGCATCTGAGTAGCACTTTGGCCACCTCGTGGGGCAGGAGGTCCAGGACAGGAATCCAGGCCTGCCAAGTCTAGGTTTTTATAACTCCCTGAAACCTTGAGTTGGGAACACAATGGGTCACACGTTAGAGGTCAAGAGGAAGAAAAAGCCACTCAGCCCCCACGTGGACCACCGCGTAGCCTCAAGACACCCACGTGGTCCCAAGTATGTCAACCACTGAAATTGTATTAAGGCAATCCCAGGTTGGTGGTACCGCCCAGTACCTGGCTGAAATAGGAGAAAATCCTGTCTAGAGAAAGGTGATATCCCACCGCACCTCAAATTTTTTCTTTTCTTTTCTTCTTTTCTTTTCTTTTCTTTTTTTTAAAATTTATGATAGTCACACAGAGAGAGAGAGGCAGAGACACAGGCAGAGGAAGAAGCAGGCTCCATGCACTGGGAGCCCGACATGGGATTCGATCCTGGGTCTCCAGGATCGCGCCCTGGGCCAAAGGCAGGCGCCAAACCGTTGCGCCACCCAGGGATCCCCACCTCAAATTATTTCTAAGCGATCTCTGAAATACAATGTTTGGCGCTCTATCAAAGACAACCAGAAACACAAGGAGACAAGACAACATAAATCAGAACTAGCGAAAGGAACAGACAATAGAAAGAGGCATGCGAAGGCTCTGGGTAAAAGAATTATCAAACACAATCACTACAGTAATCATGCTTATGGTGTTCAAGGTCATAAAAGGCGATATTCAAAATTTTTAGCAGGAAACAAAAAACTTAAAGAAAAAAGTGAGAAAAGTTTGGGAACAAAATACAAATTCCACAACTGAAAAAATACATCACAAATTGAGAACACAGTGAGTGTGTTTTACAGCAGGTTAGACCCAGCTGAAGAGAGAATTAAAACCTGGAAGGTAAGCCAGAAAAAAAAAAAAAAAAATCCAGATCCAAGCAAGTGGTGACAAAGAAACCGGAAAAGACAAAAGAGGGCACTAAAGATGGAAGATACAGTGAAAGTGCAACATTTCAGAAGCGGAGAGAATGGACACAATGATATTTGAAGAAATGGCAGCTGAGAAGGTAATTTATTTTTTCTCTTTATTTAATAGGGAACTAGGCTCACCGTTCTTTATGACTTTCTCCTTCGGGAGCTGAAGTGCATTAAAAAAGACCCAATCATCACCATCACATAACTAGGGCGAAAAGACTCTATTTTAATGATATGGAAACAGATGAATTTCACGCAAGCCTAAACAATCTTCTTTACAACTATCATTCCTTACTTTGGCTAATAAAGGAATGATAAAAATAGAATTATTTTAGCTAACACACTATCCGTAACTGTTTTGGTGATTTAGGAATACAGATGAGCAGCTTTCCAAGCACTTGAAATGAAAAAGAAACTAAGATTGTCCTATGACAGTGAAACTGAAACTCGGAAATAGCTCCCGGGGGAAAAGATGTGCAAAACTTTCTTAATTGTACAGAATAGCTCCCGGAAAGTGTGGCTTGACAATGACCTGGATGATGTAATGTCTTGAGTAAGCTCTACGCCTGACGTGGGGTTTGAGCTCACAACCTCCAGATCAAGAGTCACATGCCCTCCCCACTGAGCCAGCCAGGTGCCCCGACAATGACCTGAATGATGTACTATCTTGACCTAATTAGGTGTGGGGATGTGGGGCAGACTTATCAGCCAAAGGAAGCAGAAAAAAAAAAAAAAAAGGTGGTCACAGAAATAGATATTCACTGGGCTCAGGAAGCACGGTCCAGGGCAAGGACTGTCACCATCCCCATACTCCAGACAAGACTCTCCCATCAAAACACCTTGTATATGTTTGAATAGGAATGAACTCCCAGGGACGCCTGGGTGGCTCAGGGGTTCAGCAGAATCTGCCTTCGGCTCAGGTCGGGATCCCGGGGTCCTGGGATCGAGTCCCCCATCAGGCTCCCCGCAGGGAGCCTGCTTCTCCCTCTTCCTGTGTCTCTGCCTCTCTCTGTGTGTCTCTCATGAATAAATAAATAAAATCTTAAAAAAAAAAAAAAAGGAATGAACTCTCATTTATTCAACTAATTCCTTTATTTGGGGTCCAGGTCTCCCATTGCAATTTTCTGGTTCCATTTGGGCTTCCAAGCTGAGTATCCACGTGAAAAAAATGGTCACTTGGGCAATTGTTGATTATAGGCTGTAAGTTAGCGTTTATACCTCAGACTGTTGGGTTGATTGATGTGAGTCTACTGCTGCAGAAGCATCTACTCAAAAGCTAGGGATCTGAATCCATAGGGCTGGGGCCCCAAATCTAGACACATGTTACGTTTGCCAAAATATATACCAAACTGTGAGTCCTCTTGGATTTGTTGTTCATTCTCTGGTTGCAGCTCCAGTGCTGTTATTGGCTAAAAATGGTCTTATTTTTCTAAATGTATCTTTTGAAAATGAAACCACTATGATTACACACAATGAAGGGTCATCATCAAACAGCTTATCCCTCCCTCACCCCTACCCATTCCAGTCATTAAATGGTCACTTCATTTCTTCTGGAATGTCTGGAATCTACCACCATAACTTTAAAATACTGAGCATATTCTATTTACGAATTTATTGATTTGAGATACGTAGAAGAAAAAACTAGAAATACGGTGAGTTTCTACCTCCCAAGAGTTTTCCTTGCCTTTATTTAGAACGTAAGTTTTGAAATTCTATATCGATGATCAGATTGATATTTTACGCATATGCTTTCTTTTTCACTTATAGCTTCTCTTTCAAATCATGCTATTTGCTTTATGAATGTAGTAATTTTAATCTCACAAAAGGTATTCATGATAGGGGCGCCGGGTGGCTCAGTGGTTGAGCGTCTGCCTTCTGCTCAGGTTGTGATCCTGGGGTCCCGGGATCGAGTCTTACATCAGGCTCCCTGCATGGAGCCTGTGTCTCCCTCTGCCTGTGTCCCTGCCTCTCTCTCTGTGTCTCTCATGAATAAATAAATAAACTTTTTAAAATAAAAGGTATTCATGATAATCTTTAAATGTTCTTCTATTCACAGAATAATTTGTGTCCTTCACATTTTTTCAGTTCTTTGTATTTGTTTTAGCTGTACTAGTATACTACAGCTTCTCTGGAAAGTCCAGAAAAACTTGGATCTACACTTGCATTTGTGGGAGGCAGACTCACAAAGTGGTCCCTGCAACCCCCACCCCCCACAACCACTCCCAGTCCTGGAATTCACACCGTGCAATGCCCTCGCCTCAAGCGTGGAGAGATGTGTGCCTGGCTTCTAACCAACCCAACACCACAATGGTGTCTGGATGTATGTGGTTCCAATCATGTAAGGCTTCATCATTCTTTTTTTTTAAGATTTTATTTATTTATTCATGAGAGACACACACAGAGAGAGAGAGAGAGAGAGAGAGAGGCAGAGACACAGGCAGAGGGAGAAGCAGGCTCCATGCAGGGAGCCTGATGTGGGACTCTATCCTGGGTCTCCAGGATCATACCCTGGGCTGAAGGCAGATGCTCAACTGCTGAGCCACCCAGGGATCCCCAGGCTTCATCATTCTTGGTGGAGTCTCTCCCTCTTGGGTTTCTCTTCCCTCTCCCTCTCCTTCCTCCCCTCCACCCCAACTTTGCTCTCCTTCTCTTGCTGGCTTTAAGGAAACAAGCGGTCATGGTGGATAACCCTGCATGACAGGAATCTGGGGTGGCTCTAGGGGCTGAAGGTGGCCTCTGGCCAACAGCCAATGACATGCTGAGGCCTCAGCCCAACAACCATGAGGAGCTGTAAGGTCAAGAGTGGGCTTGGAAGTGACCCTTCTCCATTCAAACCCGGGAGGAGAACACAGCCAACCTGACACCTCGATTACAAGCCTGTCAAAGACTCGAAGACTCCGAAAGAGAGAATCCAGCTAACACATGCTTGCACTCTATTTATTATGGAAACACGAACAAGTTTATAGGAAACTGTGTTTTCTGAAATTAGAAGACTGTAACCATGCTGAGTATTGTCCAGTTGTAGCAGCTGTTAATATATTCTGGACACAAGTCCTTTGTCAGATATTTGTATTAGAAATATTGTCTCCCAGTCTCTGTGTTGCCTGTCCATTTGCTTCATGGTTTTTATTGGAAGATCCTAAATGAAATCACCTTTTTTTCTCTCATGTCCAGGGCTTTTGGCATCCTGCCTAAGAAATATTTGCCTGCCCAAAGATCGAACTTTGCAGTTTTAGTTTTTACATTTAAGGCAATAATTACTGCAAATTAATTTTTGTGCATGACACAGGGAAGCGGTTTAGGCTCATTTTTCTAATACAGATATCCCCTTCATCCATCTCCCTGGCTCCCTTCTCTCCACTGAAATGCGTTGGCTCCTTTCTCAAAACTCACTTGACCAGATACATGTAGGTCTATCCCTGGATGCTGTTCTGTTGCACTGGTCTATCCTCGGCCGATACCGCTCCATCTTGATTACTGTAGCTGTAAAGTAAATCTCGACATCAAATAGTGCAAGTCCTCCAATTTTATTCTTTTTTAAAAAAAAATTGTCTCTTCAGAGAGACATGTAAATTTTAGAATGAATTTTGAAAAATTTTACAATAAAATGACTCAGATTTTGCTTGAGATTGCATTTAATCTGTAGGATACTTTGGGGACAACGGACATAGTGTGGTTTCCAATGGAATCTTTGGATCCGAAAACATGTTCTATCTCTCCTACTTAGACATTTTTACATTTCTGTCTGCACTGGGTTTTAGTTTTCAGTGTAAATGCTTTATAGATACACTCTGTTAAATTTATCTCCATGTATTTGATCTTTTGATGCTATGGTAACTATTTTTTTAAGGTTCGTTTTCTAGTTTTCTAGTATACAGAAAATTTTGACTTCTAAAAGCACTGGCCTTAGGGGCGCCTAGGTGGCTCAGTGGGTTAAGCATCCAACTCTTGGTTTTGGCTTAGGTCATGGTCTCAGGGTCATGAGTTCGAGCCTTGTATTGGGCTTTGCGCTTTGGAGTCTGTCTAAGATTCTCTCTCCTTCTTCCTTTTGCCGATTTTCTCTCTCAAAAAAAAGAAAAAAAAAAGAAAAGAAAAAGAAAGAAAGAAAAGAAAATACCAAACTTGCATCCTGCCACCTTCCTGTATTTGCTCATCAGTTCCGCCCATTTGTTTGTATTTTGTAGATTCCTTGGGATTTCCCACGTGGCACGCCCAGTCATGCTGCCTGTGAACAAATGTCATTTGACTTCTTCTTTTCTGAGCTTTAGTCCTTGTGTGCATTTTTCCGGTAAAGCGCTGAGCTGAGATGAGAGTGGGCACCTCCCCTGTTCCTTCCCCGTTTTACACACGAATTCTATGTTTATGATTTCCCTTTTCTGTTTCGGTGCTCTCTGCAGCCTTCCTACGAGGTGTGTAGATAGGAATTTCCTTCTTACTTATTTGCTTTGGAGTCATTCCTAAGACTTGATGTCTATCAAAGTTCTGGAAAGTTCCTAGCCATGACCTTTTTGAGTACTGCAGCCTTCCCACTGTCTCTACTATCTGCCTGCAGAATTCCGCTTAGATAATCATCAGATTTTTCTCACCCCATCTTCCAGGCCTCCGTCTCTTCCATCTCTCCCAACTCTGTCTCTCTCATGTCCTTTCCACTTCTTTGTCTCCCTGGGCTATGTTCTGGATAGGTTTTTTTTTTTTTTCTTTTTTTTTTAATGTGTCTTCCAACTTACTATTAAATGTTTTTACTGTTTAACTTTTTGCTTTGAAATAACTCCAGACATCGAAGAATGTTGCAAACAAGGCATGCAGAATTCTCAAATATGCTCCACTCCGATTCCCCAGGTGGGTGATGACACCGTTCACGACCGCTGAAGTCAGGGAGTGAAACTGGTCTAATGCCGCTGTCTCGCCTGCACACCCAGTCAGACCCCCCAAGTTCCCCCCCTCCCCGGGTGTCCCTATTCTGGTCCAGAGTCACAAGCTGCATGTCATCACGGCCATGCCTCTTTAGTCTGCCTTGTATTCTGGGCTCTCTTTGACTTTCATGATCTTGACTCTTTGGAGGAGTCCTGGTTGGTTATTTAGCAAAATGTCCTTCCATGTGCGTTTCCCAGTGTTTCCTCCTGACTAAATTCCAGTGATGCATTTTTGGCAGAAATGCCACCTTATCAGGAGGCACTGGTGTCACTTTGTGCTGCTCCTGGGCTGTCACCTGTGCTACCTGCCTCTCACTAGTGCACTTGGGCCATGGTAGTGATGGATCTTCATACAAGACATTCCTCTTCCACTCAGAGTAATAAGCTCACTCTAGGACCATTTACTGGCTGGCTCCTTCTTCTGGCAGTGGGTTTATTTGTCATTCATTTGTCACTGTATGCCCTGGATATAAGCTTTGGAGACACCAGCTGTCGGCATGGGTCGCTATCAGTTTCCCCCCCTTGGAGGGCCTGATGCTTTATCACCTGCCTTGAAGCCCTGCACAGTGCAGCTCCCTCTGTACTTGAACACAGGGAGTCCCTGTCCCCGCTCATAGGGCTCACCCGGGCTCCCAGTCCCCTCTGGAGGAGAGATGCACCATCTCCCACTAGGCTGGATGTCTCCAGGGAGTGTGTCTATGAGCTAACAGGCTCCAGGGCCAGAATGACCCTGCCACCTCTCTGTTGTCTGGGTGACCAGCAGGACTGCTTTAGGAGAGGGCATTGAATGACATTCTGGAAGCTCTGTAAGGAGATGAGCAGGGCATAGGAAAAACTCACCTGTGCTCAGGGCATGCACCTGAGAGCCAGGTGGTCAGTGAGCAGCCTAGACACATCCTCTCTGAGGTCTGGGCACCTCTCAATGCTCTTTGCATGCGGCTGCCAGCAAGCATCTATGCCCACTGCCTCACCAACTCTGCTTCCTCCCCTTTACCCTGGGTCTCCCCACCTCCCTGGGCCTCTGTGCTCATTCTTTCTCTTTGGAGAGGGTGTCCTGCACACAGGAAGGGGGTGAGACAAGCCCAAAGACCCCAGCCTAGAGAAATATGTCCTATGGACTTTGCCAACCTTCAGGGAGCCGATAGTTCTGGAATTTACCTTAGTGGTGACTGGCTACATGACCAGGAAACAGGAACCAGGTGTCTGTTTGCACAGCTCCCTTCCATAAAATGGAAATAGTGCTGCAATCTGCTTTGCAGCAGCAGTGTGAACCGAATCAAGTGTTTTAAAGCCTTGTAAAATCACCTGGAACTCAGAGGCGTAATGAAAACGCTGTTAAATGTAACCAAGCTGCATGAGCTGCCTCGAAACACCCACAGAATGCTGGTGAAGTCAAAGTACCTCCTTCCCGACAGCTCTTGCACCTCCACGTGGCCGTCTCCAGCCAGGGGGTGCAGGGGCCTGCCCTGCTCCTCTCCCCGGACGCCCTGCACTGTGCCCTCTGAGCCCCTCACAGCTGCCCAGGGTCAGAGGCCCCCCTCCAGTCCCTCTCCCCTCCTTCTGCCTCCTGTGACTGTCTGCCAGGCCCCTTGGGCTCTCATCAGCTCTTGGCCTCAAGGTGGTCACGGCCCGGCTTGGTATCCGGAACCTGGACCCATTGTCATACGGAGATTAGGTCAACATGCTAACGGAGTGTTTGCTCTTGAAGCTGAGCTCAAAGCAATTCCCAGGAAAATTAGGAAGATCTGGCTGGCAGCGGGGTCTGTGCAAAGCCTAGCTGTGGAAGGTGTGGAAGGTGTGGAAGGCAGAGGCTCTGGGCCGCGGGACCCGCAACTGGGGCGGCAGCAGCGGGGGGAGGACCCTGAGTCCCACAGGGACGAGGATCACCTGCTGGAGCCACCACAGGGAGTCCCCAGCAGGCAGCCACACCACAAAGGACACTGGGGCAGGGGCCCAGGTGCATGATCCCCAATCGACCCCGTGCAGCTTGGGGACGTGCACTGCCCAGGCATGGGCTCCAGCAGCCCTTGGGACAAGCCCCTGCCGGTGGCCCACCGCGCATCCTGGCCCTGAACAGGGCTTGGCACATAATCAATCCAGCAGGAGGAAATGGGACTTGGGGACAAGACAAAGGAGCCAGGGCAGCCTTGGGCAGCAGAGGGAGTGCTGGACGACTTCGGAGCAGGGCAGGTCGGGGGCGTATAGGGACCTGCCTGGGGACCCAGCGAGCCTGCCACACACGTGCCAAGTTTCCTGAGCTGGGATCACGGCTGCTGGCTGTCGTCTGCCACAAGAGGAGGGGGCGGGGCAGAGGGGGTTGACCCTAAAGCCAGGCTTGCTTCTTCTGGGGTCCCCGTTCTTTACAGTGCTTGGGTACAAGGTCACCTCTCTGGGGCTTTCAGTGGACTCAGGGCCCATCTGGCGAAGACTGTAACTTGGACAAAGATTACATTCAGGGCCCTTTCGTTCCCTCCTGGGACTTTAGGTCTCTAAGCCTTTTATAACCCAGTGCTCCCCTGCCTTTCTCTTTTCTATGTGGCTAGCTGTCAGAGGGCAGGAGGAGGGCAAGTAAATACAAATTCTCACTAAAGTGTAAAAGATGGATAGGGTTTGTGTTAAGTTAGACCTCTTGAGAGAATCCCATGTAACACAGAAACCAGTCCCTAAAAGTGGCGCCCAGGCCATTATTGGCAAGGCTAGTAGAATTCATTCACTCGTTTTATTTCACTGGAGAAGCAGATGAAACTACCCACACCCCCCCGCCCCTGACCCTGTGGCGGGATACAGGCTGTGCTTATTTCCATGCAGGACAGTGGTGCCCATTGCCCCCCACCCTCCCCAAGGGTTCCTGGGTTGGGGGGAGGCCTGGGAGCTGTTCCCTTGACCCCTCCCTCCAAGAAAGCCCCATCTAGGAAATGGGAATCCGGCTCCTGGGCTGTCCTTACCTCCTAGGAATAGCCCCAAAGGATTGCATTGCCTCTGTGCCCTTCAGATTACAAAGGAGGGTTCAAGGAGCCCCGAGGGAAGTCAACTGTAGGACAGTCATCGGGATAACTCAGCCAAGGCCAGATCTAATTTAAGAAAATGTTGAAGAAAAAATAGAAAAAAAGAAAAAAAGAAAATCTGAGGGAATCTTTAGCTCAACGGTTAAGAGCCTGGCTCTGGAGTTCACACTCTAACAGTCGCCAGCTATTGGCCTTTGCACAACAAACATACTATCCCCGAGTCCCCATAAAATGGGGCAGTGCCTCCTCTACAGATTTATTTACGGTGATAAACTTAAAAGTGCTTGTGATGGTGAGTCGTCCATTCGGCGCACGTGGCCTCTGCATGACCCGTGCCTGCTTCCCGGGCAGGAGCAGGTGCCCCGGGACCTCAGACGCGTCATCCAGGCCCACAGGCCAACCGCAAGGGGTGCGAGCGACAAAACCGTAAATTCTGGAGGCGTGAGCTCATCCGAAGGTCAGGGACAGCTTCACGGAGGAAGGAGGGCTCCGAGGCCAGGGCTGAGGGTGGTTTTGGCAAAGAGGATGTGCGGGGTGTCCGAGGCAGGCAGTGTGGCTGGGACGGCCTGCAGGGGAGAGTTTGCACGTCACGCCGAGGAGTGGATGAGAGCTGGCGTGAGCTTGAGGGAGGGCATCCGCCCGCGCACTCAGCCATCAGTAGGGTTGTGCCAGGAAGAGGACGTCAGCAGCAGAGTGTCACTCAGACAGCAGAGTGTATTCGAAGTTCCCCATTCGCACTCTTTGTCTCCGTGCATGGAATCTGAAAAAAAAAAAAACAAAAAACAACAACCTAAAACCCTATTTCATTGGATTATGGTGACATGGTTCCTAAAGATCTAGTAGAGGAAGCGGGTCCCAGAGTGCACACAGTTTAAACAACATTTAATTTTGTGTCATCTAAGGGAGATCCCGACGAAAGCGGGCAATTCCGCCAGGCCGATTTTAGACACAAATTTTAGACTTCATTTAAAATGTATATTGAGGGACACCTGGGTGGCTGGCTCCTGATGTCAGCTCAGATCATGATCTCTGGATTCTGAGATCAAGCCCTGCGTCCGACTCCAGCTCGGTTCTTGGCAGGGAGTCTGCTTAGGGTTCTCTCTCCCTCTCCCTCTGCTCCTCCTCGCCAACCCCCCCCCATTCTCTCTTTCAAATAAATAAATACATCTTTTAAAAAAAATAAGCAGAATAAAATGCACATTGACAGTTGCTTGAAAGACTACTGTATACTGAAAACTGGTTTGACTCTTTTTTTCAGACTGATTTGCTATAAATTGTGATACTTAACGTGTGAGTAATATTATCAGGGCGCCTACTCAGAGTTTTGGGGAGAGGAAGGGGATAATGAGGGCTTGACCAGCAGGTGATGATTCTGCATGGGAACGTGTAATGCGTTGCCCTTGAGCTGTTGGGGAGGGTAAATCATGTGAAAAGAGGAAGATACGGGGAATAAAAGAGGGACTCCCCGAGGAAGTTCATGCTGTGTTGAGCATCCCTCAGATGCCCTTTGAAGAAAAAAAAAAAGCTCTAAAAAGAGTTCATATTTAGAAACAAGGAAGCTATCAGGGCACTGGGGAAACTTTAGTTCCCAGGTACGAGTGACTCATAAACCACACCAGTCACCCCGGAAGTCAACCATTTTGCCGAAAGGTGGAGAAAGGCAGGAGGATGTCACTGTTGGGGCAAATGTGTTGGAGGCATTCCCTGGGAATTTGCAAGAATTATTCTGGTGTGTCTCAGCAAGAAACTGACCGTGGGCAGGTGACAGTGACCAGGGCCCCATTGGAAAAGCCAGACCCAGGGTCAGGTCTGGCTGTGGCCGCCTTGCACCAGTCCCTGACAGCCACCACCTGCCCTTCCGGGGTGGCCTCTGCGTGAATTCCAAAATGTTTTCCTTCACAGAAAATCATGGTCCCCAAGCTGAAAGTACATATGCAGGAGGTCTAAAATCAAAGTGAATCGTAGTGAAAGCTGCCTCTTCTGGAAGCTACATAAAAATGAAGCATGGAGGGGAGTCTGGGGGGCTCAGGGGTTGAGCATCTGCCTTCGGCTCAGGGTGTGACCCCGGGGTCCCAGGATCAAGTCCCACATCTGGCTCCCCTGCAGGGAGCCTGCTTCTCCCTCTGCCTGTGTGTCTGCCTCTCTCTGTGTCTCTCATGAATAAATAAATAAAATCTTAAGAAAAGGAGAAGAAGAAGCGTGAAGGGATGAAGGAGTGCACCTGTCGTGATGAGCAGCAGGTGATGTACGGACGTGTTGGATGACTCTATTGTACGCCGATTAATATACGTTAACTTTACCAGAACAAAAATAAATCACCTTTAAAAATGACCTCTGAAAATGACCAAAGAGGGAGGAGGTGTGTGAGTTCCCCAGATACGGGGGGACTTGAGAACCCCCCGTCCATCTCCTCCGTCACCTCTGGTCCTCTCAGACTTCCCGTCCCCTTCCGCTTCCCATCCCTGTGTGTCTTGGAGCGCCCACTCCCCACGCCGTGACCATCCCCTCCCTGTCCCCATCTCAGAGCCCGTGCTTGCCTCTGGTTCTCAGGGTAGCCCTTCCTTACTTGCCCTCGAACTTCCCGAAAGAGCAGCGTGCGTCCGCGTCATGCCCCCCCCCGCTCTGTCCTGCGGCTGGCGGCCACCTAGACACAGTACCAGCTCCACAGAAACTGCTAGAGTGAGAAGCTAGAAAGGACACCTCCCTTCCAGAGCTGCTTCTGCTCCACCAGTCGGGGTCCCCATGCCTCCCAGGCCCCTTGAAACCTGGGAGTTAAGGATCTACCAGTTGGGGCTCCCGGGTCCCCCCAGGCCACAGGCCACCCCCAGTTGGGGGGAGCAGGGAGGCCTGGCTGTGCGTACATGGGAGCAAAGGGAGGATGGAGGCAGGACAGGAGAGGGGTGGCTCCGTGCTTTCCTCAGGGCTGGAGCTGCGAGGGGCAAAGAATCATCTTTTCTACCCTCTGTCCTTCAGGCCTCTGCTCAGCAACATCTCCCTGGAGCTGCAGGAGCTGTCTGGCCTCCTGGGTGCACCTGAGCAGCCCCTCCAAGGATGGGGTGGCCGAGCTTCCTGGTCCACAGCTGCCTGAGAGACAGAGCCTAGGACAGAGGTGGAAGGTCCTCTGGCCATGGCAGGACACACACGATGCCAACTGGTACAGTGTCAAGGGAGGGAAATGAGGAGCATGGAACCAGGGACTCCTCGAGTGCCCGCCTTTGGAGGCACAGAGGAGGAGCCAGCAGGGGCCCCGGTGCAAGACAGGCAGACATTCCACGGAGGCCCATGTGCTGGCAAAGTCAGGGTCTGGCAGGGGAGGTGGGTGAGGACTGCACGGTGGCAGGGGGACTGAAACGGGGGGAAGGCCCCAGAGCCACCTCAGAGCAACTTCCGGAGCTCCAGGTGGACGCCAGCCTGCAAGCCGGTACAGAGCTGCAGGTAGCAGGTGCTGTTCTGTGAGGTTCGACCCAGACAGGCCAGAAAGGAGCGGCGTGAGACAGGGTCTGTGAGTGGCAGGATCCCACACACTGGGCGGCTTATGGACAGAGGGACGGCATTTGTCTGACAGTCCTGCAGGCTGGAAGTCCAGGATCAAGGGCCCAGGAGAGCTGGTGTCTGGTGAGCCCCGCTTCCCGGTTTGCACTGGCCGGGTCTTCCTGCTGTGGCCTCCCGTGATAGAGGGCGGCAGGGGGCTCTCTGGGGTCTCTTCTGTGAGGACACTAACCCCATTCACCAGGGCCCTACCCTCATTACCTAAGCATCACTCAAGGCCCCATCCCCTAATACCATCATCGGGGGCGGGAGCGGGGCAGGAGGTGGGGGTGATGCTATTTAACATAGGGATTTGGGGGGACACCAAAGTGCCGACTACAGCAGGGTCACAGTAGACATCACCTGCCACCTGCAGGAACCACATTCCCAAGTGGGTGACCTACTAGGTCAGCATTTGTGTAGAGACAAGCCCAACTCTTGAGGAGCTTTGGGGGAGCTGGAGGGGTGCCGTGAGGGTAGCCTTTCATCATTCTCTTGTTCCATTGAGCGGTTGCCGTTTTCTTAAGGGTTGTTTTCTCGCTTGTAAGGCAAAACCCTCCCAACTTTGGATGTGGGTTAAGATGCAAAATGCTGTGTCACATGTAAGTGCGGCAGGTGGTTCACGTCACCGGCTCGCTGTGACTGTTGGTCCCGCTGGGGGTTTGGCTGCCCGAGCGCCTCGACCACGGGCCCTGGGAACCCAAGGAGCAAAGGCGCATGCATCCTGGCCACCACAGTGGGGGCCCTCAATCCAAGTCGCTGGTCCTCCCTTGTCTGCACTGTTGGCTGGGTAGTGAGGGGACGACGGGATGAAGTCACACTGTCCTGGATGACGCTCCTTCCTTTCCTCCAGAACTGTGATTTTAGCCGGAGTTGACCTGTGGAGGCCTATAATCTTGGAGGTTGTGTGTGTGTGAGAGACAGAGACAGAGACAGAGACAGAGGCAGAGGGGGCTGTAAGCCCATTGCCCTCCTGAGAGATAAGAGTTGGGTTTGCAGACCTGCCAATTCCATTGAGGATCCACTCACGACCCTGGTGGGACAGTGATTCTGCCCCAGGTAGAGCCGTTCAAAATCAGCAAGGGGTGTGGGCCATGGGGCGTTCGAGGGCTCTCCCCACTTCCACCTCAGTAGGGTCACAGACCCCGGCTGTAGACAAAGGTCTCAGAAGGTTGACACACCACAGACGTCTCAGTGTGGGACCGGAGGGGAGGGGAGCCAATCCCCTTCACAAGCCTCAGTTTCCCTACGTGTAAGATGAGGGAACGGAACCAGTCCAGCGTTCTCAGAGACGCACCAATAATCCAGCTCTCACAGAGGCACGCCCTTTGAGGGGCCCCTGAACAAGGCTGACAGCAGCCATTCACAGTGACAGTGTCACCATGGCAACCGAGGCATGCCACCTTGGCGTCGCCACACCGATACCTCTAAAGTGTTGCAGGAAAGAAAGAATCCATACACTGTAGTTCCATATTCTCGCGGCAGCAAGGCAGCCGAGCGGTGGATTTCAGGGTGTTGCAAGAGTGACCCCCACTCTGGGGACTTCAGCCCCAGGAGAGGCACAGCGGACACCCCCGGCCATTGGAGGACAGAGCCAGCGAGAAGGCAGGCCCAAACCTGCAGAGAGCGGAGCCGTGTTTCCCCAGGTGTGACCCCCCTGGGTTAAAATGCAGATTCCTGGGCCCTGCCCCAAGCCCACCGACTCGGATCCCCTGAGGGCAGCCCCAGGGAATCTATATTTTGCACCAGGTGCTCAAGCGGTTTTCATGCAAAGTGCGGAAGACAGAGACGAGCCAGCCAGCAGAATTTGAGTTTTAAAAGGGAGTCCTTGAACCCCGCTAAAGTTGGCCAGCTTTTATTTTATTTTAGCGAACAGGTCTCACCTAAATCAGCCCAGAAATGCCCGGATGGAGACAGCCGTGTTGATCAACACCTTGATTTGGGTGCACACGCAAACAACAGCCCCCCACAAGCTCATCTTCTCGACCCGCACAGGACCATCGTCTGCTCCTTATGCATTTAAGTCTGCAACTCTTGTTCCAGGAATGCTTATACTTGGGACGGATTTTCAAATTTCAAGGCAGGGATGGTACCTTACTTATCCCAGACTGGGATGTGTCAGGGCCAGAGGCAGTACGCAGTGGGGGTGCTCCATGTAAATGCCTGTTGAAGTGAATTAAAGAGAGATGTTTGCACAAAGGCTATGAGGCTTCCTCGGAAGCCCCAGATAAGCACCTTATCTTCCACCACCACCCAAGGCTTGCCCCAAGAGCACGCTATCAGGTGACTGCAGCCATATGTACACTCAGGACTCGTCGGGCCTCCCCACTTCACTGTTAAGGAAGTAACCCCAACATACAATAAATTGATGTGTCCAAAGTCCCCCAAGTAACAGCATAGTTGAGATAAGAGTTTTGAATCCATCACGTTCCCAAGAGCCAACAGAGGTTCCAGATATGAAATGCAGAAGTAGGCCTAGGAGAATTAGAAGTCAGCAATTCTTTAAATTAGCCACAGATCCTCTTGATAGTCCCAGTGCGTCCAAAAGACATCAATTTGGCCCATGTATGAATTCTTTGTTTAAAATAAAGATGAGCAGTATTTATTTGTACCTTTTAAAGGGCTTGGTGATCCGTTAAGCCCAGGTTTCCAGAGCAGTTCCACACCTGAGTCAGCCTCCTCTGCTTGTTCCCATGTCCTTGGCTGGAGAACCTGTTACTCAGTGGGTGTCCACCGTGGCTACCCCTGGGGAGACCTGAGAGTCCCGTCACTGTGGCCTCACCCCGTATGCACTAAAGCAGAACCACAGGGTATAAACCCCAAGCATTAAAAGGTGTGAAACACTCCCCAGTTGTCTCCAGTATGCAGCAAGATGGCATCCGCTGCCTTCCTTCATGGCCTCATGCCACTAAACGGAACTTTCTCCTCCAAACAAATGCCAATCATGTCACAAATGAGTGAGAAAAATCTATTTGGGATAGAATGAAGCCAGAGAGCTTAGATTATGCAATAACCAGCTCACCCAAACCAATGAAGCTATTATAGGGGAGTATTTTTTTTTTCTGCAAAACAAGAGTCCGTAATATTAACTAACATACTTTACTGATTCCCGTGCTCTTGGGGAAACTCTCCTGGATCCATTTTCCCTCTTCTTCAATTTTTTTTTAGGTAGCACGGCTATTTCAATGCTGGCTGACTGTCAGACCCACCTCGGGAGATGTGAATGAGCGGACTCGTGGCCCTGGATGTGGCCCAGGCCCTGGAATTTTTAAATTTTCCCCAAAGTGGCTTAATGGGCACCCAAGAGGTTGAGAGCCACTGATTCTGTCTTTCATCAAAAGTCTGTGCTAACATCTTCATTCCTTTTAAGACTGACGTCTTTCTTCCACATTCGATCTTAATAGTAATTTGGTCACTCGCAGAATTCTGGGTTGGAAGTCATTTTTCCCTGCATTTTGCAAGTGTTCACTCACCACCTTCAACTGTCAGTGTGAATGTCACCTCTTTTCCTTTGTGTGGGTTGTCTGTCTTTCTTTCCTCCCCAGCACCCCTCACATCGTCTCTCTGTCCTTGACATTCTGCATTCTTACTGCAGTGCATCTGGCTGGAGGTTTGTTGGTGGGTATCCTGCTTGCTTTTCAGTGTTGTCTATTTGGAAAATGCTGCCTTTCTTAAATTTTGAAAACCCAACAGCTACTACGTGTAGGGCTGGAGGATGTAGCCACAATCTATCCTATCCTATCCTATCCTATCCTATCCTATCCTATCCTATCCTATCATCTGTCATCCTGGAACTTGTATCAGATGTATGTTTCAGCATCTCAGTTCATCCTAAGTTTGTTTCATTCTCTTTCACATCTTTCCTTTTTTGTCTCATTATCATTAATTCCCTGGTGTGATCTTCTCTTTCACTAACTCTCTCTTTAACTGTATCTACTTTAGAGTTAGTTGTGTCTCACTAAATTGTTTATCTCAATATTTCCAGTTTTTAAAAATTTCCAGGCTCTCCAGTCAGTCATTTTTCTCACCTGCTTCTTGATTGCCAGCTTTGAGAGCTGTTTGTTTCTACTATTACCCCTGCCTCCGTGTCTTTGAAGAATGCTACAGTGAGTTAAAGCCCTTTAATAATGGCTCTAGTGTTTGGATTTCCTCAGAGGCATTGTCTTATTTGTTGTAGTTATTGGAAATGTTTTCAAGGCATTTATTTCTCTACTGTGTTCTGGGATGTTATTTTGCAGTCTCCTATTGTTTTGTCCATTCAGTGCCTCTACTCTCTCCTTTTATGGTTGGCAGGTTCAGGGTCAACTCCACCTGTGTATCCACCCCTCATCAAAGCCAGGAAAACAATCTTTATCAAAAGAAATTAGCTGTTTGTTCACAAGAGGAAAGCAACAGTCCTGCTCTTTGTTTCTCAGAATGAGCCAATTGCAGGCTCTTGTCACACATGGGGCACCATTGGTGTCCTTTGCTGCTTGGAAGTTGACATACTGATGGCACCGCCTGTCTGTAGGCCTAGACCCCATAGGCAGGTTGCTTTGGCCCTTTCCAAGAGTTTGCTCATTCAATTTATAGCATAGCTATAGAATAGAATAGCTGTGTATGTAAAGTATTTTGTGTGCATGTGTATTCGGATGCTTTGGGGTGGTAGAAGGAAAAAAGCCAATTCAATGTGACTTTAAAGAACTTTGCTATGTCATGCAGCTGCAATCTGGCTCTACTTGGTCCAGTTGTTCTTCAATGTGTTAGAAAGCTTCCATTCACCCTTCTAGACTGTCTCTCAACCTCTCTGGGTCCCCTCTGAGCTCTCCACCTCAGAAACCCACCCGGACGGACTTCCAGTTGAATTTTGCTAATGACGGCCATCAACAGAAGATCCTAGTGGGAAGTGGCTGTGAGGTTGAGCATTTCGTCTCCCAGCTGTCTCCTTGCAGGGACCCCTCAAACTGGCTGCAGTCCCCACAGTTGGACCCAACTTCTCAGAAGGCCATCTCCACACAGCCTGTCTGCCTCCAAGTTCTGGGAGGGATCCTCTCCCCTTTCAGGACTTGAGGTGCAGAGGGCAGGATGGAACAGCTGCCCTCACTGCTACTAACTACAAGTGGGCACTATACTCACCTCCCATATAATTTTTTAAATAATTACTTTATTAGACTCTCCACGTTATCCTGATTCCAATGTGCCATCTACTGGGAACTTGACTGGTTAAAAAAACAAAGTCACCAAGGATCAAGGTATTTTTTGAGTCTCCAATCTGCCATCTACAGTATGACCTTCCTCCTAATAGTGGTTGGTTGTCAGCTGGTGCCAGCAATAACTGTGCATACATGTTAACGTTCAGTGAGAGAGAAGAAATCATCTCTTCAAAGATCAAGGAGTCTTTCCCAGGGCTGCCTACCAACCTCCCTTGATGTTTCGTTGTCCATAACTGCTCACGTGTCCATGCCTGAGCCAATTCCTGGCCGTCAGAGAAAGGCCATGTATTGGTTGACTTCCATGGAGTGTTCAGACCCATTGCTATCAAAGAAGCTGCTATGATTGGCTTAGGAGGATGCTCTGAGATCCATCCTCCAATCCCAAGGCTGTTGCTACATGATGGGGCAGGAGTGGAATGGGTGACAAGGAGACATTCACCATTTCTGCTAAGTTTGGAGAGAACAGAGGATAACAACTCTGAATTTTAAGATGTATTTCCATGACAACTCCCTTTTCTTGGCAGTCTATAGAATTTTGTGGTTCTTTTTTTTTTTTTAAGACTTTATTTGAGAGAGAGAGAGTGTTAGAGAGCACTACTGGGGGGAGGGACAGAGTGAGGGGGAGAGGGACAAGCTGACCCGTTGTTGAGCATTGGTTCCCAATGTGGGGCTCGATCCCAGGACTCTGAGATCATGACCTGAGCCAAAGTCACCTGAGCCACCCAGGTGCCCAGAATTTTGTAGTTCTTCTGAAGACACTTGTTATTTGAAAGTAAAGTCTCCTGTAGCCTTAATAAGTCCCCAGATCCAAGACTACTTCCAAGATGCAAAAATGCTCTTGGTTTCCTTACCTGGAAGAGAATGACTATCACAAGAGCATTGCCTTGAATGAGGTCTTGTGTCCCATAAGGACATCCACACCAGGTGGGGAAGGCAGCCAGCCAGGTTCGGGTATAGCTCTGGGACTGGCTTTTATCCTGATGCAGTCTGACCATGGCAGTGTTCCAGAGGGCCATTGTCAAAGGCTTGGTGGGGTGGGGGGGAGTGTTGTTCATGATGGGTCCAATGCCAACCGAGTGTCAAGTGTCAGACACCACACCCTCTCTCCCTTTCTGTGAAACCAGACCTGGAGACAGTTTTTATTTCAAGATCCATCATTTAAGTAAGTTTCTTCACAAGAAGAGAAATGAGAATTTCCATAAATTACATCCGATTGCTACATATACCTATAAAAGGTGATTCTATATCCAGTGTACGAAACTTGTCCTGATTCTTCACCCTCTTTCCTCCTTCCTTCCTCCCTTCTCTTGTCAGCAGTAAAATTTGAAGCCAGCCTGCTCCCTCTGGGTGAATCTTGACCTGGAGAATAAAATTGTTTTTGTGTAAAAAGAAAACAAAGAATGACAGGAGTGTGTGTGTGTGTGTGTGTATCTGTGTTGTCATGTTTGAACATATATGTGTGTGTGAGGCCATGTGCATGCATATGCATGTGTGAGTGAGCATGCCTGAGATCATAATGGGGCACGTGCATACAGGTGTGAAGGTGCATATGCATGTGTGTGTGTGTGTGTGCACACAACGTGCTCTCTACTATGCATAGACCTCCTCAGCTACTAGAAATTTAAAAAAAAACAAAACAGGATTTAAAGATTAGCTAACTTTACAATCTTTTTTTATCTCAATGCATTTAATTAGAGCAAAAGACCCAGAAATCTGCCATCATCTTCCCGTTTTTGTCCTTCAGCAGAAAAGGACTTGGTGACCACAACAAAGATGAACAGAAGTTGATCTCCACTTGCCCTGCAGATGTACATGAATCATTTAATTATGTCTCCATTAGACAAAAGTATCAGCCTAAATATACTACCCAATATTATAAACTACACTCTATAAAATTTCAAATGATCTGATGATTTTAGTTATACTTTCCTCGAGAGAATTTTGCCAATACTTGAATCTATGTGGATTTACAAGCAGCACATCGTAACAGCCCCAATAAGCTCCCCAAGCGTGAGCTTCCATCCACGCCTGCCTGGAAGTGGGTGGGTTAACACACGTGAATGCCAATGGCACAGGGCTTAGTTATTAGAAAATTCTAAACCAAAAATCCTAGTAAGGCATTACTGTAACCAAATAACCCCAAACCCATTACATTAATTTAAAAAAACTAACCCAAAGGCAATTGATAAGCAAAGAGTGTAATAGTGATAACTAAGAGCCACCAACAATAAATAAATAAATAAATAAATAAATAAATAAATAATAAGTAAATAAGTAAATAAATAACATATAAAAGCCACCGAATGATGCCATGACATCAAAGTCTTCATCAATCACAATCACTGCTTCTATCCATCAGGAGAGTGGTTCCCCCCCAAAAAAATCATCCCCCAGAAAAGATGAGGCTGCCTCTGTTAAAGTTCATACAGGGTTCCTCATCGTGCAAGGCACTCCTACTTGCTTTTCAAACAGTGTTTGTATTGTGAAGTACGACATCAGCCGCTTTTTTACAGAAGACAAACTTCTCTTTCCTAGAAGCACGGTGGCCTGAAGTGACCCCAGTCCGTGCTCAGTCCGGATGCTTTGAGTGGCCCCCTGGTTGAATCACTAACAGGAGATAGAGAAGAAAAGCTATTCAGTGAGGATTGAATTAGTCCAGGAGGTCTGACCTCACCCTCCGAGGACGAGGGTGTTAAAAGTAAGTTGTTTTTGTTTTTTTTTTGTTTTGTTTTTTGTGTGTGTGTGTTTTTTTTTTTGTTTTTGTTTTTGTTTTTTAAAGGCCGCACTAAAAGCCATAGGGTGTCCGTGTTACACCCATTCGCCTGGGGAAGGAATGGCAAAGAAACCAGGGTTGTTCCCTCAGTAGCACAGTTTGGGATAAGGTGTCCAGTGGCAACACCCTGCCCAGCCAACTGGCTGTAGCTCAAAGGAACTAGACAGAACCGAAGACCCCAGGGTGGACCCTGGAGGAGTCCGCGGCACACATGCGCACGCACAGAACTCAGGGGCACATCTTCATCCAACCGGGCATATGCAAAATCAGCCCCACAGTAACTTGGAATTTATTTGTATGCTCTCTGGTTTTTTTTAATGTGTGTAAGGAAATTAACAAATGCTATATATATATACTTTTAAAGATTTTATTTATTTATTCCTGAGAGACAGAGAGAGGCAGAGACACAGGCAGAGGGAGAAGCAGGCTCCGTGCACGGAGCCCAACATGGGACTCGATCCCAGGATTCCAGGATCACGCCCTGGGCTGAAGGCAGCGCTAAACCACTGAGCCACCCATGCATCCCCAAATGCTATATTTTAAGTGAAGATTTGACCATTAATCTGTCATTAAAGCTTATATGGGATTTTTCATATGAGAATGTCTTTGGTGGCCTATGTCCCTAATCTTCAGATCTGAGGCAGAGTGGGAGGCACCCCGGGCATGGGCCCTGGACACCGCTTACGCATTTCCAGCAAATGAGCAACATGCTGATTGTATCTAGTGCCTATAAAACATCAGTAACCTTACTCATTCATTTCATAGGTCACAAGTAAATAGCCCACTGTTTTGCACAAAGACAAAAGCCAACATAACTATGCTTCTTTGTGGGGCCTCTGGGTGGCTCAGGGGTTGAGTGTCTGCCTTCGGCTCAGGGCGTGGTCCCGGGGTCCCGGCATCCAGTCCTGCATCGGGATCCCCTCGAGGAGCCTGCTTCTCCCTTTGCCTGTGTCTCTTGTGAATAAAGAAGACCTTTAAGAAATATGCTTCTTTTTCAGATAAGAAGCACCAAAAAAACTCTATTTCTTTCCATCCACCGCGGCTCCCCAGGAGGGCCCCTCCTATCCTCTGGCTCCTCTCCTAGTCTTCAAATTTTCTCTTGTGTAACTTCTAAAGTACTTTTGCAAGATCATATGCAAGATCACTTTCTAAGCTGATAGGTAAACACCAGTATGCCTGTAATCAGTCAAGGATGGAATCCAGCCCCTTGTGAATATTGACATTTTTCAAAAAAAAAAAACAAAACCTTCTATCATCTCTCAAGTGTAACCAGTTGAATCTAAATAACCCAGCGACTTGACACCAAGCCACTGGCCATTGGAGAAGCACAAGAGCCAGCTCTTCTTGGATAGTCAGGAATTTTGTGTGGATTCTTTCCTCTCTGAACGTGGATCTCCGCCCTCCCACGTCTACCGATGTCAACCGAACATGGTATATTAAATACTGACACTGTTGAATGTTGCCTGAGGGTTGAGAAATCCCCTGACCCTGTTGTGCCCCAGTAAATGGTTTACTCCAAGGAATGCCCTTCCTCCTGTGACTTGGTAGGATTCATGGATGCCCCCCTCGTTTACCTATGACGGGTTCAGGCACAGATCCCCCCAAGTTCCTATTCTTTGCCTCATCAATAATTAGCTCAACTGCTCATTCCCACTGATCGACTGAAACAAATGCTTCTTATCAGAGCTCATTAAGGACCATCTCTTCTGGGTCACCGAGCTTTGGCCTGAGCCAACAGCCACCCCTCCGGGAGCGTAGCAGGTGTCTCCAGCTTACTATGGGATCCTGCGGTCTCTCCTCCACCTCACTTCCTCATACCTTGTCCCTTTGAGTTCTGTCTACCCCTCTTTTGGAACAAACCTCCTGCCCCCGTTGCCTGGCTCTTGAGAAGCTGCCAAATCTTCAGCCAGTGTGATCTTACTGTGCCCACGGTCCCCTCCTCTTGGCCAAGGTGCCTTTCCCTCCCTCAAGACTTCGTTCAAAGTCTCTCCTTACTAAAGCCCAGATTGGTTTTTGATTTGACAATATCCATTTAAGGCTTTTTGAGTTACCTTGACGTGCTCTCCTAGTAAAATGTAATTTTTAAATTATCTGGGACGTAGGGCACTGAGTATGGAAAAATGACTCTTGAATTGCGGTCCTCACTCTGATCGATGCACAGCTGGGGGCAGTGATGTAGGTCCGAAGTACAAACTTTGACGTGGTTGTAACTTCTGGCTTTACGAAGTGTTTATTGGAAATGCGTCTATTAATGAGACGAACTGATTTGAGAGCAGAAGCAACACACACACTCCTCGGTTCAAGGAAAGGATCCCATCCCACTATGCTCACTAGCATGACTTGACTTGACTCCTGGCATCTGCTCCCAGGCAAATGGCTTGAGCTTTCGGTGTAGGAAATTCCTGAATGATCCATCCACTTTCAGTGGACAGTATCCACAGACAGCCCAAATATTCTCTCCGTACCCACCCCCCCTCAATATCCCTTCCTGGCTATTTCCAACAATCCTATGACTCTAGCCATTTCCAATCAAACCTACACCTAGTGGGACTTCAAAGTTACAATGAATCCCGACCTTGCGTTTCCCTCAGTGACTGGACTTTCCCAGGGTCTCTGTCCACCATCCACCTAGTCCTGGAAGCACCTGGGACAGAGGGACCTGAGCGAGTGACCTCATCTGCTCACGGCTGAGTCCACAGAGACTGCCCCCTCTGCCAGAGGGGGTGACCTATGTCACAGGTAAGCCCCCTGGGTGACATGTCGGTGAAGAGAAGGAATGCCCCAGGAGCCTAAGGCGATGGTTCCCAAACTGTGCACCAGGGCACCCCGAGGAACCTCAGCAAGTTCACTGGGGCACTGTGGGGTATTTAAAATTTCTCAGGGGTACACAGAGACACCTGCAGGACACCAGACAGCCTGCTGTTATTGAGTTGTTTGGACCTAATAAATTATCAACAATTAATCGATCGAACTATTCGATATTTCTTTTGGTTGAGGGTGAAGGAGTTAGACAACACCTCCCCCAAGAACATGCCGCTTTGACACAATTTTGAGCTAAAGGCAACTGAGACCCTGTTGGTCCTCTCTTAACTCCATAGAAGGATCTAAATTGGGGGTCTTTCCAGAATAAGGGTTCTTAGCAGAGATAAATTCTATCTATATAGCGGAGCAACCATCTCATCACCAAACATCTGCTCTCCTTGTCGGCCTGTGAAGTGCCTTCCTTCCCTCTGAAGCCCCAGACCCCTGCCTGTCTGTCCTTCCTTCAGGATGACATCTGTGCCTCATGATGCCTGACTGCCTGAACGTCCACACCCGTGTGGACTCCCTGATGCACACTATTAAATTTAATTTTCTCCTGTCAATCTGTGTCATGGCAACTTGATTCTTAGTCCAGCTAGAAGGACCCTTAAGGGGGCAGGAATCCTTCTCCCCGACACCCTCTGCCCCCCTCCCCCATGGCACCTGCAGCCCGTGTCGGCCCCCCAGCAAGGGCGGGGCTGCTCCATCAGGCTCTGTTCCATCTTCTGCTCTCTGCGAAGGTCCCCGAATGGTTCCACGCTCCTGTAATTTTAATTCTTTGAGTGCCCGTCCTTTTTAACATGCATATCATACTATACCTTTTCTTTTTTTAATACAGATTTTATTAATTTATGAGAAAGACAGCATGAGCAGGGTGAGCAGGGGTAGGCAGTTGGAGAGGGAGAAGCAGACTCCTTGCTGGGCAGGGAGCCCGATGCGAGACTCAATCCCAGGACCCTGAGGTCATGACCTGAGTTAAAGGCAGACACTTAACTTACTGAGCCACCCAGGCACCCACTACTATACATTTTCATAAAAATATAAAGAAAATCAGCATTTCTATTCTTCTGCAGGAGACATGGATGGCCTCTAATGATCGCTATTGTCACCTACAGTTCTGGTTTTTCCTATTTTAAACTGCAAAAGAAGGTGTGCACATGTGTGTGTGGGGTGGGGGCTGGGTGTGAGCACGTACATGTGAGCTTCTTTCTATGAGTTTTTTTGTCTATTGCTATTGTAACAAATCACCATAAACCTGGTGCGTTAAATAATACGGATTTGTTGTCCTACAGTTCTGGAGATGGAGAGTCAAACACAGATCCCACCAAACTAAAACCAAGGCTCCAGAAGGGCTGTGTTCCTTCCAAGGGCTGTAGGGGAGGATCCAACTCTTTGCCTTGTCCATCTTTGGACAAGTTAGATTGTTAAAATTAAAAAGTGCTTCAAAGGGTTTTGTTTGTTAGACAACTAAAGTACTTGAAGGGAAAATAAAAATATTTATTTTTTTAAGGTTTTATTTATTTATTCATGAGAGACACAGAGAGGCAGAGACACGGGCAGAGGGAGAAGTAGGGTGCCCATGGGGAGCCTGATGTGGGACTCGATCCCAGGACCCCGGGATCATGACCTGAGCCAAAGCCAGATGCTCAACTGCTGAGCCACCCAGGCACCCCCAAAATAAAAATATTTTAATATAAGAAATGCATTCAAAATATTTATGGACATTTAATAAACAGGTTCAGAGGCTTCCTTTCCCCCCCAATGATTATTCAAATTCTCCAAATTTATATGCAATAAGGTAAAGTAAACATAAAAGCACAAAAAAAGGGGCACCTGGGTGGATCAGTTGGTTGAACGTCTGCCTTTGGCTCAGGTCATGATCCCAGGGTCCTGGGATCGAGTCCCGCATCAGGCTCCCTGCTCAGTGGGGAGCCTGCTTATCCCTCTCCTACCTGCTTGTGCTCTCGCGGTCGCTATGTCTGTCTGTCTGTCTGTCTCTCTCAAATAAATAAAACCTTTAAAAAATAAAAATATAATAGACAGCTGTGGATAAAGCAAACATGAGATTGTTGCAAATAATCTTTCCTATACACAAAAATATCCTCCAGGACATCACAATATCTAAATCGAAAAATAGAAGCTCCTCTGCCAGGTATGGCTGTGAGTAGACTTATGTACCCTATATAAAGCCTTTGTCAGGGATGCCCGGGTGGTTGAGCATCAGCCTTTGGCTCAGGGCGTGATCCCGGGGTCTGGGGATCGAGTCCCGCATCGGGTTCTCTGCAGGGAGCCTGCTTCTCCCTCTGCCTGTATCTCTGCCTCTCTCTGTGTTTCTCATGAATAAATAAATAAAATCTTTAAAAAAAAAAAGCCATTATCAGTTCTTCTGTAAAATGAATTTGCCCAGAGAGAATTTTGCAATATAAAGATGAGTTTTCCTGTGTGTCTCCCAGCATTCGAGTTTATAACGAGGTTCCTGTGTGCAGCCCCTTCTAGGAGAGCTCGCCCACCCGGTGCCCTGGAGCCCTGCAGCTCCCTGTCCAGAGTCAGCTCTAACCTGGGCATCCGGGGCCCCTTCCCGCCCTCACTGGGGAAGCTGGGTGCGACAGCGGGCCTTCTCCCGTTTCCTGCTGCAGCTCCCTTGTCCACATACCTCCCGCTTTGTAAGAGCCCCCCAGGAGAGGTCGGTACAGATCTGTCCCAGCCTGTGCTTCGCCCCAGTCTGATCCCAGCTCCTCATCTCTCCCAATGCCCCGGGTGTCCGTCCTCCCCCCATCCCGGGAGCCCACCCAGAGCACTGTTGCCCCATGTCGGCCCCCGAAAAAGGTGTGGATCTAGTTTTTACCCTGCATCTGTCTTCTCTTTACATACTTCCTTTCTAAATTGTTTTGATTGATTGAGAAACAGAGAGAGAGAGAGAGAGCAGGGGGAAGGGGGAGAGCGAGAGGATCTTGAGCAGACCCCGAGCTGAGCACGGAGCCTGGCACGAGTCTCGATCTCACGACGCGAAGACCATGACGTGAGCTGAAACCAAGAATCGGACGCTTAACCGACTGAGCCACCCAGGCATCTCCTTTTACACACTTCTTGTTATTACTGTGTGTTCGAGACAATGAAAATGTTTCAAGGCACCAGACAGCGTAGCAGCTTCGAGTTTCTTCTCATGTATGTACATATATATTTCTGCAACATTCAAACTATTTCAAAGATTTAGCTGCCCATTTATTATCAGACAAAAATTCAGAATGCAACCTGGGAGGTCACGGTCAGTCCTCACCTGATGTGGCCCCCAACAGCCTCATGACTGATTGTCCCCCACCTCCCGGGGCACAGTTTCTCTTGGATGTCTGTAGGAGTCCCCTGGGGCTGCTAAAGCAATCCTATAGCCTGAGGAACCATCCTCTTACAGTCCAGACGCTGGAGGCCCGAGAGCCAGGTGTGGACAGGGCTGGCGTCTCCCGTGGCCATCTCTCCGAGGCCTGCAGACGGCTGCCTTCTCCCGTACCCTCACGTGGTCGTCCTCTGGACACGCACTCCCTGGCGTCTCTGCATTTCCTCTCCCTCTGGCACCAGTGGGCTCGGGCAAGAGCCACTCTAACCCTCTCATTTGAACTGAGCACTTCCTTCAAGGAGCTGGGTCTCCAAACACAGTCACCCGCCGAGGTTCCAGGGCCCAGGCCTTCCGTGGATGAGCTTGGGGGGTGGCGCACAAGTCAGCGCAGGGCCCCACCCTGCCCCATTCCACACCCTCTGCTGTCCCCAGGGCTCCGTCCCCTGAGCTGTCGCTACCAGCTTGAGGCTCAGCGACCGGGCCCAACCTCAGGCTTTATTGGCTCTCTCTGCTTCTGAGCTCAAATGATGGCCACGTTTCCACCTTCCCCCGGGTCTCTCTGCAGCTCCAGACTCAAGCCTTCGTTTCCCTCCCTCAATGCCATCTCCATTTGGGCCTCCCTGGAATCTGCGCTGCAGATGGAACTATCCAAGCCTGAATGAGTCACCTCCCAGCAGACACTCAGTCTCCTTCCCACCTACGTTGATCCCCCCAACACCAGGCCCAATGGCCTCAGTGCGCCGCTCCTTCTAGCTAGTAATTAGGGAAAGAGAATGGGCCACGAGTGCTTTTCTTCTAAACTAACCAAGTGAGGCTGCAGAAAAATCAGGGCGCAGAGGCTGGTCATCACAGAGGGCACCCGCAGGATGGGGTCTGGGCTCAGTCCTGTCACCTGTAGAAAGAGACACCAGAAGGTCGGTGGTGGCTAGGCACCTGACAAGCAAAACCCTTTGGAGCATTTATTCCATTTTAACAACCTAGACTTATAAACTTGCGAACAATCTTAAACATTTCAATATTATGTTTAAAACTTAGTAAAATTCTCCCCTGCAGGAGGCCAGGCTTTGTCCTGGAGCCTCGCGGTGGAGTGCAGAGCGGGGCTCACCTGGCAGCCCTGGGACGGCGACCGTGCGGTCACAGCATTTTGCCAACATTGCAAAGGTGAAATATTTTCACTGCAATCCTGAGGACCACAGCTTCTTTCTGCCCACACGTTGGCTTTATCCCAGGGCTCTTGTGGATGCTACAGCCGCCGCGGGCACATTTGGACGCGTGCTGAGGGGAAGCTGAGTTGGGGGTACATTTCGGTTGGGATGAGTCATTTTGATGTTGTCTGCCGTCATGTGTAGGTCATTTGTGGTTAACTGTGAAGGGTGGGAACGGCTTCCAGGGACGCTCCGACCACCCGCAGCGCTGGTTCGGGTTCTCCGATGCTGCCCAGCGCCCCACGTTTGTGGGTTCCAGAGGGCTGGAGACAGGAAGCTTCCAGGATGGGGAACGGCAGAGGGTCCATCCATCCCCTCCTTAGAAATGCTGTTTATAAATTGTCATAAGAAGTGAGCAAAGCATACGCACCCTGAAAATGTAGTTCAAATATTACAGAATTAAGATTCTTCGGTCGTTTGATGTTGCAGTACTGCTGGTTTTTGAGCATTTATAATTCATTGCGGGTTCTTTTCTCATTTTAAATAGATACCTGCTCCTGGGCTGCTGTCGTATTTATAATTTTGTGTCATATTTTATAATTTTGTGGCTTACTTCTTAAAGAGGGTCCTCCCACAATGGATAAACTTCAGCCCCCGTACGATACGGGCCTGGCTCTAGTAGAGCTTCTTGCAAATATGCACCGCCCTCTTCCAGAAGCATAAGATGCTCAGGCCTTGTGTAAATAGGCCGTTGCTTCAGGGAAGAACTAGAATGTGCCAATACCTAAAAAAATCCAGTCCCATCTGCGCCCAGTTACTGGGTCCTTCCGACCATGGTTGGAATTTTATGTTTGGTTCTGTGCATTGGTTTAGCACTTTCTTCTCTTTTTAAAATTGCCTTCTGATCCATCATGTCCTGGGACAGCTGGGGCAGTGAGGCAGGACTGGCAGGTCACAAGTCCCTGCTCGACGGAAATAAACACCGACCAAAACAGAGGCTCAGCCATTGGCAATGTGCGCTCAAACCTAGGGGCCTGGAATCCAGACTTAGACACTCCAGTCCTTGCCTGGATGCACGGCCAGTGAATATGAACATACCCAGTGAGGGTCAGAGGCTGACATTTGCAGGGGCAGCCAAGATGCGTGCAAGGAAATATCCTCTCCTTCAGGCCCAAAGGAGGATGCTCATGAGCCCCAGGGGTTAATGTACCTCAGCAGGCGTTTCTGGTCCAACTGGAAAAACCAGGCCAGGCCCTGGGTGGTTGCAGGCTGCCCAGTGGGAAGAGGAGAAGTTTCCTCAAGCTAGTAGTGAGAAAAGAAGGTAAGAAAAGAAGCTGAATCACTAAGCAAGTAAACACACACCACCCAGATTCCCACTGGTGGAACCGGTCCTGGGGGGCTCTGGGCCCCTCACCCCGGGCACCCTGGCTGCACGTCCCGGCCAAGGAAGGGTCAGGGCTCATGCAGCCTCTTCTCCTCACTGATTCCCATTTCTACCATTCCCCTTGCTCTCCATCCCATCTCCCCGCCTCCCACCCAACTCCCAGGTAGGACCCGTGACCCTACGCCTCTTCTAACACCCCAGCCAGCTGTGCTCTTGTGGCCGAGAAGTAAACTTGGAAATGTGAGAAACCCAACTTCCCGGGCGAGGCTATCTGGGAGTTGGGGAGGGTGGGAACACAGTCTGTGGGGCTCAGGCTTGGGCATGACTCTGCTGTCACCCACTCTGGGTGCAGGGGTGCTGGTCCAGCCTGGAGCCCCAACTCTGCATCTCGCTCACCTTGATGGTGGTACCATATGATGCCCAGCCCAACTACTCAGCTGGAGGACATGCAGTAGATGTGGACTCCGGTCTGTCCCATCTCCTGAATGGTGGCCCAGCCCCTGACCACCGTGCAACTCTGAAGGACACGCTCAAACTCTGTGTCGCTTCTGTAGGGTAGGCTAATGGCCCCCGACTTCCAGTATCATGCCCAGAATCTAAGGAGATCATTTTTAGCAAATGCCATCAAAGGACCCAGCACATGGTAAACCCTCTTAAAACTTAAAAAAAAAAAAAAAAGATTAAACCTAGTGCCTTAGTCCATTCGGGTAGCTACAACAAAAATACCACAGCCTGGGTGGCTCAAACAACAAACATTGCTCACAGTTCTAGATGCCGGAAAGACTGAGATCAAGGTGCCTGCACATTCTGTGAGGTCACCTCTTCCCGGGTCATTGCCAACTGTGTTCTCCTTGTGTCCTCACACGGAGCCAGAGGCCAGGGAGCTCTGCAGGGGCCCCCTCCATGAGGGCACTGACCCTATTCATGGGGCTTCATCCTCATGACCTACAGGTCTACCAGAAGCCCCATCTCCTAATATATTGGGGGTTAGGATTTCACCATGAAAATCTTTTCGGGGGGGACACAAATATTTCATCTATAGCATTATTGTACTGATTACATTCCCATTAAAAATAATAAAATTTTAATTTGTGAATAAATACACAAAATTATTATTATTATTATTTTAAAAGATTTTATTTATTTATTCATGAGAGACATACAGAGAGAGAAACAGAGACATAGGCAGAGGGAGAAGCAGGCTCCATACAGGGATCCTGATGTGGGACTCGATCCCCAGGACTCCAGCATCACACCTAGGCCGGAAGGCAGATGCCCAACCGCCGAGCCACCCAGGCATCCCAAAATTTTATTATTTTTAATGGGAATGTAATCAGTGCAATAAGTAGTACTGATTTAATATGACTTGCATCACAGATTATATTCTAGAAATATTGACCATATACTCTCCTTTCTCAAGTCTTTCTCCTGTTTGGGTTCTCCTGAATAAGAACCAACATGGCACCGGGAAATTATTTTATCCTCCCAAACTCCTCCTTGATAAACCGGAAATTACATTCGTCTAGAGTTTGTAAAAATAAGAATGTACGTGGCTCCCCTTTTACCACCTCTTCGTTGGATTTCGGGAGGAGGGAAGACGTTTTATACCTAGAAGTCAAGCTACCTTTGAGTACGTGTCAAGCTTCATGTCGACAGCACCAAGGCCACGGTGAGATTATGGGTTTAAAGTTCATCAACAACCAGACAAAAATGCCCAGGTTCTGAGAATTGGGCCACAGGCTCCTTTCTCAAGACCAGGACCTGGATGTTTTGCTTCGCTGGGCGGGCCATCAGCTGGCTCCCGCCCGTGGCTCCGTGTCAGGGCCGTCATCACCGTTATTCTGTAGAGGTAGAAAGGCTCTTCCCTTCCCGCTCTATCTTCTCGGTGGCTGGTCCCTGGAGAACACCTGTGAGGGCGTTCTAACAGGTGTCAGATGCCGTCCAGGTGTGGTAACGACAGGCTGGGCGCATGAGAGGCCGGCAAGTGCCTTTCTACACCTCGTGTCCCTTGATCGTCTCAGTAACGGGGAGCACTGGGCCCGCCTTGGAGAATGTCATCTACTTCTCATGATTACATTTCAAGGATGACGGTGCCAGGGTTTAAAACCAGTTGTCTGGCTTCAACCAGCTTGATCAGAACACACTGCTCAGCTAGCCCCTCTCCAGGGAGTGCCTGCTCATCCCAAGCAAGAGTTAATTATTGGGATCAGGACGTGGCCGAGGGGCCATGGTGTGCGGCCTCATGGAGATTTTAGCTCCAGCAAAGGTGTCTCTCAGGTAAGGAACTGCTTTTCTGAAGACTAAAATCACCCTGGGAGGTCATTCACTTTGCTCAGGTTGCTTCTCGTCTGTCTCACACTGTTCCAGCCAGCTCCATCCATTCACAAATTAAAATTTTATTATTTTATAATCTATATTATAGATTATATATATATATCTATATATCTATGTATTATCATCTGTATTATTTATTTATGACCCTCTGCCTCCCCAACGAGACTCCATAATGGAGTCTGCTCCCAACCCCTCCTAAAGCCTCCTCCAAATGCTCTCCTCCGCCCAGCACCCAGCAGCCCCCTAAGTCTGCCACCACTCCCCCCTGACACGCCGTCCGGGCACCTGGCGCAGGTGAGGCTTCTCAGGTGGGTTCTCCACTCAATGCTTCCCAATGCTCACATGTGTCTTTTAAAAGGAGAGTCCAGTTGGCTTTTAGTATGACTTGTGAAATACGACACTGAGGATCAGCGGTGGATGCGGTCGCTCTGGCTACTTACCAATGGGACAGAATGTAAATCCGGTCCTCTCTTCATCTCCACGCAGGGAGGGCATCTCAGGGACAGCAGGCCGGCGACGAGGTGGGGAGCTTTGTCAAAACATTGCTTCGTGATTTAATTTAACTTTTAGGTTTAAACCCACCATCACCCCTGTGCCGGTGTAAAAGCCAAGCTGCAAATGTGCCCCCTTAAATATGCCATTTCTTTTCCGATGATTTTAAATTTTAAATCAGCATAAGGAAGCCAGCAAGAGAGTGATCTCTGAGGGCATGGAGGTCCAGGTGGTCACCAGTGAGGACCGGAGGAGAGCCCCCCGGGAAAGTCACAGTGCAAGGCTGGCCCTCACCCTTCCAGGTGAAACCCCATCCATCTGACAAGGTCTAAAACCCTGCTCGAGGCAGCCTCCTGTCCCCGAAGCCCGGAGGCGGCTGGGAGGGGGTGGACAGAGTGTGTCCTGGACCACCAGCGTCAGCCTCACCCCTGAAACCACCATAGAAGGCTCTTGGAGGCAAGGCTCATAAATTTGCATTTTCTATCAAGCTTTTGAGGTGATTCTTACATAGAATGACCCCCGAGAATTACTGGAGACATCACACACTCATATATCCATACAGATGACCTCCGTGGCGGCACTTTCCCCATCTTCCATGTCTGATCAACCCTCTTCTGTTTTGTTTGTTTGCTTATTTTAGCTGGATTCACATTGGATGGAATGAAGGTGAGGTCCCGCTGGTGCGGAGCTGGCTGCCTGCCACCTGACCCCCTGTGACCTGACTTGCACAGTTGTTTTACCATCAGGAAGCAACCGACCCATTATTTTTGAGCCTTTGGGTCACTTCTCCATGCAGGACAAAAAGTGCTTTTAAAAACTCCTGTTGTGGGTCACCTGGGTGGCTCAGTGGTTGAGAGTCTGTCTCTGGCTCAGGGTGTGATCCCAGGATCCTAGATCGAGTCCCACATCGTGCTCCTCACAGGGAGCCTGCTTCTCCTTCTGCCTATGTCTCTCATGAATAAATAAATAACATCTTCAAACAAAAAAAGAAATCCTGTTGTTTTTGCTAATCTCACTGTTACACCTGAAGCCACCTCGTCCTACGCAGTTGTGGTATCATTGATGGTTTCATGTGTGGCTGGACAGTTTCAGGTATTAATTCATCTGCTTTCCTTACCCTCTCTCTTTCCTCTTGGTCTGGACCAAGCCAGCACTGGACTTTGTTTCTCTGGAGCCCAAGGAGGGAAGTGGCCAGAAGTGGGTCTTTCTGGTTCTTTTAGTCCAAAAGCCTAAAGCCTTAGCAGAATATTCTAGACAGCAGCCTTTTAAAAGGCTGTAAAATGAAAGGAGGAAGACAATTTGCTTCGAGGGAGAGGAAGTTCCCTTTGGCGGGGCAGGCCCTCCTCCTGGCCCTGCAGGGCCCATGGGGACAACATTCTGTAGGCGATGCTGGTGACGGCTTCACATCTTTTTCAGCAAAACATTGAGGGTAGATGTGCTTCCTCATGGCAGCCACCCCTTACCTCTAGCTGTGCTCTGGGTTCGTGGCTTCCTTTCTAAGCAACTGCGAGGCATCTCACTCTAAATTTTTATATTGAAATGGGGAGATTCATTCGGTTGGAAAATTCGAGAATTAAACGTCGATGTTGTCATGATGACGAGACACGTCTTAAAAATAAATTTAAAAAATTAAAAAAATAAATCCATGTTTTATGTGTTATGTCTATGTTTTATGTCTATTTTATTCCAAATTAAAAAAAAATAAATCCAAAGTTTAAATAAATCCTTAAGAGGCTACACGATGAGGGTACCTGGCCTGAAAGAGCTGGAAGGGACCCAACAGGGAATGTGTTTGCAGAGACTGATTTATACACGGCTGGTCTCAAGAGTTGGATACAAGTATAGAATGGAAAGAAAGAAAAACTAAACAATAAGGTGAGCAACATAAAGAAACAGGACAGGAGGACAAAGAAGAAGAAAAAGCAGCTGACCATAGAGGTGGACACAATAAATGTGCTTCTGAGCTTCCCAGAAACCAAGGACGGAGAAGTGGAGGGAAGCTCTGAGTCCTGTGGAGGGGAAAGCAGAGCAGTTCACCTTGGCAGATGATGGTCCTTTCCAGAAGGACCAAATTCTGCACTGCAATCCCCCTGCCGGCACAGAGACAGGGCCGTGTGCGGCCTGGGGGGCCAGTAGGAATGCCCGTTCTCTACACGGGTGCTCCTTCTATAAACAACACAGAGGGAAATCCTCTATTATTGGACTGGCTGTAAGATTGTGCCTCAGAAGGAGGACGCCTGGGTCCCTCAATGGTTGAGCGTCTGCCCTTGGCTCAGGGCGTGATCCCAGGGTCCTGGGATCGAGTCCCCTGCAGAGAGCCTGCTTCTCCCTCTGCCTGTGTCTCTGCCTCTCTCTCTCTCTCTCTCTGTCTCTCATGAATAAATAAATAAAAATCTTTAAAAAAAAAAAAAAAAGAAGGAGAAGGGCATGAGGTGTCACTTCCTTCTCTCATGCTCTCCTAATTCTACAACAACCAGGTTTTTGTCACTCTAGAATCCCCCTCACCATGCTCCCCGGATCGAGACAGGTGCAGCCTGGTCCTCCCACACATCACAGGCACCTGCTTCCTTCTCCTTGAACTCTTGTCACGCAGCCTCCCAGATGCTCCCCTGGCTGGGTGGCCCCCTTCCTGCCTGATGACGGGCTGCACCTTCTCATCCTCCTTCTGTGGGCTCCCTCTGACCCCCTGGCAGGTGCCCCCTGGGGCTCTGTCTCCCCAAGCCCCTGGCTTTCAGCAGCATCCCCCTGCTGACCCCCAACCGCGCCGTGTCCACTCCCCCGGCTCCGACTGCGTCCTGACCATCTCCGCCCAGAGGGCTGATGGCCATCTCTGCTCACTGCCCAGGGCTGCTGTCACTACATACCACGGGCCCGGCAGCTGAAGCAATTTTCTTCCTCAGAGTTCTGAAGGACAAAAGTCCAAGATCAAGGTGTCGTCAGGGTTGGTTTCTCCTGAGGCCCCTCTGCTTGGCCTTTGGGTGGTGGTCTTCTCGCCGTGCCCTCGCCCGGTCATCCCTCCATATGTCCAAATTCCTCTTCTTATAAGGACATGAGTCCAACGGATCAGAGCCACCCTAAGGGCCTCATTTTAACTGAACCACCCTTTTGAAGGCCCCATCTCCAAGTACGGTCACCCTGGGGCTCTGGGGTTAGGGCTTCACCCTATGGGAGGGGTGGTGTGGGACTATTCAGCCCACAGCAGCGTCTCAGACTCAGTACGCCCACGGCCGCGTTCTTGGTTTCATCCCCCAAATCTGCCTTCCCCATCCCAGTCAAGGGCACCCGATTGCTCTAGCCGTTCAGACCAAAGCCCCTGGGGGCCTCCCTGACTTCTCACCTCAAGGCCCACATTCTTTCGGCTAATGTGAATCTTATCTGCTCCCCCACCCATCCCCCAGGGACCGTGACACCCAGAGCACCACTGGACGTCCCCCTTTCCAAGGACCCTCCTCACCCGCACAGGGGCCCCAGCAATTCAGTCTTATCGTGGCCGAGAGCACAGTCTTATCATGCCTCCCGGACACAAGCCAGGTCGTGTGATTTCTCTGCCACCACCCACCTCGGAATACAACCCAAAATTCTTTTTGTTGCTCGGAGGCCTTGCATCATCGGCCCTACTCCCTATCTCTTACTCTTTATGGTTCTTGTCTCTTGGGCTGTTCCTCTGGGCCCCATGTGAACTCCTGCAGGGAGGGACCTCTGCCTGGAAAGCTTTTTCTCTGGCAGATGCACCTGTTACCTCTCCTACCTTACAGGTTGGACGGGAACCCTCTCCTATCATCACTCTGTCCCCTTGCAGTGAGTTTTATTTTTCTTTTTAGCACTTAGCACCCTCTGATTCCACGTGTTTATTATTTATAAGTTTCTACCTTCTCTGATGGGATGAAAACTGCACGATGACTCACAGTGGGCTCCCTCTGTGCCCCCAGCACAGGGCCTGGCACAACGCAGGTGCCCAGTAAATGTGTGCGGCCACCCCACAGAGCAGAAGGAGGCATGTGGGAGCGGGGGGGCCTCCTCTGTAGTTTCTCTAAGCTGAGGAATTTAAGAGGCTAGGAGAGAGAGAGCAGAGAAGGCAAGGATGATTCCTACTCAGTAGTAGCTTCTGACCTCAGCCCTCTAGGGAGATGGGGACTCTGGGACAGGCCACGAGGCATCGGGCGTCCACCAGACCCAGCAACTTCTGGAACAGCTCATGACGGTTCTAAGCATGTTCCATGCAGGGCCAGCCCCTGGGAGGCCATCCCTGCTCCTTATGGGCCGTGCAAGCTGGCAGCCAGGTCTTCCAAGTTTTAAAGAGGAGCTGGAAAGCTGCATTTTTATGTGAAGTTTCTTGATTTTAAACTGTTAGTTCAAACGCTCTTAGCACTCTGATTCTACTAAGACACGTCATAGCAGGTTTGGCCCGTGACAACCAATTAAGAGGTTTGTTATAAATCAATCTAAAGTGGCTGGGCACATTTTTAAAGTAATTGATGCCTCTACTTCTGGCCTCTAATTATATATTTAAGTCAGAGAACAATTAAGATACAAAACCATGATTCAACTTTACAAACCACGTGCAGGAGAGTAGTGCTAGAGGGTTAGTTTCTCCTACCTTTCGACAGCACATGGACAGGCAGCCTCATGAGGGGCTCACGAGGAATTTTCATATGAATCGGAATAAATCGTCTTTTCCATGAGACATTTCCTGGCTTGTTGGAAACCTGCCATGTTAAAACTGCCATACAGTGTGATCCCGGGGTCCTGGGATCGAGTCCCACATTGGGCTTCCTGCATGGAGCCTGCTTCTCCCTCTGCCTGTGTCTCTGCCTCTCTCTGTGTCTAACATGAATAATTAAATAAATTTAAAAAAAATAAAACTGCCATACATCTGAGTACAAATGTGGAAGGCACTCCTTGGATTTGGTCTGTACACGACATGCACAGCCACACAGGCCAATCCCAGGTATGAATGTCTCTGTCCAGCCCGTCCTAGACCTAAACTGCTTGAAAGTTGTCTGAATTCTCCCTTCCTTGGAAGAGGTGGCAACTTTTACTTGCCCAGCTCTTCACGGTTTGCAAAGTCTCTCTTCATTCATTGGCTAATTGAATCCCCTGCAATACAGATATATGTTATTATGCCTATTTTATGGATAGAGGAATTCATTCTCAGAGGATTTCAGCAATTTGCCTGTGAGATTCTGAAAGTAGTTAGAGGCAAAGTGGAGTACAAACCCCAATTCTCTGACGTAAGGAGTCCCTGAGGTCTGGGCTGTTCCACCTGGCATGGTCCGGACCGCTTTGCCCTTGTCCTCATCCTGGCGGGCACTCTCACTCACACTCAGCCCTTTAGCTCACTGAACAGTGATCTCCAGCCCTTCCCAGGGCACACAGCCAGGGAGATACGGGGGGTGGGGCCAGGGACCGTCAACAGTCCCTTTTTTAAATCAGTAAAGAAGGAAGTAGATTTTTGTTTTCTTCCTTCTTTATAGTGGAATCATTTGCTGTTTTACAGCAGACATTTTGTACTCAAGACTGAAAGACTTTTACAACTGGGAACATGACCAGTTATATTTTCCTTATTACTTTGCTGAGTAACTTATCACTCTCCATTTACATAAAATTGTCCTTTATTGTCAGGTGCGGGCTCCCCAGATAACCGCCAACACACCCAGACAAAGACCAGTTTATCAGTCATGATGATAAGGCCCTGTGATGTCTGGGAGAGGGGAGGGGGGGCAGGACCCACCCAGGCCTGGAAGTGGAGCTTGAGGTGGGGCCTTCAGGGTAGGGTGGGGGGATGGTTTGAGCGGAACTGGGTGTGGATCCTGTTGCAACATTCGGGACTGGTGGAAACAGCTGGGCAAGGAGTGTGAGGCAGGGATTTGAAGAATCACAGGGCATAAATTAATGATATTTGTCACTGAAGAATTGGTGGGGCCTCCTAGAGGTTTCACTAGTGAACAATCAAGTCATTTCCCTGGGCCAGAGATCTCCTGGAATAGTGCAGTCATGCTACTGAAGACAGTCAGATCTTGTTAACGGAGACAGTGAGCTGTTTTGAGTGTAGGCCTAAGTGGTCTCTGTGCTCATTCTTTAAAGGGCAGATTCACTAAAGCAGTTATGGTTTCTGAAAACCAGTGAGAAAAAAAAAAGTGCACATGTGTATATACACATATGTGCAGATGAGCACATGTATGTGCATATTTAAATTGTGTCCGGCATGTCAGAGATCCCCAAATGAATAGAACGAGGAGCATTCAAGTCAAGATGAGCTATGCTGTTTGTCGATCAGTTATGGCTCGTTTTCTAGGTGGACGTATTTGTGATAACCAAGTTGCAATGTGGGGCGTCCTCGCACCTGAAGAAAGGGAAGGAGGAGCAGAGCTCACTGCAAGCTGTTGGCTGTCCCCAGATGTTCCTGTTCTGCTTCAGAGCACATTGACCATTGACCCACCCCAACATAGCTGTCGCCTGCTTCACCTGTTGTAGTGGCTCTCATGGCTGGACATTGTGTTTCTCGGGGGAGAGAGATTTAAGAGTTTTATGTAACTTTGGGCCAACCATTACCAGGAAGGAGACAGAGAACTGGCATAGCTCCCCAAGCTGACTTCCTAACTCAGAGTAGTAGGGCTTGGAGGGTGGGGGCAGGAAGGGACTGGGACAATGGTGACAAATTCAGCAGGTGTACCAAGGTCTGGTTATAGAGGCTCTGGGAGTCCCAAATATCCACTCAAAATCTGAAGGATATTTAAGTGTGAATACGGAAGAGAACATCTATAGAATCACCAGGCCAGTTTAATCTTCTTTTTAAAGTTGTGTATTTTAGCCAGAAAAAAGAAAATATATAGAAGCGGGGGGGGGGGGGGGGGATATGTTTAATGATGAGAAATACCCTTATAAGAAAACCTTGAATTTAAAATATTTAAGAACTTACTATGGGGACACCTGGGTAGCTCAGCCAGTTAACTTCTGGACTCTTGGTTTTGGCTCAGGTTGTGACCTCAGGGTCTTGAGATTGAGCCCCATGTTAGGCTCTGCACTAAGCAGGGAGTCTGCTGGAGATTCTCCTTCTCCCTCTGCCTCTATCCACCCCCTCACTCATGCCCTTTATCTCTCCCTTAAAAAAACAAAACAAAACAAAACAAACTTACTATGAATGAACTATTTCTAATTCTTCTCTCTTTCAAAAAAAAATATTTATTCAGATCAATACCCCTAAAAAGACTTATTTTTGTAAGGTGGGGCTGGCAGGAGGGCAAAACTCCAGGGATCACATGAGGGGTTCGGTAAGACCCATTTCATCAGAGCAACCTTTCTGGAAATAGAATTGCATTGGTAGTTAATACATTTAATTTCTCTTGATAGACCCTAGGTAACGTGCTGTTGGGGAAGAAAAATTTTCCTTTACCCTTCCAAAGTTCCTGCATCTGGTCTAAGAACCAAATTGACATGATGCAGATTAACAGGAGAACAATAAAATTTAATTTCATGACTACGGAAGCCAAGTCATGAAAGGTAAAATGATTCCAAAAGCAAAAGTTTCCAAGACAGAAAGGTAAAATGAGGTTGTCTATGCCCCCCTGAGCTAAGGAATGGGTTAGGGGTCTGGGTTTCAAAGGGAAAGAGAACACTTCACAGGGCGATGAGACGAAGAGCAGATGTTTGGTAATCAGATGTCCACCCTGCCCACAGATGGGTCACCCAGATAAATTCATCTCTGCTAATAACTCCAATTCTGGGAAAGATCCTCAATTTGGATTCTTCTATGGAGTTAAGGGATGGGTAAAAGTTTCTCTTGAGCCAACAGGGTCTTGGTTGCCTTCAGCTCAAAATAGTCCACAGGCCAAAAGGGTGTATTTGGGGGAAGACATACTCTGAACCCCTTCAGTGCATTCTGAGATGAATAATAAAACCTGCATTACTCATTTAGAGACAAATTTAATAAAACGCTAAAAAAAAAAAAAAGAGAGAGAGAGAGATGGAAAAATATTTGCTATACCAATGAAGCTGAAAGCTATTTCTGGTTTCTAACCACCCCCATCCCCTGCAAGCACCTCCCCTCCCTGCCCTGTACCTGGGTGGGGGAAGGGAAGGGGGCAGAAACCAGAGGTGCAAATTCATCTCACCTTCCCGCTTAAACCCTTAAGGATCCCCTCACCCCACCCCGCACTGAGGTCAAACCAAATTCTTTGAATGAGTCTTTGAGCTCTGATCCAGCCCCTTTTTAAATGTTGTCAAGGAGCAGCGTTTGTCCTTCCAGCAACATCTGGCACACGCTCTGCAAAACACACCCAAGCAGAGTACAAAGGAGGGGATTTGGACCTGCTGGTGCCTGCCCTGCCTCGGTGCCCACCACAGGCATCTCCTCCATGCCTGTACAGGTGTGGCCCTGCCCTCTGTAGCTTGTCCACACACATGTAAAGTGAGGGAACAGGTCTCCCTGTCTGGGGAGGAAAGGGAAGCAGCCCCTTTACATTCCCTGTCCCACACTAGAGCCACTCGCTGCCTCCCTCTAGCCTCAGGTTGATGAGACTGGCAGCCTGGCTTTGTACAGGTGCAGAGGATTCCCAGCCCCTCCCTAAAGAATCCTCATGGATAAGATGGGCAGCAGGTCTGGAGAGCAGGACGTGTGGAAGGCTTTGTGACAGCCACGCCACCTTGCAGAGTAGCCCCTGCACGCCTCAACTAGTCCCGACTTCTATAACCTTGCATTCAAAGCCCAGGAGCTGGGCTTGAAATTGAATTCTGGAGGCTGAACTTTAAAGAAGTTTGTTTAACCATGAATTGTTATTGTTAGGGCTAGTGCTGCATTTATTAAAATGCTTTAAAGGGCACTGCAGGTACCCATACCCGGTTCGCATCTGCACTCTCCTGGGAGCCTGCAATTATGCTGTCATTAAAGTCCAGAATGTTGGCACTCGACAATGTCATGTAAATATTAGTCTTGACACAGTGAAAACAAGTTTTTCTTTCACTACAACGAGTGGAACATATTCCATTGGGGCCCAGGGAGAGGGTAGATGGAGGATGGACAACACTGGGGAGGCAAGACTTGGATCCTCCAAAGTAGACCCAAAGTGTTTTGATGAGAGGCAGATCTTAGGACTCCCCAGGCTGAGGTTGGTGGTTCATCCATCCAGAGGTTGATTCTAGAATGGATTAATTCAAAATGGATTAATTCACATAGGTAGGAAGTGAATACATTTACTTTATGGTTTTTAGAGCCACAGGTATCATCTTGAGAGTCTAGAATATGTCCCCATAGGGATGCGGGTCTGAGTCTGGGTAGGTGTTTTGCTAGGCATGTTTTAGGAGGAGGGGAGGCATCCTGAGCACTTTTCTAGTAGTAGTAGCAGTAGTAGTAGTAGTAGTAGTAGTAGTAGTAGAAGTAGGATTAGAAGTAGGAATAGCAGTAACTAACTGGGCATTTAATAGGTGCTGGGTGCTCTTCGAAATCTTTAACACGTCATAACTCATTTGAACAGAGTTGCATCTCTATGAGACTTTACAGAGAAGACTAGGGCATCAAGAGGTTAGGAGATTCTGTCCTGTTGCAGGTTCTCTGGCAGGAAGGAAGTTTCCTGGGGAGTGTTACTGGGGTCGGCCTTCGGGGAGTGAAGGAGGCAGAGTCAGGCAGAGGGAAGCATCAAGCTGTGGGGCAGTTACCCCAAGGTGTCCTCCACCACCCTGGGCAGCTCCGGCTCCACCTGAGTTGTCCCGAATTGGAGACAGGGGCTCCAGTCAACCAGCCATTGGATGCAGGCTGCCTCAGAAAGCGCTGAGCTCACAGGCCAGGTGTCTGTCAGCAGGACAGCCGTGGATTTTGTAGGCTGGGGTGGGGTGAGGTGGGGGGGATTAGGAATCAGAGGAATGGGCTTCAGCAGGGGCCCGGGGGGTGGGGGGGGTAGGCAGGTAGTGGTGGGCACATGTAGGGAGCTGACTAGCCTGCATATGAAGAGCCTGCACACTTGGAGGCGATGGGCTGTGTCCCTGTCCCTTCATCCCTGGGCGAGGGTAAAGAGAGTCACCCACAAGTAAGCCCAGTAGCTCAGGAGAGGAGAGAAAACAGACATCAAGCAAGAGAAAGGTCACAAAGTCATGTCAAAGGCAAAATGTGGTCTCCCCTCCCTGGCTTCCTGGGACTGGAGGGGTGTCTCAGGAAGGCGGTGGGACCTCGTCCGAGCACCTCTGCTCTTGGGGACAAGACACCAGCTGTAAAGACCAGAAGACCAGGCTCCAGTCTGGCTTCGAGGACTGTGTCTGACTCGGACTCTGGTTGATGGAAACCACACCCAGGAAAGCCCGGCACAGACCCGCGGCCAGAGAAGCCCAGGTCTGCCTCAGAAAAGTCTATGATCCCTCCACTCGGAGGCACAGATGCTTCCAGGTGTTTTCATCGGGCAACAGACGGTTGCTCAAGCAGCTGGGCAGCGGGAGGAGCCCTCCCCTGCCCCACTGGACCAAGGAAGTCCCCTGAGGGCAGAGCTGGGGGCTACCAGGACCTCGGGATAGCAGAGCAGGAATCCTGGTCCTTCCTTCTGGACAGGGTCCAAGGGAAGCCATGTGACCACCAACTGCTGCTTCTCCTTCCCCTTCTCAAGTGAAGTTTTGTTTTTTGTTTTTTTTTTAATCACAGTTACCCCTATTTTTCCTCCATCCTTACGAATCAGGTGTGTTGGGGACAGTGATAGTGATAACTTAGCCTCTCAATGAATGCACATCAGCCAGCCCCCGCCATCCGCATGGGGTGTCCCCCTGGGGCTGAGAACCGCTGGGAAGGAGGACCAAGGTTGGCTGGTGGGACTCAGGGCATCGGAGGAGGCTGACAAGGGAAGCCGGAGATAAGAGGTGTTCTTTCTCCACTAACAGCTTCTGCTGGTCCCCGCCCCCTGCGCCCCCCCCCCCCCCCCCGGTCCCTGGCACCCTTTCCCCTGGAACTGCCCACCTCTGGGGTCTGGAGTCAAGGGGACTTTAGGATTTGGGGGCTCCGATAGCAGGACAGCCTCCCTGGCAGGGGCCTCTACCCAAGCCCTGGGCTGGGAGCCCAGGCCCTCATTCCCACTTAGCTGCCTAAGCGACACCCAAGACCAGAGACCCAGTTCTGGTCTCCGCACGCCTGTGTGACCCTGGGAGCTCTGTGTCCTCCGGGACACCGTGTGTCCTCAGCTGTGACACGGGGATACCTGTGCGCCTACCTCCTAACGAGGTCACCGGCTTGGTGACTGTTTAATAAAAGGCCATTGTTATTTTCACAGGGCCCGGGACGCAGTGCATGCTGAGCCTCGGAGCCAAGCCTTGCAACTGGCTTCCACCTCGAAAAAAGAACAAATACGGAAAACTTTTTCCTTTGTTTGAACAACTGGGATGCAGATTTGTGTGAAGAACTCGCTGAGAGCGTGGTGTCTGCCTGAAGGGGCCCACGGGGTGAGGTTCCGGAGGGGCCTCACCCATCTCTCCAGGACTCGCCAAAGATCCTGCACACTCCCAAGGATGGTTTCAAGTGGCTGAGGCCTTGACACTCCTCCTGCAGCACTTCACTGGGAATAAATCCTGTGCCCCGCCTTTCCCAGGGATGTGTTCAGTCTCTTTCCGACTGTGGGTACCGATGGGACTCTCGGGGCTCATTAACACAACGGAAGTACAAAATTACCTTCTCCATCATAAATAGCGTGGAGCAGAAGGTCTAATTAACAGCTGACCATGAATTATTCCCATCAACAGACTTGCTTCTAAGGGCACATATTTTTTTTTTTTAATTTTATTTTATTTTATTTTATTTTATTTTATTTTATTTTATTTTATTTTATTATTATTTTTTAAAGATTTTATTTATTTGACCCATAAAAAATATTTTATTTATTCAAGAGAGGCACAGAGAGAGGCAGAGACACAGGCAGAGGGAGAAGCAGGCTCCCTGTGGGGAGCCCCACACGGGACTTGATCCCAGGACCCCGGGATCATGACATGAGCCAAAGGCAGATGCTCAACCACTGAGCCACCCAGGCGTCCCTAGGGACACACATTTTAAAACCAATCAGTCTAATGATTATGCCCACGTCATTTTTATTTTATTTTAATTTTTTTCCCACGTCATTTTTAAAACTATGAAATATTCCATACATATGACAGCATACATATAATGCAAAAAAAAAATGAGGTATAAAGAGAAAAGGAAGGGAACACCTATGTCCTCATGGTCCTGGTTAACAATGGTCACCAACACCAGCCCGTTGGTCCCCTCACTTAAAATCCTTTCCCATTACATGCCCCCTATTCCCACTGGGGAAACCACAATATCAAATCTTATATTTGCCCATTTCGTTCTACGCTTCGTGGTTTTATATGTATGTATATCTGCATATACCGAAAAGCTATAAATATATCATCTAATGTTAAATGTTTGGATATTTATGTAGGTGGAATCACCTGCATGTGTCCTTGCAGCAAAAAACTTGCTTTTTTGCTCAAAAATTTGTAGGAGTTTTTTTCATCGTAATGGGTACAGTAATTTCAGTCTTTTGAATAGAGCACTACACATGAATTCCCTTTCCTATTAGCAAGAGCTGACAGGAGTTTCCTGTCCATCTTTGGGTGGTTTCCAGTTTTCCGCAATAGAAATGGTGCTTCTGTGAACATTCCTGGGGGAATTTCTGGGCACAGTTCAAGAGTTTCTTTAGGGTGCACACTTCAGTAGAATTTCTGGGTAAAAATCTTACGTTTCTTCGACATGGTGGGGTGATACAGAAAAGGTTTTCAATGTGGTTGTAGCAATTCAAACCCTCTTCTTTTCTCGCCCCCTCCCAGCTGACTCAGTTTTGGTCATACATAGTATTGAGCGACTTTAATTTTTGCTTATCTGGTGTGTGTCTGTGTTAAAATATGCTTGACATAAAATTTACCATTTTAACCATTTTTAGGGGCACAGTTCAGTGGTTTTAAAATACATTCACTTTATCGTGCAGCCATCACCATAACCCATCTCTAGAACTTTCCACTTTGTCCAGTTGAAACTTTGTCCCCCTTAAACAATAACCCCCTCCCCCCCACCCCTGGCACCCCCGACTCTATGAATCTGACTATTCCAGAAACCTCATATCAGTGGAATCATACAGCATCTGTGCTATCGTGTCTGGCTTAGTGCACTCAACGTGGTATCCTCAGGGTTCCTCTACGCTGGAGCACTTGCTCAGTTTTGTGTTCGATATACTATAACGGGGGGCATTTTCCAGGGTATTGGGTAGAGGACTTGAGATGGTGCAATTGAGGGAGCTGCCAACCAGCCCCTGTGTGTCCCTTGTCTCCACATGTGATGCTGAAGCTTGACGACCACAGAGCAGGGAAGGATGTTGTCTTGGCCCGGGCTGCTCTAGCAAAATACCACAGGGGGCAGCTTAAACAGTGAACGTTTATTTCTCACAGTTCTAGAGGCTGGAAAGTCCAAGGTCAGGATGCTGGCCTGTTTGGTTCCTGGTGAGGACTCTCTGGCTTGCAGATGGCAGCCTTCTTGATGTGTCTTCACATGGCCTTTCATTGGGGTGCACACATGAAGAGAGGGAGACGGAGACAGAGACCGAGACAGACACACCTGCAGAGATCTCTCTAGCTCTTCTTATAAAGGCCATCAACCCTGTCAATCACCAGTCCACCCTGTGACCTCATTTCTGCTGGATTATCTAAAAGCCCTAATTCCATGTACAGTCACATTGGGGGTCAGGACTTCTACATGGGCGTTTGGGGGATCATCATTCAGTCCACAACAGATGTAAAGTGGCAGACAGAAGAGGCAAGTTAGAACCCAGATGCATGGGCTGGAGCCCATGAGGCCAGACGGTTGCCCATGACCTTGATGAGAGTGTCCCACGGAAGCTGGGGCAAGGGCTGGTCATCACAGAGCTAAACACACACCAACAACCAAGGAGTTGGAGAAGCTGAAGGATCTGCAGGGAAAGGCCTGGCTGTGCCTCATGCAAGGAGGGGTGTCAACCGACCAGCAACACGATCCGGGAGCAAAATCCAGTCCTGCTTCACTTCTGCCCTCCAGATCCCCCAAGATCCCTTCTGGCCCAACCTAAACCCATACACACAAAGTAGGGAATTCTGGTGAAGTCGTGTCATTGCAAAGCTACTACATCTCCTAGAAGTTCTAGCACGTTTATTTTCACGTATGGTCTTTAATCCATCAGAATTGACTTACGCCTATAATGGGAAGGAGGATTCTAACTCCATCTTTTTCCATACGATCCTCGGTTTCCGTGAGACTTCTCCACGGACCTGTATGCCGCCTGTTTACATGTCACATCTCCATACGCACATGGTTCTGTTTCTTGGCTCTCTGTTCTTCCCCTTCACCGTTCTTCTTTTCCCCACGCCAGGACCATTGGGCTGCTTCTTATAACAAAGTCATTAGACTCAATCTCCTGCGATTGGTCTTCTGAGACAGTTTATTTGGGAAGAATCCTGCCATGTCTTTGCTTTTGTCGGGCGTGTTTTGGTGCTTCTTAGCTCTTTGTTCTTCCATGCTCTTGCATATATATTTTAACTCATCAGTGAGCTCCAGGACACATGCATCAGAATTTTGGTTGCAACTGTGCTCAATATATGACATCAATTCGAGGGGACAGTTGACATCCTTATAATACTACACCTTCTGTAAATGCAATGTATTTCTTTCTTTTTTTTTTTTTTAAGGATGTTATTTATTTATTCATGAGAGACACAGAGAGAGAGGCAGAGACACAGGCAGAGGGAGAAGCAGGCACCATGCGGGTTGTGGGACTCGATCCCGGGGACTCCAGGGTCATGCCCTGAGCCGAAGGCAGACACTTAACCGCTGAGCCACCCAGGCTTCCCTCTTTCTTTCTATTTATTTAATCTTTAATACCTTTCAGCAAAGGCTTATAATTTTCTCTCTAAGGGTTTTCACATATTTGGGTAAGATTTATTCAAGGCAACTAATTTTTGTTGCCATTTAAGTGGTAAACCTTTGGCTTTTTTTTTCCCCGACTTTTTTGATGACACATTTCAAAGATGCAGAAAATCTGAAAGATTAGTACAATAGACATATGTCCACACTCCTCCTAGAGCCAACAACTCTTAACATTTCCCCATAGGTGGCTTTTTCTAATGAGCCATTTGAAATTAAATTGCAGACATCATGACACTTCATTCCTCAATATTTCTACATGCCTCTTCTAAAAATGACATTCACTCACAAAATCATGCTACCATGATTAAACGATACATTTTTAAAAAGCACTTCCAGTGGCTAGTTGGTGACATAGAAGAAAGCAAGTTGGGGATCCCTGGGTGGCGCAGCGGTTTGGCGCCTGCCTTTGGCCCAGGGCGCGATCCTGGAGACCCGGGATCGAATCCCACATCGGGCTCCCGGTGCATGGAGCCTGCTTCTCCCTCTGACTATGTCTCTGCCTCTCTCTCTCTCTCTCTCTGTGACTATCATAAATAAATAAAAATTAAAAAAAAAGAAGAAAGCAAGTTATTTTGTGCATTGTCTCTGCGTCTTGCATCAAATATAGACCACTAAGCTTTCTTTATAATTCTGTTTTTCTCTTGAATCTTTGAGGTTTTATAGGTACACAACGACATCAACTTCAAATAATGACAGACTAATTTCTTTCATTGTAACTTTCATCAGGTTAATTTCTCAAATAATGACAGACTAGTTTCTTCCATTGTAATTTTCATCAGGTTAATTTCTCATTCTTGCTAAAAAACATCCCATACAAAGTTGAGTAGAAGTGGTGCTAGCAACAATCCCTTCCTTTTCACCACTAAGAGTGATATTTTTGGAAATTTTTATAGATCTCCTTTATCAAGTAAGAAAGCTTCCTTTCATTTCATCTTTGTAAAGGATGTTTTTTTTTTATATTATCATGGAGACATGTTGAATTTTATTGAATGCTCTTTTTAAATATATTAAGGTAGTTTATGATTTATGTTGTCATGTTGAACTGTAGTGAGAGGTTTTCTAACATTAAAGCAACATTATATTCCTGGGATAAATCCAACTTGATTGTAATCTTTCTTGTAGAATGTTGGATTCATTTTGTTAATATTTGTTTAGGATTTCTACATTTATATTCATGAGTTACATTGGCTTGTGATTTTCCCTTAACTATCTTTGCTGGTGTAGGCATTGATAAATAAATGAATATTTTCTGTTTTTTTGATTCCTTGGAAGAATTTTTGGAAAACTAGAATACTCAATTTCTTAACTGCTCCTAAGAATTAACCTGGGAAATCATCTGGCCAGTTATTTGGTGTAAGTGTCTATATATTCCTTAAAAAAAAAAAAGTGTCCATGTATGTCCATCAATAAAGTCTGCTCGTTGTGTTGTTCACATCTTTTATGTTTTCACTGATGTTTGTTTGCTTGACCTTTGATGGTCAAGAGAGAAGGTGGTAGATTTGGAAAGATTTTGTAATTCTATAAATGTTTCCTTTATACATTTTTGGAAACTATGTTGTTAGGGATATGCAAGTTCACAACTACTATACTTTCCAAGCAATTTGTTTATTTTATTATTATAAGTGGCTCTCCTTATTCTCAATAAAGCCTTTTGTTTTCAGGTCTATTTTGTCCATTATTAATATAGCCAAACCAGCTTTCTTTTATATATGTCCATTCTACATATGTTTCATAAGTAGCACAGCATATGGCTGTCTTAAAAAACTAGATGATCTGATAATCTATGTATTTTTAAAATATCTATTCATGGTAACTGGACAGTTCAGAGTATATTTTTAAAGATTTTATTTATTTATTCATGAGAGACACAGACAGAGAGGCAGAGACATAGGCAGAGGGAAAAGCAGGATCCATGCAGGGAATCGGATGTGGGACTTGATCCCAGGACCCTGGAATCACACCCTGAGCCAAAGGCAGGTGCTCAACCACTGAGCCACCAGGTGTCCCCTAGTTCAGAGTATTTACATGTACTATCATTGCTCATGTATTTTGCATACACTTATCCACGTATATTTTGTGATTTCTTTTTGTCCTGTTTTTTTCTGGGTTCAGTCTTACTCCTTTCACCATCATCCTTCTTTGCTTCACTTTTTTTGGCTTCATTGAGTTCTTTCCCACTTATTCCATTTTTTTCTTCTTCGGGTTGGACATATCAACATACACTGTTATTCTTATACCTTATACCTTATTGTTTGTTTGTTGGTTGGTTGTTGGTTTGTTTTAAAGATTGTATTTATTAATTTGAGAGAGAAAAAGAGAGAAAAGGCATTTATTTATTTGGAAAAAAAAGAGAAAAAGCATTTATTTATTTGAGAGAGAAAAAGAGAGAGAAAGCATGAGCTGGGTGGGGGGAACGACAGAGGAAGAGGGAGAAGCAGATTCCTCAATGAGCAGGGAGCTCGATCCCAGGACCCCGGGATCATGACCTGAGCTGAAGGCAGATGCTTAACCGACTGGTCCACCCAGGCGCCCCTATTTCTTATTCTTTTGTAATTATCCTTTTAACAAGCATTTCAGCAATGTCGAACATTAATCAGTGTGTTTCTTCTATTCCAGAGGAATACAATCATCAAAATGCCTTAATCTTATTCATTATGCTAGGGATAACACTAAGTTTTCATGCTTTTATTTTCTGGTATCTCCGTTCTACTTGTTGCTGCTGCTGCTGCTTCTTCTACCTTTGCAAATTAAACATTATCAGAGGTACCGTGTTTTGCTGGCAATATTGGTTTAGATTGACCCACATTTTTACCACATCCTTCACTCACCACCGCCTCTTGTGTGTCAGGCTTCCCTTCTGGGATCGTTTTCCTTCTTCTTGAACTGTGTCCTTTTCAGGTTTCCTTGTGGTTAATACTGTCTTGATTTGTCCGAAAATGTCTTTTCCCTCTTTCTTGAAGGATATTTTTTGCAGGATGTAAACTTCTAGGTTGACAGTCACTTTTTCCTGATGCTTTGAATATTTCATGCCATTTTATTCTGACTGCCCTTTAGGGAGCTAAGTCCTTTGCCCCAGGAGGTTTTTCTAGAATTTCTCTTTATTTTAAGGATTCTGCCTTCTAACTATATTATGTTTAACTATGGATTCCCCTTTTACCTGCTTTGAATTTGTTGTGCTTCAATAATCTAAAGACATATAACTTTTATTAATTTTGGGAAACTTTAAAAAAAAATTTATTTGTTTTATTCTTTTAGAGAGTGGGGAGGGGCAGAGGGAGAGAGAGAACCTCAAGCAGATGCCCCGCTGAGTGCTGAGCCTGATGAAGGGCTCAATCTCCCAACCCTGAGAACATGACCTGAGTCAAAATCAAGAGTTGGACACTTAACTGACTGAGCCACCCAGGTGCCCCAATTTTGGAAAACTTTTAGTCATTATTGCTTCTGCCTTGTTCTACCTCTTATCACATTTTGGAAGTCTAATCAGACCTATTTTATTTTATTTTTAAGTAGACTCCATGTCCAGCGTGGACATCAATGTGGGGCTTGAACTCCTGACTTTGAGACTAGGACCTGAGCTGAGACCAAGAGTCAGATGCTTAATGGACTGATCCACCCAGACTCCCTTAACCAGGTCTATTTAGATCTTCTTCCTCTATCTCCACATCATACAGCATATTTTTCATATATTTTTTTAAAAAAAGACTTTGTCCTTGTGTGAATTTTGGATAATTTCTCCAGGTCTGTATTCCATATCATGGAGTCTCTCTTCGGCTACTGAAATTCTTTTTCTTCTGGAAGTTCTCTTTACTATTTCCCCCTCTAGTTCTACTAATTTTTTTTTTTTTTTAATATTTGCTTCCAGGGCACTTGGGTGACTCAGTTGGTTAAGTGTCCAGCACTTGGTTTCAGCTCAGGTTGTGATCTCAGGGTCATGAGATCCAGCCCCACGCTGGGCTCCTGGCTCAGCAGGGAATCACTTGGGATTCTCCCTCTGCTCTTCACTTCACTCTCTCTCTCTCTTTCTCTCTCAAATAAATAAATCCTTTAAAAAAATCCTTGTTTCTTATTCATTTTTAGATTCTCTGTTTTCAAACGTAATGAACATACTTATTGTCTCATCTGTGTCTAATAATTCCAATATGTATGGTCTGATTCCATAGCTTTTTTTTTCATGATGTCTTATTTTAGTTCTTTTTAACTCAATTAAAGCTCATTTTAATTGTGACTGTATGGGACTTTTTCTCCTGGGCTGAGTGGCAAATAGTCAAGGTTATCCAGAGAAAACAGAACCAATAGGCTATATCCATCTCTCCCTCCCCCTCCCACCTATTGAAATTGGAATCAGCTCATGTGATAATGGAGGCTACAATCTGTTCTCTGCAAGCTGGAGGACAGAAAAACCGGTGGCATGATTTGATCTGAGTTAAAGGTCTGATAACCAGGAGCACCAATGTTGGAGGGCTGGAGAACATGGATGTCCTAGGTCAGGCAGAGAAAGCAAATTAACTCTTCCTCTGCCTTTAGTTCTACTCAGTCCCTCAAGCGATTAGATAACATCCATCTACATTGGAGAGGGCAATGCTCAGTGTATTGATTCAAAAGCTAATCTCTTCCAGAAGCACCCTCACAGCCACACCCAGATATGGTGTCTTACCAGCTATCCCGCCAATCCTTAACCCAGTGGAGTTGACACATAAAGTTAACTAGCACATGGGGCGTCTGAGTGGCTCAGTCGGTAGAGCGTCTGCCTTCTTCTCAGGTCACGGACTCAGGGTGCTGAGATCCAGCCCAGCATCGGGCTCCCTGCTCAGCAGGGAATCTGTTTCACCCTCTCCCTCTGTGCTCTGTTCCTCTCTCTCTCTCCTTCTCAAATAAATAAATAAAATGTTTAAAAAAAAATTAACCAGCACAAACAGCATTCCACTAGAGAGGCTCTGAGTCTGCTTTGGCCATGTGCCGAGGGCATCACCAAAGTACACTATTTTATTTATTTTTATTTTGTAAAGGTATTTATTTATTTATTTATTTATTTATTTATTTATTTATTTATTCATGAGAGGCAGAAAGCAAGAGGCAGAGACACAGGCAGAGGGAGAAGCAGGCTCCATGCAGGGAGCCCATCGTGGGACTCGATCTCGGGACTCCAGGATCACGCCCTGGGCCGAAGGCAGCGCTAAACCGCTGAGCCACCCAGGGACCCCCAACCTACACCATTTTAGATTAAACTCTTGGCCTGACATTTTCTGACCACAAAGGTGGGAATTTGGGTTCAAAACCTAAATTGTGATATAAATTGTGATATGAGGACTCCCTTGTAATTATAAATTCTCACGAGACCATTATTCCTTCTGTAAACTATAGACAAATTTATACCTCCATATTCCAGTGGGGTGTATATCAATTTTTAAAAATCATTATTTTTCTGAGGGAAGAGATTTTTGGGTGTCCACTTGCTAGAGTGATATCACAGCCACCTTGCTGAGGCCTGTGACTTTACTCACCCTCACCCTCACCCCCTGTGCACAAAACTCTGCAGTATTTGAGAATGGTTTCGGGATGCCTGCCACTAAGATTCCTTCTTCACTTCCCTAGATACATACGCCCACTTCACTTTTGTGCCTCAAGATTTCCTAAGTTTTCTTGCAAATTCAGCTGTAATTTTAAAGGACGTCACAACATATATCCTAGCCAGCCTCTTCGGTTGTTTGTAGTGTAAGCATTATTTCAAGGTATCGACCCTGCCATATGAACAGAACTCTGTTGCTTATTTTTATTTTCTTTTTATTTTTTTAAGGTTTTATTTATTTATTCATGAGAGACACAGAGAGAGAGAGAGAGAGAGACTCAGAGACATAGGCAGAGAGAGAAGCAGGCTCCACACAGGGAGCCCGACGTGGGACTGGATCCTGAGACTCCAGGACCACGCCCTGGGCTGAAGGCAGGACTAAACCGCTGAGCCATCCAGGGATCCCCTGTTGCTTATTTTTAACATTTAATAATAGTATTTTGCTTTCATTGCATCACAGCTACTTCCCTTGGTGAGCAATCCTGATTTTCCGCTTGTATTCATCCAAGAAGTGGTAATGTGGGCTTTACTTCAGAGCCGATTTGAGTCAGTGGTTCAATGACACCATGAAGAACCGGGTTTCTAGTCTTCTCTGTGCTGTCGTTTTTGATGGAGGAACTTTGTTTATTGGGCTCTACCTTCCTGGTGATGGAAAGATAATGATCTGCAATTCCTGAGACCGCTAGCTTCTTTTTCCGAGGACAAGGAAGTGGTTCTCTGGAAGTTTCCTTAGAAAAGTGGAAAAAAAAAAAAAAATCCAACCTCCCTCCCCTAAACCCCACATCTCGCTGGCCATAAGCATGTTGTGTGTTCATCCCTGAAGCGGGAATGTGATTAAGCTGCTGAGCCAGAGACTAGCTGGCTACATGCCCACCTCTAGCGCCGAGGCGACGTTGATTATGCAGGCTGACAGTCTGCCCCAGGGAGGTGTGTATACTGCAACAAAAATTCCATGAAGCGGTCGAGAGGAGAAATGCATGTTGAGAGAATAACCTTCAGGAGAGCTGAATATAGGGACCCACATACCACCTGGGGTGAAGGTGGACATTAGGGGTTTACATAATGGGGTCACTCCTAGACAGCTCCAAACACACCCGTCTGGACAGAAGTAAGTGGGTTGCCCGGAGGACAGAATCTGACCTGAGCGTATCTGCCATACATGGTCCTGGATTGTCTCCTCCTTGGGGCAACCTGGACACCTGTGAGGTATGTGAGATGGGTGGGTTCCCCGCACATGGGACGGTTCCCTTTAAGGATCTAAGGCAGAGCTGCCTCCGGAACCACCTGCCTTCTGCACCTGGGGGGGTCAAGGTGCAGGGTGGGAAAGAACTTACTAGGAGAGTCCAGCTCCCAGGCCAAGGAGACATGTGATTTTGAATGAATTAGGTTTTCTTCTGCTTCCACTTTATTGTAAAGCCATGCATGCTACTTAGTGTGCTGCAAACTGCATTGGAAAGAGTCTGCAGGACAGGGAAGAGCCACGCCTCTCCTGGACTGAGGCTTATCTCACCGCGTCCCTTGCCTGCCGTGCTGGGAAGACCTGTCCGTGCTCCCTGGGGTGTCCGGAGGGTGGGAGGAGCTGGGGACCTGAAGGCCAGGAAAGGCTGGCACCGGTGGGCTGGACGGGCCTTGGCGCACGGTGCTGTGTCCTGGGCGCCAGAGCCAGGGGTCCTGGGGGCCTGGGTTCTGCTTGTCGGGTCCAGGAGCTCTCGGAGCAGCTGCTTCTGGGGCTCCCGCGGGGCTCAGGCAGTGCTCCCCAGAACTCTGCTCCTCCATCCAAACCGGAGCAGTGCAGAGGACAAGGGCAGGGACACACTGCTCCCAGCCCTGCACTGCCGGCCACCGCGGTGGGGGGGCCCGGAGCTCCATGGGGTTCCCCCGCCGGGCAGGGGCCGAGCCCGTCCCGGGCAGTCCCCGGGGCAAACTCCTCCCCCCCCGCCTCCGCCCCCGTCCCAGCCGGGACCCGCCCCGCCCGGGGCCGCCGCACCTGCCCGTCCCCTCCCTCTGCCAGAGGTGACCTGGGACCGCGTTTAGGGGTGTCGCCCTGGGCACTTGGACACCGCCTCCCGGGATTAAAGCGAGAGCCGGGGAGTGCAGGGCCGAGGAAGACGAGCGCCGCGGGAGGCGGAGGAGGCGGAGGCGGAGGAGGAAGCGCGAGGGGCGGGGAGCGCCGGCCGAGCCCCGCAGGTGAGCGGCGCGCGCGGCTGGACGTGAGTGAGGCCAGGTGTGGGCAGCGCCAGCGCAGCAGGTGCGTCCTCCCGCCGGCGGGACCCTCCGGGCCGGGCCGGGCCGAGCGCCCTGGGGGGGCTGGAGGGCGCGGCGTCCCCGGGGCCCCACGATCGCTCCGCGCGGCCGGGACTCGCTGCCCCGAGTCTCTCGCTCACTGGTGGGAGCAGGGGGTGCTCGGGGCCCCTCGGGGTCGGGCCTCTCGGCCAGAGCCGCCTCCAGGCCCACCTGCCTTCTGCGCCCCGGAGCTGGGGAGCCCGCGTGCGCCTTTATCTTGGGGGCGCAGGGGGCGGGGGCAGGAGGATAGAGAGTGGCCTGTCCTTTTCTTTGTTTCGGGAAAATCTCTGCAGCCCCGGAGTGTTACCTGAACTCCTTCTGCTCCTTGGTTCCCTCCGGAGGTTCCGGGAAACTGGAAACTCGCTGAGATTCTGGGAGCGATAGGGCGGCGGGCGGGGATGGGATCCCGGAGGGCCCCCCATCCCGTCCCGGCCCCAACCCTGGGCGAGGAGGGCGCCATCGGCTCGGCGGCGCGGGACCGGCGGTGGCCATCAGAGCCAGGCGTCCTGGGCACCGGGGTCCGCAGGAGGCTGCCCCGGAGGAGCCGTCCTGACCCCACCGTGCGCTCCCTGCGGGGACAAGGGGACCCGGGGCGCCTGTCGGCCGAGCACACCAACCTGGTGGCGGGCGACCTGCCCGCGGCCCCACGGGCCCTGCACAAGCGGAGTCCAAGCGCCCCAAAGCCCGTGCGTCCTCTCTGCAGAGGGCCCTTGCGTGCCCAGAGCCCTGAGCCCGCCCTGAAGCGGGCTGCGCCTCCCCAGGGCACAGCGCATTGGTCCAGAATTGCAAAGCCCGAATGCCTTTACCAAGACACAGGCAGCGGCCCGCCGGAGAGGAATCCTAGTGGCTCCTAGTGGTTCCCCGCCCCAGGTCCACCTGGTGGGCAGGTGTCACCCACCGCTGGGCCCTGAGACTGCAGCCTCTGGGTCCTGGGACTTAGGATGAGGACACCCCCCAGGGGGCGAGCTGAGCCTTACGGTCACCGTCCTGGCAGCTGTAGAGGGTCACCGAATCATGGAAAATTATAAGGGCTGCCAAGCGGAGTTCCAAGGTGTTTAGGAAACTCGAAGTGAGACAAGGCTTGTTGACTTAGCCGGGGAGGTTGGGAAGGTTCTCCAGGAAGTGAGGCTGTCGCCAGCCTCTCCTGAAGGCGAGTGGCCGCTGGGAGTGTGGGCAGAGATTACCCAGGCTCAGGAACCTGGGGGCGCAGGCCCCCATGGAGCCAGGCCGGGCCAGGTGAGGGGAGCCTGGCTGGCCAGGTGATGGAGGAGACTCCCTCTAAGTCACTGGGGAGCTGCTTCCCTTCCTCCAGCTTTTCCAGGGGTGAGGCCTGCCTCCCTGCCCCCAGCACAGCAGGAGGTTGGGGTTATCTTGGAAGGCAAGCGTGCAGAACTGGGGGAGTCCTCACTGGTGCCTGGAGATCCATTCAACACCTTCCTCTCCGTATTTGTTTTTAGTTTTTAAATATCAATGGGTGGGCTGCATGGGCCTTCACCAGTCCAGCCAAGCAGCTTTGCTCTTCCGCATTTCCAAGGTCAGGCTTCTCCTAGCAGGGCTGTGCTGTTGCCAGAGCCCTGGAGGTGGCCTGGAACCCTGGGCTTGCCCAGGGGCTCAGTCACTGGAATGGTAGGAGAAAATGTGGCCGCGTTAGTATTATAATAACAGCAAAGGTGGATGAGGCACTTTCTTCCAGCCAGGTGTCATTCCAAACTCTTGATAACATCCTTCACTTAGTTGTGAGTTAACTGAGGCAGAGAGGCAAGATCCTCGCCCAGGGTCCTGTAACCCATGGGAAGCCCTAAGGGTGAAGCCTGGCCACCAGGCTCCGTAGGGCTGTGGCTGGTCTTGTGACCTCCTTTTCCTCTGGGAGATTGGAATGTCTCAGGTACAGGTACCTGGATGGAGCGCCAAGGGAGCTGAGAAAGGGACCCAAGGGACCCAAGGAATCCTCAGGCCGAAGGGGTGTGCTGGTGCGCTGGGCTGGTTCCCCCTGCCCAGACAATGGAGCACCTGCCTACAGCCCTCCCTGGGTTCTGTGCTGAATCTTCCAGAGTGACCGGGGCAGAAGGGTCTGGGACTCCTCGGTAGGGCGGTGTAGACAACTGAGCTCCTTGGAGCAATGAGGGACAAGAGTCAGATGAAAACATCCAGTAGACGGTGTAGCCTAGACACACACGGGCCTCCCAGGAAGTGAACACCAGGAGTCCAGGCTGGTGGCTCTCACTCTTTCCACCCAAACCTGTGTCAAGAGTCCCAAGAGAGCTTCGTAATAATATGGGGTCCTTGCCCCCGTTCCAGTCACTGCATCAGATTGGCAGTGGAGCTCACGTCTCTATTTTTTTAAGCCCTCCAGAAAATCACAGATTTGGGGGGACCAGAGTCAAGTCCAAGCCTTGGTAATGGAAGCAGAGAGGAAATGGACTGGGTCAATTTAGTGGCCAATCAGTTTTGGTTAAGGACTGGAAGCTGGCCGGCTGGTGAGGAGGGTGAATGGGGGGGAGGGGGCGTCTAGAGAGGCACTCAGGGTCTCTGCGCTTTCTGAGCTTTCTGACCTCTGTTCCCTCCCACTGCTCAAGGTCTCCGGGGGTCATCCTGCCCCCCACACTGCTAAGCGGGGGTCATCCTGCCCCCCACACTGCTAAGCCTTTGCTGCTCGTCCTTCCCTCTCCTTTCCAGGGCACCTGCGGGGACCCCCTGATGTTGGATCTGCCCCAGGACAGGCTGGTGGCTTCCGGGGATGGAGGAGGGAGGCTCACACCCCTCTGTGCTGTTGACCGTCCTGGCCCCAACTACATGTGGAATCCCAGAGAGTAGCAAAGGGCTTGGCTGGTCAAACAGGCAGTTATAGGGGACAACCTAGAGGCAAAGCTTGCGGTCAGGAAGGAGAAGAGCCAGCCTGAGATTTGGTTTGTCCCAGCTTCCAGACAGTGGTCGGGAGCCGAGGGACTCGGACGGGTGGAAATGTCACAGTCAACCTTAGAAACACGGAGGGAGAAAGAGGTGGAGGGTGTGGGCAGTTACTTGGATTGTGAACAGTGTGGACTTCGAAGAGGGAAGGTGGCTCAAAGTCACACTTGTCGAGGTGAGTCCGGGAGGAGGAGGACAGGGCTTGCTCTGGGTGAGAACTCCAGGCATTCTGCTGGTGTGGACGGAGCCCAGCCATGAGGCCCCTCCCGGGCTGTGTGTGCAGGAAGGTGAGGGTACAGAGATGTGATAAGAAAGCACAGAATGTTTGAAGGGCACCAAGTGTTGGCAGGTGCCGGCCGCTGAAGTCTGGAAGCTCCTGGAAGTTCATGCAAATGCAGAATTGACAGAAGGATCGAGGGGAGCTCAAGTGGAACTGAGAAGAGGCGATGGCATCCAGCTCAACAGAGAGATATTTTCCAGTGAGAGCTGAACTGGAAGATAAAACGGCCCAGGTTGCACGTGGGCACGAGACCTGGTGCCAGAGGCCCCCCTGGCCACTGCTCCCAGGGCACCACACCTGACCTCATGTCAACCCTCGATCAGACTCCGGGCACGCAGAGCCCCCGTTTTCTAGGGACGTCGGGTTTGGAGTTCGTTTTGTGAGTGTCTCATCACAGGCGATAAAAGACCGTCCTGCCTGGCCCCCGACCAAACTCAGTTCTGTTCTAGAATATACTCGGATAAAATACGCGCGGATAGCCCACCTTCCGGAAACATTGGATCAAATGTTTCTCAGTTTGGAGAACTCTGTTCTTTCCAAGGCAACTGGTGGATACTTAACACCTGCCTTGTTGGAAATGTGGTTTTCCCAGGGTTGAGTTGAACCTGCCTTTCTGACCACTGGGATCCTGCTTTCTTTCGCCCTTTGGATATACACAGAATCAACTGAATCTCCTTTGCACGTATTCGTCCCTTTGATACACCAGCAGGTAAAAGCTTAGTTGCCGTCGTGATGTTATTAGCGTGTGCCATCGCGTGTCGGCCCCGGTGCTGGAGGCAGACACACTCGTTCCTTGGAAACAACCTTGTTCATTGATCATCCCATTCCACAGATGGGCCTGGGCAAGGTCTTCAGCCCTTAGCACAGCCTGGGGACTCCTTCCTCCCGGAGGGACCTGGGCACCTCTCCAGCCCGCATGCCGCATTAGGTATGCAGTCAGTTTTGTGCACCTGCGTCTCTGAGGTCACCCACATCCCCACCTTGGAGGCTGGTTCTGTCCAGGTGCGGGCTTCCCAGCCTGCTCTCCTCTCTCTCTCCCTCTCTCTCTCTCATTCCATCTTACTCGTTTGGCTTCTGGAACTCGAAAAATATCAGAACACTTTTTTTGTACGCTACAAAGCTTAGCTTGAAAGAAGAAGAAGAAAGAAAGAGAGAAAGAGAAAGAAGAAAGAAAGAAAGAAAGAAAGAAAGAAAGAAAGAAAGAAAGAAAGAAAGAAAGAAAGAAAAAGAAAGAAAGAAAAGGGGAGGGAAGGGGAGGGGAGGGGAGGGGAGGGGAGGGGAGGGGAAGGGAGGGGAAGGGAGGAGAGGAGAGGAGAGAGGAGAGGAGAGGAGAGGAGAGGAGAGGAGAGGAGAGGAGAGGAGAGGAGAGGAGAGGAGGAAAGAAAGAAAGAAAGAAAAAAGGACCCGACCCAATTCCTGGCCTAAAAAGTTTGTAATCTCACTAGGACAATGGGGCATTCATAGAAAGAGAAACTTGGAAGACGCGGGCAGTACCTCTCCGAGGCGATGTCTCTGTCTCTGTCTGTCTCTCTCATCCCCGTGTGAATCACTGCGCAGGCCTCTCGATCGCTTGTCTTATATTTGTTTACATGGATCTGTCGCTTACACCCTCAGTGTCCGATAACCGGCACCTAACCTCGCTTGGTATCCGCAACAGGATACGAGAGCATCTTTGCATATCATATCCTGTGATTTTATGGCCTGGTTGGGGTGTAAGCAGCTCCTAGCGATCGTTTGTTTGTTGGACAGGGAGCGTCTATTGGTGTTTGCTTCGGGGATTGAAGGAGGCGGACAGGTCAAGGAAGGTAGGGCCTCGCCCTCTTGTCACACCTCCTCACGCCTCCTCACACCCCCGGTGTCTTAAAGGCGCTCAGTGGGGCTCGGGGCAACAGCAAATGCATGATAGAGGTGTGTGGTGGGGTCCACGGGGACCCCGTTATGAGGAATAATACCCCGGGGCCCCCTGGATGGGAGTCCGGATCGATGAGATGGACCTCATTTGCATTGGTTGGGTGGTTTTCAAAGTACCTCTCCAGCAAATGCTTCCAGAGATCCCCAGAGAAAAGACTGTCTTGGTTTGGAAAGAGCTTCGTCACGTCATGGGGTGGGGGGGGCAGGCAGGGGCCCGGCAGGTGCTCGGGATGACTCAGCTCTCTGAAAAGAGAGCCCGGAGTGACCGAAACCAGGCAGCGCGTTGTGTGGTGTGGTGTGACTCAAGTGGGCCCTTCTGTTAGTGTTGGCACGGGAGCTGGCCGAGGACCAGGAGGGACCAGGAGCTTTGTCACACATTTGCTCTATTGTCGCTTGAAGGAAACGTGCTTTGTTAGGTCTGGCTTTCTGGAATCGAGGACAATCATCCGTGTCCTTTAAATGACAGGAAAGAACGTTCGAGAAACTGTCCTCTCTCGCTACCTCGGGCTGTCTTGCTCTGTTCAAAAAAAAAAAAAAAACCCAGTTAAAGAGATGTGCTTTGCTGTGGAAAGACTTGGGGTTTTGTGTCTGTTTCGTTCTGTGCGGGTGTTGTGGTTTGTGTGTGTGCGTGGTTTTGTGTTTTTTTGTTTTTGTTTTTTTTTTTCACACAACGTTATATGTAAACGCCTGTTTGGAAGATGAACCGGACCCAGTGGCCTCCTGGTCATTTCGGACGTCGGTGCTTCCTGTAGGTCCAGTCCCAGAGTGAGACACTTCCCCTTCTTTGCTTTTGGGCCAGAGAAATTACAGGCAGCTCGACTCCTGTCTTCTGTTCCAAAGTCCGCGGAGGCCGATCTGGGCGCGCTGGGTGTTTCTGGTTCTAGGTTTTGCGGGTCAAGGGATCTCTGGATGAGACAGGCTTATCCTGCGGTTACTTCTGGGTCCTGTGGTGTTTACTGGACAATTCGCAGCTGCGGTCGCCTGCGCTCCTTCCTTCCTTGGCTACCTGGCCCCTCGCTGTTGGGGATCGCGAGGGAATAGGAAGCGTGGATTTTGAGCGTTGACCCATCATCCCCTTCAGAGGGCTCTTAACCGGGTAAAGCCGCCAGGAGGATCGGATTTTCATTTCCTGAAACTTCACCCCAAATCTATAACTGGTGAGATAGCTCAGAGGCACGGGGAGCTGGAGACCGGAGGGCTGAGAACGTGTGCTCAGGCGGGACGCTTCGGGAAACAACGTCAGGGACGTGCTGTGATGGTCTCCCCTGCTTGGACCAGAGGGGAGTGGGGGGGGGGGGTCCTGTCTTGATGGCGAGTCTTAGATAGAGCCCCCGTCCTTCAAGGAGTGGACATCGGACAGGTGTCTTCATATGTGATGTATGTGATGATCACATCGTTTAAAGGCTTACACGAAGATCCTCTCACCTGTATATGGGTCACTTTTCTTCATTCCCAGAAAAGTGTTAATCTTTTTTAAAAACCTAAAAAAGCCTCAAAGCTATCAATACGAACTCATTCTTTTTTTTTTTTTTTTTTTTTTTTTTTTAAATCTGAGTGGGCTCCATGCCCAATGTCAAGCCCAACACGGGGCTTGAACTCATGACCCTGAGACCAAGACCTGAGCTGAGATTGAGAGTCGGACGCTCAACCGACCGGGCCACCCCGGTGTGCCTCATTCTTGTATCTTAGCTTCACGTGAAAAGTAAATAAATGACCTGGTGCATTTTTATTGCGACCTGTTCCTTGAGGTTTCCCAAGATTAAAAAGCCATACTCACATTTTTATTTATAGCAAGCCAATGTGGGTTGTTTTTTGTGTGTGTGTGTGTGGGGGGGGGGGTTGTTTGTTTGTTTTTAGTTTAACGAGTCCAACAACCATTGTGCTCACGAGGTGCAAGGCAGTGAGTGGGCCGGAGCTGGTCCTGTTGCATGTAGCTCCCAGTGGACTTGGGACTCGGGGAGAAGTGCCAGATGCAAATCTGCAAACCTGCAAATGCGTCCTATGTCGCCTCCTTCCCTACCCCCTTGGAGGCAACAGTTATCAGCTTTACAATCACCTTTATTTAACAAAAATGTCAGCAGCCCTCACCGTATGCCAGGCACCAAGAGTACATTGGTATCAACTCATTTCACACCCCAACAACCCTGCTCTTATCTCCTTTTGCAGACGAGAGCACAGAGGCCTGGGAACATTTAACCAGCCTGCCCCAGGCCCCAGGTCCCAGAGGTCATGGGTTCAACCCCCGCACTGTGCCGCCCTTTGAGCACCTACTGTGCACCAGGCCCTTGGCAGGCGCTAGGAAGCCCAGAGCCTTCTCATCGGGAATGTGGTCTGGAAGGCTTGGAAGGCCGTATCCTCGAGTCTTCTTTGGTCACTCCGAGACAGCAGGGAGGGGCGGAGAGAAACCCTCCGTGAGCACCCGGAGGGTGAGGGTGATGCCTCAATGGGGGCTTTACTATAAAGCATTCCATGTTGATGGTTTTTCTAGAAATTACGGTTAACTGTTCACAAACATCTGCAAACAACAGAGCCTTCTTTTCATTCCTGCTAACCTTAGAAACTGTCAAAATGGTTCGTTCTGGAATGTTTTCTTCTCTGGATTTGGGGTAGCACGTGACTTAGTGGGTGCATGTGGGTGAGCTTTATGGAATTTTGTTACACGTGTTTATTAAGAAGTGGGAGATTCCATACGGCTTATTTAGAAAGAAACGTGTGGCCTCCATCTGGTATTAAGTTGTGGACCACTTGCTGCACAGTGGGAGCGTCCCCCTCGTCCCCGTGGGTGGGAACCTTCCCCTCGTCCCTGTGGGCAGGAGCCTCCCTCTCGTCCCATGGGTGGGAGGCTCCCCCTCGTCCCGTGGGTGGGAACCTTCCCCTTGTCCTGTGGGTGGGCACCTTCCCCTTGTCCCTGTGGGTGGGAGTGTCCCCCTTGTCCCCATAATTGGGAGCATCCCCCTCGTCCCCGTGGTTGGGTGCCTCCCCTACGTCCCCATGGGCAGGAGTCTTCCCCTCGTCCCCCGTGGGCAGGAGCCTTCCCCTTGTTCCCGTGGGCGGGAGCCTCCCCCTCGTCCCATGGGTGGGAACCTTCCCCTCGTCCCTGTGGGCAGGAGCCTCCCTCTCGTCCCATGGGTGGGAGGCTCCCCCTCGTCCCGTGGGTGGGCACCTTCCCCTCGTCCCTGTGGATGGAGGCCTTCCCCTCACCCCTTGGACCCTCTGCAGGAGGGAGCAAGGAGGGGTGTCTCGTGGGATGCTGTTGCTCACCTGGAGCATGAGCTGGACCCACCTGGACCCCCTGGTTAAATCCTCACCCGAGCGAGACCGTGCCCAACTCCACATCCATGTCCATCCCAGAATCAGAGAGGCTCAGGCATTGGCATGATGACACCTCCAGGAAGTGTCAGTGCCATGAGGTGACCCCAGGTCTTTGCCCACCCTTCCCCTCCCTTGACCTTGATGGTCTGTGAGTCACTTTGTGCTTTGCGTCCCCGGGTCCTCCGTCGCCAGAGGCGGCCCGCGGGACATCTCGGCCTCGGCGAGAGCTGAGCTAAGTACAGCGGCCCCGGCCCTGAATGCAGGCAAGCACCCAGCTCCTTCCGTGAGCGTTGGGTGGGGAAGAGGCAGGTGGAGGTGAGGGCCAAGGTGAGTGGGTAAAACTGCTGTTTGCTCCGGAGAGAGCTAACTCTCGTCTGGAATATCTTCTGGTTTTTTTCTCCACGTGTCTCCTAAATATTAACCGGTCTCAAAATAATACAGTCTTATCATTCTTTCTTCTAGGTCATCTCGAACGTCCCAAACCTTTGCCATTACCTGATGCTGCTGATAAAATCAAGATGGCCTTAAACTCAGTAAGTGGTTAATTATTACTTTCCCAGTCTTCTCCGTTTCCTTATTCCTGCTGTTATTTTCCAAAGCGTACGTTGGGCAGCATTTTAAGAGCCGGCTGCGGGGCTGCGTGTGCCCCGTGGACGCTGGTCAGGGCTCTCTCTCTGGGGCGGGTGGGCGGGTGGGAATGGGTCAGGGTGCAGACAGACCCAGAGCTGTCGGGTGGGTGTGGGGTGTGTGCACTGCTCACCTGGGCCCCTCCTCTTCCTGCCCTGCAGGTGAGTTTCGGGGTGAGCTGTGGCGACAACCAGGGGCAGAAGGGTGTGTGGGGGGGGTGGGGAGTAAGTCCCAAGGTGGAACAGGTGCGGGGGTCACCGCCGGCCGGCAGACCCCTGTGCAGCCCCTGTGCAGCCCGACGTCCTGATAAAACCGGGGGAGGCTACCCCTCTCCCCGGACGCCCCCCGACGTCCCCCCGCAACAACGCTGGGGGCAAATGCAGTACCTCTGTTCCCTGTTCTATCTCACCGACTCATCTCCCCGGGGACGCGTGCATGCGGTACAGGGTCGTGGTTCCTAACCAACCAGATTTTCCATAGCTCGTATCTGGAAAGCCGACCTTTTGCTTTTGCCCTCTTTAGCAGTTGCTGGTTTTTATTTTCACTGGATCCATTTTAAAATTCCTATGCATTGCCCCGGGGCTTCGCTGGGACAGACGCTGTGCTGCCACGACCTTTCCCGGGTGGGACGGCGTGTTCTTAGATGCTTCCGATAGAGACAAACACAGGCTCTAGGTTTTTTTTTTTTTTTTTTTTTTTTTGGCCTTCGGTGGCCTGTTTAGATGAGAGATTACACTGGTTCCCTCTCTGTCCACTGCTCTGGTTCAGAGTTACGGTCTTTGGACTCGTGAAGGAGAGCATCGGTGAGTTATTAAGCAGAGGTTAACTCCGGCAGCCCGCACGCGGCTGCGGCTCCGGCTCTGGCTCCGGCTCCGGCTCCGGCTCCGTTCCCGTATAATCTTGCTTCCCGGGAGGCCCCATTTAAAATGCTAAGCGGTGCCTGGGCTCAGAACCCGGGTCCTACCTGAGACCCCGCTCAACAAGAAGCAGGAGGAGAAGTGAACGAGGGGAAAGAAGTTTGAGGGTCCCCCAGAGAGGACGGCCCAGCCGGTGGGCGATGGGGGAAGGGGGGGGCTCGCAGGTGCAGCCAGAGGAGGCAGTGTTTACCTGGGCAGAGAGGCGAGGGGGAGGGTGTCGTGCACAGACCCAGCGCTCCCCTCGGAACTGGCTCGTCGCAGCAGGACTGCCGTGCACACGGTTCAAGGGTCCCCCGGTAAATGGTGACACATCGCCTAAGGGAGGACGAGGTGGAAAAGGAACTTTTAGAATAACATGGATAGCATGAGCCTTTAGGTAACTTTCTTAACCTCTATCACGCACGCTCCTCCCTGCAAAATGGGTCTGTCCGTCCCACCTGCATCATCCAAGGGGGGGGTGTGGCCCGGTTTCCAGGAGGCAGTGAACACAGGCTCACATCCAGACCTATACACATTTTTTTCTTTTTTCTTTTCTTTTCTTTTCTTTTTTTCTTTTCTTTCCTTTCCTTTCCTTTCCTTTTTTTTCTTTTACTTTCTTTTCTTTTACTTTATTTTATTTTATATCATTTCTTTTTTTTTTTTTACTAAATCTCGGTATTGATCATTCACTTTATTTCAAAGTATTTTATTTATCTCTATTTCAAAAAAAATAGTTAACAAACACACACAAAACTGTTGACACTTTTTTTTTAAGATTTTATTTATTTATTCATGAGAGAGAGAGAGAGAGAGAGGCACAGACACAGGCAGAGGGAGAAGCAGGCTCCATGCGGGGAGCCCGACGTGGGACTCAATCCTGGGACTCCAGGATCACACCCTGGGCCGAAGGCAGGCGCCCAACCGCCGAGCCACCCAGGGATCCCCAAAAACTGTTGACACTTATTGAAAGTTCTGGTTAGTTCTTGGTCTAGGTGACTTCAGTGTTTGAACCTGAGGGGAATCTGCAGCAGCTTTTCAGCACCTTGTCCAAGTGTGATGGATGCACACCTAACCTCTGGGGTAATTGGGGTTTCCTAGCACTCACCTTCTCTTTCATCGTTTAGGGGTCACCGCCAGGAGTTGGACCTTACTATGAAAACCATGGATACCAACCCGAGAGCCTGTACCCCCCGCAGCCCGCTACGGCCCCCAGAGCCTACCCGGTGTATCCGGCCCCGTACTACCCGCCTGCAGTGCCCCAGTACACCCCGAGGGTGCTGACGCACACTTCGACACCTGCCATCCACACGCAGCCCAAGTCCCCGTTGGGGACGGGGTGCACCGCAAGTAGGACCCTTTTGTGTTTCTTTCCTACAACAGCACCAGCGCTGGGGTCCGCCTTCCCCAGGGGGCTCTGTCGCTGACTGTCCTTCCTCTGCGGGGGCTGGTCCTGCACCCTTCCCCTCTCCCTCGCTGTCACAGCTGTCATTGCCTCTGTCACCTCCGGCCTGGGGCCCTGTGAGGGCTGCCAACCTGCAAAGCCCTTCCTTCACTTTACTTGACCACCCGGGGTGGTCTTCCGAGCTGGGCCTCTGCCTGTTCTTGCCAATGAAGGGTAAGCTCCAGAGCGGGAATCCCGTACCCTCCTCCCTTTCTTTGTGGCATGGTTCCCTGGATACAGCAAGTCACGTTTAAGTTGCTGGACGAGGGCTTGGTGCTCAGCCAGTGAAGCGGCTGGTGTGGTTGGCGCACACGGAAGTAGGTCTCGAATTCAAGGATCTCACGGGCAGAGTGCAGTGCGTATTGCAGGGCGAGGGCTCCCGGGACTGATCCCCTCAATGCCACGTGCTTCCTTCTGACTCTCTCGTTCATCTCCTTTCTTCCTGCGGCCCTCCCAGCTCGTTGTTTTTGTTTTATTATTTTTTTAAGATGATTTATTTTAGAGAGAGCACTTGGAGGGAGAGAATGGCGAGCAGACCCCCCGCCCCCGAGCATGGAGCCCAACGTGGGGCTCAATCGCATGACCCTGAGACCGTGACCTGAACCCAAACCAAGAGTCAGATGCTCAACCCACTGAGTCACCCAGGCTTCCCACCCTCCCAGCTTTGACTGCGGGCTAGGGGAAGGGTGAAGAACTGCCCGGGGAAACCAGTATAGCTGGTACCAGTACCAGCCACTGAACGGTTACCATTTTTGTTGACGATGTTTTTATTTTATTTTGCAAGCTCGCGTGTACATGCAGCTTGTACAAAGAGCAATAGCGAAGTGAATCTCCACACGCCCCCAGCACATCGTAAAGCATGGAAATGAGTCCTTAACACCTGTGCTGCCTAAAGTCCCGGCATGCCCCTCCCCAGGCCCCGGCAGCCCTTAACCAGCGCTGTCACCCTTAGTCCTGCCCGACACTCACCTTTGCAAATGGCTCCTGGTCCTTCCTTCCCTTCCATAATCTCTACTCTCATTTATTCCCTCATTTCCTATCCTTCAGTCTTCCTCCTTCTTTCCTATATGGTTCCCTCTTTCTTTCCATCGCTTACCATCTCCAGATTTTACCCCTGGAAGACTGGGGATGTAGGTGTCAGGCAAGTGGGCTCCTCTTGTCTGCCTGGGTAGGACGGTCACTAGTATGGATTCCACCCTCTGAACGTGCTAACCTCAAGAGGGGACTCTTGGTTTCTGACCATTGCCCCCCCCTTTTTAGGACTTTATTTATTTATCAATGAGAGACACAGAGAGAGAGGCCAAGACACAGGCAGAGGGAGACGAAGGCTCCCTACATGGAGCCCAATGTAGGACTCAATGCCAGGACCCTGCAGGTTGAAGGCGGACACTCAACCACTGAGCCCCCCAGGTGTCCCAATCAATAGACTAGTTTTTAGAGTAATTTTAGGCTTGGAAAATTGAGGAAAAATTGAGTCCTGAGTTCCCACATAGCCTTTCATTCACCCCCCAAGGTTTTCCCATCATCTTGCCTTAGGGTGCTACACTTGTTGCAATCGATGGACTGATGATGTGGATACAGTATAATTAACTAAAGTCCATAGTTTTACTTTAGGATCACATTCCTAGTACATTTTGCAGCTTTTGTTAAATGTATAAAGACACGTGCATCGTCACAGTAAAATACTTCAGTGTCCTCAAAATCCCCTGAGGCGCGCCCATTCATCCCTCCCTTATTCCCCCAACACGTGGCGACCACCGATCTCCATCATTCTGCTTCTTCCAGAACGTGGTGTGGTGGGATTCGTGCCGCACATAGCCACACATAGTGTCAGGGCCTTGGCAGTGTCTAGCGAGTTACTCACGAAGCACAAATCCAGAAGAACCCATCGGGAGTGCCAGGGCCACCCCGGGCCTCACTGTATCCGTTTGCTACGGCAACGGTCCCAAATGTCTCACACCGAGTCCCCACATCTATACATCCTGAGGTCTGGGTTTTGGAAAACTGAAGGTCAGCGGTCTGTGAGGCAGGTCGTTGGCCCTGGACGTGGTAGGGCTGCATCAACTGACTAAATTGAGGACGATGAGGGTGCACGAACAGTACGTCGTAGTGAAATGCAACAGGAGCACGATTGCAAATCATGACCCGGCGTGGACTGAGCAGACCCTGATGGCAGGTGCCCATCCACCAAAAGCAGGGTCGGGGCTTCCCACTGCCTACGTGCTCCTAGGGAGAGCTGGGCAGACGGCCGTACTCTCAGTGAGAGGTTAAGAATGCTTAATTTAATAGCTTTTAGCTCGCCAGGTGTGTTATTGTATCCCAGATAAAATACACAGGAAACCCCCTACTCCCCCTCCAACGGAAGAGATCGTCCTTGGCGAGTGAGTTCCAAGGAATTTAGAATTTAGGATTTCCCCCGTGAGCTTCCCCTGCCACTCCACCCAGCTCAGCCCTGACACGTAATCACCGGAGGCCTGGTTCTGATAACGTGGCTTTCAGTGTCACCTGGCCCTCCGCAGACCAGTGGCCTCCGCCTCAGCTGTGCACCTGTTACGACTGTAAATTCATGCCTCCCCTCTCCCAGTGGAACCGAGCTCCTGGTAAGGAGGGCCAGGAAAGTGGTTAGCAGACTCCCAGGCGATCCCTGAGCCTGCTGCGGTTCCAGAACATGCTCACCCAGAGGTGGGTTTGGAGGCCAGGCGGGTGGGTGGGTCAGCCCCGTCCACCTGTGTCCAGAAGCACAGATGCATACAGGGAGTGGCCGGCCTCCCCGCACACTCTGGGACTCCTACGTACAGGGTGTCCTGCTGTAAACCGAGGGGCTGCTGAGGGTCTGTTGAATGCCCCCACCCCCCCACCCCACCCTGGCCTCTCCGCCTTTCTCCTCTGAGGAGGGCTCGCAGGAGCCGCCCTGTAGGAACTGCCGGGTGTGGTGTGTCTGGCGCTGCTCTCTGAACCTTGATACGGCGTTTGGTTCACACGTTGACCAACAGTGACCTGCCGGTGTGTTTTGACTGGAGAGCATGGGTGACTTTCTCCAAATGACGTTACTCTTGGCTGAGGTGTGAGCCCAGTGCTCCTGCCTCAAACCAAAGGGCCGATGTCAGCACTGCTGGTGGAACATTCCACGGGGGGCGAGAATGTTCCACAGCTGCCCTCCGGTAGAGCAGCCCCTGGCCGCACGTGACTGCTGAGCTTTGGAATTGACATAATGACCTTTAATGAATAGCTACTCAGTACGTTTCATGATAAGTAACTGAAGTGCAAACAGGCGTACGTGGCTGGTGGCTGTCGCTGGGACTCTGGGTCGGCGGCATCCACTCCCTGAACTGTCTTGGGTAAGACGATTTATTCTACCTTGAGGTCGTAGTTTGGGGGCATTATGGCTGTTTTCCTATGCCTGGAATTACCAAAAACAAGGTACTTTCCCAAGTTTTAGGCAATGTTCTACATTAAACATGTATTTGACTATTCTAAGACCAGACATTTAAAAAAAAAAGATTTATTTATTTATTTATTTATTTGAGAGAGAGAGAGACAGAGAGCACACACGCATGTAGTAGGGAGCCCAGTGCGGGGCTCGATCTCACGACTCTGAGACCATGACCTGAGAGGAAACCAAGAGTCGGCGGCTTCACTGACTGCACCACCCAGGCGCCCTTAAGACCATGGCTTTTTAAAACTTAACGTAAGGGTAGGTTACGTTCATATCATGGCTGCAGAAAGCATGAAACTGGGACCCGCAGGTGGCTCAGCGGTTGAGCATCTGCCTTCGGCTCAGGGCGTGACCCCGGGGTCCTGGCATCGAGTTCAGCATCGGGCTCCCCGCAGGGAATCTGCTTCTCCCTCTGCCTGTGTCTCTGCCTATCTTTTTCTCTGTGTCTCTCATGAATGAACAAAGGAAATCTTTAAATGAAAAATTCAAAGTCTCACTTCTCACTGTATGAGAAATTACTGCTTGACATGCTGTACTATCCAAGTGGCGGGGACCGTTGGAGAGTGTGACTCAATTTGAGCAAACGCTGCCGCTCCACGGTGTGCTCCCCCCTCCCTTTCCTAGAGACTAAGAAAGCGCTGTGCATCACCGTCGTCCTGGGGACCATCCTGGCGGGGGCAGCTGTGGCCGCGGTCCTGCTCTGGAAGTTCAGTAAGTGTGGGAAGGGGGCCGAGGCTTTGCGGGGGGCCCTGCCCTCTCTTCTTCCTGCAGTCTCTCCCAGCAAACCAGCTGTCTTCTCTTCCCCTCTGTTGGGTGACAGGGAGGACCCCTCTCACCCGATCTCCTTGTCTGGGTTGTTAGGAGTCACTTGCGTGCATCATCCTCATCTGTGGGTGGTCAGCACCCCGTGATGTTGGTGGCAGGGGTGACACACGCCGTGGTGACACACTTTGGGTAGATCCGGGGCGCTAGGTGTTTCCTGGCACTGGTGAGCACAGACTCCCCGCCGTGTAGCCACACCTGTCGCCCAGGATCTCAGCGTGCCGTGTCACCTGCTACGTGCGGGGGCGGGCCTTGCCTGTGCCACCTCGTTAACCACAGCCCGGCTTCTTCCACCAGCGCAGGGCACTACAGGCTCATGGAGTTTAGGGACCACAGGAGTCACCTGTGTGGCAGACAGGAGGTGGGGTACTATCCAAGTCCAAGGCCCCGGGCCCCTCGGGGTCCCCCTGGAGGTGATGCTGCGGGGGCTCCTGTGGCTGCCAGCCCTGCCTCCCTTGCTATCGACCGTGGCAAGGATACATCTGCTCCTTATTAAACCAAAGGGGGGGAAAGGTTCTTCTCTCCTGTTGCTTCGGGGCCCAGAGAGTGGTCTCTGGAACTCGCGGCAGGTGCGTGAAGTTTGCTCGGTGTCTCGGGCTGACCGGTCTCCCTCCCGTCTCTCTGCAAGTGGAGGACAAGTGCTCGGTGTCCGGGATAGAGTGCGGCAGCTCGGGGACCTGCATCAGCCCCTCTCAGTGGTGCGACGGGGTCCTGCACTGCCCCAGCGGGGAGGACGAGAACCGGTGCGGTAAGTGCAGGGGGCCCCGGGCGTCCACCACCGACACTGTGGCCGGGCCTGGGTCCGGCCCAGCCACCCGTTCGGGACCCTGAACCTTCGCTCTAACCCCAGATGAGGAGCGGGGCTCAGAGAGGCTGCGCTCCTGGCCCGGGGTCACACGGCGGTAGGAGGGAGACCGCGGGGCCGGGGCCACGCTGATGGTGTGCGTGCGACCGGCCCAGGACGTCCTCTGACAGCAACTCCATGAGCAGAGGGTTTAAGGTAGCAAGTCGGGAGTGCCCTCTGTTATTTTCCAAGCCAGCTCGCCTTTAAGGCGACGTGTATCTCTCGCCGCGGAGGTGGCCTGCCTGATTTTCCGATCACTGTTCCAAGTGATTTCCAGGGTGGAGGAGCGGCTGTCCTGAGCAGGTGTCGTGCTCCTACCCACCGATGGCCACCTCCAGCGTGACTCCCACCCCAGTCGGGCACCTGCCGAGGGGCCTGCATGCGGGGGGCTGCTTGCTTCCCCGTGTCCTCTGGGTGGGCCGAGGTGGGCGAGCCAAGCGTCACCCGCCGCGTGTTTAACTGCTCTTCTGCCCCTGGCAGAAACTGCTTATTTGTTCTGACGAGCTTTTAGCTTGTGGTCCTCCAGCAGAACGAGTGAGCCAGCCAGGCCGACGGCTGCGCCCCCCGAGTCCCGCTTCCTGCTGTGCACCCTCTGACACCTTCACATGAGAACCTCAGTTTTCTAAACAGACAGGAAATTTCAAAATTGTGGTGTCAGAGGGGTCACCAGAAATCGGACAAGCAGCTTTTCCTCTTCTGCCCTCAAGTGTCCCCTCACTCCTCAGGGTTTTGTTTAAACCTGAGGAGGGCTGCGGCGGGCGGGGGATGCGGGTCCCCTCTCTTGTTCCGGGCCACCCCGGGTGAGGACTGCCCCCCTGCCCCTCCTCCCCGCCCGGTCACGACGCTGGTGTGGGGCATGCCACTGGGCCTGGCCGGTGGGACTCCCCGGAGAGGAAGGCTGGGCCCTGGATCCATGCAGCCCCTGGGGTCACCCATGTCCCTCGAGCTGTGCCTGCATCTGGAACATGTCCACACTCAGCAGTGACCCATGTGTTCCTTACACTTTCAACACAGCGCCCTGCCTGCGTGTTGGTGACGATGTGACCCTCCCCATTCTCTTAAGAAAGGGGCGTTGAGGTTCATAGAGCGCCCTTAAGCTATCATGGGTGATGGCTTTTGGTGTTTTCATCTGTGTGCACGCATGCGTGCAAGGAGAGACTCCGGCAAGACACATTTGTTCTATTTCCTGCAGACTCTCCCCTTCCTTCTTCTCTTCTTGATGTTTACGTTGTGTTTATTTAAATACTTGGAGTTGACATCCTCAAGTAGATCGAAATCAGGAAGGACCATAGGGTGCAGGGAAAACTCATTCTCCCCCACTCTGCTCACACACACGCACACGCACATGCACGCATGTGTGCCCAGGCACCAACCAATCATCCTACTTTCTCAGGAGCAACACATAGACTTTTTTTGTTTTTTGTTTTTAATTTTTATTTATTTATGATAGTCCTACACAGAGAGAGAGAGAGAGAGAGGCAGAGACACAGGCAGAGGGAGAAGCAGGCTCCATGCACGGGGAGCCCGACGTGGGATTCGATCCCGGGTCTCCAGGATCGCGCCCTGGGCCAAAGGCAGGCGCTAAACCACTGCGCCACCCAGGGATCCCCATAGACGGGTTTTTCTCCCCTTTTTTTTCTTTAAGGTTTTAAGTGAAAAAAGCAAATACGCGTGTGCCTATTTCCCACGGTCCTCATTTTCCCGTGGTCACTGCCCAGCCGACCACGAAGGCCTTGATGCCACGTCCTGAGGACCACTTCTGGTTGGGACGCGGGTCCCCGTGTTCCCCGCGGCAGCCCACCCCGTGCTCCCGCGTGTGGCTCCAGAGCCACGGGAGCTCTCTCTTCTCGGTGGACATAACATGCGTGTTCCAACCACAGGAGCACATTGGCAGGAGACACGCCCCAGAAGCAGAATTGCCAGGTCGGAGCGTTTGCACATCTGTAATTTGATCGACTCACCTTAGTTGCAGTTTGTATCATTTCCACGCTGATTATTTACATAAGACCAAGTAGATGAACATGACGTCGTGTGCGTGTTCTGCATCCCATCAGAACACGCATCTGGTGTGCTTCTAAGTCGCCCACCTCGCAGAGCAGAAATGATTCTCAATGAAATGCACGTCTTCTAGGTGCTCGAGAACATCCCCCGTCCCGTGGAAAGCGTTCAAATATACGTGCAGAGCGTTCTCTGCCTCGGAGTATATATATTCTCGAATATATTTATGTGCGTATTGAATGTGCGAGCGTTGTTAACATTAGTTCACTTTCTGCATCTGTTGCCATGGTTTCTGTGACCTTTACCTGTCACGAGAGAAACAAGAATGGCTCGGGGTGGCCCAGCGAGCGCGCTGTTTTGCACGCTTGAGACTGGCCGAGGGGGAAGACGTCAGATGTGCTCGCCACAGAGGAAAGCGAAGCCGTGTGCGGAGATGGGTGTGTCACCCTGCTTGATTGTGGCCCACGTGTCACGGTGTGTGCATGAATCCAAACGAACGCCAGGCCGTACCCCTTAAGTATATACAGTGGTTCTTCATCAATTGTGCCTCAATAAAGCCAAACAATCCCTAATACTTAAAAAAAAAAAAAAAAAAAAGAACTTGAGCTTGAGACCATTTCCAGCTCACTGGCACATCCGCTGTCGTGTTTCCCCAAGTTGCATTTTTTTTTTAAGTTCTTACTTAAATTCCAGTTAGATAACCTACAGCGGAATATTGGTTTCAGGTGTACAGCGTAGCGATGCAACACCTGGTACAACTCTGCGCTCAGCACAGCAAGCACCCTCCTTACTCCCCATCACCTACCCTAGTGAGCATTTGATGGAAGGGGAAAAAAATAAATCTCTTAAGAGGGCCACAAGTCAAGATACAAATCGAATAGTCTCCTTTACTATCTGCCATGCCACAGTGTCAGTTTTATTTTTAGTTTTGCAATTATGTTTAATTCCAGTTATTTTTTTTAAAGATTTTTAAAATTTATTTATTCATGAGAGAGAGAGAGAGAGGCAGAGACACAGGCAGAGGGAGAAGCAGGCTCCACGGAGGGAGCCTGATGCGGGACTCAATCCTGGGACCCTGGGATCATACCCTGAGCTCACCCGCTGAGCCCCCCAGGCGCCCCTAATTCCAGTTATTATTTTTTTTAATTTAATGGACTTTATTTTTTAGCAGTGTCAAACGTACAGAAGATTGAGCAGAGAGTACAGACTTCCCGAATCCCCGTCCCCCACACACAGCTGCCCATTTTTGACCCCTTGCACTGGGGTATGGGGCTTCCATTTTCATGGATGAGCCAATGATTAATTAATGCATTCTTATTAACTAAAGGTCTTAGTTCACAGTGGAGTTCGGTCTTGCCATTGTGGACACGTGTATCATGCATTTGCGTTTGAACAAACGTGCACTTTCCAGAAGCTCACATGGGGGAATCAGTCTGGAGCCTTTTCAGATTGGCTCCTGTCACTTAGTGACGTGCACTTAGGTTTTCCTCCCTGGCTTTTCCCATTTGATGGCTCATTTCTCTTTAGCACCAAATAATACTCCATCATCTGGACGGGCCACAGTGTGTTTATCCACTCACGTAGCACGTGGCTAGCCTGCACGCACCTGGTATGTGGGATCAATCATCCCGGAAGCATCAGGAAATAATCCGACCTACAGATGCTCACCTCACAGGGGATGAGCCCCCAGGTGTCGGTCCGAACGTCCAGCGAGTGGGCTGTGGCCCCAGACGGGGGGTGGGGGTGGCGATGTGAGGTCTGCGATCACCAGGTCCTCATTTTATATTTTACATCACACGTAGTCCCCCCCCACCCAGACCTCCGGGCACGCTTTCACCCGCTTTTAGACTTTGCTTAGGTGACGTTGTGCGGGACACAGCATTCGGCAGCGTGCCCTGGCTCCTGGCGCGCTGTCATCAAGGTCGTTTATATTCGTGCACGACACCCGCCGATCCTCGAGCCATACGGGATCCCGCTCTGTGGCTGCGCCCAGCTGCCCACGCGAGGAGAATGCTCAGAATTCTGGACTGTGGTGACCTCCGGGGAGGGGAGAAGGCGCTGGAGTAGCGAGAGGCTTAACCTATGTTATGTCTATAATGTTTTGTTTCTTTGAACAAAACAGCTGAGGTCGCTCGGGCAGAGCTGAGTTGCTGGATTTAGAGGTAGAGCTGTGGCCCAGGGGACTTGGCTCATCTCTGGGTGCGCTGCCCGGATCCAGGGTGTTGAGCAGGAGGGGTCAATTTATTGTTCAAAATGATTATTTAGAAGATCATTTTTAAAAAAAAATATCCTTGATCTTATTCATTTATTTAAAAGATGCTTTGGGACGGCCTGGGTGGCTCCATGGTGGAGCATCAGCCTTCAGCTCAGGGCGTGATCCCGGGGTCCCTGCATGGAGCCTGCTTCTCCCTCTGCCTGTGTCTGTGCCTCTCTCTGTGCCTCTCATGAATAAATAAATGGAATCTTAAAAACAAAAGCACCACATTAGCTTTATCAAGGTATAATTCACATGCCATAAAATTCATCCTACAATTCAGTGGCTTTTCATATCCACAGAGAAGTGCATCCATCACCACGTCAATTTTAGAATACTTGCATCACCTGCTCAGGGAAGCAGGAGATGCGATCCCCCCCGCCCGCCCCCCTGGCTTGTCCCTCCTTCCCTCCCCACCCGGGGCCCTAAGCAGCTGCTAATCTACTCTCTGTCGCCTTGGATTTCCTACTCTGGGCGGGTCACAGAGCCTGGGGCATAGGGTGTCTGGATGCATCCACGCAGCAGAGTGTCGTCATGGCTCCCACGGCTTGGAGCGTGGGCCGGGGCCTCGCTCCTTTCCCGGCTGATGACGCTCCTCGGTATGGATGGACCGCATTTTGTTCGTTCATCCGTTCGTGGCCGCTTAGGTTTTCCCACCTGGTGGCTGTTGTGAAAAACGCTGCTGCTGCACATCCGCGTGCAGGTCCTTGTCTGAACACCTGCTGTCAGTCCTTTGGGGTGGAGAGCACTTTCAAGCCGGGAAGGGATAGACCGGGGACCCCCTTGTGTGTGGTCAGCACCCGCGGAGCAGGGGGACTGAGGCCTGGCACCTCTGAGCCTCTGTGTCGGGGGGAGAGGGGGCGCGGGAGGGCCCGGGTGGCGTTCGGACAACCTGCAGAGACTCACAGACTGTCTCCCTTGGTGCAGTTCGCCTCTACGGACCGAACTTTATCCTCCAGGTGTACTCGTCCCAGAGGAAGTCCTGGCACCCCGTGTGTCAGGACAACTGGAGTGACAGCTACGGGAGGGCCGCGTGCCAGGACATGGGTTACCGGTGAGTTGTGGCCCCAGACGCAGAAACAGAGCAAAGATTCTCTGAGCCCCTCCCCGGAGGTGCCACAGCACACACCCCAGTGCTGGCGACAGCTGTCTCCTTCCCAGCACTGGTCGGGGAAACCAGCAGGGGCCCACCCTCCCCTGCATCTAGAGGACCTGACTCACTGCGCCCAGCCCCGCCGCCTCCCCACCGCCATCCGCTCCCAGATACCTGGGGGCGTCTAGTGCCGCGGCCACCAAGGTCCACGGTGCTGGCCGAGGGCCGAGGGCTGGGTGACGCCTGGCTAGGGGACAGGCAGGGGGCTCTGGGGGAGACGCAGGGGAACAGATCGTGCTCGATCTTCACAGCGGGCAGGCTTGGGGGATGGCCCTAGAGCTTTTGAACAAGAGAGCAGTGACATCAGATTTACACAGAAGGGGATTCGGTCCTGCAGGGGGCCCCAGGGAGGGTGGGAGAGGCAGAGGGTCCCTCCCAGGGGTTCCCAGTCAGGGGTGCATGGCAGCTGTCTGGCCCCACGGGGAAGAAGGCTGTGTGGTTTCATCACCATGGCCTTTCCCTCGGGGTGTCCCCGTGTGGCTTCCCTGCAATACTAAGGGGATCTCTATATGCCATTTTTCAGAATTAATTACCACTTGATAAGAAACTTGGCATCTTAGCTAATGAAATATTTCAAAATGCCAATCCCCAAATCGCCAGGGAATGACACAGTGAAGCCCTCATCACCGTTCAGGACCTGATGGGATCGTGTAGCTGACGGTGTATTAATACCTGCAAATTTTCTTAAGTTACACGTACTCATACATCCCTAACCCAAACCAGGGACGCCTGGGTGGCTCAGGGGTTGAGCATCTGCCTTCGGCTCAGGGTGTGACCCCGGGGTCCTGGGATCGAGTCCCACGTCGGGCTCCCTGCAGGGAGCTTGCTTCTCCCTCTGCCTGTGTCTCTGCCTCTCTCTCTGGGTCTCTCATGAATAAATACATAAAATCTTAAAAAAAAATTTTTAAAAACATCCCTAACCCAAACCAGATTAGAAAACAACCGGCAAAAAAAAAAAACAAACAAACAAAAAAAAAAAACAAAAAAAAAAAAAAAAAAGAAAACAACCGGCAGAGAGAGCTTCTCCCCGACAGTTGCGGGTTATCGGGTGCAGAGAGGCTCCTCACACCCGACGTGGCTTGATTAGACCTTGTGATCTTCGTCTTCCAAACGCTCAGCTCTTCCTCGTAGTCTGAGCACCGCCGGAGAGACGTGTGACGATAGGGCAGGGGATTTGCAATGGCTTGCAACGAAGCCCTCTTTCAATGAACATTTTCTGCCTCTTTTAGGAATAGTTTCTATTCGAGCCAAGGAATAGCGGATGACAGCGGGGCCACCAGCTTCATGAAGCTGAACATAAGCGCCGGCCATATGGATCTCTACAAGAAACTGTACCACAGGTAGGTGGCGATTTCGTGTTTCCTTTAGGAAAATTTGTCCCGAGAGCGAGTAGGAGACACCACGGAGAACCACGAGGTCCCGAGGCTGGTTGCTCTGCGCCGTAATTCCTCGAATCGCTGAGTTTCTCATGAGGAGACTGGACTCCACGCGGGGCTGGTTGCTGTGGGTTCATCCTTGGGAAGCAGCTGTGGGTTGTCATTTTTTTAAAAGATTTTATTTATTCATGAGAGACACAGAGAGAGGCAGAGACACAGGCAGAGGGAGAAGCAGGCTCCATGCAAGGGAGCCAGACGTGGGACTCGATTCCGGGTCTCTAGGATCACGCCCTGGGCCAAAGGCAGCGCTAAACTGCTGAGCCACCGGCTGCGCTTATTTGTCATTTGGTTTGTGCCCTTGCTGCCACTGGATAACATCATAAAATGGAGAGTCCTCCTTACTGCGTTGTTTTTTTTTTTAAGATTTTATTTATTTATTTGAGAGCGAGCGAGCATGGCAGGGGCAGGGGGGTGGAGGCACAGAGGGAGAGAGAGAGAAAAACAGGCAGCCCCGCTGAGCAGGGAGCCCAATGCGGGACTCGATCCCAGGACCCCGGGATCATGACCCGAGCGAAGGCAGACGCTTCACCGACGGAGCCCTCCAGGCGCCCCCCTTACTGCTATTCTTTACTCCCCAGACGTTAGCGTGTCAGGGTGTATCTCCAGGAATCCCAGAGAAAGCCTCGGGGTCCCAACCGGGGCGACCAACTGATCCTGCTTTGCCCTGGACTTTGCCAGTTTCAGCCCGGACGTCCTGCCGCCCAGGGACCCCCTCCATCCCAGGCGGCAGGGGCGGCTGGTCCCCCGGCCCTGGGCCACCTGCCAGAGGCCGCCTTCGCCTGGGGGGGGGGGGGGGGGGGGGGGGGGGGCAGCATTCCGGGGCCTGGGTGGGGCGGGGAGCGATGTGTCTTGCACCTCGGAGCCAGCGTGTGGCCCTGGGCAGGTCACGGTGTGTCCAGCGGGTGGAAAATCACCCGAGCAACAGATCCCGGGACGGACGGCTTGACCGGTCAGCAGGGCCGAGGGAAGGAGCGGAAGCTCCGCGTGCTGTTGTGCGTATGTTCACCGGGTGTGCGGGCTTCCTAGGATCGTCGTTACTCCATGGCTGTCCTTTAATGGCAAAGTCACACAGCGTCCTTTGTGCACGAGCCTTGGTCAGCTCCCAGGTCCCCATCAGTCACCCCCAGGTGGCTTGGCCGGGCCGCCTCCTCCCCGCCGCCCAGGTGCCAGCGGCTGCATTTTGGGGCAGGCTGCGGTAGCCACGGCGCCCCTCCTTTCCTTCCAGGGGGAGCCTAGTGGCCGGTTTGCATTCCTGGCAGCTGCGTGGCTGGGGGGCTGGCTTCCGCCCGGCTGTCCCCAGGAATGTGACGGGGTGAGCCCGGGAGGAGGGCCGGCCTGGCCAGGTGCGCCCGCCTGCCCGCCCAGGAAGCCAAAGGCAGCTGCCCGGGCTCTCCGTCAAGGCCAGGTGTTCCCGTCCTTCCCCGTGACGCTCACGCGTGGAATCAGGGCTGAGCAGGGGGCCGCTGGCACCTCCCCGCAGGAGCCTCGGGGCCTCACAAGGTGGCAGCCGGGTTTGGGGGGAGGACAAGGCGCTCTTTGCCTGGCACGGGGCATCCCGGACATGGAAAAGGGGGGCCAAGGCTCCTTTCTCTTGGCTTTGATACCCAAGTCACAGGCTCCCGGCGGGGCTCACCTGCGTGACCGCGGGCGTGTCCACGCGCTGGTGGCTGCAGGCGCACCTCCACACGGAGGACAATCAGCCTCATGACTCTTAGAAAATTGTTCTTTTATTTACTTTTGTAAAGATTTTATTTATTTACTCATGAGAGACACAGGCAGAGGGAGAAGCAGGCTCCCTGCGGGGAGCCCGATGTGGGACTTGATCCCGGGACCCCGGGGTCATACCCTGAGCCGAAGGCAGACGCTCAACCACTGAGCCACCCAGGTGCCCCCAAAACATCCTTTTTTAATGAAAACATGTGTTCTCTTGGCGTTGTTATGTCTTGCAACCGGAGACCACTGGGTGTCCTTGGAACCGTGGGGCCTCTTGGTGTGAGGGTGTCAGAGGTGACTTGATATATAGGACTCAGGCTGGTGTTGGGTCCTTTTGGGGAGGTTCAAGGAAGCAGGGGCTTTGCTCTGGATTGGATGCTGTTGGGAAGCGAGATGATTTTGTGATTGGTATTTTTTTTTTTTTTAAGATTTTATTTAGTTACTCATGAGAGACCCAGAGAGAGAGGCAGAGACCCAGGCAGAGGGAGAAGCAGGCTCCCTGCGGGGACCCCGATACAGGACTCGATCCTGGGACCCCGGGGTCACGCCCTGAGCCACCCAGGTGCCCCTTGTGATTGGCATCTTCACGCTTTTTCCTCTAGAAGGGGGCTGGCATGGAGCCAGGCTGCAGCGGGATTGGCCAACCGGTGCCGTCAGCCCCACTGGCCAGCGGAGGAGGCTGTCGCTCACTGCGTGGCTTGGGCTCGGCTCGGGCCTGGCCCCTGCGTGTCTGACCAGCTGCAAACGCCCGCATGCTAGGGCTGCTTCTCCCCCTCGAGATGTATTAGGGGCAGCTCCCCCTGGGGCAGGACGTGCGGGTTGTTCGTAGCCTCGAACACTCTCCTCCCAAACAAGTAACTGCCCTTCGGCTCCTGAGCAAACGGTCGGTGGTTCTTGCTGCGTGTGCGGTGAGCGCACAGCAGTCGCAGGGGCCTGCGCGTGCCCGGGGGGCTCCCGTGCAAGACCAGAGGCTGACTTTTAAGTTCTTGGAATAAAAAAAGTAGGTCGTGTAACCGGGCGCTTCCCCTTACAACCAGTCCGACCTGCTACCCTCATTCTCCCGCTCTTCGGATGGGGGACACTGAGGCACAGGGAGATTAAGTAACCAGCCCGAGGTCACACAGCGGAGACTTGAAACCCCCCACTTGGATCCACTCCCCTTATTTGAGTCTTCAATGGTGGGGAGGCGGGGGAGTGAGAACACGGGGAGAAAATGTTTCTTTCTAAGAGTCTTGAGAGTCGAGCATCCCCTGCTTATCACAGTGACCAGAACGTGCCCTGTTCTTTTGTAGTGACGTCTGTTCTTCAAAAACGGTGGTTTCTTTACGCTGTATAGGTAAGTGATGCTTGGTTACCCCTTTTTTTTTTCTTTCCCTAAATAGGAAGTCACTCTGTACCTTCAGAAATGCCTCCCCTGGGTCTGGGGAGGCGGGGTGATGGGCTGGGATGCGCCCAGAGGCCTTGCGCCCCATCTGCACCCCCCCCCCCAAGGGAACACCTGTCTTGGCCCGCGGTGTCCTGGAGATGCCGTCAGCCTCGCGTCCAGGAGCACCGTCCCGTGAGGACGTCGAGCTCGGGAGACGGACGGGCCCTGGCAGTTCCCGTCTCTGTGTCGGGATTATGTATGGCTCCCACACTTTTCCCAGGGTGGGTGCACCGTCCCTGGGCTCCCCTCTCTGGGATGGCCCCAGAGCTCAGCTTTTCAGGGTGAGCAGATGGAACTAGCAGCTGCTCTGGGTGGGCTGCGTGACCCCACGGTCCCGGCCGCCGCTTCCCGGCCTCCCGCAGCTCAAGCTGCTTTAGGCCTCAAGAGAGTGCGGCGCTCAAGTGGCACCAGGCCAGGCATTGAGGGTCCCACACACCCTCCCCCTCTTCCTCCTCCCTCTCCTTCCTCCTTCCCCTTCCTTCCTCCTTCCTTTCCCTGTTCCTTCCTCCCTTCTCCCCTTCTCTCCTTCTTCCCTCCTTCACTTCCCCTCCCTCTTCTTCCTCTCTTCCCCTCCTTCCTCCTCTGTCTCCCTCCATCTTCCCTCCTTCCTCCCCCTTCTTTCTTGTTCTCCCTCCCTTTCCCTCCCTCCTCCTCCCTCCCTCACCCTTCCTCCCCTCCCTCCTCCCTCCCCATCCTTCTCCCTCCTCCCTCCACCTGCTCCCTCTTCCTCCTCCTTACCCCTTCTTCCTCCACCTACCCCCTCCTTCCTTGTACTTCCCCCTCCTTCCTCACCCTCCCCCTTCTTCCCCATCCTTCTCCCATCTCCCTCCCCCTCCTCCCTCCCCTTCCTCCTTCCCCTTCCTTCTTCCTCCCTCTCCCCTCTCCTTCTTCCCCCTCCTCCCTCCCCCACCTCCCTCCTCCTCCTTCCCCCTCCTTCCCTGTACTTCCCTCTCCTTCCTCTTCCTCCTCCTCCTCACTCCCTCCTGCCCACCCTCCTGTGCTTTGTTCTGAGCATCGGGTCTCCCCATGATTCAAGCAGGTGCAGGCCCTTTACTATCCAAGGCCCCCCGGGCCGAGCCTGCCAGAGACACTGATGGGGTGATTGCTGAACAGAAGGTGGCATCAAGTGCCCGCAGAAGCGGGGCTGCCCCGGGGCCTGGGGGGCTGGAGGGCCATCCTCTCCTCCCCTCCACCGGAAAGAGATCGGGACACATTCTCTCAAATTCAGATCCCAGACCAGTGGGAATGAGAGGCGGCGAGAGCAGCCACCTGCTGGCTGGGCCCGGGCTGCGGGGTCCCGGGCCGGCCCTGCTGTGCTCACCGGGGGTGCTTGTGGCTTTCAGAGTGCGGGGTCTCTGCGAAGGGGAGCCGTCAGAGCCGGATCGTGGGCGGGACCAGCGCCTCCCTGGGGGACTGGCCCTGGCAGGTCAGCCTGCACGTCCAGGGCACCCACGTCTGTGGAGGCTCTATTATCAGCCCCGAGTGGATCGTGACAGCCGCCCACTGTGTGGAGGAGTAAGTCCCTGACAGGGTTGGGGGGGCGGGCGGCTCTCAGGGCCGTGAGGTCGTGGGTTTGGAGGTGGCTCTGGGGCCGTGTGACCCGGAGGGAAGTCTCTGACCTCTGCAAGCTCCGGTTTCTTTGCCTGGATATGGGCACGGCACCCGCTGCGGAGGCCTTGCCTGAGGGTCGGGTGAGCTCGTGCGTGGGGAGCAGATGCCGAGCCCGTCCCTTCAGCAGGTGCGCTCCGGGCGGGCTCCTGTGCAACAGGTGCTGCTGTGAGCGGGGCCCCTTCCAGCCCGCACCCTCCCTGGGTTCTCAGCACCCCTGGCCCCGTGAGAGGCCTGGTCTCCCCTGGACGCCCATCCTCAGGAGCACACCAGGGGACCTCCCGTCGCTCTGCCCCAAGGTTCCCTCGGACGCCGGCCACGCAGATGGGCAGGGAGCAGGGAGGTGGCCGTGACGTACAGCGCTAGCTTTTGTGGAAGGACTCGTCCTCCTCCTTGTTCCTTAAACATAGAGACTTTTGGTCACGTGCCTGTTCTGGAGGAAACTTGGCGCAGCAGAGCTGCCTTTCTGATTTGGAGTGAGCTCGAGCCTGGCTGGGGTCCGGTCTCTGCCATTCCCCAGCCGCGTGGCCGCGGGCCGCTCACTCAAGGTGGCCGGCCACAGCGTCACCTCTGCACACCTGCCGGACAGGCGAGCCGGCTCCTCCCGAGGGCTGTTGGGAGGGTGGATGGACCCACGTTCATTACCCAGCGGTGTTCCCTCTCTGACCTCCTTCCCCCTCCCCGGGACTGGGATTCTCTCCAAAGGGAAGCACCTAGATAAAGCTAATGCCCTGATGGCTGTTAGGCCTGGAGCCCAGGCATCCGTGCACATTTATTATTAAGCACCTACTGTGTGCGAGAAGACGCCCCATAGGTAAGACCCAGTCCTGCCAGAAATGAGGTTTGAAGCCTCAAGGAGGCATCAGGCCCAAGTGAAAGTGTCCTCAGAACCCGGAGGGTTTGCAGGCCGGGGCAGGAGCACAGGAGGGACGGGCCTCACGGCGGGGAGCGGAGGGAGCCGTGTGGGACCGAGGGAGGAGCCTGAGACCTCCTCGCCAGCCCTGCCCTGTCCTGAAGCTCCTAGTGGGTCGTGTCACCTACGGGACACGTGGCTCCCGCTTTTGAATGTCACCAAGTGAGTGACATTCGCGCGTCTGAGATACTGAGCGGTGTCCGGCTCTGCCTTCCAGACCTCTAAACAACCCGCGGTACTGGACGGCCTTCGCGGGAATTTTGAGACAATCCTTCATGTTCTATGGACACGGACACCGAGTGGGAAAAGTGATTTCCCATCCAAATTATGATTCCAAGACCAAGAACAACGACATCGCCCTCATGAAGTTGCAGACGCCTCTGACTTTTAACGGTACGGACCTGTGTCCCTGGGGCTCAGGGTGCGCGGAGAGCTTTGGCCACATCTTGAGGACAGAGGTCGATCTCACCGGGCGGAGGGGTTTGCGTTGAGCGATGATTTCATCAACACGGGCAAGTCCAGAAGGGGTTTCCAGCCACAGTGCTGTTGACACTTGGGGTCAGATGCCTCTTGGCCGTGGGGCCCTCCTGCACATAGTAGGACATATATGGGATCCCAGGTATCCACCCACTCGGTGCCCTTTAGTTGTGACAAAAAAAGTGTCCCATTGCTGCGAAACATCCCCCGGGGGCCAAGTCTTCTCCGGTTGAGAACTATCTGTCTAAAATTTATCACTACTTTACTTTCTTTACATAAATCCTGAAAACCAGATACTTCACAGTTTACAACAATAAAAAACACCGATTTCCCTTAGCTTCTCATTCGGCCCCCGTTCTAGTCCATCCGAGGGCCCCGCTGGAATGTTCCGGCCCACGTGGGCACAGAGGAAGCCCAGCCTCATCCCTCCCTCGTAGGGGTTTGGATTCAAGCCGGGATACAGTGTAGACCCCAGAAGGAATCGGTCCAGGGGGCATCGGAGGTGCGGGCTGGGAGTGCCCGTCAGCTTCTCGGCCGCTGCCGCCCGTGTGTCCTTCTTGCCACCGATCACCTGGAGACACTGTGTATTTTGAAGTGTGTGCTCCTTGAGGATTTAAGCTTCGAAAAAGGTTTCATTGTTTGAAACCTATTTGCTCTTTTTCTCGAAGGTTTAAGTCTGGAAAAAAAACAAAAAAAACAAAAAAAACCGTTAGTTGTGAGTTTTTAGAAGCAGAGCTTGCAAAGAATCCCATTGCCAAGGAGAAGGGAGCACCTTGCTCGTGGGAAGGAGGGGCCTGGCAGGGACAGGAGGCAGGATTTGTCCCTGAGTGATGGAGGCGGGTACCAGGCCCCCGGTCCCACCGGGCCGAGCTCACCGCGCTTTCTCTCCCGGGAACAGACAGAGTGAAGCCAGTGTGCCTGCCTAACCCGGGCATGATGCTAGAGCCGGAGCAGTCCTGCTGGATTTCCGGGTGGGGGGCCACCTACGAGAAAGGTGAGGCTCCCCGGGGTCCCCGCGGGGACACAGCACCGGGTCTGGAAGTGGGAGGTCCGGGGTTTAATCCCCCTAACCCCATGATTAGAGGACTTCGGGCTCCAGGCTCAAGAGAGGAATCTGCTTGAGGATTTTCCCCCTCTCTCTGCCTCTCCTCCTGCTCGGGAATCAATACATCTTATTAAGAAAAGAGGAAGGAGGGGACGCCTGGGTGACTCAGCAGTTGAGCATCTGCCTTTGGCTCAGGGCGTGACCCCTGGGTCCTGGGGATCCGGATGGAGTCTCACATCGGGTCCCCGCAGGGAGCCTGCTTCTCCCTCTGCCTGGGTCTCTGCCTCTCTCATGAATAAATGAATAAAATGTTTAAAAATAAAATAAAAAGAAAGTCCACGTCGGGGAGCGTGAGGGGCCCGGGGAGGGCAGCTGCTTGCTTCGTGCTCTGAGCCCCAGGGTGGGCCGTGGTGCTGCTTCCCGAGCCGGGGAGTCCGGGCCGGTGAGGATTTGGCGGGGGGGGGGGGGGGGGGGGGGGGGGGGGGGGGGGCGGGGAGGGGCCCCGTGTTGGCACGTGAAGCCTGCGGTGCCCGGAGGACACCCATGTGGAGGCGGTCAGGTGGGAGCCAGGCGGTGGCGGTGACAAGAGCCCACGCTGGCTTAGAGATATCTGGACGTGCAGGGGAGCGGAGAAGTGGGGCCATGGGGTGGTGAGGGTGGGAACACAGGAGCGGGGTGGTGTGGGACGGAGTCTCAGGGCCCAGTGGCTGGGGGGTGGGGGAGAAGAGGAGGTTCTAGAACACAGAGGAGGCCCTCCCGGGACAGGAAGGGTCCAGATGACCCAGCTTCCCCGGGGTGGGGTGCAGGGGGGACGGGACATGCCCAGGGCGCTGCTGTCGCCGCGGCGTGTTCCGGGAGGGAGTGCACTGTCCCCTGCGGGCCGCTGGCCACGCGGCAGCTGGGCGTCATCCTCTGTCCCAGGGAAGACCTCAGACGAGCTGAACGCGGTCATGGTGCCCCTCATCGAGCCCTGGCGCTGCAACAGCAAGTACGTCTACAACAACCTGGTCACTCCGGCCATGATCTGTGCGGGCTTCCTGCGGGGAGGCGTCGACTCCTGCCAGGTGAGTGCCCGCCGTCACCTGCGCTGCCGCCCACCTGGCGCCGCTGCGTCCCCCCCCCCCCACTCCCCCACCCCGGGGTTTTCATTTTGTCAGCTTGTCGGTGGGACAGAAAGAAGCTTCTGGACTATTTTAAACTACAGTCGACAATTTAGCTAGCAGCTCCTACCTGGTACTCGCTAGTCTCGGGGTTATAGGTTACTGTCCCTCGGGGGAGGGGGACACGAAAGCTGCACACCCACTCCATGGGGACCCCGACCCCCACCCCGACCCCCCACCCTCTGTGCGTGGCCGGCTGCGTGCACGGGTTGCGGCTTGAACCCCTGCTCTTGCTGTGTCCCCCAGGGTGACAGCGGAGGTCCCCTGGTCACTCTGAAGAGCCGCGTCTGGTGGTTGATCGGCGACACGAGCTGGGGATCCGGCTGTGCCAAGGCTAACAGGCCGGGAGTGTACGGAAACGTGACCGTTTTCACCGACTGGATTTATCGGCAAATGAGGGTAACTTTCCCGCGCTCCCAGGCTGCTGTCGAAGCCCAGAAGTCTGGGGGGTGTGGGCTCCCGGCGGGAGGCTGACGGTGGGGGGGGGGCACCCAGATTCTGCCTCCCAGGCTCCGGTTTGCAGTGAGCACCGCCCTCCGTCCCTCTACTGTGCACCCTCGCTGCTGCGTGCGGCCCAGGGCTCACTCGGGTGGAAAAACTCCAGGAAAGAGCTTTTCAGAGTCCAGAGCCAGCTCTAGATGGGCTTCCCCGTGCTCTGCTGGCCCTGTTAACCCACCCAGACCTCACGGGATCACCTTCTGGGGATGGGCGGAGAGCAGAGCAAGGCCAACCAGCCACAGGGGACGTGGCCGTGCCCGTCCCGTGGGCCCCGGGCTGGAGCTCTCTGGCACGAGGAGAGGAGGTAAAGACGGGGAAGGGTCCGGGGGGTTCCCTGCAATCCTTCCCACCTGCCTCTCACCACTTCGCAGAGTCCTTTTCTCAGGCTCCGCCCAGATCTTGGGCTAGAAACGGATCTCACCCCCCACCCCCACCCCGAGGACTCCCGGTGGGCACTTTGCCCCGATTTCACCCCTTCCAGGGCCGGGCTTATTGGTTAAAGAGAAGCTTCTGTTGTCTCCTCTCTGCTTCCCAAGGGGCCCACGCAGTCGAGGGAGGGGCACATCCTGTCCACGGAAGATGAACAAAACTTTTAGAATTCCTTAAAAAAAAAAAAAAAAAAAGAGTTTTATTCGAGCCCAAGTAGTGAGGATGGCTGCCCGGGGTGTTTCAGAGTGAGTGCTCCGGGTTAGGGACGTAGACTAAGGGGTTGTACGTGGCCTCAAGAGGGACACGTCATCATGACGAACATCCCGTAAATTTGCAAACTGTATCCTATGTTTTCAGTGTGTGCGAGGCTGCAGGCCTCAGAGGAGTGGGATGGAATTAATGGACATTCTTACTCTTATTTTTATTTTTTATTATTATTTTTTTAAGTATGATTTTTATTTTTTTTTTAAGATTTTATTTATTTATTCATGAGAGACACAGAGAGAGAGAGGCAGAGACACAGGCAGAGGGAGAAGCAGGCTCCATGCAGGGAGCCCGATGTGGGACTCGATCTCGGGTCTCCAGGATCACGCCCTGGGCTGAAGGCGGCGCTAAATCACTGAGCCACCCGGGCTGCCCACATTATTACTCTTGTTTTTAGTTTGAACCGTGTCTGTGAGGTTAGTTGCTAACAAAATGGACGTACAATGCATGCTCAGGGCAGTAATAGAGCCCAGGCTTCGAAGTCTGGTTAAATCATTCTGACCAGGGTGAAAATTAGGGTGTAGCTTCCCTGGGAGGCCAGGAGCAGGGCTCACAAACACGGAAAGGTACAAACTTCCTTTATCAAACCAGAAGGGGTGGCCTGATGCAGCGCGGCCTGCATGTCCCGCAGATCACACACCATGGGACCTGACACCTTCACGTGACCCCGGGGCGGAGGCGGCGGGGGCCAGGCTGTGGCTGGTAAAGGGCCGAGCGCTGGAAACAGGCCACCACCTCTGTCCTGCTGGGGGGCTGCGGGCTGGAGGGGGAGCCGGCTGGGCCAGGCCAAGGGGCCGACTGTCCAGCGCATGGAGTGACAGGCCCGAGTGGCACTAATTAAGCACTTGGGCTGCAAGGACTCAGGTCACGTTTGAGGTCCCCGGAGGAGGCCCACGTGCCGGCTGTGCTAGCCACACGCGTGCACACGCCACGTCCTCGCACCTGCCCTGTCCACCTCCTCCAGCCCAACGCTTTGACCTCCGTGCTGTAGGAAAGATACCTCGTGGCCCCTCTTAGCTCGCTCATTAGGTTCTAAGTCAATCTAGGGAGGAGAAAAACCATTGGCTCCCCTTTTATGTCTGAAGAAAATAACGTTATTTCTTTTTTTCCCGCCAAACAGGCAAACAGCTGATCCCCGTGGCCTTTGTCCTTGTTCCTCGAGGAGATGAAGGGGCTGATTCTCCATTCCTCACACATGATGTATTTTTAGAGATGCTTCGAAGGTCCTTTCATCGTTATTAAATAGTGAATTTGTCTGTCTTTGGCACTCTCCACGGTTCTGCAGAACTTGCTCCCTGACCCCTCGTCCAAAAAGGGTGGCCAGACCCAGCTGGGTGCGGGCACCCAGCGCCAACGCGGAGCAATGGGGTGGGGGCTCCCCCGTTGGGATCTTCCTTCCGAGCCCTCTCCGGGGTCCACCTTCGGATGCACATGGGGCCAGTGACTTCTCAGCTGCTGGATGACTTGAGATTGAAAGGGAGAAAGCCAGGTGGGACCGTCCGGGGCAGGCTCTGAGGCCACTGCTCTGGAGGGCTACCCCAGGGCCAGTCTCCCCACAGGGGTCTTCGTTGATCATTTTTTAGTGCCTTTTCAGTAACCCCGGATGGTGGCTGGAAATAAAGGGACCAGCCCTTCATGGCTGAGGACTTGAGGGCGAGGGTGTAGACAGAGCCCTCGGAGCAAGGAAAGCCATTGCAGACACGTCCCGCATGCGCGCTGCTGGGCGGTTGGCCTCCGCCTGTTGGGCAGGGGCGCCCCCAAGGGAGACCCAGCCTCACTCCCCATCCTCGTCCTTGGGGGTGCCGTGCTTGACCCTCTTGGGGCCTGCCAATCACATGGAAATTGAGGCCACCCCCGGGGGAAATCAGGGATGTGTGATTCAAGAGACACTGTTTCGGTGTGAAGCTTCTACACCTTACTTACCTACCTCAGTGCTCACCGAGTCTTGATGCCTCCGCGTAGTCGCTGCCTTTGGCTCTTTGCGACTATGGTCCCGGCCAAGTGCCAACGGTGGCGGGCTAGAATGGGCTTTGCAAGGGGTTCTGCACACAGGTGTTGCAGAGGAGCAGCACCTGGGCTTGCACCAGAGAAGAGGAGGGGGGTGGGGACGCCCTGAGGCCCCTTCCTGCCCTACGGCCTTTCCCTGGAGGGAAGGGCCAGGCCTGAATGCCGGCGGGGAGCAGAAGCACTCTTGCCCCGTGTACTGCTTTCCCCAGGCTCTGCCTCTGCTCACGCACGATTCTGCTGCCGGGGCTTAACCCCAAAAGGGGAAGGTCGTGGGGTCCCATCCCCAGGCGGGGGTGCGGGATGCTTCAGATCCATGTGCCTCCTTGGCCGCAGCATCCCTGGGGGCCTTCCCAACCCTCGGCACCGCCGGTCCCGGCTCTCCAAGCCAGATTTTGAAAAGCATCGTTGGGGTGAGAACGTGTTCCTTCCTTAGCTTCTTTGTATGTGACCACTGTTCGTCTTCTTTGGTTTGTATCTTTTTTTAAAACTGTAAAATTGAATTGTGAGCATTGTACAAATAAATTATACTTTTTTTTTTTCCAAATGTTTATTGAGTCTTTGGAGATCTGCATGGGGAGCCGACCAGGTCTGCACCTCCTTGTCGGGCAAGGATGCTGAGTAGCTGCTGCCCGTGGAGGCAGGGGCGGGTGGGGGGGGCTGGTCTGAGGACCAAGAGGGGCCGGGGTGGCAAGCGCAGATGGGGTCTTACGGTTGGTCCTGTCGGCCCTCAGGCCTGGCCGGTCGGAGGTGACCCGCAGCATCTCCTGCATGGGCATCACCCGTGGCTCCCGCTTCCCCTAGACTCAGACCCTGAGACCCAACTCCCTTCCAGACCTCTCTGCCCATTACCCCACACATCATCCCCAGGCCCGCCTGCTAAAAAATGCGTTCAGCATCTTGTCCCCTAAAGCTGTCTCCCCCAAAGCCCCTCTTGGTTCTTGGTGGCAGCACCGCCTCCTCAGCCGGTCCCGTGGAGTCGGGACCGTGAGCAGGAGAGAAAGACTGGATGAGTTTTTCATCTGCCCGAGAACAGAAATCCATTTGGAGCCTTCATTCCACAAACCCGTGGGCCCTACATGCATGACAGGTGACCGTCTTTATTATACCAAGATGGGTTAAAATTATGGAAAAAAACCTGTATTTAAAAAAAAAAATAAAACACACAGTTTTGTTAGGCCATGCCCTGAAATACAGTCGAATCTGATGGTAATTATGTCCCACAAAACCGTCAGGAACGCTGAATTAGTGAATAGCGAATCATCGCTTCTAGGGGACACTCAGAGACAGGGCGGGGGCCTTCACAGCCGACAATCTTTTCAGTTACTTTTTTCATGCTGGAGCCGCCTTGCGAGTGGTTTCACTTGTGCGTGATGCTGACTCGACTTAGAGGATCTCGCCGGAATGCTGAAACTAGGGAGATCCTGATAGTTTTGCATTAAGACCTTTATCAACGATATAAGTTCATTGGCTTAATATAAACAAACCCCAAATACTAATGAAAGTGAAGACACGCGTGTTGATAGAAAGGGATAATGTGTGCTGGTCCTCGGGTTGCCTCTTGCAGCTGGCTCAGCGGGTGGGTTCCCAGCATGGAAACCTGCGCTCCCCTCGGTTTGCCTCCGGTTGAGTTGTCCATGCGGGACAGTCCTGCCTCGAACCCAGGTTCCAGGCCTGTTCTCAGCTCTCTCTCTCTCTCTCTCTGTCCTTCTAGGGCTTACCTGATTCCGCTCTGATTTCATGGCCGCTTCCCGTTCCAACCAAGGCCTCGCCCCGAGCCTGGCTTTGTAAGGAGCTGCACAGAGGGTTCAGGAGTGGGCATCTTGGATATTCTACTAGATTCTGGACAGATAGATGGACTTTCCTTCTAGAGGAAGGGGCAGCAGCAACTGGAGATGCAGGTTCTGATCCTGGCAGTGTCCCTCAAGGGCCAGGGGGCGGCTAGGGACAGCTGATGGGAGAACCAGAGGGCATGTCAGCCCCTCGTCTGAGCCCGGCTGCCATCTGAGCAAAGAAGTCACCCTAAGTGGACTCCAGAGCTGTCTCTCCCTGAGTCTGAACACACAGGAGAAAGGACAGTATGCTTCCCTGGGGCAGGCCTGGGGGATCCCTAGACACCTGCTGTTTGGGATCAAAATGAAATTGATTGCTGGGACGCCTGGGGGGCTCAGTGGTTGAGCATCTGCCTTCAGCTCAGGGCATGATCCCAGGATCCAGGATCGAGTCCCGCATCAGGCTCCCTGCAAGGAGCCTGCTTCTCCCTCTGCCTGTGTCTCTGCCTCTCTGTGTGTCTCTCATGAATAAATAAATAAAATCTTTAAAAATTGCATAAAACAAAAGCAATTGCAAGCACCTCGTGAGTCTGCAGCAGGCATGTTCCCTGGGAAGTTCCATCCTGGGGAGCACACACTCTCAGCTTCCTTCGTCCACCTTCTCTTTCAAGCTCCAGCAACATCGGAAGCACAGCAAAGAAGACCCCCGGACGACTCTGACATCCCTGGCTGCTCTGGTCCCAGCAGAACCCTCCTGGGGTGGGGGGGGAGGGATGCCTGGTGCTGGAGATGTCACCCAGCCCAGCCCCGTCCCCCACCCCGCCCCCAAGAAGCAGGCCCACATCCCTGTGCTAACAGGAGGGACCCGGGCCTCACATGCTGTAGGAAGGCCTGCTCCTCCCCAACTCTTGCAGAAGTCTGTGCAATAATGTTTCCTTTCAGCAGGAAGGAAACCTGCCCCTGCCCCTCAGGGGTTGTGAGTCAACCCTCAGGTGTGTCATTGGCGTAAAAGGCATGAGGTGCGGACTGGAACCCGTGGAATGCGCATCAGCTCTCCGGGCATCCTCCCTTGTCAGCAAATTCTCAGATTACGCCAAAGCACTGGCGGTCATTAGCATCCCGAGCGTCAGAAGGGACCTGGGGGATGGGGCTGGCTGCGGAGGGGACAGAATCACTAGTCTGCTTCCCCCAACAAGCGGTTGGCTGGCTCGGCCTGAAGCCCCCGTTGCCTGGAAACGCACAGCTCCTGGGAAGCTTCTCCCTTTCCGGACACCTGGCAGACGGTGCTCCCACCGCCCACACTGCTTGTGCAGACAGAAATGTGTCTCCCCGGAGAGCACCCGCTCCCAGCCCTCCCTCAGGGGGCTCTCCCGTGGGCTCGGACAATTTGACCCCCTTTAGGGACATGGAGGCAGATCTCTTTGCGCCCCATGTGGCCACAGCCTGCTGTTGGGGTTCCCAGGCCTGAGCCGCCTGCGGCGGGGTGTCTGCACGTGTCCCCAGCCCTGGCCAGACCAAGGAGGGCAGTCGGGACTCTGCAGGGCTCCCCCAGGGCAATTCAAGGTCAATACCCTGCCTTGTCCACCTCCTGGACCCCCCGCCACAGCCAGAGCATCTGCCTGCAAAACCCTGCCGGGTGCCCCCCTTAACGGGCTTGCGTGCTTTTTGTGGAATAATCATCGCATCGAGTCTGGTTCCTTAGCACCCACCACCTCACAATTCTCACAATTCTTCTTGTGATAAGAACTTTGAAGAACTACGCTCTTAGCGACTTGCAAATGTGCAACACAGTGTTGTCAGCTTATGTGTCTTCGAACTGGAAGCCTGGGCCTTCGACCCCCTTCACCCACATTTCTTGTTTCATTTATATTCCATTTCTTTAGCTTGAGTCCTTGGCTCCCTCTGGCCTCATTCTTTGCTCGGCTCCTGCGCTCTCCCTGGCCGGGCCACGGAGGCCAGCGCCCCATCGTTTACTCCACTGGGGTCCCACCCGCTGTCATGTTCAGGCTTCTCCACCCCCCACCCGAACATAAGGCATCAGAGCAATGTCTGGTATAAACAAGTTTATTACAAATCAGTGAAATACAGCTTCTAAGAGCACCCACACGTGGCGCTAATGCTCCCAAAACAGGTGCATGAAAGAAGTTGCACAAAAGCAGGAACTAATCCTTCTACAATGCTTTGCATGCACTGGTCCCCTGGTGGAAGATGGAGAGGGTTCAAGGGGAACAACCCCGAGGGCAGAAAATCATTTCTCCTAACCAGGAGGGCGGCGGCGTCCACCCCCAATCTGAATCTCGTTCTTTTTTTTTTTTTTTTTTAAGATTTTTTTCATTTATTTATTCATGAGAGACACAGAGAGAGAGGCAGGGACACTGGCAGAGAGAGAAGCAGGCTCCGTGCAGGGAGCCCGACGTGGGACTCAATCCCTAAGTCTTGATCTTAATCATGACCTGCGTCTTCTTAGGAGGTCCTTGCCCACTCAGGGACAAGCATGGATGGTGACCGGGAAGACTGGCTACTAACTCCTCGAGTATCTGCGATGTGGGTTTGGGGAGAGAGGGCGGGTGCTGCTCCCTGCAGACGTGCCCTGGAGATGCAGGCGGGACAGGGAGCCGGCCTTAACCAGGGAATTTGGCTAAGCGGCGCCGAGCCTGGGCCAGCCGCGCCAGCCGCTCCTTCAGGAACTTCCTCTTGTCGCTGGTGTCACTGCGCTCCTTCAGGAGCCAGCTGTAGGTGTCCTTGTCCTGGAGCAGCTGCAGCATGCCGTTCTGCAGCTTCTGGCCGTACACTTGCAGGATGAAGTACTGGATGATCAAGGGGATGTGGCTGGAGATGCGGTTGGTGGCCTCCTGCCAGGGAAGAAGAGTTCACAGAGGTTTGGTGGGGGGCCGGACCTGGCAGGTGCAGGTCCCCCCTGCCCGGATCTCTCGAACCCAGCACTGTCCTCTGGGCTGGAGGCAGCGGGGAATCCACAGTACAGGGGGGACCCCCCCCAATCCCGGCCCTGACTCCACCTCCCCGCCAGGGATTCCTGACCACTCGGCTTCCTTCTCTGATCAGAGACGATAAAATGCGCGTGAAAAAGGTAAATGGCCGGATGGGGTAAGAAAACTCCATTTTCGATTTATTTACAATTCCACTGAAAATATTTTTTTTAATCAACACAAAAATTATTTAGCAGAACAGAGGCTGGGCTGTGAAAATCCACAGAGGGGAACCCCCTGCGGGGCCTGCGTGTCCAAAGTCAGCCTCGCCACCCCCACCTCCCTCCCCAGGCCCCACCTGCCCCTGAAACAAGCCTCTCTTTCTTGAGACAGGCTCATCTCTCGGGAAGCCGATTCATCCCGGCACCCCAGCAAGTTCAGCCTCACTATTCTCCAGGAAATACTGAGGCTACGCCTGGCCTCGTGAGATGGTTAAAAAAGGATTAAACAAGCTGAAACACCAAAGTTTAAGAAGATGCCAGGTGCAGAATAAGTGCATAGTGAATGCAGCCCGAGGGGCGGTGCTGGGACACATTGCTCGTGCCGGGGATGACAGCTAGCGAGGGACGCCATGGAGGCGGAGGGAAGGAGACGAGGAGCCAGCAGCCGGGGCTGGGGCCCCACGGAAGATGATGCTGGAGGATGGCCACACAGAGGACCACGCAGACCGGCCACATTTGCAGGAAACTAGCTCCTTGGGGACGGAGGAGAAGTTTCTGAGTGGTGACAACAGGCGCCCTGGACCCCTGCCCTGGCCCTCCCCAGGTCCCACAGAGCCGGGCCGTCGTGCCAACCGCTGACCCCAGGGACATCCCCTCCACCCCCGCGATTTCACGATGAGCACACCAGGGACAGGGTCGGCTGCGGGGACACCGCATCCTGACCTCAGGACGGCACACGCTCTCACACCACAAAGGGGAGTAGAGGATGCAGGTGCAATGAAGATCGTTAGCTGCCGTTAACCTTAGGGAGAGCATCCGGATGATCTGCAGGGCCCAGCGCAGAGGAGGGAGGCAGGCAGCGGATTGGGAGGGGGTGTGGTCGGGAAGGAGGTCCGCGAGGGGCAGCGCCGCTGGCATCGTGTTCATTGGGAAAATACATGAGAATTGGCTGCAAAAGTCCCACAGGAGAGGGGAGCGTCCGCAAGGGCTTGGCGTGTGAAATAAGACGCGGAAACCGTATCCAACAGCCAGCAAGACACGGTGGAAGAAAAGGCTCACAGCGGGGACAGACGCGAGGAACCACGTGGGAACAAACTTCACAAGTGTGCACGGTCGACACCAAGACAAAACACACCAACACCTCTGGGCCCCCCACCCCACCCCACCCAAAAAGGAGATCGCAAAGCGGAGAGACCCATGAGGCTCTTGGACAGAAATCTTTCCTGTCACAAAGATGTCAGCTCTCCCCGGCACAGCGACAAAATGCACAGGATCGCCAGGAGGATGCCAACAGCTCTCTTTTCTCATCAGGAATGGGGGTGGGGGTGGGGAAGCTCATTCAAAAATTCATACCGAGGCTGGGAGGAGCAAGAACTGGGGGACGTTTCTGCCTAAAAAAGACGGCCACAGCGGGAGTCCTGGGTTGGAGTCCCACATCGGGCTCCCTGCATGGAGCCTGCTTCTCTCTCTCTCTCTCTCTCTCTCTCTGTGTCTCTCATGAATAAATAAATCTTTATTTAAAAAAGCAAACCAGCAGAATTCAGGTTCTGGAAAAAGACTCCAGGACAAAGAGGGGGAGGGTGATTGACAGGGGCCCATTGCACATCAGTAGGGCCCAGATGGGATCTTCAGGGACGCGTCTGGGCCCACAGGGCTGAGGGCGAGCTGCCGGCTGGCGGTGGCCACACAGACCGGTGGGGGCGCCAAGGGGAGGCATTTCAAGGAAAGGACACGGCGTGAAAACCGCCACTGGGAGACGCTTGCAGACTCACCTGGCGGTAGGCCAACAGGTGCTCCAAGATTTCAGACAAGGAGATGTTGACGGAAGAAACCTCGTCATGGCTCATGCTGCTGGTCTTCTTCTTCTTCTCCTCGTCCGAATCCTTCTCCCTGACCCTCTGCAGGGCCCGCTGATAGACGTGGTCCTGGCAGTAGACGATCTGCTCCATTTGGAAGTGAAGTCGGATGGACTTCTCAGCTTCTTTCTCTAGCTCGAATTTAATGTCTTCGATTTTGGACTACGGCAAAAGAGAGGCAGGGCCGCGTTCCCTCAGAAACAAATCCCCGGGTCGAGGAAGGAGGTCCCCCGCGAAGCCCACGGCTAACCGGCTCCCGTGTGAATGAGGACGGCACCTCCCTTTGAGGTCTGCACCCCACGCTGGCCCATCCAGGCTGGTGCCCCCACCCGGCCAGGGGTCACAACCTCCCGGGAGCCTGGGGCCGCAGGTGTGCCCAGACCGCGACCCCCCACCCCTCCGACCTGAGCCTGGGAACCCGCACGGGCCCTGCGTGCCGACCTGATTTCTCAGATTCTTTCTTTCTCTTTTGGGATCTTTTCCATCTAATCAGGAGTTTTAATCTAATCAGGATTAGATGGAGCCCCATCTAATCAAGGGGTGCCTGTGGGGCTCAGTCAGTGAAGCATCTGCCTTCGGCTCAGGTCATGATCCCAGGGTCCTGAGATCGAACCCCGCATCCGGCTCCCAGCTCAGCGGGGTGTCTGCTTCTCCCTCTCCCTCTGCCCCTGCTTGTGTTCTCCCTCTGTCTCTCAAATAAATAAATAAAATCTTAAAAAACAAACAAAAAAGGAGTATATACCCATCAGAGAGCTCACGGGGGTCAAAGTGGGGTCAAATTTAAATCCATTTAATTCTGTACGATTCACATTCCTATAGTTTAGAGAAACTGGCTGCCCCAAGGCCGGGGAATAGGTCTCTCATGCAGAAAATATCTGGTGTCCCCGGAGCTCAATGGCGGCCACCAAGTGTGATGCAAACTGCTAGGTGCACCCCAAACATTTTCTTCCATGTTCCTTCCAGAGGCCCAGGCAGCTTAAGTGACACGCCCCAAGCCCCCCCCCCCCCCAACCCAGTCCACTTCTCCAAATACCCAAGAAAGTGAACATGGTCTTAATCCATGGCATCTGTTTTCCAGCATCAGGCTGACTTTTTTTTTTTTTTTTTTTTTTTTTGGAATAACGTGTGGTCAGTTTTACCTTGGTAGTTCTGTAGAGGTTGAAAAATTCATCAAAATTTGCTTTTGAAATATCTCCGAAGGCAACCTGGACCATATCTGAGGAAAAAAACAAGATTCATTCCTTATCGTAGGTTGCAAAAAAAAGAGAGAGAGAGAGAGAGAGAGGATGAAATCTTGAGAAATGAGGTTTCCTCCCCCTGCCGCCCCTTCTTCCCACTTGGGGACGGAGGCCATGCTGTACCTTCTTGCTAGAGAACAATGTGGAAGAATTTTAAAGCCTAATCGTTCCCTGGTATATTTCTTTGACATTTATAACCTGGGTGGCCCAGTCAGTTGAGTGTCCAGACTCTTGGTTTCAGCTCAGGTCATGATCTCAGGCTTGTGAGATCCAGTCCCAGCTCGGGCTCTGTGCTCAGTGGTGGGTCTGCTTGGGATTCTCTCTCTCTCTCTCCCTCTCCCTCTGGCCCCCTCCATTCATGCTCTCTCTCTCTCTCTCAAATAAATAAATAAAATCTTAGAAATTGTTTTCATCCTAAGCAAAAATAGTTGCAAAGAATTTAATTTCTGTAGTTATAAATATATTCATATTCTATAGTAAAACACAGCACCCTTAAATGTATCAATAGGACCTAACCGTCCATGTTACCCATTTGAAAAAAAAAATTATATGAACATGCTCTTACTCAATCAGAAAATTTACATTATTTCTTTTTATTTTTGAAACTCCTCATATTTCCATTTCCCTTCCTCACAGAATTCTATCCTAATAAGATGTGCATAGCATCTTTATGCTCAAAATTTATTTTTTCAAGTAGGCTCCGCACCCAGTGGAGCACCCTGAGGACAAGACCTGAGCCGGGATCAAGAGTCAGACGGCTTGACCGACTGAGCCACCCAGGTGCCCTGAAATCTTTCATTGACTCCACATCATATCTCTCTGAAACCGAAGGAGGTAAACATATATATGTGGGTTTTAAAGGGTTTTTTCTAGGACTATAAAGCTCTAAGCACTACAAATTTTCTTCCAGAACAAATTAAGAGTGAAAAATTGATCAACACAACACAGTTACCTATCTTGATATACACTTATTAAGATTCAAGGTCACATTTTATCAAAAATACATGTCGTAAGCTGCTGCCATGGGACTGGCCCCAACCTCTACGGGTTCACGGATCCATGAATGATTATTACTTCTTGCTGAAATGAGCCAGCTGAAGCCTGGGCGATGATGGCATCAGCCACGGTGGGGACAAGGAAAAGAGATTCAGTGGACGTCTTGAAAACCCAGGTGCATGGCAGTTCCAGGAGAAGGGATCGGCCAGTCCTGCGGAATGCTGTATCGCTCCTCACCAGCTGACCATCTCCCACCGACTATGACAACGGCTGTGACACCCTACATTCATACGGCACTCTAGAACACCCAACACCCTCCCCCAGTGGACAGTCAACTGTCAACCTTAACCCTCAGAGACTTCAATACATGGAGTATTTTGAGACTATGAAGTAATCCCAGCTGTGGAGCTGCCTGGGGGTGTGGACCATGAAAAATATGCAACTGGTCTGTGTTCCTGGTTCCTGACCCAGAGCTCCTAGATCCCTCAGAATCTCCTGGGTGATAGGAGCGTCTCTCATTCTAACTCTTGGTGGGCCCCGGACAGCTTCAGGATGGGGGTTGGTCACCAGAGAGACCAAGCCTGGCTGAGAAGCCGGGAGCTTCCAGCCCCATCTCTCCACCCCACTGTCCCACTTCGCCACCTCTGGGAAGGAGAAAGGGGCTGGAGATGGAGTTAATAATCGATTATGTCCTTGAGATAATGGATTACACCTCCTTTGAACACCCTAAATGACAGGGTTCAGAGAACTTGTTGAACACAGCCACGTGCCAAGAGGGTGGTGCCCCCCGCCACCGTGTCACAGAGCAGAAGCACCTGCCCTGGGGACCCTCCCAGACCTCCTCTACGTATCTCTTTCACTCCCATCCTTTATAATAAACTGGCAAAGCTAAGTACATCCCTTAAAATGAGCCAGTAGAGAGAAGTAAAGTGTGTTCCTAAGTTCTGTGAGCTGTTCTAGCAAATTATAGAATCTGAGAAGGGGGCTGTGGAAACTCCAATTTATAGTCTGTCCATTGGAAGTTCAGCCTAGAGACGCCTGGGTGGCATCTGCCTTTGGCCCAGGGCGTGATTCTGGGGTCCCGGGATCAAGTTCCACATCGGGCTCCCCACAGGGACCCTGCTTCTCCCTCTGCCTGTGTCTCTGCCTCTCTCTGTGTGTGTCTTTCATGAAAAAAATTTTTTTTTAAAAAAAAGGAAGCCCAGCCTAAAGTGGGGGCCCTGCTGTGGGCCTGAGCTTTTATGCTGTAAGATCGGTGCTAACTCAGCATCGGAACTGAACCGAGATGCTGAACACCCAGTTGGTGTCCAGAGGACCAGAGAATTAGTCCGGTTCTTGGATGCTGGAAAACACCCCCAGGCAGAGGACTCTGGAGTTCAGCACTGGTTTGGGTTCAAGCCTTTCCCTGCCCTAGACATAAAATGCCTAAAAGCAAAATCAAGAACTCACCAGTTATCGTGTGCAGCATATCAACAGCTGGCTCTTCCAGTTCTTTGATTTGTTGTTTTATAATAATTTCGAACGTCTTGTAATTTACAAATCCTGGCAGCTCTCTGCCACGATACCGATTTTCAAATTTCTCCATTTGTTTATATATAGCTTTGTAACCTGGAAGACAATGGTTCTGAATTATTTTACAGAAATAACCTTGCGGGTCTTTTTTTTTTTTTTTTTTTTTTTTTTACACACTACCATTTGAGACTTTCTGCAAACACAGAGAGGCAAGGGGCAAAGAAAAAAATTTTTTTTTCAAATTTGATTTGCAAAACTGAAAGAAATTCGGGGTTTGCAATAAAAAGCCAGATCTCAAGACCATTTTCCTTAGTCATCTCCAGACGGCAAGTATAGGAGCTGGGGTGTGACACCAGAGGGCAGTGAATGCACAACCTAGGAGCAAGGAAGAGGAACTTTCCCAAGAGGAAATCCTGTAATGTTTACCAAAGAAATTGTATCACAGGAAAAATAAAAACGACCATGAACACCACCCAGAATCAGTGACATATCATGAACGAAGTCACGTGCAATAGTGTGAGTGCAGCGTGTTTTTAAATCAAATATAAATATAGCAGAGTCACCAGGCACATAAGGTCACTGTCTGTCATAAGACACTTTTCCTTTACACTTTTGGAATTCTTTTTATTCTCGACAAACTGCACCGTGGAGGCTACCTCCTCTGGTAGAAGTTCAGGAGGGCTCTGGTGCCTCTTTTCAAAGAACCAACCAGGAATCAAGTTCTGGGTATCATCTTCTTTTGGTCGGGAGACATGTTCTCATAGGATTTTTGTTTTTGGTTTTTTTTTTACGTGGAGATAGAATTCAGATGCTACAAAATCCACCCTATAAAGTGTACAGGTCAGTGATTTTTAGAACATTAATAGAATTGTGCAGCCATCCCCGCTAGCTAATCCTCACACACCTCTGTCACCCCCTTGGAACCTGTGCCCATCGTCATGTGCCCCCCATTCCTTGCCCCTACAGCACCTGGAAACCTCTCACCTGCTTCCTATTTCTATGGATTTGCCTGCTCTGGGCATTCCATATCAACGGAATTTTTTTAAAAAGTGTATTTTTGTGTGTCTCACTTCCTTCACTTAGCAAGATGTCATCAAGATGCATCCATGTGGGAGCATGTTGAGTGCTTGATGCCCTTCTGTGGCTGAATAAAGATTCCGCTGTCTGCTGCTAAAGGCTGAATTGTATCTCCCCGAAATTGATATGTCCTAACCCCTTGCACCTCAGAAATGTGACTGTGTTTGGAAACAGGACCTTTAAAGAGGCGATCAAATCCAATCTGACTGGTGTCCCTATAGGAAGACGAAAGCAGGACACAGACCCACACAGGAAAGTCCACGTGAAGATACAGGGAGAAGGTGGCGTCTACAGGCCGTGGAGAGAGGCGTCTGGAGAATCTGAACGTGCCGGTCCCTTGATCTTAAACTTTCAGCCTCCAGGATTATAAGAAGATAGGTTTGTTCAGACCCCCGGTCTTTGTGATGAAAGCCCCAGGAGATCAGTAATGGGGACATGAACACGCGCCAGCCATCCTAACATGCGAGTGAGACGGGGTCTCTCCGTGGCTTTGGTTTGCATTCTTCCGATGGCTAATGACGCCGAGCATCCATGAGCCCCTTGTATGTCTTCATTTAGAGAAATATCTCCTTTAATCCTTTGTCCATCTTTAATTTGGATTATTTGTCTTCTTGTTGTTGAATCCTATGAGTTCGTTGTATAGTCTGGATTCTGGACCTTATCAGATGTGTGGTTTACAAATATTTTCTCCTGTTCTATGGGGTGGGGTGGGGTGGGGTGCCTTTTCTCTCTCTCTCTCTCTCTCTCTCTCTCTCTCTCACACACACACACACACACACACGAGGATTAAAAACACACATTTTTAATCTTGACGAAGTCCACTTCGTCTAGTATTCCGTTTGTCGCCCATCCCGTTAAGTGCTGTATCTAAAAACCGCCTCCTAATCCAAAGTCACGAAGATTCAAATCTACATTTTTGTCCTAAGAGTTTTAGAGTTCTAGGGCTCATATTTTGGTTTCTTATCCATTTTGAGTTTATCTCTGAATGAGGGGCGAGTTAGGAATCTAAATTCTTCTTCTTGCATGTGGGGGCCCAGTGATCTGCAACTGATCATTCGTTGGGAGGAACTTAGCCCCTTAAAAAAAAAAAGAGCTACATTAGCTCATGGGCTATGTGCCGTCGCAAGCTTATTGAGCAATGCATGAGGGGGTTGCTGGAGGTCAGGACCGTTGTCTTCCTTGAAAGGGACAGTGGTCCCTCCCTGACGTAAGAACACGCCTCACGGCAGGGGTTCGACCCTCTGCGCCGCGGATCAGTAAGCAGTATGGGAGCTGTGCACACGTGGCGAGTGGCCACCTCCTTGTTTTTTTTCCACCAAGAAACACTGTTATTTATCTTGTCCCACCTTCCATGCCCTCTGCCAAGGAGCAGACAGGACCGAGAGGTGTGGCTTTCGAATTGTGCAAAAATAATGGCACGATCTATCTTCCCACGTTCATTACCCAAAGCCAAGGACAGCGGTCAAACCGAGCCTCGGGTCAGCTGGAATAAGTCACGGAACCCACCAAGCTGCCTGAATAAAGCAAGGTTCCTTAAAATTCCCCTCAGCTGCTGCAGCTTTATCACTGGTCTGTACACGATTAACTTTGAGCTTCTTGAAATATGGAAACATAAACTTCAGGTCACACTTCCACCTTTTTCGGACTCTTGAGGATTTGGTGCTGAAAGGCGATGCCTCGGGTGCGTTTCGCGTCCTCTGTGTCGCCGCCGCCGCCGCCGCAACCATGAAATGCACTGAGATACGCCCGGCCTTCAAGGCCACGGCCAGCAGACCGAGCCCAAGGCGCCGTTGTTCTGGGGCCAGCGGCACTGGGGCCCCGGGTGCGTGTGGCAGGTGCCGTGTTGACCCGCCGCTGTCGAGGGAGGGCTGGTCCTCGTGGAGGCCTGGGCTGACCTGGGCCGATCCCCCTGCGTGTTCTGGCCAGGTGTCCTCTGAAATCTGCAGCAGACACCTGCTGGCCTGAGCTCAGGGATGTGGGCCGGGGCGCACGCGGCTTCCACTCACCTCTTTGGAACTTCTTTTCAATCACAGCGCTCCATTTGTGGAACTCATTTCGGATTTTGGTGAACAGCCGGCTCTCGTCCTCCCCCACGGACTCCTCCCCTTGGATTAAGGAGCTGATGTCTTGGTTAAAGGCATTCAGTTTCTATCAAGAAGAATGGGAGTATAAGTGGAGACTTTCCGAACACAAGTGAGGGGGGCCTGGAGGGCGCGTGACTCCTCGCCACCTTGCCGGGGTGACGGGTCCCCGCACCCTGCCCTGACCGCCGCAGGGTCTGGGGGAGTCACTCCCTGCTCACTGTCACTCCGCGCCCCGGGCCCTCTTTGGTGCTGAGTGGGCAGACTGAGCCCGAGTCAGCTTTCGGGGAGCAGGATGAGAGTGCGTGTGACACAGAATCCCTTTCTGGACCACGAGGTGCGATTCCCCGACTTGAGGCGATGGCGATACTCACATCTATCAGGAAAAACATTTTCTCGTGCTCGTCTTCGGGCACATCTGAGCCGTACTTTTGTAACTCCTCTGTTATTTTCTCATGATTCTCCTTTATCTGATTTTCTAACAGAGGCAGGGTTTTCTGAGGAAAACAGAAAATAATGCAAAGACATGAGTACGGACAAGGAAGGAGCAGGAGCTCCCAGGCCTCCTCCTGCAAAGTGTGCCTGACTGCCTGGCTTCCTCTAGGGAGAAGATGGAGGGGGGTGTCCGCAGGTGCCAATGTCACCGAGGCCTCCCTGTGCCCCTGCTCCCCAAAGGACAGCCTTCGGGATGTGCTGAAGCGACCACCCCATATGATGCCAGGAAGGATTCCTTCTGTGACCACATTACATACACTCTGCAGGGAGATGAGAAAGAGCCACTTAGCAGCAGTTAGAACAATCTGAGATCCAAGCAACTTTTTTTTTTGATCCAACCAACTTTTACGCTGTTCACAAACTAACTGTATCAGGGACTTCTGTCTCTGATAACATGGTTGATGGCATGCATGAGCTCCCTCTTCTACTGCAGTCATTGAAAACTGCGGGCTGACACATCAAAGCATCCCTGGAAATGCCTCTGTGAGCGGGCAGGCACAGAACAGACACCCAGAGGCACAGCCAGGTGACGTGAGCACCCAGGGATGGACGAGGAGGGAGGAGTAGAGCCTCATGGGGCATTTGTAGGAGAGAAGAGTTGAGCTTACGTTTCAGAGCCTCCCTTGGTTGGGGCAAAGAATAAATCCAGGTAAGCTTGCTCAAGGCGGGGAATCCAGTGAGCCAGCATCTTCTATCTAAGTAAAGCCGGGCCCTCAAGGAGCCAGGCTGTCACGATGTTGGGATGCTGAGCACCACCCCACCCTCCATCCCCATTCCTGGGGACTGTACGGGATGCCTGAACTCCACGCTGAGTGGGACAACATAAAATCTCTGTTGAACATCTGTAACTACAAGCCAGCCCTCAAACAGGGTTGCTGCCCAAATTCCCACTCCCCGAGGGGTTCCCCCAAAACCTCACGCTGAGAATTTGTAAAGCAGTTCCACCGGGAGGCCCTTCTTGGGGATTGGCTGAAGCAAACGTTGCCTCTCTCCCTGCACAAACCCATTCTGAACCCGGGCTTCCACGAACAGCCGCAGATCACGTTCCAAAACAGGCCCAAAGTCAAAACCCTGACCCAGGTCCTCGTAGGGGCTGGCCCGCAGAACCAAGACTTCTGACATTGGAGTTGTGGAGCGCAAAACACAAGTGACAACTCTTTCTGAGGGACGGCAAATGTGAAAGTGCAGGAGAGTTCTGGCCAGACAAATTTGAAAAAGAACCCACAGAGAGATTTAAAATATGAAATATAAGCACATCACAATTACCGGGACATTATGGACAGTGGCTGACTAGGAGAAAGGCAAAGTTGGTGCAGTGCCCTTAAGGCTTTAAGTTTTAATTAGGCCACGTGGATATAGCCTATCAGTTTTCATCCAACCTGTGGTCCTGATGTGTAGCGTCCACACCATCTGGGAGCTTGCTAGAAATAGAGAATCCCAAGCTGCACCCCAGACCCACTGAACCTGAGCTGCACCCTGGAGAGATCACCGGGGAGATCCGTTAGTGGGTTAGTCAGGCCCCCGTGGTGGAGCTTGGGGCCTACGGGATTCTAGTCAGAAAACGGACGGCTCTGCACGTGCTTACACAGATGTGCGTGATGAGCTCAGAGGTCAGTTTCTCCGCCAGGTTGGGGACTGTGGCCCTTCCTTCCTCCAGAAGAACCCTGCAGACAGAGAAGAGAAGACATGCACACATCCACCGTGGTGTGGCCAGGAAACGCAAGTCGGTTCTCCGCTGCAGGGACAGTCAAGTTCCTTCCACCTGGAAGGGATGTCCTGCAAGTGGTACCCAATGGAGGGTCAGAACTGGCTTCCACGGAATGGTGACCGAATTGTAGTTATTTTGGATACTTCAACAGCGGCAGAGAGTTGTACCGAATGGTTGAATCACTTTATAATTGTTGAATCAGTTATACACCTCAGACTAATATAACACTGTATGTTGACAACTGGAATTAAAATAAAAAGCATAACTTAAAAATGGTACAGGGGACCCTAGGTGGCTCAGTCGGTGGAGCATCCAACTCTTGATCTCAGGGTCATGAGTTCAAGCCCTGCATTAGTCTCTACACTGGGCATGGAGCCTATTTAAAAAAATAAAAGGGATGCCTGTGTGGCTCAGTGGTTGAGCATCTGCCTTGGGCTCAGGGCGTGATCCCAGGGTCCTGGGATCGAATCCCGCATCAGGCTCCCTATAGGGAGTCTGCTTCTCCATCTGCCTGTGTCTCTGCCTCTCGCTCTGTGTCTCTCATGAATAAATAAAATCTTTTTAAAA